>NC_139143.1:9482646-10211141 GCF_964270905.1 Leucopleurus acutus
GCGGGTAAATGATTAAACAGATGATGCTACACTCACACTATGGAATAGGACTCAGCATAAAAAGAATAACTCACTGATACACACACCAACTTGGATGAATAGCCATAGTGTGATGCTGGTGGAAAAGCCAGTCCCTAAAGTTTGCATACCGTAAGATTCCATTTGTATGACATTCTAGAACCGACAAAATTTCAGAAATGGATAGGAGGTTGTGGTTTTCAGGGGTTTAGGATAGGGTGGGGTGGGAGAAATGTATGTATGATTATAAAGAAGACAAGGCAAGGAATCCTTGTGGTGACGGAAATATATTCTGTATCTTGAACTATCCATGTCAATATACCAGTCGTGATATTTTACTGTAGTTTTGCAAGATGTTACTATTGGGCGAAAATGAGTAGAGAGTACACAGGATCTCTCTGTATTATTTCTTACAACTGTACGTGAATCTACAATATCTCAAAATAAAATATTTACTTAAACTATGATAGAGTAATACATGTACTTCTTCATTAACACTTTAAACAAGATCTACTGGCAGGTCTAATGACTCTTGAGATTTGGAAGTAATAATGATTGTAAATAAGATTTCAAAATATCTTCAACAACTGTAATGAGACGTAAAAATATCTGTGCTTTCTATTTGTGACAGTCTCATGTCTCGCTACTACTGTTGTGGTTTATTGCTAGATTCACAATGGAAGGAAATGCTAAATTTAGCCTGGGGTTAGTGAAAATGAAGATGTAATTCCCTCCTATCCAAGGGCACAAACCCCCAAAAGGTCTGTGGACAGGTTCAGAACCTCTGCTCTAGATCATATGTGAAGTGTTAAAAAAAATAATAAACAAAGAAACAAACTGGACACCGAACAAGGTAGAGTTCTCTTTCTTCCTGAGAAACAGTTCCACGTCTTGCCCAGGCAATGAGAATGCTTTTGATTGACAGGGAAATGCTTCTACAAGCAAGTAAACAAGGGAAGAGATTAATGTTGTGGGATAGATATTATCTCAATAAAAATGCTATAATGGGGCTTCCCTGGTGGCGCAGTGGTTGAGAGTCCGCCTGCTGATGCAGGGGATGCGGGTTCGTGCCCCGGTCTGGGAAGATCCCACATGCCGCGGAGTGGCTGGGCTCGTAAGCCATGGCCGCTGAGCCTGCGCGTCCGGAGCCTGTGCTCCGCAACGGGGGAGGCCACAGAGGTGAGAGGCCCGCGTACCGGAAAAAAAAAAAAAAAAAAAAATGCTATAATGAAGGCGTGAACAAAATAATGTGTGTGATCAGAAAAAAGAAGTATTTTTTCTGCCTAGGGGTTTGTCCGTGAAGTTTTAAAGGAAGCAAATTTTTATCGAGGATTTGAAGAAGGAGTAAGGAAATCTCAGTCTCAATAAGGAGGAAAGAAGGGCATTTCAGGCAAGAAAACAATACATGCTGAGGCCTAGGGCGTGGAGCTCCGGAGAAGCTTTTCCTCTCAAGGGATGTAGAGATGTCTGCTTTGGTGGCAGGCCAGGGTGCCCTAGTGGAGAGTGAAGAGAATAATTTTAAAAAACTATGAAAGTAAGCTGGAAAAGTAATTGAGTCAGAATGAGAGGAGCCTGCTGGTAGATTTGGAGCTGAATGTAAGTCCTATGGGGTTGTGAACAGATCTTCCTAGGTAAAGAAATGAAGTGATCTCATTTGATTTTTAGGAAGGGAAAGGGAATTAATAAACGTGGGTGGCTACTAAGTGCCTGCACAGTGGTAAGTACAGTGCATGCAGTGTTTCTTAGATTTCTTAAAACCATGTATGAGGTTGGTACAATTTACAAGTAAGAAAACAGTCTGAGGGAGGCTGAGTACTAAGCCAAAGACTGAACAACAATTACAGTGGTGGAATCAAGATGACAACTGGAATCTGATTATTCTTTCTGCTCCACAACCTTTCCACTCCTTTCTTAGGATGAACTGAGCATGTCCAGGCTGGAGATGGGAGAACTTTCAGTAGAAAGTTGTAGTGAAGAATCCAGGTGAGAGGTGGTGAGGACCTGCCCAAAGGTATACTGTCTTCATGTAAATTATACTTAGAATACTATTGTTGTTGGCTGTCTTCATGCAAATTCTTTCTCCACTATTTTATTTTATTTTTTATTTTATTTTCCAGTTTTATTGATGTCTTCACATTGTAAATTAAAGGAGTAGAGCTGTGAGGAGAATCTCTGAGGTTTAGTAACTCAGTAATGTGAATGGTTGAGGTTTCTAACTTTCATAAAAAGTATATATAGTGACAGGTTTTTATCCCAGGGAATAAAGTATGTGATAAAGTCAGTAACATGATAGTATACTAGGAAGAGAAGCAGGTTGCTACCTGAGGAAATAAACCATAACAAATAATCAGAAGGTCAGGAGCTCTCTAGAAACATTAGCCTGGAGTATCAAACTAATAACAGTAGCAAAAACTTTAGATTAAACCTGGTATCTTTACTGATTTGAGAAATACCTCAAGGGGTTGTTATATTTTAGAATATGAAAACACTGAATGTAATATGTTGGTGAAAACATTCTTTTTCTTACGGATAAAAATTACTTTGGGATTAATAGAAAGCTATGGCTTAGCTAAAACAAGTTTTATGTCTAGTTTATTCAAAGAGGATTTGTTATTGCAAAGCAGAACGAGGCTTTTGTTTAGTTCCTCAGTTGGTGAATACAAATTCACGGAACATCTGACAATACTGCACAGCTAAAGTGTGCCTTCCCAGACCACCCAGTTTTCTCCCTATCTCACCACTTAGCTTAATTTTTTTTTTTGGTAAGCATTTGCCATAATCTAGAATTAACTTGTTTGTTTACTTGTTCATTATCTATTGACCCCAGTGGAATGTAAGTTCCAGGGGCAGGAAACCTGTCTCTCTTCTTCAACGAGGTGTCCTCTGCTTTGCACAGAGTACGCACTCAACAAGTATTTGCTGAATGAGAGATTAGATGCAGAGATTAATAAATTGGTGTGCCATGGGAATGTGAGTTAAGTCTTGAAGCATCTATGGGATATGGGTAGGATAAAGGGAGTAGGGAACCTATTCAGGCAGGTCAATACGAGTGAAATGATGGTGGCTTTGTTAATGGGGTTAAGGAGGCAAGCAGAGAGATTAAAGCAGTAATTTTATGGTAGATTGTTTGGGGGAAAATTAAGATTGTTAGGGGAGGGGCAGATTGCAGAGAAGATCCAAAGCCAAGCAGGATTTTAGAGTTAGAAGAGATTTCACGATCCAATCAACTCCCTTAAACATGAAGTGGCTGGAGGGACTTCCCTGGCGGTCCAGTGGTTAAGACTTCGCCTTCCAATGCAGGGGTTGCGGGTTCGAGCCCTAGTCGGGGAACTAAGATCCCACATGCCTTGGGGCCAAAAACCCAAAACAGAAGCAGTATTGTAACAAATTCAATAAAGACTTAAAAAAATATGGTCCACATCAAAACAAAAATCTTAAAAAAAAAAAAGAAGATGAAGTGACTGGGGTGCTGAGAGGTGACGGGTGACCTAGACAGGTAACTAAATGGTTAATGCTGTTACGATCAGAAATCTCATTCTGTTGACTTCCAATCCAGTGCTCTTCCTATGGTACTTTGGAAATAGGAGAGCAATGAAACTGAATGAAACACAGTATATGGTAAAGTTGGTGTTTATGAAAAGTAATCTGACTCAGTATGTAGGGTGAGTTGGAAAGGGAAAACTCTAATTCCAAGAGAACAGGCAATACACTGGAAAGTAGTGTTGTAAGCAGTGGAGCTGCAAATCAAATTTCTAAATATATTCCTTGTTTTATGTTTATTTGCTCATTTAATACTTTCCAGTCATGTTTGAACTGATAAAGACAATGGTCCATGCAGTCGGGATAAAAATCATGTGTGTTCTAAATTTCACTTTATGATGGCCCAATTTCTGGTATTCTCCCCAAGTCCCTATTGAGTCATGGACTGCCTCTGCAGTGGCTTTAGAACAATCACACAAATATCAGTTCCTTTTTAGCAGAGTGTGTGATAGACATTGTTGATCGCCCACACAGTTTCATTTCCTCCTTATTAACAAAACCCTACTTTCCTTCAGCAACCCACCTCAACCCTAGGCATGATCCCTCTCCTGGACCGAGTGGCATTGGATCCTGGTGATGATTCCACAGCTTTGCCAAGGATCCTTTAAAAGCCCAATCTTGGGCTTCCCTGGTGGCGCAGTGGTTGAGAGTCCGCCTGCCGATGCAGGGGATACGGGTTCGTGCCCCGGTCCGGGAAGATCCCACATGCCGCGGAGCGGCTGGGCCCGTGAGCCATGGCCGCTGAGCCTGCGCATCCGGAGCCTGTGTTCCGCAACGGGAGAGGCCACAACAGTGAGAGGTCCACGTACCGCAAGAAAAAAAAAAAAAAAAAAAGCCCAACCTTAAGCCGATCTGTGCATGATTTCTTCTCTGGACTGCTTGACCCAAGGAGACTTAAGAAACCTTTTTCACTGTACTTGGAGGAGCGATCTCTTGTCTCCATCGCTCCTCTCACCAGTGGCAACCCTTTTTTTTTTTTTCTTTTTTAACATCTTTATTGAGGTATAATTGCTTTACACTGTTGTGTTAGTTGCTGCTGTATAACAGAGTGAATCAGCTATACATATACATATATCCCTATATCCCCTCCCTCTTGCGTCTCCCTCTCACCTTCCTTTATCCCACCCCTCTAGGTGGTCACAAAGCACCGAGCTGATCTCCCTGTGCTATGGGGCTGCTTCCCACTAGCTATCTATATTACGTTTGGTAGTGTATATATGTCCATGACACTCTTTCAGTTGGTCTCAGCTTACCCTTCCCCCTCCTTGTGTCAAGTCCATTCTCTAGTCTTCGTCTTTATTCCTGTCCTGCCCCTAGGTTCTTCCCTTTTGTGACCATGGTGGAAGCCAATCTGTTGACAAAACAGAAGTATAGAGGAGGGCTAGAGAAACAATGGCCAGTCACAGCAGGAGCCCGGATTGCACAATGACTGGGGTCGATCCTATCTTTGAATTTCCATATTTTGCAAGCCAGCTTGATTGGGGTTTTTGACTCTTTGCAGACAAAATCATCCTATGATAGATGTAAGCTAGAAGACTGTAGAGGGGATATCTACTGCAACAGAATTCCCATGATAGCAGAGACCACGTATCTTGTTTGCTGCTTAGTGGGTACCGGGCTGAATATTGTTGAATGTGTGAAAGCAACATCCTAATTCTAATTCTAATTCTAATTCTATTTCTAATTCTAATTCTGTGCAAAGGAGTCAGTTCCCTTAAGAAACTAGTTCTTTCAAGTCAGGATTTTCTAGTGGTCCTCCAGTCTACAATATTTACTGATCTCCATCATGTCTAGAAAATTATACCAAGTAGTGTTAGTAGCTAATGCTTAAATAAATAATGTTACTATTAAACATCATTTGCTAGCACTGTTATAAGCATTTTACATGTATCCATCCATGTATTTGGAAAAAAATCAAAAGAGCAGAAAGACCTGTTAAAGGGGTCTGTTCCTTGCTGTTATATAGCTGAGAGGCAGTGAGGTTAAGAGGTTCCATAATATGTCCCTGCTTGGTGACACAACCAGTAAGAGTTGGAGGTGGGATCTGATCTCAGACAATCTAGTTGACTGCCTTTATTCAGCAAATAGAAGGCAGGTTTCCTAATCCAAAGCAGCAAGGTGGTAAAGGATTTTGAGAACTGCTGGCTACAAAGTATATTTTGGGGACTGGAAAAAGATAAGGCAAAGTGTAAATTTATTCTGGTTTATAATCTGTCATCTCAGACTCAGCTTTTACTGTTATGCTTTGCAATAAGGGAGCCAGTAGCCACATGGGGCTGCTGAGCACTTGGAAGGTGGCTGGTGTGGACCTGGATGTGCTATAAGTGAAAAACATACACCAGATTTTGAACACTTAATAAGAAAAAAGTACATATAAAATTTCTTTCATAATTTATTATATGGATCACATGTTGATAACATTCTGAATAGTCAGGGTTATATAAAATATATTGTTAAATTAATTTTACTGGGCTTCCCTGGTGGCGCAGTGGTTGAAAGTCCGCCTGCCGATGCAGGGGACATGGTTCGTGCCCCGGTCCGGGAGGATCCCACATGCCGCGGAGCGGCTGAGCCCGTGAGCCATGGCCGCTGAGCCTGCGCATCCGGAGCCTGTGCTCCGCAGCGGGAGAGGCCACAACAGGGAGAGGCCCGCGTACCGCAACAAACAAACAAACAAAAAAATTAATTTTACTTGTTTCTTTTTACATATTTTAATGTGGCTATAAGATTTAAAATTACCTATGTGGCATGTTATATTACATTATCTTTTTTATTGGACAGCACTGCTTTACTGATTTTATGTTTCATGCTGTTTCTGGGTTCTTTCTACATTCTCTGGATGAAAAAATGTCTCAAAGTTCAGAGATACTTTATTAACATTTTCAGTAGGGGGTGAATTATTGACTTTTTTTCCCTAAAAATAGTTGTCTGATGATCAAAATTATTTCAGAAATTATTGTTATCAGCTGCTCTTAAAATGTTAATCATCGTACTATCACTTTTGTAGAAAGTTATAGGACTTGTGAAGTTCTGGAATCTGCAAACAGAGGTAGAAGAAATTAGAAAGAGTTAGCACTTTAAGCCCTGACATTTAGATTACCAGGCTCAGTGGCCACTTCTGAGAAGGCACAGGTTTGTGCCAAACAGAGATTTAATACTGTAAACTTTCCTGTTTTTGTATTGTTAACAGGGCAAAGGTCTGCTAAGTACCACCTGCTTTTCAAACCAAAGCTTTATATCTGGTCTTTCTCAGACTACACCATGGCTCACATAACTGCATATGTGCATTTTCTTAGTTCTTTCAATATCGTAGTTTAAAAATACACTTGTCATAGACAAGATGTAGTTGCATTCCGAAGCGAAAGACTGAAGAGTAATTTGGGGTGAAAGTGGCAAGAGGCCTATGAGATTGGAAGTTGCAAATGCATTAAAAAAAAAAAAAATCAGGTCCCTTCTTACCCCAAAGCAGACAGCAGCAGATATCAATAGTTTCTTCTCGTTCTCCTTTTTGGCCCATTTCTCCTTTTTATTATTGTGATTTGGTGTGACGTCCGTACATGTCTAAGATATACAACAGCTAAGTAAACACATGGCCTCACTTAAGGGAAGTTTCCATATAGGGCAGTGTGCTTTTTAAACTATATAAATATCAGATTAATTTGGGATTTGAGAAAAGCTAATGTTAGGATCTTATCCAAGATCCACACAGTTAATAGTTTTTTTTTTCTAAATTTGCAAGGCAAAAACGTAAAGAGAAAATGAAAAACTATGTTGACTCCTGAAAAAACATTGTTTTGCAAATGAGTTTAGCAAATTTAAATCATTTATATCTCTGCTTTTTTTTTTTTTTTTTTTTTTTTTTTTTTTGCGGTATGCTGGCCTCTCACTGTTGTGGCCTCTCGCGTTGCAGAGCACAGGCTCCGGACGCGCAGGCCCAGCGGCCGTGGCTCATGGGCCCAGCCGCTGTGCGGCATGTAGGATCCTCCCGGATTGGGGCACGAACCCGCGTCCTCTGCATCGGCAGGCGACTCTCAACCACTGCACCACCAGGGAAGCCCTCTGCATGCATTTTTACTGAGGAGTTTGTGAATCGATCAGTCAATGAGCTAATTACTGAATCAATGATCAGTGGGCACTGAGTATCTTCCATGTCTAGAACTTTACTAGTTACTCCAAAAATTAAGTAGAATAAACCAAAATGGTCCAGTTATTGACCTTTTATTTGGAAGATAAGACAGACTCCCTTGGCAGGATTTCATAAAGGTGAAACTTGATCTGAGCCTTGAAAAACGAATAAAATCTAGGGAAAGAGAGGGCAGTTCTATGCAAGAGGAACAATTTGATCTCATAACAGGAGAAAAATAATATATCTCAGGAACAGTAAGAAAATCCAGCATTGAATGTTTCTGGTCAGTGGTGAGAAATGAGATTGGATGGGCAGCAAAAGGCCACATGGTGGAGAAGTTTTAGCCTTAGATATAGGAGTTTATCTTGAGTTGGGAGATTCCAGAGTTCATATATTTTGTGTGAGAAAGTCCATGTTCAGATGGTAGTCTAGGGAACAAATGAGACACAGGACACGGGATCTGACCTATCAAGCTCCGGTCGAGAGGACCATGACAGTGGTGTGCTTGATGACGAGGCTGGTTGATGATCTTACAGAAATCAGTTTTTAAGGCAAATAAAGCATAGCTTTTAGTTGTGATTTTGAATTTCCAGCCTTTCTGTTTCTTTCCTTCTCAGTAGATGACCATTTCTCCTGCTCTTTCACATCTCCCTTGCCCGGAGAAACTCTTCATAAATATTTGCCAAAAATAACTCATTGAAATGTCAATAGTTTTCAAATATACATCTCCATCAAAAATATCTGCCTACAACATCTGTTTATTTAGCTGTTGTATAGCATAGCACGATGCAAAATGCAATCCTGCTTTCCCCTTTCCCTTTATTTAAACTGTTTCTCCACCCTGATGCTCTCCACTTCATCCTTGCTAATCGACCCATTTTTTAAATCTGCTAAAAATTGCCACTTCACTTTGTTTCTTGATTCATTCCATCTAAAGGGTCTTGCACTTCTCTTTTGATAATTAATCGCCAATCACGGCCCACCTTATGTTTTACTTTTGGAGCATTATTTCATCAGATACGTAATTGGTGCCTCCTAGAGGACCAATGTCTTACCATCCCCTGTGTGGTTGAGATCAGTGCTCTGCATAGATGTATAATTTGCTGTTAACTTATTGGGTTGGCCAAAAAGTTTGTTCGGTTTTAAGTAAAAATAAAAGACACATTTTTCATTTTCACCAAGAACTTTATTGCACAATGGATTCACTAACCGAACAAACTTTTTGGCCAACACAGTACATTGAATTATTTGGTGACAACGTCCTGGTTTAGGCAACATGGCATGTCTCATCTGGGCTATAACTGCAGTCTCCTAATTCATCTGCTTGACTCCAATTCATCCTTCATTTGCTGCCCAGGTTATTTTGTACATTTGAGATTGGTATCCATCACCTCAGAATAAAATCCTAGCCTTTCGTATTCAAGACTGTCCTCTATCACCTGGTTCTGGGCCATGCTTCTACACCCATCCCGGCCTTATCCTGCCAGGTACTCTGGTGATGCTGAATCATGGGCCCCCAATGGGTAGTATCAGGCTTTTGTTCAATGCTATTGCTGTAGGCTAGTATGTACTCCTTACTTCTCTAGTGATTCCTTTCTTTTTTTTTTAAGATGAAAAATTTTAATATGCATATATCATTTACACAGACACATATAGGTAATATGTATACAAGTACATAATGTGTGTACACTCACATAATTAAGGAAATTAACCATAGTGTTTATAAAACATATAGAATAGAAAAACTATGATGTTCAACAGAGGAGAATTAATTATAATAAGCACATGTTACAGAACACTATGTAGTTCTTAAAAATAATGGTCTTCAATAATAGAGAGTCTGGAAAACATTAAAGATATAGTTTGAGATTTTAAAAGCGGGTCACAGGAGAAGCTTTTTGGGGCTGTTATTGTTGCCTCAAGCAATTCCAAGCTACTCCTTGGATCCGATGCCGAAATGTAGACCAAACCTCAACCTTGCCATTGACAAAAACACAGCCTCGTCACTCTGCAACCCCACAAGGTAAGAATCACTGCCAGAAATGATCGAATAATGTGGGCAAACAAACCCTCTACCAAAGACCTGTTTCCTATAAAATTTTGGGCGATCATTTTTTTTTTTTTTTGCGGTACGCGGGCCTCTCACTGTTGTGGCCTCTCCCGTTGCGGAGCACAGGCTCCGGACGCACAGGCTCAGTGGCCATGGCTCATGGGACCAGCCCTCCGGGGCATGTGGGATCTTCCCGGACTGGGGCACGAACCCGCGTCCCCTGCATCCGCAGGCGGACTCTCAACCACTGCGCCACCAGGGAAGCCCTTGGGCGATCATTTTAAATCACCACGTTGAAACTCATGTATTGCCTCTCTGGGCTCACATGACAGATAATACACAATTCTAATTTTTTCAGTGGGACTGTATGAAATTACATTTTGAAATGCTTCTGAACTTAAAATTTATGGAAAATGAAATATTAGCAAAGTGAGTGGACTGTGGAGTCTAAGTGTACGAACTCCAACAAATGGGAACATTAAGTGATATTTATTTGTGGAGGTACGTGGTTTCTAAACTTAAATCTATTTCAGCTTGTTCTACACGAAAGAACATTGGAAAATACCACCTGAATAAAGTCTGTACTTGTAGCAGCCCTGAAACGGTCAGAACTCTTGCTTCTTGTTACTCTAATCTGGCTTCTCCTTCTATTAAAGGTCAAAAGTTATAGAGAACATGCTTAGTAAGAGGTATTTTTCTTTGCCAAGAAAAAAGCTCTGCAGATATTTTCAGATGTTTGAGGCAATGGGGCTTTTAAAACCTTGTCCTTAGTTCCTTGTGCATTGGTAGATACTTTCGCCAAAATTTAAGAGTTTTTAATATTCATGCATTCATTAGTGCAGCTGGCATTGTGCGCCCATCAAGGCGCTAGGTGTTGGGATCAGGCAGTGAGCAGAAAAAGACATGGAGTCCTTGAACTGTGACATCTGCAATCCAGGGGGAAAAGACAGAATTATTAATTATCATACAAATTAATGAGAATTCTATTAAGTGTGCTGAATTAGAGAAGCTGGTGCTATGAGAACATCTAAAAGGGGATCTGACCCAGGTAAGGAGGTCAGGGAAGGCTTCCCTGAGGAAGTGACGATCGCACCGATCTGTGAATGATGAGTAAGAGCTAAAATTGCATTCTATGCAGAGGGCCTATGATGCCCAAAGGTCCTATGGAACCAGCGGGCATGGCACCCACGGGGGAACAGAAGTAGGTCGGTGAGGCTGGCAGAGAGAGCTGGGGGACACGTGGTGGAGAATGGATGGAGTGGAAGAAGGGGGTCAAGTCCATGCAGGTGTTAGACTATATTAAGGATGATGCCTTTATCCTGATTGTTTGGGAAACCTGTCAGGGGTTTATAAGCAACAGGAGACAAGATCAGGTTTCTGGGTGGAGAGGCTTCCTAGAGTTAAAAAGCAGGGAACACACTGGAGGGGGGAAAAGTGAGTGAGGGTAGGTGAATTGAGAGTGTTGCAGTTGCCCGGGGAAGATGGTGGTACCTTTGATCAGGGTGGCGCCAGAAAGCAGGCTGGAGAGAGACTTGAAGTAAAAATAGGACTTGGTGACAAATTGGATACGTGGCGTGACTCCTGGGTTTCTCTGTTGGCCAAAACTTGTCCAAGTTGAGGCTTATGCAGACCTGACATATTTATTCTCCAAAGAAATCTCTTTCAGTGACCCTTCAGAATTTTTACTCTATCACTCTTGATGGAGCACCTGTTATGTCTTGTTTTGGCTGCTGGTGACACAGGAGTAGACTAGTTCAAGTCTCTCATGGAGCTTGTGCCCGTTGGTCCCAGAAAGTGGGGTGAAGGTGAAGTTCAGTGCAAGCACCAGGGAAACAGTTTAAACCAGGGGAGGTCAAGTTTTCTTCTGGCAAATCAGGATAAACGTTCTAAAAAGCGCTTTACACTTCCTAAAGCCCCTTACTACCTCACAGGAACCAGTGGGATAGTCAGGAAGGTGTGAATTAAGGAGCCAGGGCAGATTAGGACTCCCAAGGTCACAAAGGTGTGAGAAGTCAGTACACGGGCTCAGGTTTTCCAAGACGAGTGTTCGCCCTCCTCTTTCATTTCAAAATGAAAACCATCATCAAGAAGGTTGAAAAAGCAGCCTGCTGGAGAAGAGGATGCCTTGTCTAAGTAGCTGGAAAATAAGTAGTTTGGAAAATAACAGATTCAAGGCCTCTCTCTCAACTAGGGAAAGAGCACACTTCGAGGTGAAGTCTAAGCCACAAAAGCGTGCTTCTTACCTTCATCGTTAGCTGCAGTAACATAACCAGATTCTTTTTTTTTTTTTTTTAAAAATATTCATTTGGCTACACCAGGTCTTAGTTGCAGTGCTCGGGATCGATCTTCATTGCCGTGTGCAGGATCTTTTAGTTGCGGCATGCGGCATCTAGTTCCCTGACCAGGGATCAGACCCTGGCCCCCTACATTGGGAGCATGGAGTCTTAACCACTGGACCACCAGGGAAGTCTCCAGATTCTTTATTGGCCAAATGAAGGCTGGCAAATCAGGGAAATTCTGATTTTGTTCTGATCCATCACGGAAGTGAACAGTTTCAGGCATGGATCTTGGAAGCTCATGCCGTTACCCTGCGGGGGAACTTGGAACCAAGGGAAGTAAAAAGGCCTGCTTTCCTCTTTATTTGGTTTCTTTCTTCATTTGAGCAGCTTAGTTATGTGAATAATTCTGGTGCTTTGTCTCTTACATTATTTTACTTCTCATATTTAGCTGATCTTTAATACTCATGAAAGGCTTTAAAGCCAATGTTGCCGTATTTTCAGTAACAAGCTTGATTTTTACAAGGTTATATTAGAAAGGTTGATCTCAGGGTGGCTCTAAAGATGTGACCTGACCTCCTTTGACCTACGAAAGCATTAGAGATGGGAGTAGATCTTCTCTGCAGCTGTAATTTCTCAGTTCCGAGGATTGTCAATCCTCACTAAACAGGCGCATCAACTGACACCTTTTCTTCACCAGAGAGGAGATATTTCACCTTGTATCTGCCATATTCAGTTACCAGAAAAACCCACCCCAACCCACATCTGGACCAAATATTCAATAACGTTATTTATCAAAATAAATTTATTAAAAGTATTCAAAGACCACTTCAAAGTTTAGCTGCCATCAGGACAGTTTTGGCACTCGTAACGGACATTGTCGTTTTCTACACAACAGCACTCATTCTATTACACACACCAATTGACAATTCAAACAGACTGTTTCAGTTTTAGAGTTACATGAGACAACAGTATTGATGATCTGTAGTCATAGGAACTTCAATACCCTTGCACATAGTAAACATGTGTTACCTAGTACTAAAGAAACTACAGCTAAACCACTGTGTGGTAACAAGGACTGATTTAGGGAAAAATGTACAGCCAGCTCACTAAGGCCACATAACCCCAGACCTATTGATTGTAAATGCTTCTGGACCAATAGTGTTACATAGTTATCTTTCAGTCTCAAGCTCCTGCTTTTCCAGCATGAGACACGCCACGTTTAGACCACGCTTTCCCTGTGCTCCATCAGTTACGGAAGCTGTCCCAGTACCAGCTTCTCCTAGACGGCTACTGGCTTCCTGATTCACTACCCAACTCTGAATCAATAGTTCTGAGTGATGTTTCCTGAACACCCAGGCTGAATTCAAGGTCAGTCTTTTTTGGCAGGTGACAGCCTTTCCCCTTAGGAAAAAAATGAAATGTCCTCGTTTCTGGGTTCCCTTTTTCATCTCAGGTAGCATGGGGCTCAGTGGTGATCTGTGGCTTTTTACACAAGTCCTGGTAGAATTCTGACTCCAAGAAACGGGGATAAGAGTTGTTCTCCATCAAGCTGTACACCCTTTTCTGGGCAGTTGTAAAGCAGCCACTTGTAGCCTCTTGTATGTTTTGGGCAATCAGAGTTTTGGTTTGAAAGTCTATGTTGATCTGAAATAAAACATAAAAAGTGGTTTATTCCATATTCAGAGTTAAGAGATTAATCTATTTAATATTTGAAAACAACAACAAAAAAACTATAATGTGTGATTAGCTTCACCGGCCAAGTCACTGGAGAAATGTAATTAACCTCCCTGAAAGTAGAAGTAGGGGAAGAACATTTACCCCACTCCCCTTTTAATTTGAGGTCTCTTCAATTCTTTCCGTTTCACTTTGGTGCTGAGAATGTTTAAAACATGCTAAAACGAGGAACTTTTTTATCTCCCCTTACCTCTTTCGGAGCTTCTTTTTCTATGAAATCAGTATATATTTTCTTTGCTTTTGAGGACAGCTTTTGGGGTGACTTGGTTTTTTTGAAGTCTTCACAGGCCAGCCAGAATTCAATATTTTCTTCACAGAATTCAGATTTTAAAAAAGCCCTGAATGCAGCAAGACCATCTGGGGAGGTGGGGTGGGGTGGGGGGAGAAAGAAAGCATGCATACAGTGAACTGAGTGACCAAATAATCCCTTCTGTTTTTTCCTAGAACTCCCACTCCCCTGGCCCCATATTTTATTATTTCTAAATGATAGCAATTTTCTAGATTTCAGTCAACCTGTAACCCTCAGAATTTAGCTCTTTAAAGACTAAGATGCCAGTCAGCAAAACGCTTAAGTTGGCACACTACTACAAAAATATATAAATACTTAGCTTCGCTGTTAATTCAAATATTTATAGGGGAGCCATAAGTTCTCTGGGAATGACGTCTCTTGAAAACACTGTTTGCAATGGAAAACCTGACTCAACCTTAACAAAAAGCAACTGCCATTACAGTTTTGGGCTAATTTTTTTCCCACTTTGAGTGAAAAAGCCATGCATTTCCCTGGTTAATCACTGGGAAATAAAGGAGAAGAATACGCCTCATGTCATGGGGATTGTAAAGTAAAATTCCCCTTGAGCAAGCTGCTCTGCTGTGTGGACACAACGTTTCTAGAGTCTCCTGATACTTGAAATGGATCAAATTCAAGAGGTTAACTTACATTTACTGGCTAACAGCTCATCAAATGCTTCTGACCACAGCTGGGCTTCCTCGGGAGAAGGCCTGCAAGAGAAGTTCTGCGTATTAGCTCAGGCACGTCAGTCAGAGGTTCCCTTTTCAGCTCAGCAGTGAGTTCATTCGCAAGTACAAGATTTTCAACTTACTTGGTGAAGGTTTGCTGTTTGCTTTTCTTGCTGGTTTTGGGCTTCCCAGGAGAGGAGGAATTTTGCAAGAAGTAGCTCAAACGGCTCTTCCAATCTTTCAATCTTAAAAAAAAGAAAAGAATAAAAAAGTATATTCACTTAGTGGCAACACTTGAAATCGCCAATGCAGCTGAAGGCATTTTTACCAAATAAAGTTGCCCCCTGTGGCTACAGACAAACCAAATAAGACAAAACAACTCTTCCTGTCAGTCTTAACACCTTTAACATTTAAACCCAGCACCTATATACTAAACACACTAGTTTCATCCACTCCTCTGAACATAATTACTAGTTTTAAAACTAAGGGTAGAACTACCTACAATTATAGGGTATTTTTATGACTCTAGTCTGCATAGTTCAAAAAGCAGATGTTATTTCTGGCCCACAGAAGGCAGCAGTTTGTCTGCAACGTTAATTACAATTCTGAGACATTTCACACTTGATGAAACCCACAGTGGAACTGCCCTGAACCAGCCTGTGCTCACTTCCCTTCTACCCTTCGAGCTGGAGGCTCTGGACCACCCTAGAAGCTGTGCATAATGAATGTATGTGTGTGAGATGGCCCGTCCTCCTCCCCCAACTACAACACTCATTTTAAGAAGATGATGCAGAACAATTATTTGTTCCACAGTCCTGAGTGGGTGAGATCTGCTGTTCAGTTAAAAAAAAAGAAAATATTTTAAAAGAATATATTCGTAATCAGCAAAAAATATCTACATCGCAGCAGCCGTGTAAAGCTGATCAAAATTTACAATGCAACGTACGAATGCCGGGGACGCGCTTCGGCCGCAGGATTCCCTGAAGTCATTTTCGATGCAGGGGGACAAAAAGCCAACCAGCATCTACCACCGCCTCTGCATCAAGAATTTTCTGCAGTTTCTAAACTCTACCCGAGAGTCCTTTGCTCACGTCACAAAATAAACACCCACACAGGTTTAAACCTTACTTAACAAATTAACCTTTTCCACATTTTTTTTTTCTGCAGAGGTGCACGGTACCCAGTTCCAGGCGCAAATGTACCGCGTTTGCAGCCGCCCAGGACAGCTGGGTCTGCAGGAGTGGCGCGGGGGAGAGAAGAAAGCCTTACTCACAGGGTTCGCTTCATCTTCTCCCGCTTCTCCTCGCTTTTGGGGCCGGTGCCTGCGCTCTTGTCCATGGGTCCGCAGTCGTGCTGGACAGCCAGGAGCATAGCACTAGGCATTATCGCTTTTTGACTGAGGCTACTGCTCCGGGTGGCTGGGCGGGCGGCGCCGTATTTATAAAAGAAGGCGACGCGGGGGCGGGGCCTGACGATGCCCCTCCCGCCTCCAGCGGACGCCGATTGGCCAGCTGCAGCCGGGCACGGGGGCGAGGTCAGCGCCCGTCTGCGCAGTCACGGCTGCCAGCGAAAGGTCTGGAAGCGAGGGAGCTGGTGACGTTTGCGGCCCCGGCGTCGTGCGCAGTCGGGCCAAACGCGGCGACAGGCTCGGGGCGGTGTGGGAGCTGAGAAGTTTCCCGCCGAGTGGTCGCCAGACACCTCTGCCGAGTTGTGGCGGCCGGGCGGGGTCGCAGGGCCGTGGAGGCAGGGAGCCAGGTCGGCCGCAGGCCCGGCCGGGGCGCTCGCCCTCCCCGTCCTTTTCTTCATCCCCTCCCCTCCCCCACGCTCTGACCCCAAAGCGAGCGACGATTGCCCAGCAGGTAAAGGTTGCTTGCTGGGATCCCGAACGCAATTACCTTATTTTGAATTAGGATGTGTTTCCCCCTTTTTGGAGCGCACGCCCTCTCCCCACGCCTCCTTTCTTGGTATGCAAACTGAGACCGTGGGGAGACCCTCATCCGTTCCTCTTTGCGACTCCGTTTAATTTGCGGAAGGAAACCGTGAATGGGAGGAAAGGTGACGGTCCAGAGGCAGGTGGTGTGAGTGACTTTGCGTTCTGCCTGGGCGTCTCGTAGCACGTTTGGGGATGAACGTTAGTCAGGGAAGGGACAGGAGAAAGTGCTTTCACTGGGTGTGCAGTTTTGATCACCAGCAGGCACGTGGCTGGGTCTGTCCGTGGGGTTGCAGACTGTCCCTCAGGAGTCCTTGGCTGCCTGTCCTTCCAGAACAGAAAGAGAAATCACAGACCTCCTTACGATGAGATAGAGGGAAACACCAAGACGTCGCAGCTGTCATACACCCGAATCAGTGTAAGAGTGCAAGGATGCAAGATTTTCTCCTGAGTCATTCTTAGTTGCCTTAGAATTTACCAGAACACTTAATTGGCAAAAAGGAGAGGTGGCGGTGGAGGGAGGGAGAAGTTAACAGCTTGCTTGAATAAGCTTAGTCTATGAAGTCTTCAAAAATCATCTTGCTGTAGCACGAGTTAAACGGTTTGATTGGTAAGGACAAGTAGATAATCTCAACTCCAAAATGATTTGATATCAGATAACATGATTAGAACCGTACGGTGGAATATTCTAATGGTTGTCCCTCAAGCGTCTAAGTAGACAGCGAGATTAACAGCAAGGTATTAGACTGCAAATATTCTCTCTGCTTTGCATTAGAACTGTTAAAAGAAAATGGGGACTAGTTTACCATATTCTTATGATGAGCTGCCAGTAGTTGGAGCTCCCAGTTTGACTTGGAGAGTAAAACCTGCAATTATTACTAAAGAGGACAGCCATGTACTCACTTATGGAAAGGAAAATCATTTAGATTTCAGTAATAAATACTTGAAAGCATGTTTGTGAAATGTAAGAATATAATTTTTCTCAAGCCTATGCACTTCATCTCTGAAAGAACTTTGCATATTTCCTACAGCTATTTTCACTTTCTGATGATTCAGTACTTACTTATTAACTATGTGTAATATGCAGACACTTGCTTTTTCTTGCTAATTTAAACCTCAGTATGTTTTTCACTTAGAACCTTGGATGGTAGAATTCACTCATAGTGGAAAAGACAGGAGTTCTGACTCAGAGGCAGCAAGGAGAGAGAGCTGGGCTTGTGTCAGGATTCGTAGTTAGAGTCTCAGCTTCACCCATAAATGCTAAGTAACTGCTGGGGCAGTCGCATCCCACCTCCCTGAGCACCAGTTTCTCATCTCTATTAAGAATAATGAATGTGTTTTTCTTGCCAGCCTCACTGTATATTATGGGAATCTTTCGTGAAAGGCCTTTGCAAATTTTAAAGTACTATACAAAAGTTTGTTTTTTCTTTAAAATTTGAATGTGCGTGGAAGAAGGAAATATCTGGAAGCATAGCTGTTCAAGGTAGAAAAATCATTAAAGGATTAATTCAGGGTTTATTAGGTTATAAATGTGTAAGTACTAGTAAAATTCAAGATAACGTCACAGCTTTGTGGAGTATCAAGCTCGTAACAGATACTTTATAAATGTTCCCTGGGTAAAAAACAAATAAGAAAATAAGTAAACTGTTTAGGATTTGAACTTTTTTAGAGATCTTCAAGCCAGAAAAGTTTAATCATCTCAATACATTCATGACAGTGAATGTATGTCGTGAATGTATATGTATATCCATGTAAGTAGCTGGTTTAAATATAGACTATTCCAGATGTTTCTTGTAAGTTTTTAATATAACTATTTGCTTTTTTTGCAAACCGTTTCCGAATGACAACTGAAGTTAAGGCAGGCAGACGTACATTTAAAGCAAAAACTGCAGTGTTGACTTCCCTTTTTTGCTGTTGTTGGGAGTGGCTTTTAGGTAAATGGGATTGCTTAATATGAAGATGACACATGCTTTCCATTCTGCGTTGGAGGCAGAAACAATGCAGTAGGATGTAAATACTGCACAGCAAAACCTCAGTTGAGAGTGGCTTGATGAACTACACATACATTTCCCATGTTGAGTCTACCGTGCCCTCTACTGGAGAGGCTGTCTGCTGAGTGCGTGAGTGGTGGAAGCTTGCAGGGTGGTCCTTGAACTTTTTGTATCTTAAAAAAATTTAAGTTACAGAAGAAGGCAAACAAAAAATACAAGTTTTTAGTAACACCAAAAGGAGATTACCGAAAGCAAAAGTGTCCCCTGCCATACTTCTCTCTTCCGCACCCACTGTATGCTATTTATTAATAAGAACTATTATTATCTGAAAATATTTATACATAATAACTTTCATACTTGTGCTTTAGAAATTTAGGAAACAGGATATATGCTTTAAAAGAAAAGGATCATTCTGTGTATTACTCTGTGTTTTACTTTTTTGGTCAGTAAGATATCTTAGTTCCTAAATTTGTAAAAGCTGTAAACCTGTTGCTTACCTCATGAAATCTTAAATTGGTGAGAAGTTTAAAAAAAGGAAAAAAAATTAGGAAATTAAGTGCCCTGTGTCAAACGGTGTGATGAGTAATTGGAAATAATGAAAACTTTTAGTATCCATATTGTTGAGTGTATTTGAGGAAGTGTGACACCTGTCTTCTCATTTTGTTTGTCTTTTTTGTCCTTTTTTTCTTTTTGGTCTTATTCTCATTTAACTTTAATTGGTGGAATATTCTTTTAACAGACGGAACATATGACCCCACAATGAATGAATTTATGATCCCACAGGATTATGTACTCTAGTCTTCACTCCTAATATGGTCTGAGATTTAAAATTCATAATTGCTCTTTTTTGTAGAAGGTAATTTTCATACCTCAGAGTTGTTAAGAGAGAAAGTGTTTTTGTCAGGAATGAATCAGAGTTTCAACCAAATACTTGACATGTATTATAGAGGAGTTAACGATTTTACTAGTCCTTGTATTGGTAATTTCAGTAAGAGCACTTCCATGGCTCTGCCTTAAATTCACCCATCGTATGAAGTATGTCATACTTCAGATGCAGGCAGGGCCTACTTAAATTTAATAATTCCCTCTTAAATTTAATAATTCCCTCTTACTAAGTAAAGCACCTGGATTCTCTTTGGAAACTGACAACAGGAGGATTACAAATTTTTTTTTTCTTCCCGAATAAAAATCCTAATGTATATTGAAATACCTCTAGTAGGTTCCTGTAGTTAAAGAACACTGAGTATGAAGTCTAGGTTTGGGGGACCATTTCCAGTATCTGCCTCTTGCTGCTCTCTTCTGTGACAGTGGGCCACATGGAATCTCAGGGGGAGAGTAGGCGATTAGAAACACTTTCTGATGAAATAAGTTACATAGATGGCATATTGCCTTATTAACTGCAGTAAAACTAGGGGTTTCTTTCCTGGCATTTGTTCTCCTGGGATTTTAATTTCTGTGCACAGAATTTTGTCAAATCATGAAAATGTCAAGTGTCTATTGATTACTGTTTTGAAATCTTGGGATATTGGCATCATAATATACAAGATTTCAAAGGTCTATATGATATCAGTTGCAGAGAATCTTTTTTTTTTTTTAAGTGTGAAGAAAGGCTTCTTTTCATCTAGTAAATAAGGAATCCATTTGTACTGGTATTTCCAGCTTGCTGACTCTTCTTATGTAGGGAGTATTAATTCATTTTAGACTCTGGCTTTCAAAGGTCTTTGATCCATGGACTACTTTGCAAGAACCTAAAACCTCGTGGATTTTCTCTCCCAAACCCATTTTTTTAAACCAACAAAAATTCCCAGATCTTAACCGAATTAACTGATAAAAGAGCAATGCTTTCAAGGAGATACCAGTAGGCCCTGACCCAACTGCCTCGTTATAAATGTTCAAGTCCTCAATGCTGAGCTCACGTCCACAGCTTCAAAAGACACAGTACTTTCGCCTTTATTTTCATAAATTATCCTTAGCAGAGCAGGATGTTTGGAGGTTTTGTCCATAATTGGGATATTTGCCTTTAGTTCCCAGTTCCTGGCATTATTTTAGTTATGAGCCCAGGCAAATTGCTTAGCCTTCTCGTGCCTAGGCTTCATATCTTGAGGGTGGAAGTAATTATAGCAGCCTTCCTTTGCGAGGAAGTGACAAGAAAACATTGCGGGGACTGCATGAGTGTCTGGGTTGATGATAGCTCATAGTGCCCAGACCCGGTGTTCAGCAGAACTTTGTAGTGGGACTAGTTTCTTCCAGATGTCTCTTTTTCCCATTTTGTTGTTGCTTTCCTAGCACCCACTATTTGCTGCTACTCTTAGGGTGGCAGGTCTTCCATTCAGGTGGAAGGGTTGAATCAGAAGGCCCTGAGTATCTACCAGTTCGAGGAGTACCAGAGCAAGTTCTGGCTTGCTTCAGTGTAGGACACACTGTGTTAAGGATGGGGGTGGCCAGTGGAGGGCTCTTCTGTCTGTGGTCCTGTCCCTGGGAGGATGCATCTGCTCTCCACCAGGCTCTAGGCCCTGGACTCTGTGCCATCACTGCCTGCTGCCACTGCTTTCTGGGTGTCTGTTCATCCATGGGGTTCCCTGGTGCTCCCTTTTTGCTCTTCCAAATGCTCCATTGGGAACATCAGGGATGTAAGGTTACTTTTGGAAATGTTGTAAGTTCTTCCTGAAAAATGTTTTGGAAATGTCTAGCTCTTCACATGCTGACATTTCCATCTACTGATATTTTGAAAGAATTCTCCGCTATCTTCACTAGGTGAATTCTCTCTACATTAGATATTTGGTGAAAATTCATTTATTTTTCTCAGTGCAGTGTAGGAAGGATGTTAAGTTGCCTCTGGTGGTTCTCCCTGTTCCTCTCTAAGTACATTCCCCTCTCCCCCCTACCATCCCCCTTTCTGATCATAGCGAAGCTTATTTGGAGACTTACAGACTTTCAGTGCTTCAATTATTTTATCTCTTTCAGTTAATGCAGTGTACATTTGGTTTCACATTCTTCAAGAGTTTTTAAATAAATTTTAAAATAAACCTAGTGAAGGTGAGCATAGTCACCTGGCCTAGCCAAGCCTAGATCAGCCGTGTTTAACCCAGCAACATGAGTCAGTTTCATCAAAACTGCTTTGAATTCATCTTATTAGAAGTCTTCATTTTCTGATATGTTTGTTTATATCTAGTTTCAAGGTTCTGCATCCATGTTGCCTTCTTCATGAACTGCAGACTGATCTCTCATCTTGAGTAATAATCTTTCTTAATCATTTAGAACTTGTTCCAGATGCAGTAGAATTTTAGGTTTATTTATTTATTTATTGGCTGTGTTGGGTCTTCATTGCTGTGTGCGGGCTTTCTCTAGTTGTGGGGAGCGGGGGCTACTCTGCGTTGCAGTGCGAGGGCTTCTTATTGCGGTGGCTTCTCGTTGCAGAGCGCGGGCTCTAGGCACTCGGGCTTCAGTAGTTGTGGCTTGCGGGCTCAGTAGTTGTGGCTCGCGGGCTCTAGAGCGCAGGCTCAGTAGTTGTGGTGCACGGGCTTAGTTGATCCGCGGCATGTGGGGTCTTCCAGGACCAGGGCTCGAACCCGTGTCCCATACATTGGCAGGTGGATTCTTAACCACTGAGCCACAAGGGAAGCCCCCTAGGTTTTTTTTTTTTTTTCTGATTAATAAGTTTGCTCACTCTTCCTGTCCGTTCTTTAGCTTCTTGTGAAAGCAGTTATATACTTCCCCGAAGATGGGAATTGTCATCTGAAGCATCTTTTTAGTGCTGTCTGAAGTTGTTCTTTGATTTTCTGGTGCACTTTAAAGGCTGTTTTGCTTGTAGTTACTTATATTGCATGGGTTTCGATGAATTTTTCAAAGACTGCATATTTCTTGAATGTCAACTTGTTCTAAATGCTTAGATATCTTTTTGCTAAGTTCTTTTGTAAAGGTCTGTATTTTAAGCCTAAGCAAGGAGTTGGAGATTCCACCTCCTTATTATTGGCCTCCAGTTTTTCTGTTGCTGATAGTTTGTTCTTGAGTCTGGCCTCCATTAAAGTTGGTTCACGTCCTTCAAATTTCTTTTTTTTCTTTTTTTTTTTGCGGTACGCGGGCCTCTCACTCTCGTGGCCTCTCCCGTTGCGGCACAGGCTCCGGACGCGCAGGCTCAGCGGCCATGGCTGACGGGCCCAGACGCTTCGTGGCATGTGGGATCCTCCCGGACCGGGGCACGAACCCGCATCCCCTGCATCGCCAGGTGGACTCTCAACCACTACTCCACCAGGGAAGCCCCAAATTCTTTTTGAATTAGGTTAAACTTGACAAAATTTTGATGTCTTTTCTCCAGAAGGGCAGGAACTTCAGTAGCTAGTTCTCTGTCTTTATTTGCGTAAGGTAGGCTTTAATTATTAAAAATCTGACTGACTATAAATAACACCATCTCCCACAGTAATCCATGGGCTCTAGGTCTAGTTTAATGTTCCCTAGCAGGGCGGACACTGGCTGGTACAGCGTGTCCAGAACCAGGGCAGCACAGAGGATCGTGGCCATGAGCAGACCCCCTAGGCTATTCTGAGCCAATGCAGGTTACCAGGACTCTGATGGCCGCACAGAGTGTAGACAACACCTGCAAGCGTGTGCCCGGAACCAGTCCTGTGTCTGGTAACTAGGGTAGACCTCAATGCAGGGGAAGTAGAGGGGACAAGTACAATAAATTATTGGCTAGTACTTCTTTTTCTCTTGACTACCTTTTTATTCTGTGGCCCTGGAGGTCTTCCGTTGCCCAAACAGGCCACAGAAGACTTCCTGCTCTCAGAGCCCCTCCACGTCAGGATGGCCTTGAGCATATGTGGGAAAGGATGGGGGACAGATTATGGAGGACACTAGAGAGGCTTCAACTTCACCAATTTCACCTTTGAAAAATAAGAAATAAATAATTGGAATTTTAAAAAGTTTTCACTCCTCAAGAATGTGCAGTCCAACTGTGACCAGAGAAAACATGATGTTTTCAAACTCTTGCAGGTGGTAAAACGTTTGATGATACAGAAGCCCTTCAGGGTGCTTCTGTTCAGAATGATCATCTCTGGAGGTATTAGATGTTGGATGCAGCTTTTCCTCCCAGAAGTTGACCCTTAGGCCGTGGGACATCCAAGCTTTGTCTGGCTCACTTAACAGCTCAGTCTTTTTGGCGATGAGCCTGCAGGTTGGCTGGGAGTTCACTGGCTTTGGCTGGGCTGGGCATTTCACCTGCCCCGGCTAGGCTCACTTATACGGCTTGGAGTAGGCTAGAGATTGGTCAGTCAGGCTCGGCGAGGCTGGGTGGCTCTGCAGGTCTTGGCTGGATTTCTCCTGTGTCTTGAGCTCAGCGGATACAGGCTGGTGTTGCTCAGTGCCTGGCTCTGCCCCTTGAATCTCTCATCCTTGTCTTGTAATCTGTGGTAAAACCTGGTCTGTCATTCCCATGGTAATGGCAGAGCACAAAACAGCCAGTGTTTTGGCTGTCCAATTTGCATTTTTAAAAATTCACCCTGACTGGGAGATGTCGGCATTTCATTTGGTGGCCTTTTCTCTTCTCGGAGACATGATCCTGAGGGAGACTGTAGGTTTTCCGGAATTGGGATATGGAGTAGAAGTTGATCTAGTCACCCATTTCTTCTCTTTCTGTGGCTTGGCTCACAGGTCACTGTGAAGTTGGGACGCGTGAGTTGGCAGAGGTGAACTCACTGCAGTGGACACCAACCCAGAGACGGCTAAATGAGCATTCCCGAAGTCCTGCACTCCGCTGACCAGGTGAGGAGAAACTCCTCGCAGCATATACTGTCCAACGGGAATAACGACGGCTTGGGTGTCCAAGACACTGATTCAGCAGGACCAAATGCTGAGTAACTGCAGGATTCCAGGGAAGCCTCTTCATATTTGCAGGTCTTCATTTTTCTGTCTCTGAAGAGCAGGAAATATGTGAGTAAACTCCATATTTTGAATCTGGTGGGGCTCAAGCTGGTGTGAAAAGTTCATCTTTGGCAGGACTGAGACAGTTTTTTTCTAAGAGTGCTAATTTTTTTTTTAACATATTGTAGAGTTTTCTTGAAAGAATAAATCAACATTTATGTCAAGGTACAAGGAATTATGCTCTGAGTCATTCTTCGTGCTGTCTTTCCAAAAGGTGATAAGCCTTTAATTCTTGTCCTGAAACACCCTGCTGCAGCTCAGAGCTACAGAATTTCAGTCAGCTTGTCAATTTGTTCTTTGTCTTCTCTTTTCCACCTCTGGGAGACCCTGGCTGTCCTGCCCCTTGGGGAACATCATGATCCCTTGGGCTGGTGGATGACTGTAGCAAACCTGAGGGACTTCTGGAGGGAGGTGTCTCTGCTTTGTGAGACTACCACCCGGGTGGAGCGTCTCCCTTTTTTTTTAAAACATTAAATACTTAATGTTTGTTTGTCATATAATATATAAACAGACCTTCTTAGCAGACTGTTTTTTATTTTCAGGAGAGAAGAGCTTATGAACTTGATGAAAAGGTAAGAGTGTGTGTGTCAGTTGTTTTGGAGGAGGGTAGAGAAGTGGGCGGGTGATGGTGGCTATTAGATGTTAGAAAGCTTAGCAAAGACGTGAGTTTAAGCTGGTCAGGAGAACTTTCTCTGTGGGTCTCCCAGATCTAAGCCAGGGAATTTTTATAGGCATATCAAATTGACTTTCTGTTTGGGAAGAGGGTTTTCTTTCCACCTTCTTTGCAGCATCTGCTTGTTTGTCCCTTAAATGCTGAAGTTCCTTAGATGTCTTCTGTTTTTGCTCTGCACATTCACGCTATGCAGTCACTCCCATAAACTCAGCTGTGGTCTGTGTGCTGATGAATGTCTCTGCTCATCTCTCTCCTCATCTCAGACCTTTTTAGCTAATTGTCCATTAGCTTGATTCACCTAGATGACTCATAGGCGGTTCAAGTGAACTTGTTGAAAACAGCATTTCCCATCTTTGCACCTAAACCTGTTTCTTTGCCTTTGTTCTCTATCTCAGTTACCAAAGACAAATTGAGTTTATCTTTGAGTTCACCCTCTCCCAGTCTCATATCAAGTTTATCCTGCCTATTAATTTTACTTCTTAAATGTATCTTGAAACTATAAACTTCTCTTTACTCCATTTCCACTTTCCTGATTCTCTCTTCATCTCTCTTATGGATCCAGGCAAAACTTCTAAGTGATCTCTCACCTGCTAATTGATCCTCTCTAATGAATGATCCGTTTTCAGGCAGCGTGATTCTACTAAAACACTTGTCTGGTCATCATTGCTTTTCTGATTAAAACCGCTAATGGCTTGTCATTACCCTTAAGTTCCAGATTCCTTAAATTGCCCTACAAGATCCTTTCTATCTGGCCCCTGAAAGCCTTTCATTTATTACGTGATCTTCTGTCACTGCTGCCTTGCTCTCTATGCCCCTGCCTACTGAATATTTTGTAGTTCCTTCCACGTGCTATGCTTCCTCTTTCCTTTAGCCATTTGCTCATGCTGTTATCTCTACTTGGACTTTTTCCATTCTTTCCACTCTTTATCTGACTTTCTTCTGTATGATTCATACTCTTCCAAGTATCGCTTAAGTGAACTTTCTTTGTGTACACCACCTACACACTGTTCTTCCCTCCACTGACATATCTGGATAAGGTGCTCCTCTTAAGTGCTGTCATAGCACCTGTTAATTTACTTAACCGCAATGAATTGTAATTGCCTGGTTTCTTGTCACTGTTCATCACTAGACAATTTCTCTTTCTCCTCCCCCTTCTCTCTCCCTCCCCCTCCTTCTTCTTCTCCTTCTTCTTTTTAAAAATTATTATCTCCTGGAACATAGAGAATCCTCAGTAAATATTTGCTGAGGGAATGGATGGGTGGACATATGAATGAGTGAATGAGTGAATGAATGCATGCATGGTAACTTTTCCAGGGCGTTTGACATCTGTTACCAGTGTGACTTGTGCCAGAGGTTCATATGTTCTCCATATCTGTAATTAAATTCCTATTGTAACCTTATAAACTTTCCATACTAACATTGAACTTTGCAGTGTTTGTAAGTTTTCTGTTCTTTCTGTTGGTATTTTTTCTGTGTGCAATTTATGAAATAATCTATTTGTTGGTTTTCTTAAAAATCTGACTTTTACCTATTGTAAATAGGTTTACAGGTTTAGAGGCTATTCATTTAAAACATTATGAACATGTGAAAAATCTCACATTTCCTCTAATAAAAATGTTTAAAAAAAAAGCCCCACAGGATTAAAAAGGTCACACGGTATTATTTGTTTTCCTTTCACTGTCTCTTACCATATATATTTGAATGAAGCCATATAGATGTGTGTGTGTGTGTGTGTATTTGTCTTAATTAGACAATTTAATAGTAAATTAGATCTAATATAAAAGTAGCTTGTTTCTTGTTTTTAGGAATTTCCAGTTTGGACCATTATGTAATAGGTTGCCTCTGTTTTGCTTCCGTCAGACAAATGGACTGAGGCCTAATGCATTGTAGATTTTAGAAAGCAGAACATTTCCTAATGGTTTTAAAACTTTCATAATGATAGAAAATAATTTCCTTTATACTTTCACTGCTTTTAAACTCTGACTTTCTGTTCGCATATAAGCAGTATTGCATTATTTGGATTGTAATGTTCAATTTATTATAACATTATAATGTATAATATGTACAATTATCAGTTTAGATAATTTTCTTAGGTTCAGGAAGAGGAAAACAAATAAGAAAGCCTTATTAAGAGTATGATCAATTGGGTAGCACTTAAAAGAGGTCAAAAAAT
Organism: Leucopleurus acutus; assembly: GCF_964270905.1. Taxonomy (NCBI): domain Eukaryota; kingdom Metazoa; phylum Chordata; class Mammalia; order Artiodactyla; family Delphinidae; genus Leucopleurus; species Leucopleurus acutus. Next base: position 9,510,034 of record NC_139143.1, read on the forward strand.
TTTCTGGATTTCTGCTTTGAGGTCTTGTCTTGAGCCTGTGCAATTACCTCCTGTTCTTTCCCACAGTCCACTGAAATGGGAAGAAATTAAAAAGAGAGAGAAGAAAAGTCAACAGGAAACTTTGTAGGACTGCTGTAAAAGAGGAAAATGTACCATTGACATATAAGAAATATGGAACTTGGGGAATATGTGAAACAGAAAGGACCAAATGGAAGCAAAAACCTATCAGACTTGAATAGCAGGTAAGTTGGTTCCTCTTGAGAAGTAAATGGACAGTGTCCTCAATGTAACCTGAAAAAGTTTCCTTTTTGGAGCAACAGGTTTGAACAAGGGTGTGCTATAGGGGTCATGGGTGAGGGGGATATTACATTATTTTAGAAGGTGTACCAGTGATCCACATGCTGTGTTTCCCTGGGTTTTGTTTTATATGGAGAGTGTATGAGATGAAGAGCTTGTAAGCCAAGGAGGAAATAAAAATAAAAGTCAAAGCCTATTTAGAAATTATTAAAATGGGACAGTCATCTACGAAAAGCTGTGGAATGTGGTCAAAGCCTTACACAGAAAATAACTTGTCTTAATTTCTTTTAAATTTGAAGTATAGTTGATTTACAATCAACTATTACGTGAGTTTCAGGTATACAACATAGTGATTCAATATTTTTATAGATAATACTCATATGAAGTTATTATGAAATATTGGCTATATTCCCTGTGGTGCACATTACATCCTTGTATCTTACTCATTTTATACCTAGTAGTTTGTACCTCTTAATCCCCTTCACCTGTCTTGCCCCATTCCTCTTCCCTCTCCCCATTGGTAACCAGTTTGTTCTCTGTATCTGAGTCTGTTTCTGTTTTGTTATATTCATTCGTTTGTTTTACTTTTTAGATTCCACATACAGTAGAAGAAAGACTGAAGATAAATGAACCCATGCACGTTTGTCACTCAGTGGCTATTTGAGTGCAGTGTTGAGAAGGCGTGTGAAGGTGAGTCTGTACTGAATGGGGAGCACTGCTGTTAGTGAGTAGTGACTTCAGGGTTCAATGGATTTTTCAGATGAGCTGAATAAAACTGCTAAGGGTCTGATAATTCCTGTATCGCTCCAAAGCACAGAATGACAGGAAGTTTCCCCAATAATTCTTTTTTTTTTGCAGTACGTGGGCCTCTCACTGTTGCGGCCTCTCCCGTTGCGGAGCACAGGCTCTGGACGTGCAGGCTCAGCAGCCATGGCTCACGGACCCAGCCGCTCCGCGGCATGTGGGATCCTCCCTATCCGGGGCACGAACCCGTGTCCCCTGCATCGGCAGGCAGACTCTCAACCACTGCACCACCAGGGAAGCCCTCCCCAATAATTTTTTGGAGGCAGGCATAATTCTGGTCCCCAAATCTGCTGAAGAAAGCACTCAAAAGAAAACTAAAGAAAAAATTCAGTTATAAAGATGTAGATACCTTAAATAAAATATTTTAAATATTTCCACTGTGAACAGTTTCAAGGAAGCAGAAACACTGTGCACAGTGAAATATAGAATTCGTGGTACCTACAAGTGATAAAAGAAGCTCCTTTGCAGAAGTTGGAGAATTTATATCATAATTCACAGATGAGGTGGTGAATAATATCCGCCCGGCTTTGCTGCGTGGGCAATTCACAGGGTGGGCAATGTTGTTGACCTGCTTCCCCAGGGCACGAGAGGAATTACTAGCATCCACACCAAGGGTCTGAGAACTAGGTGGAAGCTCAAGCAGAAAGTCCAGCACCTGATTTTGAAGGTCAAACTTAGATTTGGTATTGGTTGAGTTTGTGTTCTGTATGTCTGTCTTATCGTGAGATAAGAACTATGATGATTCACCTTTGTTGCCCTCCAGTACAGACATTTCCATAAAGCAAGCGCTAAGAAAATCCTTGTTAATTGAATCTAATCACAGGAGCTGTGGAATAGCGGGACACTCACGGGTCTTAGAGACAAGGATTTGGTTTCATTCAAGCCAGGCTGCTAGTGGGTATCTGCTTTTGTCACGTTACTTCCCTCATGACTCAGCTGGGACACCCCCTCTGGAGAGCCTCCTCGAGGCCCCCCGCGTCCTGAGCGAGCTCACTTGTGTGCTGCCCCGGCCCCATGCTTCCCTCTTCTGGGGCGGTTCGCTTCTCCTGCATTTCCTCTGTGAGACAGTGGTGCTTGTGGCCAGAGACTCTGTCCTTTGCATCCCTGTATCTGCAGAGAACAGCCCTTGTCTGGACACAGTAAGGGCTGACCGCACTTGATACATGAATGAAGGATTTAACTTCCCTGAGCTTAATTTTTCTCCATTTGAAGAATGAGAACGTTAGTAATACGTGAGATGAAGTAAGTCAGAAAGAGAAAAACAAATATCGTATATTAACGCATATATGTGGAGCTTAGAAGAATGGTACAGATGAACCGGTTTGCAGGGCAGAAATAGAGACACAGATGTAGAGAACAAACGTATGGACACCAAAGGGGGGAAAGCGGCGGGGGGATGGGGATGGTGGTGTGATGAATTGGGCGATTGGGATTGACATGTATACGCTGATGTGTATAAAATTGATGACTAATAAGAACCTGCTGTAAAAAAAATACATGAGAATGGGGTTTTCAAGAATCTTCCTTAGAAAAAAGTCTGGCCCTTTCATAATAAAGGCAGTAGGGTTTGTTTATTGAACACCTATTATATGTGCCAAACACTGACCAGGCACTCTATATTATTATCATTCTCTCCTATCCTTCCACGTTTGTGAGGTAGGTGCTATTATCTCCATCTTACAGATGCTTGGAGACCTGAAGAAGCTGCCCCAACTAAATAGCAAGGAAGTCCGGCAGAGCCAGAGTTTGAATCCCAAGCCTGTAATTGTTCCACTGTAGAACTGATGTTTCTATGGGAAGCTCAGTTTGGGTTGTCGTCAGTAGGTCTCCTCATGGGTACCCTGGCTGTGTAATTATGGCTTGTAAAAGGTCGGTCGTGAAAGTTGAGCTGGTGAAATCCAGCCTTGAATACATTGCTTGGCACATGGTAATTGCATGGTCAATATAAGTGTTGAATGAAGTGATGAATTAGTTAATTAATAGAAAACCCATAAATGTTATTCTCAGTAATTTATGTAATAAACCAAGAGACTGTTTATATGTGTTTGATTCAAGAGTGTTTACACACCCACAACTTCAGATGACGAGCAGATATTCCTAGGAAGGTAAAACTGGAATTTGATTTTCGTTTAGTGAGTGAAAAAACGTGAAATAAAAGGATTGGCTAGTCATCTAGGGATCTCATTAAAAATGAAAATCCCTATGTTCCATTCCCAGAGTTTGTTATTTTTATACTCTCCTCTCCTGGATGTGAAATAAAATGCTTTGTAAATTGTGGAGTGCTGTACACACTTAATATATTACCAAGAAACTGTGTGTGTGTGTGTGTGTGTGTGTGTGTGTGTGTGTGTGTGTGTGTGTGTGTGTGTGTGTGTGTGTTTCCCATGAAGGTGGAGAAAGTATCCTTTGGGATCTGTTGAAAGTGAAGGAAGAGAACAGTTAAGAGACTCAGTTAAATCAGAAAAGAAAGGGGCTCTTTCATTCAGAGAAAGGAACGTTTCTTTTGTCAGTATCTCCCCCAGAGGCAAGTCTGGTTGACTAAAATTTAACAAAGAGATCCCATTGGTGTGTTTGGTTATTTCGTGGTTGAGGCATCGTCGCTTACCCCAGGTGATAGCAGTGTATTGTCACTGTGTACACGCAGTCTGAAGGGAGAGCCAGGAAACTCTGAGCAAGGCTGCAGTGCTCAAAATCTGGCCCAGCTCTGGGAGCCAAGGGTGATTCTACTTGTCTGTCATGCTTGTGACTCAGCACTCCTCTCCTTGCTTCCCTTTGTCGATGTCTTCCTACTCCATAATTGGTTACTACTTTTGTCCCTCCTTGTTTCTGCCTCATGGCTTCTGCTTACTGCCTTCTGTCTACCGGTAAGCAACATTTATTGAGGCTTACTGTGTGCCAAGCAGAATTTCACCTTTATTCTCGGAACAACCTTTTGAGGTAGGAATAGGATGTCCTTGTTATCTGAGTATTCATTACTATAGTCTCCACATCGAGTGCACAGGGATGCTAAGGCCATCAAAATAGGAAAACATCCACTAATGAGTTGAAAACCAATGCATTTTACACTCAAAACCCTCTTCCTACTTCATAGTAGTCTTGGTAATTAACAATCACTAACATACAATGCACATGTAATGCAAAGCCTAACAGCAAAATTTGCAAAAGATGCAGAATGCCATAAAGTTGATGTCAATAGGAAGGTCATTGGTAAAAGACTGTCCGAGAGTGTGACCAGTTAACAATTAGAGAAGAGGAAATAGGCAAGGCCTGTGTTAATTTTGCTACTTGAGAACCAGTGTTGCTGTTCTGAAATACATTTTGGAAATCTTTGGTATGTGCACTATTATATAATTGAGTGTAGGCATTAACGTAGGCCAGATTTTTATCCTTTTCAGGTCTTTCAGGCTTTCATGGAATAAGAATTCGGCTTCTGGAACATAATGTCAGTGATTTTTGACTGATATATGCTAATGGGGTTAGGGAAACATGAATACTTGGAGTCCTTAAAAACTGAGGGTCATATCTAAGATCTATAAATGATGGAGCTGTGACTATTCGTAGGCCCAAATAGTGTCTTTGGCTTTCACTGTAAAGTCCTGCTAATAGCATCTTAGTTTTATATAGGGTATTACAATTCGAGATTATTTTCATGTGCATTATCTCATTTCATGGTTATTTGTAACTATAAATATATAAACATTGGGGTGCATGTATCTTTTTGAATTATAGTTTTCTCCAGATATATGCTCAGGAGTGGGATTGCTGGATCATATATTATTTTTAACTATATGAAGTAGAAAAGCGAAATAACATTATGTTTTAAAGATGAGGATACTGAGGTTAGTATGATGTCACGTATTAGTAAGTGACACTCCAGTACTAGAATGACTTTCCTAAATCCTGGTTCAGTGCTTTTCCTACTCCCCCAAATAAAAACAGAGAATAAGGAAGGAACTATATCATCTCTGTTTTATAAAGGAAGAAATTACAGAAAACTCAAACGTTGTAGATGCACACTGGGAAGATCACTTGGCAAATTAAGTGGAATAATCATGTGTCCATAATCTGACAATTACTAAAAGAATTAACATAATTACCCTTTTTACCCAGGGCAGCTTTTAAAACCTTACCTGATTTTTTTCATCAATATTTGTTTTGTTTCTTTTTGTTTTTGTATTGAGGTATAGTTGATTTACAATGTTGTGTTACTTTCAGGTGTACAGCACAGTGATTGTTATACCTGTGTGTGTGTATATATATTCTTTTTCAGATTAGTTTCCTTTATAGGTTATTACAAGATATTGAATAAAGTTCCCTGTGCTATACAGTAGGTCCTTGTTGGTTATCTATTTTGCATATAGTAGTGTTTATATGTTAACCCCCAACTCCTAATTTATCCCTCCCCCCACCCCTTTCCCTTTTGGTAACCACAAGTTTGTTTTCTGTGTCTGTGAGTCTGTTTCTCTTTTATAAATAAGTTCATTTGTATGATTTTTTTAGATTCCATACATAAGTGATATTATATGATACTTGTCTTTTATTGTCTGGCTTACTTAGTATGATAATCTCTAGGTCCATCCATGTTGCTGGAGATAGTATTATTTCATTCTTTTTTTATGGCTGAGTAATATTCCATTGTGTATATGTACGTGTGTGTGTGTGTGTGTGTGTGTGTGTGTGTATATATATATATATATGTAAATACCACATCTTTATCCATTTATCTGTTGATGGACATTTAGGTTGCTTCCATGTTTTGGCTATTGTAAATAGTGCTGCTAAGAACATTGGGGTGCATGTATCTTTTTGAGTTATACTTTTCTCCACATATATGCCCAGGAGTGGGATTGCTGGATCATATGGTAGCTCTATTTTTAGTTTTTTAAGGAACCTCTGTACTGTTCTCTGTAGTGGCTGTACGAATTTACATTCCCACCAACAGTGTAGGAAGGTTCCTTTTTCTCCACACCGTCTCTAGCTTTTTTTTTTTTTTTCCTTTTTTTTCTTTTTTTTGGCTGCACTGTGTGGCATGAAGGATCTTAGTTCCCTGACCAGGCATAAAACCCATGCCCCCTGCAGTGGAAGCGTGAGGTCTTAACCACTGGACTGCTAGGGAGGTCCCTCTCTAGCATTTATTATTTGTAGACATTTTGATGCTGGCTGTTCTGACCTGTGTGAGGTCATACTTCACTGTAGTTTTGATTTGCATTTCTCTAGTAATTAGTAATGTTGAACATTTTTTTTCATGTGCCTGTTGGCCATCAGTCTGTCTTCTTTGGAGAAATGTCTATTTAGATCTTCTGCCCATTTTTTGATTGGGTTGTTTGTTTTTTGGATATTGAGCTGTATGAGCAGTTTGTATATTTGGGAAATTAATCCCTTGTCCGTTGAATTGTTTGCAAATATTTTCTCCCATTCTGTAGGTTGTCTTTTCATTTTGTTTGTGGTTTCCTTTGCTGTGCAAAAGCTTTTAAGTTTAATTAGGCCCCATTTGTTTATTTTTGTTTTTATTTCCATTACTCAAGGAGACAGATCCAAAAAACATTGCTGCAATATATGTCAAAGTGTTCTGCCTATGTTTTCCTTGAGGAGTTTTATGGTAATCTCATCTTACATTTAGGTCTTTAATCTGTTTTGAGTTTATTTTTGTATATGTGTTAGAGAATGTTCTAATTTCATTCTTTTACATGTAGCTGTCTAGTTTTCCCAGCACCATTTATTGAAGAGACTGTCTTTTCTCCATTGTATGTTCTTGCCTCCTTTGTTATAGATTAATTGACCGTAAGTGCGTGGGTTTATTTCTGGGCTTTCTATCCTGTTCCATTGACCTATATGTTTGTTTTTGTGCCAGTACCATACTGCCTTGATTACTGTAGCTTTGTAGTATAGTCTGAAGTCAGGGAGCCTGATTCCTCCAGCTCTGTTTTTCTTTCTCAAGTTTGCTTTGGCTATTTGGGGTCTTTTGTGTTTCTGTAGAAATTTTAAAAAATTTTGTTCTGGTTCTGTGAAAAATGCCATTGGTAATTTGATAGGGATTGCATTGAATCTGTAGATTGCCTTGTGTAGAATGGTCATTTTAACAATATTGATTCTTCCAATCCAAGAACACAGTATATCTTTCCATCTGTTTGTGTGGTCTTCAATTTCTTTCATCAGCATCTTATAGTTTGTTGGAATACAGGTCTTTTGTCTCCTTAGGTAGATTTATTCCTAGGTATTTTATTCTTTTTGATGCATTGGTAAAGGGGATTGTTTCCATAATTTCTCTTTCTGCTGTTTCGTTGTTAGTGTATGGAAATGTGACAGATTTCTGTGTATTAATTTTGTATCCTGCAACTTTACTGAATTCATTGATGAACTCTAGTAGTTTTCTGGTAGCTTCCTTAGGATTTTCTGTGCATAGTATCATGTTGTCTGCAAACAGTGGTATCTAAAACAACAGTTGAAAAGATCCATGAAACTAAAAGCTGGTTCTTTGAAAAGATAAACAAAATTGATAAATCTTTAGCCAGACTCATCAAGATAAAAAGAGAGAGGGCCCAAATCAATAAAATCAGAAATGAAAAAGGAGAAGTTACAGGATATAAAGCATAATAAGAGACTACTGTGAGCAACTATGCACCAATAAAATGGACAACCTACAAGAAATGGACAAAGTCTTGGAAAGGTACTGTCTCCCAGGACTGAACCAGGAAAAAATGGAAAATGCACACAGACCAATTAACTACCGAAATTGAATCAGTAACTTAAAAACTCCCAACAAACAAAAGTACAGGACCAGATGGCTTTACAGGTGAATTCTACCAAACATTTAGAGAAGAGTTAACACCTATCCTTCTGAAACTATTCCAGAAAATTGCAGAGGAAGGAACACTTCTGAACTCATTCTATGAGGCCACCATTATCCTAATACCAAAATCAGCAATATGTTTTGTTGAAATTTTTTTTCTTTTTTAAAATTGGTTTGTTAACCATGATAAATCACATAGGTCAGTACAGTTTTTGTACTTTTCTCTTTGTGAAAAATAATATGTGGTCCTAAGCATTTACTTAAAAAAATAAGTCAAAAACAAAACAAGACAACTCCAGCCAGGAGAGACTTAGTCTTGGGGTGATTGATAGCTGATGATATGTTAATAGTTTCTTCTGCTCAAAATTAATGGTATACTTAACTTGTAACCACAGTTTAGGCTTAAGGGTTTTTCTGTGGGTGGTAGGCAAAGAACAATGATCAAAATTTTTGTGAGTCTACATTTCTGACGGTTGCCCTTCATTATTCTTTATTTAAGTATTTAGGAAAGAGTTGTTTCTGCAGAAAGGTTGTTACTGGTGATAAGTGTAAGTACCCTGCGGTTTTGTTGTAGGTAATTATTGGAAGTGGAAAAGTCCTGAAGGTTGGACTGATGTTATCCTGTTATCCACTTCATATTTAAACCAAATTTATTGGCTGAAAAATTTACCTTAGGGGCTTCCCTGGTGGCGCAGTGGTTGGGAGTCTGCCTGCCAATGCAGGGGACATGGGTTCGTGACCCGGTCCGGGAAGATCCCCCCTGCTGCAGAGCGGTTGGGCCCGTGAGCCATGGCCGCTGAGCCTGCGCGTCCGGAGCCTGTGTTCCACAGCAGGAGAGGCCACAGGGGTGAGAGGCCCGCTTACCGCAAAAACAAAAACAAACAACAAAAGAAACAACTTTAGCTTAGGACCCTCTTGTAGAGAGCTCCTGAAATAGATCAGAGCTGTTGGTAGACATGCCCTTGCTCCCAGTGCTTATCAGAACGGTGTTTTTGTGACTCTTGGCACATTAAACTTTTCTCATTTTCCTGGCTGGTCGTTTGAGGACAAATTAAGAGAAGACTCAGGATGAAGGCAAAAATGTCTCTGAAGGCAGTTGTATCTGGTTCTAAGGTATAGTAAAAAGCTGTTGAAATACCATGTCTGACTTTAAAACAGAAAAATATCCATGACTTTCTGAGACCTGCTCTATAGCCAGGGAGAGGAGACCATCAGTCTCCCAGAGTTTCTGTGGGATTAAAGTTCCTATTTTGTCCAGAAAAACGTTCCATTCCCCTGAATAGGACCAAACATGGCTCAAATATACTAACATCTTATATATAGTTATTTTATAAAAATATTCATTAGGTTTTGGTCATATGTTTGATTTAACTAACTTTATGTAGCTGAATCATCCCAGCATATGACTAAATAGAATTTCTGGCTGAGTGTTCTATTTTTTTTTTCACTCTTGTACATTATTATCTTATATTTTTAAGACCATCAAAATCTTAAAGTTTAATATTTTTATTAAAAAAATTTTTTTTTGCCACACCACACAGCTTGTGGGATCTTAGTTCCCCGACCAGGGATCGAACCATTGCCCCCTACAGTGGAAGCGCAGAGTCCTAATCACTGGACTGCCAGGGAATTCCCAAATAAAGTTTAATTTAACCAATTGAAATCATTGAGAATGTTTATGTTTAAATTTGTATAGTGTTTTAAAATATTTTAGATAAAGTGATATTTGCTGTATCAACAATTTAGGCATACATAGAAGTTACGATAGTTATTAAGGTTTTTATGAAATCAGAGAAAGAATAATGAGATATATTCATGTCGGGCAGGAAGAAATTTTTCTCTCCTCTTCTAGGTTCTTCTGGCTGGTCTAAGAAGTAAAGTGACATGAGACACATTAACAGGAGAAAATCAAACAAAATTTTAATAACATATGTACAATGGGAGAGACCCCAAAAAACTGAATAACTCCTCAAATGGCTGAAACCCTCACCCTTAAATACCATCTTCAGCTAAAGACAGAAGAGGATGTTGGGGGTCGTGGTTTGGGACTTAAAGGGGAGGAAGGCAATGCACATGGAGATGGAAAAACAAATGTTTGGTGTATAAATGTTTGCTGGGCCAGGAAGAGACATGGGACACAGAGAGGAATTTGCTAGGTTCCTCCCTGTCTACACACCTAATTCCTACTATAGTTCCTACTGTACTAGTTCCTACTATATACAGGGATACGGGGGATAGCTCCCTTCCTGGAATAGGCCCTCTATCTAAATGTTTTTTAGGCAGTTATGGGGAAGGTCAAAGTTTCTTCCTGAGTCTTTTGGGCCTTGATTGTTTTCAGTTCAAAATAATCCTCATGCCAAAGAGACATTTTGAGGTGGCAGGTTTTGCTCCCCTACACTCACAAGGGAGATGCTGTAGGGTTGGGGATAAAACACAAGGTTTGCATCATCCTGATTCTGTTATTTATAACTTTGGTTTAGTCTGGGTCCCTGTTCTGTCAATTATAAACTAATCTTTACCTCAGGTGGTATTTGGCATATGTATTAATTTCTGCCTTCTTATGTATTTGATATGCTATATTAGTTTATATTTGTAAAATATGATTATATAAGTTAATAGGCTTTTTAAATTTTAAAAAGTCATAATATGTTGCTTATATTTGTTTCATAAATTTGTTTTTAGGATCAATGAGTCAAGAATTCTGACTTTTCAAAATTCTTTAGTGTTTTTCCTTCTTTCCAGTAACTTTGTATTAGAATAGGTAAGCCAGAAGCGTTTGGATTTTAAAGAAAACCTGTGATTTTAAAATCACAGCAGTCTTTGTTGGGAGGATGGTCACTGTAGTCAAACTTCTTCATCGTTTTGGGGGGGTCTTGCTTCCTGTTTTCCTTTTCTTTTGTGCTGCATGAAACCTGACAAAGTGTGTTGATAAGACTCAACTGATAAAATAGGACCCACATTCACTGTATCTCTGAGGACCCTTGGTATTACAGTGGTCCCTCATATCTGCACGGTAGGGGGGCGACTGGTTCCACGTATCTCCCCCCACCCCCATACCAAAATTCGAAGATGCTCAAGGTCTCTATATAAAATGGTGCAGTATTTGCATATAACCTGTGCACACCCTCCTATATCCTTTAAATCATCTCTAGATTACTTATAATGCCTAATACAATGTAAACGTTATGTAAATAGTTGCTGACCCTGGCAAATTCAAGGTTTGCTTTTTGGAACTTTCTGGGATTTTTTTTTTTTTTCCCCTGAATATTTTCAGTCCATGATTGGTTGAATCTGTGCATATGGAACCCTCAGATATGGAGGGCTACCGTATTTGGATGCGGTAGGTGGAAGTGAGGGACCTAATTTCCTTCCGGATTATTTTCTTTCCCCTCTCCCTTGAAATCACTGCTGCAGGTGGTGTATCTGTGTAATGGTCTGGTGGCCTGGACAGTACCTGGCGGGGGGAGGGTAACGTTTAGGAGAGATAGCAGTGAAGGCTAAGGACTCAGTGACATAGTCTCTAACTGTTAAATTCTGAAATTAGTACTTAATAGATAAGAACAGAGATGTCACTTTAAAGAACTGGTTGATTTTGTCTCCAGGGGATATTTGACAATGCCTGGGGACATTTCTGATTGACTTAGCTGTTCTTAGCAACTGTTCTTTCCTCTCAAACTCCTTCCACCCTGCCTCACTCCACCCCAAGCCAATCCTCTTTTCCTTAGTCCTGTTGCAATGAACTACCTCAAAACCATGAAACAAAGCATCATCATGCATTGCAGACGTAAATATTAATGGGAAACACAGGAGAGACAGTGTGCATGTGTGTGTGTGCGCACGTGTGCGTGTGCGTGCCTGCACTACTGGCATAGTGGGTAGAGGCCAGCGATGCTGCTGAACTATCTGCAGTGCACAGGACAGCCCTTTACAACAAAGAATTATCTGGGTAAAGATGTCAATAGTGCTGACGTTGAAAAACCCTGTTTTAATAGAACAACCGACTTTCCAGCTAGTGAATCTTGACTATAAAGGATTGAAGGTATTAATATGTCATTCAAAAAATGTGTTGATTGGAATAATGCAGTTTAGAACATTTCAGGAAAAATTGTAGAAAACCAGAAAGACAAAGTTTGGCAATAATTATCCAAGCACAGGGGAACTTTCATTCATTCATTCATTTAGCAAATATTTACTAAATGCCTGCTGGGAGCCAGACCACGTTCTAGGTGTTCAACATGAAGTATGGGGCTATTTGGTGACTCTTTCCTTATTAAGAGGATGGACCCCTAAGTCCATTGGATCTAATGTCATAGAATAATGCAGTCATAAAATTAACTGCCCTATCGCCATTCTGAGTCCATCCTCACCAAGCTCATCTGAAAATTTTGTTTCCATGAAGCATGTGTCCAAAAGTGCACTATTTAGACCAAATGACAGTTGCATTCCTCTGTGTAAAGGGTCCATTGGCAATTAATCTCTGTAGGCCTGGTTTGTATAAATTAGCATCCCTGAGTTTTATTACTCTGAGACATTGATAATATAGTTTCTGGTCCTGTGTGGTTGAGTGCCAAAGACGTTTACTGAGGTACATATAGCATTGTGGGCGCTGCATGGGTGGCCATGTTATTCTTTTTCTGAGTTCCTGCCGTTTTTCAGTATGTACCTTAATTGACCTTCCAACAGGAAATTATTTATTTTTAGAGGAAAAGAAAATAAATGAAAATATTCAACTTGTTCTCAGTACTTACAACCTTCTTTTTGGGATGTGTTGTTAGTATTACTTTTTGTTGACTGAGATTTGTATAGCCTATTGCCATCATGGACTCAGTCATTTTTATTTTATTTTATTTTTTTTCGGTACATGGGCCTCTCACTGTTGTAACCTCTCCCGTTGCGGAGCACAGCCTCCGGACACACAGGCCCAGCGGCCATGGCTCACGGGCCCAGCCGCTCCGCGGCATGTGGGATCTTCCCGGACCGGGGTACGAACCCGTGTCCCCTGCATCAGCAGGCAGACTCTCAACCACTGCGCCACCAGGGAAGCCCCTCAGTCATTTTTATATAAAAAGATATTACCCAGCTCAAAATAATGCCCTTTTTTTGAACACCTGCAGCATTTATTGTTGGAATACTTACTTTGAGCTTACTTTCATTTTGACTTTTGTTGTCGTTGAAATTCGTATGTATTCCGTTATAACCGAAGTAGAGTATAAACTCTAAGAGTGTGTAAATCAGGGTCTATAACTTCTTGGAAACTTCTAGGAGCGTTACATTATCTGGGTACTGCTTAGGTAATCAGTGATACTACCTACTGTTTACCCAGCATGGACAAGGCATCAAGGGCTTTGTAGGAGTTATCTTGCAAGCAGTGAGTTTGTTCAGATTTATTATGCATTTTGGAGACCCAGAAGAGAGTTAAATGACCCAGAATAGAGTTCAAAAAAATGTTCCTACTATTTACCAGAAGATGTAGATGACTCTGAATCTCTATTTCACAATCTGTGGCAGCCCATCTTTTTTTTCCTCATCTCCAGATATCCCTATGGATCCCCAGGGTTGCTTAGTCCAATGAAGTTGTCCCAAGTTTCTGTCTCCTAAAGTTGGGAGAGTATGCTGAATGGCATCGTTCTGAGCTGCTGTTGCAGACGTTGCTGCTCTGGGTGTCCCTTCCAAAATCCATGCAGTCTGGGCAGACCAGAGCAAGTGCCCTTTCACTGCAGCTGCTGCCTGTCTGCACAGTGGTTTTTCAGGTCATCAGCCATAATCTGTGCTCAGAATCAGACCTCTCTTACTAGCTTCCCACAAAATGGGAACCCCCAGACACTGCTAACTGAGACTCCAACACCCAGACAAGCAAGTCCAGTAGTCCACAGGATATTACCCAAGGTCATGCCCCATTGGCTAGTACCAGAATTAGCCTTTTGGGTTGGAGATTTGTCTCTTTCTGGTGTTCAGACACCAGAGGCAGAGACATTTACTACGTCTCCCACACCACTAAAAACTGGAAGAGCTGGCTCTCCCTAGCCTCTTGTCCCAGTGCACTTTGTTTTAGGAAGCTTGTTTGGACCTTTTCCATTGGAAAGGGTCTGGGAAACAGGATCCTCACTGAGGTCACCTTTCAGATTTAACCAGTTAAAGTGAGAACTGAGTTCACTGCACGTGTCTCACATACTATTAGGCAAGACCAGGGTAGTAACTAGAAGTACAAAATGAGGATCTACCAAATTCATCCTGGCTTATTTAATGTAACAGTTAATAAGCCTTGGTATTAAAGTAAAAGATAAGTCTGGGACAAATACAAAAGTGGGTAGGACATCAGAATAACAGATGCAAACCTGGACCACCCAGGAAAATGGGGATGTGAACTTATTCTAAGGAGAAGGGTCTTGATCGCTTCCAGAAAAAGAAGGTGCCGAAGTGTATTGAGCGATGGGGAGGGCCTCACAAGATAAGATCGCATAGATAGAGACTAACGAGATGGTGTGGGCACTTCTAGGCCACAGTGAGGGTTTTGGATTTTATTTTAGGTGTAATGGAAAGTCCTTGGAGAGTTTTCACCAGGGGAGCAACGTGATCTGATATGCACTTTAAAAGTCTATGCCTTTTTTTATGGAATATAGAATTTTTGGTGCAAGAATGATGTGTGGGCAAGCAGAAGGAGAAGGTGACTTAGATGATAAAGAATGGAATTGTCATTGAAAAATTAATCAGTCGATCTAAGAAAGAAATGGAAAATTTTATTCAAGCCAAATTTGAGGATTATAGCCCAGGAAGAACATCTCAGAAAGCTCTGAGAACGGTGAGTTAGAAGTCAAGTCCCAGTTATATGAGGTTGTTGGTTTGTTTTTGAGACTGAGAGCTGTACATCAGATAACATATTATTGACATTTACGTAATCCAGATCTAAGCGTTGTCCTGGTGGGTCATGTGACCCCTTCCAAGATCAAGAAGGAACGTTACCTCTTAAGGAGTTGGCTTGTTGATGCTAGGAGAATGTTGCTTTTTACGATTGACCGGGTATTCCTGCCGATGGTGGAGGTATTGGTTGATGCATAATGCAGATACATAACACACAGTGGGGGGAGAGAGGAGGCCAAGGGGCAGAGAAGATTTTTTATGTTTAAATTTTTCTAGTCTTGCCATAAAATATGAATTTTATTTCACAGAATGAAATGGTTAGAGTTAGGATATATTTCAGAGTTATGACTTGATATGATGTGAGGTAATTTGGGATGTGAGAAAAAAAGAATAAAAAGTAACTGTTAGGTTTCTGGCTTGAGTAACTAGGTGGGCTGTAGTGTCATTTGCTAATAAGGTGAACATGGTAGATGAACATATATGGGGGAAAATTAAGAGTTCCGTTCTGGACATGTTAAAATGGAAATAAATGCCTTTTAGACAGAGTTCAGGGGAGAGGCTGGAGCTGGAGATAGAGATTTGTGAGAAGGAAGTGTACAGGTGGTATCTGAAGATGTGAGCAGTTGGTTAGGCGGCAGGAAGGACACCAGTGTGCTGCCGCAAGAGGAGGAGACGTCTCGAGAGGAGGGGAGCAGTAAGTAGCTGAGCGCTGCGGGGAGTTTGAGATAAGGGCAGGGAAACGACGTTGGTTTGGACGTGATGGAGATTTTTGGTGATCTTGCTTACTGTAGTTTCTGCAGAATGGTGGTGACCAAGTCCAGTGAGATCAAATTGATGAGAGGCTAAGAAGTGAGGAAGTGGAGAGAATGATTTTAGACATCAATTTAGAAAACTATTACTGGGAAAGGAACTAAAACAAGGTGGGGTTGTAGCTCTAAGGAGGTGTGATCATGGGAACATAATTCTCGCTTTTTCTCTCTCCCCATTCATGGATTCACCCATCCTTCCATCCATGACCATCCTTTCATTACTTAAAATTATCACTTGAGAGAGAGGAGGTTTTCCTGTGCCCGAAGCCTTGGAATGGTGATAGGGGACGTGATCCAAAGCACCAGTGGAGAAGCATATAGAAGCAGGAACACCTAACCTATTGGAAGAGGAGGCAGGAAGGTAGATTTCACAGGTAGAAGTAGCATGTTTGATGGTGGGAAGCTTAGGGAATTCTCATCCCAGTCCTTCTACTTGCTCATTGAAGTAAGAGTCAGTCATCAGCTGATAATGAGCGGAATGGCAGGGGTGGAGTGTTGTAGATTTGAGAAGGAAGAAAAAGGTGTGATGTGGTGATTTTGGATAGTGAGAAAAGAAATATTCCAAGAAAGTGTAGTAAAATACTCACCAGTGTTTAGTGCCCATTTGGGATTTGAGGTCGCGAATGCAAAACTGGAATTGTTAGCTTGGTTGTGTGTTTTTCTTCAGCCACATTCAGCTGCTTCAGAGTTAGAGATGGAGCAGGCAGACCGCTGTCAGAATCTAAACTGCTGTGTACTACAAAGAGAGGAAGGCATAAAAGAGCAGCGGCCTACCAAGGGGGAGGACAGTGGGAGTGGTCTACCATAATAGAAGAGGAGTATTTTAGTATTGACATTACTTAAATCGCCAGCACAGGGTAGCAGTCAACAGCAGGGAGGCTTTTAGTGGGCTTCCTTATCATTTTATTTTATTTTATTTTATTTTATTTTTTGTGGTATGCGGACCTCTCACTGTTGTGGCCTCTCTCGTTGCGGAGTACAGGCTCCAGACGCGCAGGCTCAGCGGCCATGTCTCACGGGCCCAGCCGCTCCGCGGCATATGGGATCTTCCCGGACCAGGGCACGAACCCGTGACCCCTGCATCGACAGGTGGACTCTCAACCACTGCGCCACCAGGGAAGACCTTCATTATCATTTAAAAATTCTGTTTAGGTAGAGCACCCCTTCCTGCTTGTACCTGGGAAGGATGACTCCTGCTGTGAACCTTCCCTGGGCCACTATTTACAAAGGAATGAAAGAAGGATTATATTGATTAACCAAGGAATCCAAAGAGAAAAACAAATCTCCTACCCCAAGAGGCCATGTCTGGCTTAAAAAAAATTTTGAATCCTCTTTTTGCCAGGCACCTCCTATATGTACAGCTCCATCTAAGAAGAATTAGTGTTCCCGTTTGACAAATCAGGAATGGAGGAGGGAGGTTCGCAGATGTTGTGTAAATTGCAGGCCCCGTCAGTGAGTAATAGGCATGGCTGAATGTCATATCTAGGCCTTTTGCATCCAAGACTTCTGTGCTTTTTCCTCTGCTGAGTTACCTGTTATCTTTAAATCCTTTCATTTTTTTTTGACTCAAAAGAGCTATAGGCAGTAGCAGAAGAATTTATGACTACTGTAAGAATTATTGTTTAAGCATAATTGAAATTGGTAAATATAGTTTTCTAATATAAATACAGAATAGGAGACTTTAACTCTTTAATATGTGATCCAGGAAGAAGAATTGCAAAAACCTAATAATGAGTATTTTACCTCTGTTCATGGTTACAGGGAAGGTAATGAATCAGTTCTATGAGGTCCTTTTCTTTTCCCCTATGCTTGATCAGTTTATTACTGTTTTTAACTGTGTTGGGTTTTTATTTATTATGGAGTAATTCAGGTATAGAAACATGTAACAACATGAAAACCCATGTAAATAGAAATAGAAAGGTCAAGAAGAAAAACAGTGCACACATGATTATTGTCCTGTGGGTCCCTCTGATCCCCATTCCACCTCCTCCCCTAGGAGGAACCATTCTCCCGACTAAGGCCTCAAGGGTGTTTGTGTATCATGCAGCATCTGCAGACCTCCGTTGTATGCCTGTGGAATGTTGAATGTGGAAAAGCAAATCGTAAAATTGTTTGTCTTTTTCTTACTGGTTTTGTAGATGTTCTTTATATATTCTGGACACTCAGTCTTTATCAGTTATATAAATTCCAAGTGAAGTAAACTCTGAGCCTTTTCATTTCACTATTATAATATTGTCTTTAAATATTTTAAGTAATTGAATTTATGAAATACTTTTCTTTACAGTTCTGGATTTTGGGGTCTTATTTAAGAAAATTTTAACTCTGAGGTCATAAAGGTATTTCTCAATATTGTTTTTTAAAATTTGTGAAGTTGGATTTTTTTTATATTTAGTTTTTAAATCTGCCTGGAATTTCCTTTTATATATAATATAAATTTCCTTTTATATATAATATAAATTATATATAATATATACTATAACATAATATATAATATAAATATTATATATAATATAATATAATATTTATTTATTTATATATAATATATATGTATTTATAATAGTATAATAATGCACACTTGCATTATTTAAATAAATTTTCTTTGTTCCTCTGATCTAAAATGCCACCTTTGTTGACTTTTCAAATATATGTATATATATGTGTGTGTATATAATATATATGTATACATATATTTTGTTATTGTTTATATGTATTCATAAATAGAGGTCTATTTTTAGGTTTTGAAATTAAGCTCTTTTTTTTTTTTTTTTGCGGTACGCGGGCCTCTTACTGCTGTGGCCTCTCCCGTTGCGGAGCACAGGCTCCGGACGTGCAGGCTCAGCGGCCATGGCTCACAGGCCCAGCCGCTCCGCGGCACGTGGGATCCTCCCTGTCTGGGGCACGAACCCGTGTCCCCTGCATTGGCAGGCGGACTCTCAACCACTGTGCCACCAGGGAAGCCTGAAATTAAGCTCTTTTGATCTGTTTATCCTTATAGCAATATCACATTCTCTTAATTAGTCTAACTTTATAAGACAATATATGTTAAGTAAATATTATACCTGTTGTTCTTTTATTTTTCAGAATTGTTTTGGCTGTGATCTTCCATATACATTTTAAAATCAGTTTGTAAATTTACATGAGAAATCTTTTGAGATACTGACTGGAATAGCATTGGATTTATAGATTACCTTGGAGAAAAATGGCATCTTTATGAACGTGGTGTATTTCCCCAAAATCTTCCTTCATGACCTTTGATATGTGGTACATTCTCTATAGATGATCTTGGAAGTTTTCCCTTGCTGTTCATTCTGATTAGAATATACTTCTGTCAGATTCTCCATATTGCTTTCTGTATGAAATTCCCAGGGTTGCTATAACAAATGACTATGAACTGTGAATTAAAACAACAGAAAATGTGGCCGTCTGCAATCCAAGAAGCAGGCCCTCATTGGGGAACTGAATCAACCAACACCTTGATCTTGGATTTCCCAGGCTTCAGAACTCTGAGAAATAAATGTCAGTTGTTAAAGCCACCATATCTGTGATATTTTGTTATGGCAGCCTGGGCTGACTAGGACAGGGAGAATCCATTCTCTGCCTCTTCCAACTTCTGGTGACTATTAGCGGTCCTTGACTTGTGGCTGCATCACTCCAATCTCTGCCTCTGTCTTCACATCGCTTACTCCTCTGTGTCTTTGTCTTCTTTCTGTCTCAAATCTCCATCTGCCTTTCTCTTATAAAGACATGTCATTGGATTTAGTACCCATCTGGATAGTCCAGGATAACCCCCTTATCTCAAGCTGCTCACTTAATCACATCTATAATGCTCCCCTTTCTAAACACAGTCAGCATTTACAAGTTCTGGGGATTAGGACATCGACATATTTGGGGGGGGCACATTTCAACTTATTACATCTTATTAATTCACATCTCAACTCAAATGTCACCTCCTCAGATGACATTTTCTCTTATCTTCTTTATACTCTTGTAGTTGAAATTTTCTTAATAATTAGTTTAATGTTTTATCTGTTGTCTCTCTTCCTATTTAAAAAAATGTAACTCTTTGCAGGGAGGGGCTCTGTTGTATTTATTGCTATTTTCAGATTGGTATTCAGATAATACACACTGGGAAAGCTTTATCAGTTGTTTGTAGCTGGTGTCTGCTGGTTGAGTATCCATTATAATTGGTCTATGTAATGTTATACTAGTTGCTAGATATTTTATTTTATTATTTAATTTAATTTTTTTATATAGCAGGTTCTTATTAGTTATCCATTTTATACACATCAGTGTATACATGTCAGTCCCAATCTCCCAATTCATCATAGCGCCACCACCACCACCCCTGCCACTTTCCGCGCTTGGTGTCCATACTTTTGGTCTCTACATCTGCATCTCTGTTTCTGCCCTGCAAACCGGTTCATCTGTACCATTTTTCTAGATTCCACATATAGGCGTTAATATACGATATTTGTTTTTCTCTTTCTGACTTAATTCACTCTGTATGAAAGTCTCTAGGTCCATCCACGTCTCTACAAATGACCCAATTTTGTTCCTTTTTACGGCTAATATTCCATTGTATATATGTACCACAACTTCTTTATCCATTCGTCTGTCGATGGGCATTTAGGTTGCTTCCATGACCTGGCTATTGTAAATAGTGCTGCAGTGAACATTGGGGTGCATGTGTCTTTTTGAATTATGGTTTTCTCTGGGTGTATGTCCAGTAGTAGAATTGCTGGGTCTTATGGTAATTCTATTTTTAGTTTTTTAAGGAACCTCCATACTGTTCTCCATAGTGGCTGTATCAATTTACATTCCCACCAGGAGGGCAAGAGGGTTCCCTTTTCTCCACACCCTCTCCAGCATTTGTTGTTTGTAGATTTTCTTATGATGCCCATTCTAATTGGTGTAAAGTGATACCTCATTGTAGTTTTGATTTGCATTTCTCTAATAATTAGTGATGTGGAGCAGCTTTTCACATGCTTCGTGGCCATCTGTATGTCTTCTTTGGAGAAATGTCTATTTAGGTCTTCTGCTGATTTTTTGATTGGTTTGTTTGTTTTTTTAATATTGAGCTGCATGGGCTGTTTATATATTTTGGAGATTAATCTGTTGTCCGTTGATTCGTTTGCGAATATTTTCTCCCATTCTGAGGGTTGTCGTTTGGTCTTTTTTGTAGTTTCCCTTGCTTTGCAAAAAGATTTTAAGTTTCATTAGGTCCCATTTGTTTATTTTGTTTTTATTCCCATTACTCTAGGAGGTGGATCAAAAAGATCTTGCTGTGATTTATGTCAAAGAGTGTTCTGCCTATGTTTTCCTCTAAGACTTTTATAGTGTCCAGTCTTACATTTAGGTCTCTAATCCATTTTGAGTTTATTTTTGTGTGTGTTGTTAGGGAGTGTTCTAATTTCATTCTTTTACATGTAGCTGTCCAGTTTTCCCAGCACCACTTATTGAAGAGGCTGTCTTTTCTCCACTGTATATCCTTGCCTCCTTTGTCATAGATTAGTTGACCATTGGTGCGTGGGTTTATCTCTGGGCTTTCTATCCTGTTCCATTGATCTGTATTTCTGTTTTTGTGCCAGTAACACTGTCTTGATTACTGTACCTTTGTAGTATAGTCTGAAGTCAGGGAGTCTGATTCCTCCAGCTCTGTTTTTTTCCTTCAAGACGGCTTTGGCTATTTGGGGTCTTGTGTGTCTCCATAGAGATTTAAAAATTTTTTTGTTCTAGTTCTGTAAAAAGTGCCATTGGTAATTTGATAGGGATTGCATCGAATCTGTACATTGCTTTGGGTAGTATAGTCATTTTCACAATATTGATTCTTCAATCCAAGAACATGGTATATCTCTCCATCTGTTGGTATCATCTTTAATTTCTTTCTTCAGTGTCTTGTAGTTTTCTGCATACAGGTATTTTGTCTCCCTAGGTAGGTTTATTCCTAGGTATTTTATTCATTTTATTGCAATGGTAAATGTTGCAAAAGTGTTTCCTTAATTTCTCTTTCAGATTTTTCATCTTTAGTGTATAGGAATGCAAGAGATTTCTGTGCATTGATTTTGTATCCTGCAACTTTACCAAATTCATTGATTAACTCTAGTAGTTTTCCGGTGGCATCTTTAGGATTGTCTATGTATAGTGTCATGTCATCTGCAAACAGTGACAGTTTTACTTCTTTTTTTCCAATTTGTATACCTTTTATTTCTTTTTCTTCTCTGATTGCCATGGCTAGGACTTTCAAAACTATGTTGAATAATAGTGGTGAGAGTGGACAACCTTGTCTTGTTCCTGATCTTAGAGGAAATGCTTTCAGTTTTTCACCATTGAGAATGATGTTTGCTGTGGGTTTGTCATATATGGCTTTTATTACGTTTAGGTAGGTTCCCTCTATGCCCACTTTCTGGAGAGTTTTTATCATAAATTGGTATTGAATTTTGTCGAAAGCTTTTTCTGCATCTACTGAGATGATCATATGGATTTTATTCTTCAGTTTATTAATATGGTATGTCACATTGATTGATTTGTGTATATTGAAGAATCCTTGCATCCTTGGGATAAATCCCACTTGATCATGGTGTATGATCTTTTTAATGTATTGTTGGATTCTGTTTGCTAGTATTTTGTTGAGGATTTTTGCATCTATATTCATCAGTGATATTGGTCTGTAATTTTCTTTTTTTGTAGTATCTTTGTCTGATTTTGGTATCAGAGTGATGGTGGCCTCATAGAATGAGTTTGGGCATGTTCCTTCCTCTGCAATTTTTTGGAAGTGTTTGAGAAGGCTGGGTGTTAGCTCTTCTTTCAATGTTTGGTAGAATTCACCTGTGAAGCCATCAGGTCCTGGACTTTTGTTTGTTGGAAGATTTTCAATCACAGTTACAATTTCAGTGCTTGTGATTGGTCTGTTCATATTTTCTGTTTCTTCCTGGCTCAGTCTTGGAAGGTTATACCTTTCTAAGAATTTGTCCATTTCTTCCAGGTTGTCCATTTTATTGGCATAGAATTGCTTGTAGCAGTCTCTTAGGATGCTTTGTATTTCTGCAGTGTCTGTTGTAACTTCTCTTTTTTCATTTCTAAATTCATTGATTTGAGTCCTCTCCCTCTTTTTCTTGATGAGTCTGGCTAATGGTTTATCAATTTTGTTTATCTTCTCAAAGAACCAGCTTTTAGTTTTATTGATCTTTGCCATTGTTTTCTTTGTTTCTATTTCATTTATTTCTGCTCTGATCTTTATGATTTCTTTCCTTCTGCTAACTTTGGGATTTGTTTGTTTTTCTTTCTCTAGTTCCTTTAGGTGTAAGTTTAGATTGTTTATTTGAGATTTTTCTTGTTTCTTGAGGTAGGCTTGTATAGCTATAAACTTCCCTTTTAGAACTGCTTTTGCTGCATCCCATAGGTTTTGGATCATCGTGTTTTCATTGTCATTTGTCTTTAGGTATTTTTTGATTTCCTCTTTGATTTCTTTGATCTCTTGGTTATTTAGTAACATATTGTTTAGCCTCCATGTGTTTGTGTTTTTTACATTTTTTCCCCCTGTATTTTATTTCTAATCTCATAGCGTTGTTGTCGGAAAAGATGCTTGATATGATTTCAATTTTCTTAAATTTACCAAGGCTTGGTTTGTGACCCAAGATGTGATCTATCCCGGAGAATGTTCCGTGCGCACTTGAGAAGAAAGTGTAATCTGCTGTTTTTGGATGGAATATCCTATAAATATCAATTAAATCCATCTGCTCTGTTGTGTCATTTAACGCTTGTGTTTCCTTATTAATTTTCTGTTTGGTTGATCTGTACACTGGTGTAAGTGAGGTGTTAAAGTCCTCCACTATTATTGTGTTACTGTCGATTTCCTCTTTTATTGCTGTTAGCAGTTGCCCTATGTTTTGAGGTGCTTCTGTGTTGGGTGCATATATATTTATAATTGTTATATCTTCTTCTTGGATTGATCCCTTGATCATTATGTAGTGTCCTTCTTTGTCTTTTGTAATAGTCTTTATTTTAAAGTCTATTTTGTCTGATATGAGAATTGCTACTCCAGCTTTCTTTTGATTTCCATTTGCATGGAATATCTTTTTCCATCCCCTCACTTTGAGGCTGTATGTGTCCCTAGGTCTGAAGAGGGTCTCTTGTAGATGGCATATACATGGGTCTTGTTTTTGTATCCATTCAGTGAGCCTGCATCTTTTGGTTGGAGCATTTAATCCATTCACGCTTAAGGTAATTATCGATATGTATGTTCCTATTACCATCTTCTTAGTTGTTATGGGTTTGTTTTTTAGGTCCTTTTCTTTTTTTGTGTTTCCCACTTAGAGAAGTTCCTTTAGCATTTTTTGTGAAGCTGGTTTGGTGGTGGTGAGATCCTTGCCAGGTAGAGTAATCTTGGTTGTAGTTTCTTCCCTTTCATCACTTTCAATATGTCATGCCACTCCCTTCTGGCTTGTAGAGTTTCTGCTGAGAAATCAGCTGTTAACCTTATGGGAGTTTCCTTGTATGTTATTTGTTGTTTTTCCCTTGTTGCTTTCAATAATTTTTCTTTGTCTTTAATTTTTGTCAATTTGATTACTATGTGTCTCGACGTGTTTCTCCTTGGGTTTATCCTGTACGGGACTCCCTGCGCTTCCTGGACTTGAGTGGCTATTTCCTTTCCCATGTTAGGGAAGTTTTCGACTGATCTCTTCATATATTTTCTTGGGTCCTTTCTCTCTCTCTTGTCCTTCTGGGACCCCTGTAATGTGAATGTTGGTGCATTTACTGTTGTCCTAGAGGTCTCTTAAGCTGTCTTCATTTCTTTTCTTTCTAATCTGTCCCATGGCAGTGAATTTCACCATTCTGTCTTCCAGGTCACTTATCCTTTTTTCTGCCTTAGTTATTCTGTTATTGATTCCTTCTAGTATATTTTTCATTTCAATTGTTGTATTGTTCATCTCTGTTTGTTTGTTCTTTAATTCTTCTAGGTGTTTGTTCTTTAATTCTCCTAGATCTTTGTTAAACATTTCTTGCATCTTCTTGATCTTAGCCTCCATTCTTTTTCTGAGGTCCTGGATCATCTTCACTCTCATTATTCTGAATTCTTTTTCTGGAAGGTTGCCTATCTCCACTTCATTTAGTTGTTTTTCTGGGATTTTATCTTGTTCCTTCATCTGGTACATAGCCCTCTGCCTTTTCATCTTGTCTATCTTTCTGTGAATGTGGTTTTTGTTCCACAGGCTGCAGGATTGTAGTTCTTCTTGCTTCTGCTGTCTGCCCTCTGGTGGATGAGTCTATCTAAGAGGCTTATTCAAGCTTCCTGATGGGAGAGACTGGTGGTGGGTAGAGCTGGGTGTTGCTCTGGTGGGCAGAGCTCAGTAAAACTTTAATCCTCTTGTCTGCTGATGGGTGGGGCTGAGTTCCCTCCCTGTTAGTTGTTTGGCCTGAGGCCACCCAACACTGGAGCCTACCCAGCTCTTTTATGGGGCTAATGGCAGACTCTGGGAGGGCTCACGCCAAGGAGTACTTCCCAGAACTTCTGCTGCCAGTGTCCTCGTCCCCACAGTGAGCCACAGCCACCCCTTGCCTCTGCAGGAGACCCTCCAACACTAACAGGTAGGTCTGGTTCAGTCTCCTGTGGGGTCACTGCTCCCTCCCCTGGGTCCTGATGCACACAGTACTTTGTGGGTGCCTTCCAAGAGTGGAGTCTCTGTTTCCCTCAGTCCTGTTGAAGTCCTGCAGTCAAATCCCACTAGCCTTCAAAGTCTGATTCTCTAGGAATTCGTCCTCCTATTGCCGGACCCCCAGGTTGGGAAGCCTGACATGGGGCTCAGAACCTTCACTCCAGTGGGTGGACTTCTGTGGTATAAGTGTTCTCCTGTTTGCAAGTCACCCACCCAGAAGTTACGGAATTTGATTTTATTGTGATTGCACCCCTCCTGCCATCTCATGGTGGCTTCTCCTTTGTCTTTGGATGTGGGGTATCTTTTTTGGTGAGTTTCAGTGTCTTCCTGTCGATGATTTTTCAGCAGTTAGTTGTGATTCCGGTGCTCTTGTGAGAGGGAGTGAGAGCACGTCCTTCTACTCCGCCATCTTGAACCAATCTCCCTAGATATTTTAAATATCATTCCTGACTGTATATCTAGCATCTAGAACAGTGGCCAGCACACAGTAGGTTGTCAATAAATAATTGCGTTAACTAAGAGATTGCACAGAAGAACACAGAAGAGGATGGGGAAGAGTGTGTGGCCAGGTTATAGAGAGATTTCTATGTCATCATAAGGAGTTGGGACTTTTTCCTGAAAAATGATAGAGATTCATCCCAGAGTTTTAAGTAGGGAAATAATATAATTGGATCTGCATTTAAAACATGAAATTCAAAATGAATTAGCCTTAAATATTTTGGAATCTCTATTGAACCCCTGAGGTGATATTCAGAAAGATGGAATGAGATGGAGAGAAATCTGCCCTTTATTGTTGAGATAGATAGTTGCTAATAAGCTACACAATCCAGCCTTTATTTCACAAGAGACACGTCCGTTTTGTGTGTGTGTGTGTGTGTGTGTGTGTGTGTGTACATGCACATGCATTTGACTGAAGATTTTGCAATAAATATCTTGAAATATATCGCTTGAGATTATTTTTGTTGTGAACAGCAGGAACTGATACTGGCTAATTTAAGGGAGAGAAAAGTATCATCATCCATTGGTTTGATATTGGGGTACATCTTACAATCTAAAGAGTAAGTGATTAAATTGTGGAAAGGTAAAGAACTGGGACAGCTCCAAGGCTTAGTACCAGGAGCTCATGGACGTTTTCTTTTTTTTTTTTTTTAACATCTTTATTGGAGTATAATTGCTTTACAATGGTGTGTTAATTTCTGCTTTATAACAAAGTGAATCAGCTATATGCGTACATATATCCCCGTATCCCCTCCCTCTTGCATCTGCCTCCCACCCTCCCTATCCCACCCCTCTAGGTGGTCACAAAGCTCTGAGCTGATCTCCCTGTACTGTGTGGCTGCTTCCCACTAGCTATCTATTTTACATCTGGTAGTATATATAAGTCATGGACATTTTCTATAGAATGGTTCTAATGATCTCAGTCTTCATGTCTTTCAATTCTAACTTTCAGAAATGTTTTACACTGAGGTTTTTCTTAAATCTGTTTCTGTCATATCTTTGACTTTTAGTGAATTCAGAGGCCGCTCATATTTCCAAATATGTATTCTTCCTCTTCTCTTGGAAAGATAGAATCCCTGATTTTTAGCTGGGTATGTGAACATAAACAATGAAGACTATATCACCAAACCTCTTTGGCTTAGATGTGGTCTTATGACAAAGTTCTAGTCAAAGAGATGTAAGCAGAACTGCATATGGTGGTTTTTAGAAACTTTCTTCAGTCAGTGGCTCCTTTTTGGATACTTCCTTGAATGGAGATGTAGAGGCTGGAGATCTGACATCTGAGACACAAGAGTTACAGCCACACAGTGGGAGCTGCAGGGAACCTGATTTAATGAAGACTTTGGTAGAACTGCCCTACTGTCCCTGTACTCTGCCCGTGCGCTTTTATGTGAGAGAGAAATGTGTGTGTGTATCACTTGTATATGTGTGATCTCTGGTATAATTTCACTTAAAAATTATTTTATAAATTTTAGGATTTGTTATAGGATGTGGAGATTGTAGCCTGTACTCTGCTTTCTTGAAATGGAAGTCCCTTTGCTCATCTGTCCACTTTTCCTTATTATAAGAACTCTGTGTATATTAAGAAAATTCATTTTTTGTTTATCATATGTATGTTACTAATATTTCCGTGTTTGTCTTTTGCATATTTTCTTTTTGTTTAGATCTTTTGTTCTTCTATACAGCTGTTTTACTATTTAACTAGTCATCTTTATCAGTTTCTTATGAGTTTGGGCTCTTATGTTATTCTCAAGAAGGCCTTTTCTACTCCAAGATGATAAAAATATTTGTTCATATTTTTCCCTGGTACATGTGTAGTTTTATTTAAAAATTGAAATTCTTTAACTCTTTAACTTGGAATTTATTTTTATATAAAGATTAATATAGAGTTACAGCTTTCTCCTCCCAAATGACTAGCCAGTTATCCCTATATTATTTTTTTAGTAATCTAATTTTAGGAGTCTCGGGATTTAAACATATGGAAATATCAAAGTAGAAGTTTACTGTTTATGTATTAAGGCCCCACAATGTCTTTTCAGATGAATTCCGTATACCATATGGTCAGTTTTGCAGTACAGGTAGAAAAAATACTAGGGGAATACGGAGGACAGAATAGCTGGCTTTCTGGAGAAATTTTGGAAACGTTTTGTGATTGTTTTAAAGTATGTCAAAATTCTTTGACAATCCTCCCTGCAAAGGTGGAGACATTTCTTGAGCATTATCAGGACTTAGTGATTCACTTCCAATGAATAGAACATGGCCAAATAGATAAAAGACACTAGTTTTCTCCTTGCGCGCACGCTCTCTCCCTGTCCTGGCCCCCCCACCCCCCCTCCCCCGCAAGTTTCTCATCTAGGCCAGCTGCCATGTAATCACAATGGCAACGCCCTATAAAGAGGTGCACATTGTGAGGAGCTGAGGCATCCTGCCGGCAGCCAACAAGGGGTTTTGCCAGTAGCCATATGCAGGAGCCATCATGGAAGGGGATCCTCCAGCCCAGTCAGGCTTCAGATCCCTGCAGCCCCAGTCAGTGTCCTGACTGCGTGAGATGCCCTCTGTTGGAACCACCAGCTAAGCTCCGTCCAAATTCCTGACCACAGAAACTATGATATAATAAATGTTTCTTGTTTTGACAGTGGCCCTGTTTTAGAGTAACTTAACTACACTCATCTGACAACCAAAACACTTTGAGGAGAGTATAATTTGAGTCGGTTCTTGAAGGACCAGTAGGAAAAGTTATTTTTATTTTTTTAGTAAAGAAGTTGGGGGAGGGTATTCTAAGCGTAGTAAATGTCATACGTGAAGTCAAAGAAAAGTTATGATGTATTCAGGAATAATTTAAAATATCTAATGAGTATAATGAGACCCAAAATACTACACAGTGGGGAGCTGCATGAATTGAGTTTAAAGCTTGTGAAAGGTTTTTTGCAAAGTTAAGAAGCTTAGACTTTGTCTTTAAGGTCATGCAGAAGCAACAATAGGTTTTAACCTACCCCAGCACGATGAGATTTGGGTTAGAGGGCAATAAATCTTACGATATAGTCTGATGGGTAAGTAGTCTGAAAATGATGCTCTCCTGAGAGAGCTGATGAGTTGGATTTATTTCTGCAGTAGTAGAGATGGGGAGAAGTATAATTTAAGGTATTTTTGAAGTTGAGTCAGTAGGATTTGAAGCCCAAGAGTCAAATTACACAATTCAATCAAATAGAATTAGTTAAATATTTCTGACAAATTTTGATATTACACAGCACACCATAGGTATGTATTAATTTGTTTCAGTGAAAGAATAAAATTTTGTGAAGAAAAGAAATTTTGGGAGGATACAGAGCATTATATTTGGACCATGCTATTAAATTTTACATTTGCATTAAAACTCTATGAAGCCATCATTGAGAGATTTTAGTATAATCCCTCCAGTTCTATTCAGTATTGTGAGACATTCTGTTTCCTAGAACGTGAGCATAAGTGAGAAAGTTGGAACATGCTGTTTTTCTCCGAGATGACAAAAAGTGTGAAGGAGGTGCTCAGGAAAGATTTGGTTCAGTCTCCACCGGAACATTGAGACTGTTCTGCTGGGTATTTTGTTTGAATTTATTCTCTCAGGAGTCCACCTTTAAAAAATCTTACAGAAAAAGAAACGTATCTGTCTTCATTTCAGGAGTTCCAGATGGGGGAAGGTGTGAGGATAGAGCAGGACCTTTGAGGCCCCTACAGCCTGTACGCCTGTTCCCCAAATCCCACAGGGCCTGAGACTCTAAGGGCTTGTCAGATGCCCAGGGTGACTGGGGCGGGCATGTGACCTGGTTTGAAAAATCCTCCCTTGGTGATTCTAATACGCCTTCTCTCACCTTCTACTGTCTCACTCCCTGCTCCATCCTGAAAATCACTGTTCTTATTTATTTATTTATTTGGTCGTGCTGGGTCTTTAGTTGTGGCATGCATGTGGGATCTAGTTCCCTGACTGAGGATCGAACCTGGGTCCCCTACATTGGAAGCATGGAGTCTTAACCACTGCACCACCTGGGAAGTCCCTGAAAAATCACTGCTCTAATGCACGTAGTTAAGCGCAACCCTTCTGTGTGCTAAAGGAGGCATGTAGTTAGATCTTTAGGAATATATGTTGTGAAAAGGTGCTGACCTGGAAAGTGTAGTCTTATGTACATCTGAATATATGTGTCATAGATTTTTGCTGGGCCCTGATTTTTTTTGTTGTTTTTTTTTGTTTTGCGGTACGCGGGCCTCTCACTGCTGTGGCCTCTCCCGTTGCAGAGCACAGGCTCCGGACGCGCAGGCTCAGCGGCCATGGCTGACGGGCCCAGCCGCTCCGCGGCACGTGGGATCCTCCCAGACCGGGGCACGAACCCACGTCGCCTGCATCGGCAGGCGGACTCCCAACCACTGCGCCACCAGGGAAGCCCTGGACCCTGATTTTAAATCGGGTTTATATTTTGTTAGGAATCCATCAAATGATGGGCAAGCACTGGTTTTGGTTGTCCTGGGAAACCTGAGCGTGCTTCCATTACAGCCACTTCAGCTTCACTGAGGCAGTGCAGAGCTGGGTAACTTAGATTCTGAACATACTGACTTGTTTAGCTAAGTGAGTCATTTAGTAATTAACTTACATGTTTGTATTTATAGACTTACCCCAGTGGATTTAGATGCTGGGTGAAATTACACTAACATTTTCCCCTGTTCTACTGATTATAATTGAGAAGATTCTGCCTTATCCGCAGTCCTTCTTGGCAGTGAGTGCTGTTGCTTTTAATATGTAAATCTAAGATATTTTTATCTTACCACTTTTTTTTTTAATGCGAAGAAGCTGATTTCTGGTACTTCTGATATGTATCGCAGTAAATGAGCAAATGACATTTAGGCCTCTTCACTATGGCTGACAGAGAAAAAAAAGATACAATTAGTTAGTTCTCTCATTTCTGTTTTGTTTCCTATAGATGAACATTGTCAGTGTCTCTTTTATGTTCATGAATTTAAATACTAGTCTGTGATGTGCAGTTATTTTTTTAAGATTCATTCTTTTATACCATGCTTTCTGTAAGTCAATGAATGAGAGGTCTCAAGAATATACTTGTCTCACTGAAAGTCTTTGAGTTAGACTAAGCAAAGACTTTGCTTAAATAACAGTGCCCAAAGCTTACTTAGAGGTAAGTACCTTTGTAGTAAATGGATTGAAATGCTATGGAATTCAAAGGAGGGAGAAAGTTGGGAGGTGCTGTGTTAGGCAGGCTGGGCTATGCCTCAGTAACAAACCAACTCAGAAATCTCAGTGTGTTATTATATAAAAGCCTTCAGTGTGCCTGCCAGGTCTCCAAGGCAGGTCACTTTAAGCAGTGATTCGAGGTTCCATCTTGACTCTGTCATCTCAACACTAGTTTTCCATTCACTGAGGCAGGGGATAAAAATCTGTGTAGTATCCCTCTGGGATTTTTCACTGCCTGGGCCTGGCAGAGACACACATTACTTCTCACAATTTTTGGTCAAAGCTAGTAATATAGCATACCTATCTCTAGCAGGACCAGAATTGTGAAGAAGCATGTAGGTAATAGGGGAGAATTGCACGTCTGTGCCACGGCTGTTATGTCGTTATGACTGAGATAAAAGGCATAAAATAATGAAATATTTGTGGGGTCAAAGGCATAGTTTTATTTGTCGGTTTTGCTTTCGTTTTAATATATGATTGTTTTTAGAGTATGCTGTGGACATATAAACAAAATAATGAATATCCCCAGGTTAAAGGTGCTCATTGTTTCTATGACTTTTAATTTTTCTAAGTTCTCACATCTGCTGGAATCTTTACATCCTTTTGACTTTTGGTTGTCATGCATCTAGGTAATATTTTTAAAATGACGTGTACATCTGCCCTGGGATACTGTATTTGTGATACTGGATCTAAAACATAGCAGAATACTTATTAGCATTTCCAGATAACTTTATCCTAAAGAGGAAAACATTTTTTATCTGGTAGGAAGAGGTAACTTTTTCAAAGTCACAAGACGTAAGAGGAAGATTATTGGGATTGAAAGATTAAGTAATTTGTTCTTTTTTTCTCCATGCAGGACCTACAGTTGTCCCTTGAACAACATGGGTTTGAATTGCGTGGGTCCATTTATACACGGATTGTTTTCAATAAATATACAAAAATATATGTGTAGAACATCGTGTGCAAGACTTATATTGAAGTGGATAGCCTATCCTTACACAGAAATAGGGTGAGTGATATTTAATATAAAATTAATAATGTGTTAATTTTCTTACTGTTTTATAACTTTGCTTTCAAATAATCACTTTGCTGTAGAGTATGCATTCAAGATTATCATGCAAAGCAAAGAGAGCATGGAGGAAGCACATGATTAAACTCTTTGGCCTAGAAATGATACACATTCACATTATATGGCCCCAAACTAGTAACACAGCTTCACTTAGAAGAAAGGGGGCTTGGAAATTAGATCATCACTTTCCGGCAGCAACTTAACCCTAGAGAAGGAGGGTGTGGATCTTTGGAGGTCAGCTTGCTGTCTGTCATACCGCTGTTGACGTGTGTCTCTCCAGACTACTATCTCTAGACTCAAACACACACCCTTTTGACAAAAGTGGCGTCATACTGTAAGACAAAACATATTAAACATTCAATTTGTAAGCTAGATAAATAGTTCTTAGAAGTGAAATGTGCCTTGTCAAATTTGATGCTCCATTAAAATTTATATAAGAAAACTAAAAGGAAAAGGAAAGATTGGTTTTATTAGGTGAGCAAAAAGAGAAAATTGAAAGAAAAATTAAAAGTAGCCCTTTCATTTTATAAAATACGTTGAAAGATTAAGAAACCAGGCAGTCAGTTGGGGTTTTAAGAAATTTGGGAATTTTTCATTTTTTATTTTATTCTGTTTGGAATATGCTTAATTTTAGCTAAGTTATTAGAATTTAAAGATAGGTTGCTGGAGTACAGGTGGTTATCATTAATTACATCCAGCTGTCTATAAGGAAGGAGAGAAGAATCTTAAGTCTTAGGTACCAGATTTGCAACATTTTCTTGTGTGAATTTGAGGAGATTAACATACATATTATTTCTTGGTCTCTGTGGCTGGCATTTAGTAACATTTAGTAATATGTTAATGATTTTTTTAAGTAACTTTTTTGGGGGGAAAAATTTTAGATTTTCAGAAAGGTTACAAAGATAGAAGAAAGTTTCTGTGTGTTCCTCATCCAGTATTACCTAGTGTTAACATCTTACCCAATCACAGTGCATTTTGTCAAAACAAAGGAATAATTAACACTAATACAGTGTTATTAACTAAACTACAGACTTCATCTGGATTTTACCA
Organism: Leucopleurus acutus; assembly: GCF_964270905.1. Classification (NCBI taxonomy): domain Eukaryota; kingdom Metazoa; phylum Chordata; class Mammalia; order Artiodactyla; family Delphinidae; genus Leucopleurus; species Leucopleurus acutus. Next base: position 9,543,077 of record NC_139143.1, read on the forward strand.
GTTTTCCCACATATGTCCTTTTGCTGTCAGTATTCAACCCAGGCTAACATACTGCATTAACCGTGGTCTCCTAAGCCTTCTCCAGTCTGTGACAGTTACTTAGTCTTTCCTTGCCATTCATGACCTCGAGACAAATTTTAAAGAGTTCTGGTTTGGCATTTTGTAAAGGGTCCCTCATTTTAGGTTTGTCTGATGTTTTCTTATGATTACACTGGGATTATGGATTTTTGCAAAAAACACCTAAGGTGAGGTGTTCTTCTCGTTGCACTATATCAGGGGCCACATGACATTAGTGTGGCTTAAATCCTGTGATCGTAACCTTGATCCTTTGGTTAAGGTTGTGTCCATCAGACTTCATGGGTATTTTTTAACCATATTAAATAATATATATAAAATATACAGTATAAATATAAATAATAATCATATGTATATCTATGCAGGGCTGGAGTCTCTTCAGTATGTTTTGTTGACGATTTACATTCAGCTCTTATGGGCAGCATCTGTGGCCATAAATACTCTTCATGACCTTGAGCATGTATCCACTTCCTCATATATATGTGTTATGATATATATAAGTTGATATATATGTGTCACTTCAATATTCTTTTAAGGGGGAATAAAAAGTAACCCTTTTTGCACGGTCTGTGTGAATTGATGTCAATATCAGGGACCTCAAGCTAGAAAGTGGGTGTGGAGGAGGGAGCATGTGACAGTTGGAAGTACTTTGTATTTGCAAGTTACATTGATGGTACTGAATCTAAACACTGAGACCTGGGGCAACAGGCCAAGTACTGTCCCATGTAGCAAACAGCTACTGCATATTAATAATTGAGCATTTAGGTCACCCCAAATTAGAAAATTCTGTGACATTTCCTATAGCTACTACTGAGCCTAGTAGTGATGCATGGTGTTTCAAGGGATCTTGTAACCAATGGGCAAAGTAGGAAATGCTTCTGTCTCAAAGTTAAGGGAAGGCCTTCAGTTGGGGAAAGACTTCTAAGAAACGAATGCATGGCATACATAAATTAATAAGTTTGTGCCTAATGCATAGATTTGAAAATTAGCAATGCCTTAGAATTTGTCTTGTCCTTCTACCTAGTTAGAAAATCCTGGAAAAATCACTACTCTTAGTATAGTTTCTCTTAGTATTTTTTTTTTCCACATAAGGAAGTTGATTTATGATTTGATATTTATACATTGTCTACAGATTAACATATGATCATGGCAACAGGTACAAGAAAGTATTATTTGTACAAAGATGACAATTATCCTTCCATTTGACTTTTTTTTATATTGCTGGGTTCCTCAGCTTTTTATGATTTGGGCCCTTTGGTGTGAGGTCACTCCTGCTGGGTTCCTCACCTTTTTTTTTTTTTTTTACATCTTTATTAGAGTATAATTGCTTTACAATGGTGTGTTAGTTTCTGCTTTATAACAAAGTGAATCAGTTATACATATACATATGTTCCCATATCTCTTCCCTCTTGCGTCTCCCTCCCTCCCACCCTCCCTATCCCACCCCTCCAGGCGGTCACAAAGCACTGAGCTGATCTCCCTGTGCTATGCGGCTGCTTCCCACTAGCTATATACCTTACATTTGGTAGTGTATATATGTCCATGCCACTCTCTCACTTTGTCACAGCTTACCCTTCCCCCTTCCCATATCCTCAAGTACATTCTCTAGTAGGTCTGTGCCTTTATTCCTGTCTTACCCCTAGGTTCTTCATGACATTTTTTTTCTTCTTAGATTTCATATATATGTGTTAGCATATGGTGTTTGTTTTTCTCTTTCTGACTTACTTCACTCTGTATGACAGACTCTAGGTCTATCCACCTCATTACAAATAGCTCAATTTCGTTTCTTTTTATGGCTGGGTATATTCCATTGTATATATGTGCCACATCTTCTTTATCCATTCATCCGATGATGGACACTTAGGTTGTTTCCATCTCCAGGCTATTGTAAATAGAGCTGCAATGAACATTTTGGTACATGACTCTTTCTGAATTATGGTTTTCTCAGGGTATATGCCCAGTAGTGGGATTGCTGGGTCATATGGTAGTTCTATTTGTAGTTTTTTAAGGAACCTCCATACTGTTCTCCACAGTGGCTGTATCAATATACATTCCCACCAGCAGTGCAAGAGGGTTCCCTTTTCTCCACACCCTCTCCAGCATTTACTGTTTCTAGATTTTTTGATGATGGCCATTCTGACTGGTGTGAGATGATATCTCATTGTAGTTTTGATTTGCATTTCTCTAATGATTAATGATGTTGAGCATTCTTTCATGTGTTTGTTGGCAGTCTGTATATCTTCTTTGAGAAATGTCTATTTAGGTCTTCTGCCCATTTTTGGATTGGGTTGTTTGTTTTTTTGTTATTGAGCTGCATGAGCTGCTTATAAATTTTGGAGATTAATCCTTTGTCAGTTGCTTCATCTGCAAATATTTCCTCCCATTCTGAAGGTTGTCTTTTGGTTTTGTTTATGGTTTCCTTTGTTGTGCAAAAGCTTTGAAATTTCATTAGGTCCCATTTGTTTATTTTTGTTTTTATTTCCATTTCTCTAGGAGGTGGGTCAAAAAGGATCTTGCTGTGATTTATGTCATACAGTGTTTTGCCTATGTTTTCCTGTAAGAGTTTGATAGTTTCTGGCCTTACATTTAGGTCTTTAATCCATTTTGAGTTTATTTTTGTGTATGGTGTTAGGGAGTGATCTAATCTCAAACTTTTACATGTACCTGTCCAGTTTTCCCAGCACCACTTATTGAAGAGGCTGTCCTTTCTCCACTGTACATTCCTGCCTCCTGTATCAAAGATAAGGTGACCATATGTGCGTGAGTTTACCTCTGGGCTTTCTATCCTGTTCCATTGATCTCTATTTCTGTTTTTGTGCCAGTACCATACTGTCTTGATTACTGTAGCTTTGTAGTATAGTCTGAAGTCAGGGAGCCTGATTCCTTCAGCTTCATTTTTCGTTCTCAAGATTGCTTTGGCTATTCGGGGTCTTTTATGTTTCCATACAAATTGCAAAATTTTTTGTTCTAGTTCTGTGAAAAATTCCAGTGGTAGTTTGATAGGGATTGCATTGAGTCTGTAGATTGCTTTGGGTAGTAGAGTCATTTTCACAATGTTGATTCTTGCAATCCAAGAACATGGTATATCTCTCCATCTATTTGTATCATCTTTAATTTCTTTCATCAGTGTCTTATACTTTTCTGCATACAGGTCTTTTGTCTCCTTAGGTAGGTTTATTCCTAGATTATTTTATTCTTTTTGTTGCAATGGTAAATGGGAGTGTTTTCTTGATTTCACTTTCAGATTCTTCATCATTAGTGTAGAGGAATGCCAGAGATTTCTGTGCGTTAATTTTGTATCCTGCTACTTTACCAGATTCATTGATTAGCTCTAGTAGTTTTCTGGTAGCATCTTTAGGATTCTCTATGTATAGGATCATGTCATCTGCAAACAGTGACAGCTTTACTTCTTCTTTTCCGATTTGGATTCCTTTTATTTCCTCTTTTTCTCTGATTGCTGTGGCTAAAACTTCCCAAGGTATGTTGAATAAGAGTGGTGAGAGTGGGCAACCTTGTCTTGTTCCTGATCTTAGTGGAAATGCTTTCCGTTTTTCACCATTGAGGATGATGTTGGCTGTGGGTTTGTCATATATGGCCTTTATTTTGTTGAGGAAAGTTCCCTCTGTGCCTACTTTCTGCAGGGTTTTTATCATAAATTGGTGTTGAATTTTGTTGAAAGCTTTCTCTGTATCTATTGAGATGATCATATGGTTTTTCTCCTTCAATTTGTTAATATGGTGTATCACGTTGATTGATATGTGTATATTGAAGAATCCTTGCATTCCTGGAATAAACCCCACTTGATCCTGGTGTATGATCCTTTTAATGTGCTGTTGGATTCTGTTTGCTAGTATTTTGTTGAGGATTTTTGCATCTATGTTCATCAGTGATATTGTCCTGTAGTTTTCTTTCTTTGTGACATCCTTGTCTGGTTTTGGTATCAAGGTGATGGTGGCCTCGTAGAATGAGTTTGGGAGTATTCCTCCCTCTACTATATTTTGGAAGTGTTTGAGAAGGATGGGTGTTATTATCTCTTCTCTAAATGTTTGATAGAATTCGCCTGTGAAGCCATCTGGTCCTGGGCTTTTGTTTGTTGGGAGATTTTCAATCACAGTTTCAATTTCAGTGCTTGTGATTGGTCTGTTCATATTTTCTACTTCTTCCCAGTTCAGGCTTGGAAGGTTGTGCATTTCTAAGCATTTGTCCATTTCTTCCAGGTTGTCCATTTTATTGGCATAGAGTTGCTTGTAGTAATCTCTCATGATCTTTTGTATTTCTGCAGTGTCAGTTGTTACTTCTCCTTTTTCATTTCGAATTCTATTGATTTGAGTCTTCTCCCTTTTTTCTTGATGAGTATGGCTAATGGTTTATCAATTTTGTTTATCTTCTCAAAGAACCAGCTTTTAGTTTTATTGATCTTTGCTATTGTTTCCGTCATTTCTTTTTCATTTATTTCTGATCTGATTTTTATGATTTCTTTCCTTCTGCTAACTTTGGGGTTTTTTTGTTCTTCTTTCTCTAATTGCTTGAGGTGCAAGGTTAGGTTGTTTATTTGAGATATTTCCTGTTTCTTAAGGTAGGATTTTATTGCTATAAACTTCCCTCTTAGAACTGCTTTTGCTGCATCCCATAGGTTTTGGGTCATCGTGTCTCCATTGTCGTTTGTTTCTAGGTATTTTTTAATTTCCTCTTTGATTTCTTCAGTGATCACTTGGTTATTAAGTAGTGTATTGTTTAGCCTCCATGTGTTTGTATTTTTTACAGATATTTTCCTGTAATTGATATCTAGTCTCATAGTGTTGTGGTCGGAAAAGATACTTGATACAATTTCAATTTTCTTAAATTTACCAAGGCTTGATTTGTGACCCAAGATATAATCTATCCTGGAGAATGTTCCATGAGCACTTGAGAAAAATGTGTTTTCTGTTGTTTTTGGATGAATGTCCTATAAATATCAATTAAGTCCATCTTCTTTAATGTATCATTTAAAGCTTGTATTTCCTTATTTATTTTCATTTTGGATGATCTGTCCATTGGTGAAAGTGGGGTGTTAAAGTCCCCTACTATGAATGTGTTACTGTTGATTTCCCCTTTTGTGGCTGTTGGTATTTGCCTTATGTATTGAGGTGCTCCTATGTTGTGTGCATAAATATTTACAGTTGTTATATCTTCTTCTTGGATCGATCCCTTGATCATTATGTAGTGTCCTTCTTTGTCTCCTCTAATAGTCTTTATTTTAAAGTCTCTTTTGTCTGATATGAGAATTGCTACTCCAGCTTTCTTTTGATTTCCATTTGCATGGAATATCTTTTTCCATCCCCTCACTTTCAGTCTGTATGTGTCCCTAGGTCTGAAGTGGGTCTCTTGTAGACAGCATATATATGGGTCTTGTTTTTGTATCTATTCAGCCAATCTGTGTCTTTTGGTGGGAGCATTTAGTCCATTTACATTTAAGGTAATTATCTATATGTATGTTCCTATTACCATTTTCTTAATTGTTTTGGGTTCGTTATTGTAGGTCTTTTCCTTCTCTTGTGTTTCTTGCGTAGAGAAGTTCCTTTAGCATTTGTTTTAAAGCTGGTTTGGTGGTGCTGAACTCTCTCAGCTTTTGCTTGTCTGTGAAGGTTTTAATTTCTCCATCAAATCTGAATGAGATCCTTGCTGGGTAGAGTAATCTTGGTTGCAGGTTTTTCTCCTTCATCACTTTATATATGTCCTGCCAGTCCCTTTTGGCTTGCAGAGTTTCTGCTGAAAGATCAGCTGTTAACCTTATGGGGATTCCCTTGTGTGTTATTTGTTGTTTTTCCCTTGCTGCTTTTAATATGTTTTCTTTGTATTTAATTTTTGACAGTTTGATTAATATGTGTCTTGGCGTATTTCTTCTTGGATGTATCCTGTGTGGGACTCTCTGTGCTTCCTGGACATGATTAACTATTTCCTTTCCCATATTTGGGCAGTTTTCCACTATAATCTCTTCATATATTTTCTCAGTCCCTTTCTTTTTCTCTTCTTCTTCTGGAACCCCTATAATTCGAATGTTGGTGCGTTTAATGTTGTCCCAGAGGTCTCTGAGACTGTCCTCAGTTCTTTTCATTCTTTTTTCTTTATTCTGCTCTGCAGTAGTTATTTCCACTATTTTATCTTCCAGGTCACTTATCTGTTCTTCTGCCTCAGTTATTCTGCTATTGTGATCCCATCTAGAGTATTTTTAATTTCATTTATTGTGTTGTTCGTCGTTGTTTGTTTCATCTTTAGTTCTTCTAGATCCTTGTTAAATGTTTCTTGCATTTTCTCTATTTTATTTCCAAGATTTTGGATCATCTTTACTATCATTATTCTGAATTCTTTTTCAAGTAGACTGCCTATTTCCTCTTCATTTATTAGGTTTGGTGGGTTTTTACCTTGCTCCTTGATCTGCTGTGTGTTTTTCTGTCTTCTCATTTTGCTTATCTTACTGTGTTTGGGGTCTCCTTTTTGCAAGCTGCAGGTTCGTAGTTCCCGTTGTTTTTGGTGTCTGTCCCCAGTGGCTAAGGTTGGTTCAGTGGGTTGTGTAGGCTTCCTGGTGGAGGGGACTAGTGCCTGTGTTTTGGTGGATGAGGCTGGATCTTGTCTTTCTGGTCGCAGGTCCACATCTGGTGGTGTGTTTTGGGGTGCCTGTGGATTTATTATGATATTAGGCAGCCTCTGCTAATTGGTGGGGTTGTGTTCTTGTCTTGCTAGTTGTTTGGCATAGGATGTCCAGCACTGTAGCTTGCTGGTTGTTGAGTGAAGCTGGATTTTGGTGTTGAGATGGAGATCTCTGGGAGATTTTCGCCATTTGATATTATGTGGAGCTGGGAGGTCTCTTGTGGACCAGTGTCCTGAAGTTGGCTCTCCCACCTCAGAGGCACAGCACTGACTCCTGGCTGCAGCACCAAGAGCCTTTTATCCACACGGCTCCTCAATTTGGGATGATTCATTGTCTATTTATGTATTCCACAGATGCAAGGTACATCAAGTTGATTGTGGAGCTTTAATCTGCTGTTTCTGACCCCATTTGACTTTTAAGTTAGGCAATTTTATCCTTTTGCTACGAGTGTAAATAATAGGTCCTCCTATAGAAAGAAATTTTAAGCAGTAGCTTTTATCTTTTTATTTAGAGGTTTTTTTTTTATGCTTATACAATTCTTTCTGTAATTGGAGATTTAAACTGCTGTTATGGAAGCATGGTTTGACTAGGTTTTCAATGATTTATGCTTTGGTACAGAAATGAGATTCTTGTTGCAACTAACAGAGTTTCTCTTCTTGGAGAATGTGCAGTCCCTGCCGTTTGGCGTTGCCATGAAAACAGTAGATTCGATGCCATCCTTATTTACAGCAGCAGTGATATCTCTTCTGATCAGACTGTAGCTTCTCAGAATGTAGGGAAAAGCAAACTCTGTGCCTAGGGTTAGGCCCAGCTTTGTTTGCCCCAAGTCCCTGTGCTCTGGCTCCCCAACGTTACAGCATTTGTTTTATTGTTACAGTCTCAGTCATTAATCCCAAGGCATGTCCACATGCTGTATTAGCTGTGTCAGATCCATATGCTACCTACAGCCAGGCTCTCCTTATGAGAATCTAGGTCTTCCATTGAGCCTAAGTCACCAGTTGAAACACCTGAACTCTTTATCAAGAGCACTTCAGTGATGAGAGATGTTCTAATAATGTCAAACATCAAAATATAATAAAAAGCAGTTGGGGTCTTAAAGTCTGTGCACCTCTGAACTGACTTTTCTCCAGTAGACTTTGAGTCCCACATTCTGAGGTCTGTGGTGTTGGGTGACTTTAGTCCAGTTCTAAACTTTATCTGTTGCCCCACAATAGTAATTTAGGTTCTCTGTTCTGTTCATTCTATTTCCTTATTAAGTACTTTTCTTTAGGAATTCTCTGTTTTGTATTTTTTGTATGTTTTTGTATTTTTTGTATTTTATAAAATTGGAATCTCCATGGTCATTAGACTATAGACCAACCAAAACTTTCTTCCATTTTTGTCACTGCTGTTAGACATTATACTTACCATGTCCCATTTAGAATTTGATGAGCAAAAGCATCTTGGTATATAACAGACTGAAATATAAAGATATACTAAAGAGGAGTTCTCGAGGACCGTCTCAGAAATGTGCCATAAGGAAAAATAGAAAAGGAGATTGTGGCAGGGGGAAGCAGCCTCCTCTCGAATAGGATTGCCAAGTGTTTAAAGACAGAACAAGGAAGATGAGAAGTGGCTAATGGCTTCTGTGTGGCCTGTAGCTTCTCACAGGGTTGCACGTCAATAGCACTTATGCTGGAGTGATTCAGAAGAAGTTCTTTGCCTGGCTCCGAGCTTCAGTGTGAGCCACATGTGAAAGCAAGCCTGTGGGAGGAATGAATGACAGAGATGCTTCCAGTAAGGACCTTGATGAGGATGGAAGGTTTGAGACTTGAAACATGAAGCAGCCAGCACTCTGCAGTTTTCAGTGTGGTCCTGTGGATGGATAAAGACAGTGTTTTAGGTGTATTGGCTGGATAGCCACAGATTATTTCACAGTTCTGATTGCCTACACATTTAATGTTTAATAAATGTACCCTGAAATATTTGGGCCAGTTCCTGTTCTTAATCCAAGTTTTTGGTAAGAGTTTATCCTGTGTTTTATGTATTGTTAATAACTGATGGTGACCATGGCAGTAGGTACTACTGAGTGCAACCAGTGATGGGAGAACTTAAGAGGAGAGTGTGCATAGATTGAGGTTCTTATGACTGATTTTCTTTTAGCAGCAGCTTTAAGGATTTATTGGCTCTGACTCCTTCCACACACAGGAAAGTAAAAACTAGCAGCCACACCCATGTGGCTTTAACAGTGAAATATTGTTCTCAGGGGTGCATGAGCAAGTTGAAAGCACAAGGAAAAAGTAGAGATGACAGTTTCTCTTAGTGGGGGAATGGAGAAATTGTTAGATTATTTAAAAACCATAACATAAATATTGCCACTATTTGCAAGTTATCATATGAGAAAGAATTCTGAGTCATGAAAATGACTGGTCTTTAAACTTATTCTCCCAATATCCCAGTGCCATCCCTAAAAGATATAGTCCACTGTCTCCTGAAAGCCTAAAGGATCAAAAAGCTGCATACTGAGATTTAAAACGAAAACGCTGCAGAAACTTTCGGGAGGACACCAAGGACTCTGGAAGCATCTCTTTTAAAGGAACTGACCCATTATAGTGCTTGTAAACAATGTTTATGCCCAGTGAACTAAGTGGCTTCTCCAAGCCCTTTTCTGAAAATGATAGGTCCTGACATCATGTAGAGTATGTGGAACAAAAACACTGGGGGCAAAGAATCAAAACAGTTTAGACAGATAACATCTTTGAGACAGTCTGATAATGCTTGTGTTCCAGAATTACAGAGGGAAGGAAGAATGAAATGGGGTCATCGGCATCTTCCTGCAGCTCTGTAAATCTGTCGACGATTGCCAAACTCAGAAAGCCATGTGAAAGGAGAGCGAGTCAGAGTAAGGAGGATCAGAGGATATCTCTGACAGTCGTTTCTGGTAAGGGCATTGGAACATCTGCTCGTCTGAATTCTGAGCAAATGTGTTAAGGAAGGTTTTGTGTCTGGTGATTTGATCTAAACACAGAGAGCAGAAGAAGTCCCTATTAAATATTTGATAAATTGTCCTTCCATCAGTGTGCTGACAAAACTGCAGAACGGATTTCCTCTACCAGCTGTGAAAGTGTAATGTATTATAGACAATGTATTAGTGTAGGGTAACCGCACAGAGAATCTTTGGAATATTTGCATACACCATATGTATTCTTTTTTTTTTTTAACATCTTTATTGGGGTATAATTGCTCTACAACGGTGCGTCAACCCCCGCCCCACAACAAAGTGAATCAGTCATGCATAAACATATGTTCCCATATGTCTTCCCTCTTGCATCTCCCTCCCTCCCACCCTCCCTATCCCACCCCTCCAGGCTGTCACAAAGCACCGAGCCAATATCCCTGTGCCATGCGGCTGCTTCCCACTAGCTATCTACCTTACTACGTTTGTTAGTGTGTATATGTCCATGACTCTCTCTCGCTTTGTTACAGCTTACCCTTCCCCCTTCCCATATCCTCAAGTACATTCTCTAGTAGGTCTGTGCCTTTATTCCTGTCTTACCCCTAGGTTCTTCATGACATTTTTTTTCTTCTTAGATTTCATATATATGTGTTAGCATATGGTGTTTGTTTTTCTCTTTCTGACTTACTTCACTCTGTATGACAGACTCTAGGTCTATCATTACAAATAGCTCAATTTCGTTTCTTTTTATGGCTGGGTATATTCCATTGTATATATGTGCCACATCTTCTTTATCCATTCATCCGATGATGGACACTTAGGTTGTTTCCATCTCCGGGCTATTGTAAATAGAGCTGCAATGAACATTTTGGTACATGACTCTTTCTGAATTATGGTTTTCTCAGGGTATATGCCCAGTAGTGGGATTGCTGGGTCATATGGTAGTTCTATTTGTAGTTTTTTAAGGAACCTCCATACTGTTCTCCATAGTGGCTGAACCAATTCACATTCCCACCAACAGTGCAAGAGTGTTCCCTTTTCTCCACACCCTCTCCAGCATTTATTGTTTCTAGATTTTTTGATGATGGCCATTCTGACTGGTGTGAGATGATATCTCATTGTAGTTTTGATTTGCATTTCTCTAATGATTAATGATGTTGAGCATTCTTTCATGTGTTTGTTGGCAGTCTGTATATCTTCTTTGAGGAAATGTCTATTTAGGTCTTCTGCCCATTTTTGGATTGGGTTGTTTGTTTTTTTGTTATTGAGCTGCATGAGCTGCTTATAAATTTTGGAGATTAATCCTTTGTCGGTTGCTTCATTTGCAGATATTTTCTCCCATTCTGAGGGTTGTCTTTTGATCTTGTTTATGGTTTCCTTTGCTGTGCAAAAGCTTTGAAGTTTCATTAGGTCCCATTTGTTTATTTTTGTTTTTATTTCCATTTCTCTAGGAGGTGGGTCAAAAAGGATCTTGCTGTGATTTATGTCATAGAGTGTTCTGCCTATGTTTTCCTCTAAGAGTTTGATAGTTTCTGGCCTTACATTTAGATCTTTAATCCATTCTGAGCTTATTTTTGTGTATGGTGTTAGGGAGTGATCTAATCTCAAACTTTTACATGTACCTGTCCAGTTTTCCCAGCACCACTTATTGAAGAGGTTGTCCTTTCTCCACTGTATATTCCTGCCACCTTTATCAAAGATAAGGTGTCCATATGTGCGTGGGTTTATCTCTGGGCTTTCTATCCTGTTCCATTGATCTCTATTTCTGTTTTTGTGCCAGTACCATACCGTCTTGATTACTGTAGCTTTGTAGTATAGTCTGAAGTCAGGCAGCCTGATTCCTCCAGTTCCTTTTTTCGTTCTCAAGATTGCTTTGGCTATTCGGGGTCTTTTGTGTTTCCATACACATTGCAAAATTTTTTGTTCTAGTTCTGTGAAAAATTCCAGTGGTAGTTTGACAGGGATTGCATTGAATCTATAGATTGCTTTGGGTAGTAGAGTCATTTTCACAATGTTGATTCTTGCAATCCAAGAACATGGTATATCTCTCCATCTATTTGTATCATCTTTAATTTCTTTCATCAGTGTCTTATAATTTTCTGCATACAGGTCTTTTGTCTCCTTAGGTAGATTTATTCCTAGATATTTTATTCTTTTTGTTGCAATGGTAAATGGGAGTGTTTTCTTGATTTCACTTTCAGATTTTTCATCATTAGTATATAGGAATGCCAGAGATTTCTGTGCATTAATTTTGTGTCCTGCCACTTTACCAAATTCATTGATTAGCTCTAGTAGTTTTCTGGTAGCATCTTTAGGATTCTCTATGTATAGGATCATGTCATCTGCAAACAGTGACAGCTTTACTTCTTCTTTTCCGATTTGGATTCCTTTTATTTCCTTTTCTTCTCTGATTGCTGTGGCTAAAACTTCCCAAGGTATGTTGAATAAGAGTGGTGAGAGTGGGCAACCTTGTCTTGTTCCTGATCTTAGTGGAAATGCTTTCCGTTTTTCACTATTGAGAATGATGTTTGCTGTGGGCTTGTCATATATGGCCTTTATTATGTTGAGGAAAGTTCCCTCTGTGCCTACTTTCTGCAGGGTTTTTATCATAAATTGGTGTTGAATTTTGTCAAAAGCTTTCTCTGTATCTATTGAGATGATCATATGTTTTTTCTCCTTCAATTTGTTAATATGGTTTATCACATTGATAGATTTGCGTATATTGAAGAATCCTTGCATTCCTGGAATAAACCCCACTTGATCATGGTGTATGATCCTTTTAATGTGCTGTTGGATTCTGTTTGCTAGTATTTTGTTGAGGATTTTTGCATCTATGTTCATCAGTGATATTGGCCTGTAGTTTTCTTTCTTTGTGACATCCTTGTCTGGTTTTGGTATCAGGTGATGGTGGCCTCGTAGAAGGAGTTTGGGAGTGTTCCTCCCTCTGCTATATTTTGGAAGAGTTTGAGAAGGATAGGTGTTAGCTCTTCTCTAAATGCTTGATAGAATTCGCCTGTGAAGCCATCTGGTCCTGGGCTTTTGTTTGTTGGAAGATTTTTAATCACAGTTTCAATTTCAGTGCTTGTGATTGGTCTGTTCATATTTTCTATTTCTTACTGATTTAGTCTTGGCAGGTTGTGCATTTCTAAGAATTTGTCCATTTCTTCCAGATTGTCCATTTTATTGGCATAGAGTTGCTTGTAGTAATCTCTCATGATCTCTTTTATTTCTGCAGTGTCAGTTGTTATCTGTCCTTTTTCATTTCTAATTCTATTAATTAGGGCCTCTCCCTTTTTTTCTTGATGAGTCTGGCTAGTGGTTTATCTATTTTGTTTATCTTCTCAAAGAACCAGCCTTAGTTTTACTGATCTTTGCTATTGTTTCCGTCATTTCTTTTTCATTTATTTCTGATCTGATTTTTATGATTTCTTTCCTTCTGCTAGCTTTGGGGTTTTTTTGTTCTTCTTTCTCTAATTGCTTGAGGTGCAAGGTTAGGTTGTTTATTCGAGATGTTTCCTGCTTCTTAAGGTGGGCTTGTATTGCTATAAACTTCCCCCTTAGAACTGCTTTTGCTGCATCCCATAGGTTTTGGGTCGTTGTGTCTCCATTGTCATTTGTTTCTAGGTATTGTTTGATTTCCTCTTTGATTTCTTCAGTGATCACTTCATTATTAAATAGTGTATTGTTCATATGTATTCTTTGTCTATTCTAGTGGTTAGCTGGATGACTCATTTTCAGGCTAATATTCAAGCTAGGCTCTATCTTGTGATGGAGAGAAGTGGATTTGAATCTCAGCAGTCACTTGCTAGCTGAGGAATCTTGGACAAGTCACTTAGCTTCTCTAAGCTGTCAGAAAAAGACAACAATGGGTTGGGCATGGAGTACGAGAGGAAAACAGGCATCAAGGATGGTGCCATATTTTGGGATGGAGCAGATGGAAGCACAGAGTTGCCATCAGTAGGGATGAGGGTTTGCGGGGAGGGGAAAAGGGTTTGGAGGTGATGCTCGTTGTTGGTCGTACTAGATTTGAGACACCTTGTAGATAATACAGGTGAAGATGTTGAGTAGGAAGTTGGATATAAAAGTCTGGAAAGAGGCTTGGGAGGGATATAAATATCTGGGAGTTGACAGCATGTGGCTAGTGTTCAAAAACGTCACTAAGGGAGTGAGTAAAGATAAGGAGATGTTCTCGAGGCTAAGAGGTCGTAGAGAAGAGGAGGAATGCATGAAGGAACTTGAGAAAGTCTGGCTGTGAAGGAGGAGGAAGCCAAGAGAGTTTGTGTCCTGGAAGCCAAGGGAAATGAAATATTCCAAGGAGGAGAGAGTCATCACTTGTGTTAAGTAACGTGAGGACTGAGAGATGCCAGGTGGATTAAACTACTGGGTTATTGGCGATGTTGAGTAGAATTGTTTTTAGAGGAGTGGTGGAGATGAAGTTAGTAACGGATTTAAGACAGAAAGAGAGATAAGAGGTGGGAAAATGAGATGACGGATATAGACAGAGTTTTCAGGAGTTTGCTGCAAAGAGGAGCAAAGAATTAGGACCGTAGGTGGCAGAAAGAGTGGGGATCAAAATCCTTGTTTGTAGGCAGTGAAAAATAACAGTGTTGGTGTGTGATGTGAAAGACCCAGAGATCCAGTATGAAAGGAAGGGTTGCTGATCACGGAGAGAGGAGAAATGCTGGACCCAGTCCCCAGGCAGCTGCAGGAGAGGGGATCTCGGTTACCTCTGCCGGGAGTGCAGACATTTCTAGATGGTAACTGGTGAGAAGGAAGGACGTGTGGGCACAGACACAGGTGGGTTGTTCTGAAGCAGGAAGCAAGGTTGCTGGCCGAGAGCGAGTCTAGGAAGGAGTGTTAGAAGTGTGGGGAGAGGGGGCAGTTCTGAAATAGTATGCAGGAGAGAAGGAGGTGCAGTGTCATGGGTGATCAGCTCAGAGACCCATCCAGGAGTGGTTAGAACACACAGGAGGTTAGTTCTTTTCTTTTGTATAAATATTTCAGCCTTCTGGATCATCTAAAGGGTTTCACAACAGTTACATTCTCACAAGACTGAACTTCTATCAACCTTAACTGTCACTGCAGGGTTTGTCTGTGCTATAACTGGAAGTATTTGTTGAGCTCACGCATTGCATCAGCACCATGCTGAAGGGCTGAAGAAAGGATTTAAAATTTATGTAAACCATATCTATTTGGTTATGAATAGAACTTCCAAAACCAGCTTCTTGAATCTCTTCTCCCCGACCTCCCCACCTCCGCACCACCACGCCCGTCTGGTTCCTTTCTGCATCTCCTCCATTGCAGTAAACGTCACCACCATCCATTCACTTGCTTTTAGCCCAAAGTCTTGTCAACACACATCCAAAATAGTTCTCAAGAACTGTTGACTCCCTTTCTTCTCCGCTTGTGTCACTGTAACTCATGCCGTCCTCCCTCCTTACTTAGATGATTAGAACAAGCTTCTCACTCATCTCCCTGCTTCTGCCTGTGGCTGCTGCTTGTGCCTCTGCTGAGTCCACAAGTAAGCCAGCCTGGTCAGCGTCACCCTGTTTGAAACCCTCCAGGGGTCTCCCGTTGTGCTGAGAAGAAAACCTGTACTCGCCCGCATGGCTGTGTCTGAGCTTGCCTTTCTGCCTAACTTCAGCCTCTTCCACTCATACCCTTGCCCACTGGATTTCAGTCATCTGGGCCACCTTTTCTTTCTTTACAGTGCTCTGCAAAAGTTAAGGGCTTTCCTGTCTCAAGGCCTTTGTCATTTGTTATTTCCTCTGCCCGAATCCTAATCTCTCAACTCTATGTAGCTGGTTTCTGCTAATTGCCGTCTAAAGACTTTTTTACGCTCTGATGCCATCTCCTCAGAGAGACCTTTCCTGGCCATTCTACTCAAAGTACCCTCTTCTTGTGTCAGAGGTACTCGCTATCATATTATCCAGTTTTCCTTCACAGCGTGTAACGGACTCTGAGTCTATCTTATTTAAAGTTTTATTCTCTGTCCCTTCCTGCTCCTACTAGAAATAAGCTCCTTGAGCACAGGAATTTTGTCTGTCTCATTCCCTGTTTGTGCAGCTTCTGACAGAGTGCCAGGTGCATGGGGGTCGCCCAGGAAACGATAGGAAGTACTGATAAAAAAAATGGAAGACAGGGGCTCCCCTGGTGGCGCAGTGGTTGAGAGTCCGCCTGCCGATGCAGGGGACGCGGGTTCGTGCCCCGGTCTGGGAAGATCCCACATGCCGTAGAGCGGCTGGGCCCATGAGCCATGGCCGCTGAGCCTGCGCGTCCGGAGCCTGTGCTCCGCAACAGGAGAGACCACAACAGTGAGAGGCCCGCGTACCGTGAAAAAAAAAAAAAAAAAAAAAGGAAGCCAGAACGTGAATATTTTCCTCCCTTTTAAATTTAGTACTTACCTGTCAAGAAGCTATCTTGCTGAGTTGTGTGTAAGTAAGTGGTGGATGAGTTAGTTGTACTGCATACCATGGAGTTAAGAGCGTGTGCTCTGGAGCCATACTTGCTGCATGAAAATGAATATGCAACTTTGGGCAAGTTACTTAACCTCTCTGAGTCTAATTTTCCTCTCTGTAGAGCAGGGCTAATAATAATAATATATATCTATAGCACTTTCCTGAGGATTGAATGAGTTAACTTGAGCATACTGTATGGCATAGTAGGGACTCAGTAAATATTATCTAATATTTATGTTTAATTCATACATGACTCATACCATTTTCTATCCATAGACTCAATAGCTGAGGAAATAAAAATAATTTAAATAGCTTTTAATGATACTTTGAATATGCCATATGTTAGGAAATAAGCTGTTTTAAATGATCTTAAAAGTTCCTGTTGGATAAGACTGATATATATATATGTACATATATATATATATATATATATATTTTATTTTATTTTTTTTTGCGGTACGCGGGCCTCTCACTGTTGTGGCCTCTCCCGTTGTGGAGCACAGGCTCAGCAGCCGTGGCTCACGGGCGCAGCCGCTCCACGGCATGTGGGATCCTCCCGGACTGGGGCACGAACCCGTGTCCTCTGCATCGGCAGGCGGACTCCCAACCACTGCGCCACCAGGGAAGCCCAAGACTGATATATTTATGCAAAAAGATTATTGGCTGTCTGGCTGCAACTTCAAGAGTGGTTCAGTGTATTTGCTGAAAATTGTGATGGTGTGTGGCAGTGTGCCACAAAACCAGTTCGTGAAATTAAACTGACGATTAGGAAAACCATGTTGAAAATATTGTTAAAGCATCCAGTGTGGAAGTTGTTCTATAAAGACTTTTCTTGCTCCAAGGAGAGTGCTTAAGAGTAGCAGCTATCCTATAAACTGATATGGCTTAAAATGTTTGCACTCCATGAAGAAATAGCTGCATATTTCTCCTTAAATCTTGTTCTGTTATGTGTAAGTTTTTGTTTAAGCTTTGCTGAGGGAATGAGGACTTGTTTTCTTACGAAAAAAAGTCATTAATAGTGCTCATCAGAATGTGATGGGAAACCTCTATATTAAAGCCTAAAACAAAACAATCTTTGGCGTTCAACACAAAATTGCTTTCATGGTGCTAGTTCCCCATCTCAAAATAAAGGGAAGAAGCTTTGTCACCAGGGTAGCCTTCTTCTTAGATTTCATTCTCTTTCTCTTTTGGACAAAGGAATGAGAATACAAGGAGAAAGACCCAGAGAATCATTTAGACACAAACCTTTGGGGAAAGGGGTTTTCCATTAAGAGTAAGCTTAGAAAGTCAATGCCTGCTTTCTGAAAAGGCAAAAATGGTTCCTGGTGCCCTGCCCAGTATTCAGAGTCTGGCATCAGCACTGCAACAGAGCAGCCTCAAATCCCAAGGGTACTACAGGGGTCAGGCCAGGCTCTGCTTGGCTGAATAGGTACTGGAGCGGGTTGGAGCAATATGCGTTACCAGGGCCAGGAGAAAAGAGGCAGGAAGGAAATGACAGCTCTGCAGAGATTTCCAAACAATTGGAAATAACCAAAATGCTCTTAACCTTTTTTTCTTAAATTCAGTGGTGGCTGGCGTTATTATTATTTTTTTGCAAAGAAAATTTTTATTGTACAGAAAATAGCTCTTCACATGGTTACATAAATTCTACAGCCATGAGATGAAGGCAGCATTATTATCACTAGTTTACATATGTGACAGCTGAGACCCAGGTTAATTTTGGGAAGATCTAGCTGCTCTATTTGAACATATTCTTACAGTGGGGTAATGAACATATGGTAAAAAATTCAAATCTTAAGTGTATGCCTTGTAACCTGTTATAGATGTAACTTAAACATTGTAACTACAACCAAGATCAAGAGACAGAAAATGCCCATCACCTTGGAATCAATAAAAACTGAGTTCATTTGTCACAGGGCGTCTGCAAGGAAAAGAGAAAAATTAATCATTTATTTAATAATTGTCTTTAACAATTATTTTTGTGCACATCTTTCATTGTGTTATATACTAACAGAGTTTATGCAATAAACTTTGCAAGCCAGGTTAATAGCACAGATGGAGAAAGTGATCAAGCTTGAAACTCTCTTTTGTTCTCTTCCCCTTAGCCCTTAAGTAGTTTATGGCAGGGGTTTGGTCTGCTGCCTGTTAGGAACCTGGCTGCTTCACAGCAGGAGGTGAGCGGCAGGCAAGCCAGTGAAGCTTCATCTGCCACTTCCCATCCCTGGCATTACCGCCTGAGCAATCCGTGAACAATTTCTCCACCTCCAGGGAAAAAATTGTCTTCCACGAAACCGGTCCCTGGTGCCGCAAAGGTTGGGGACTCCTGGTTATGGCATATTTGGAAGAAGTTGAAGTAGAATGTGGTGCTGGATGGGCAGGGGATGGAAAGTTATTGAAGATATTCATTGAGCTGCTTTTTTTAGATAAAGTTTTTTTTTTTAATCAGTTAAAAGATTTTGAGAGAACCAATTTGATGCATATGGGTGCATTTCAAGTTGTACCTTTGTATGTTATGACCAGAACTCTGAGCATATTGAAATTTTGAGAACAGAGAAAAATGAGTGGTCCTAATTTGTTCAAGGAAGTACAGGTATTTAAGCTAAAATTGAGTGTGTGGATAGACCAGATGCTAAAAGCTGATTTTTCCTCCATTGCTTGAATGTTCTGACTCAAATAAATGATAGGTTTTGGAGAGTTTCAGAGCTTTCCAGTGGAAACAAAATCGCAGTTTTAGAGATGAGTCACGGGGTTTGAGTATCAATTATGCTCAAGTTTTTGCAGATATATTTCTTGAGCTAACCTTAGAAGTTGGGGCTTCCCTGGTGGCGCAGTTGTTAAGAGTCTGCCTGCCAATGCAGGGGACGTGGGTTCGTGCCCCGGTCCGGGAGGATCCCACATGCCGCGGAGCCATGGCCGCTGAGCCTGCGCGTCCGGAGCCTGTGCTCCGCAACGGGAGAAGCCACAACAGTGAGAGGCCCGTGTACCGCAAAAAAAAAAAAAAAACCTTAGAAGTTGTTTGAGTTACCAAGTACCCATCCTTCAAGAGAGGGGGACAAAGTGAATCTTTGAATTCCTGGAGTTTTAAACTTTTGAACCGAGTGTATCAATCTTAGAATATCCTTATGATTTGGAACATATGGCAAAATTGTAGACCTAAGTCCAATGGCTTATATAATCTCTTTCATGGAATTTCTAAAATCAAGTGAAAGCTAATAATGACTGATGGAAACCTTGAGTTATAGACAAGATATCCTCTAATAGAACTCAGTTTTTTCTACCTTCCCAATCTGCTCCCAGGTCTCAAAATATTTTAGTCTGTTAGTATTTTCATTGAACTTGATCAGTATAAACAGTATTGGTCTTATAACTGAGTACTTTTGTATGCATACATTTAATTAAACTTTTGGAACCACTTTTGCATTATTTCCAGAAATTGGAAATGTACAAAAGGCTCCCCTGTCAAAAGATTTTTTGAATGTATAGCTTGCTGTAGAAAACATTCATTTGACTGCAGGGAAGAACAGAGTTGTTTTTTGTTTTTGTTTTTGGATAAATTTGCTTTATAAATTCAGCGCAGTTTGTCAGCAAACATTATACACTTCTTTGTCTTTTAGCAACCAGTGTATGTTGTTCTAATTAAGAAATGCCCCTGATAAGCTTCTAGGAGGGATCTGCATTTGAGGAACCTTCAGGCAAGTATACCTGTGTTTGTGATTGAAACATGAGTATAATGCTCTGGGTTGGGGGAAAACATCCTGTAAGCTGTAACTTGAAGATGAATTTTGCATAGCGTAAAAGCAGTGTGAAATTGGAGCAAAGCTAGATCAGGAACCTGAGGAAAGAATCACTCACTTCAGCAGCTGTGGCCAGTGACCAGGAAAAGATAATTCTCTGAAAGAACAGTAAATAATGCATAGCTCAATTTCAAGGTAACAGTGAGCATGAGTGAGTTTAGAGGTGAATTGTTCATTCTACTCAAGCACAATGGAATAGCGCCTTCTGAAATGGAGTTTGTTTCTTAATTAATTAATTAGTTTTCTGTACTTGAAGACCCTCACCAATGAATATTATATTTACTACAGTAAAATAAAACTTCTCTGAATATATTTTGAGGATTTTTTTTTCTGCTTAGACTTAAAAAATTTTTAAAGGTAATTATATACGAATCCTAGGATGAGTAAGTTGGTCACTATTGAGTCTTTTTAAACTTTACTCCATTTCCTTGAGCAGTTTATTTAAATGTTATAATCCTACATTTCATTAAATGTTATAATCCTATGCTCATTCACTCGTTCATTCATTCATGTTTACCGCATACTTACTCTTTGCCACAACCTGTGACACGTGCTAGAATTGCAATGATAAACCAGGTTAAATGTTATCCTTGCAGTTAGCGAATTGGAGGTTTGGTGTGCTTGTGTTTAACCTGTGCTCTGAGAAATCCTGAAGGTTTCAGGGGATGCCTCAGGGCCACCAGTAGAGGCGAGGGGGATGGGAGGAGAGGGGCCAGAAGTTCCTGACTCATCTTTTTTCCACACTTGCTCTTTCTCTGTTTTACCCTTTGATCTTAAAAGATTTCAGTTGCATAAAAGATCTGGATGCTAAACCAGTTTAAAATTCCCAATCCAGTTAGCCTAACTGCTCTCAACAAGTCCTCCTTTTCCAGTCTCTTCAAGTTTTCACTTATTTGCTCAATGAACGTTAGACATCAGGGATTATGCTGAATGTCACAATGGATTATAAAATATAGTTGTTGCACTCAAGAAGTTTTCGATCTAGTAATATTTTATTTTACTCAGCTCTTTTAAGATTAGAGCTGTTGAGGTGACCTCCACCAGGTTACAGCTATTTTGCAAAGCCTCTTCCAAAATTCCTCTTGCAGTTCAAGGACACACTTGTGGGCTGGTGGAGGGGCAGTCAGGAGCAGTAGTTGCTGTGGCCTCAGGAGAGGACGGACCGCTTACCCTGCCCATGGGTGGGGCTTAACCTTTGTTCATAGTACTGCATGTTCACACACAAGCCATGCTGGGAATTTCCTGAGATTTTGGCCATCCAGATGAAGAAGAACTTAAATAACTTTCCAGGGATGAACAGTGCCTTTTGTATTAATCACAACTGCTCTCCTTTCCCACGATTGACAGCAGCAGGTCATCGTGTCACTAGGTAGCCAGGCGGAGAACTGCAGCCCCGAATTAGCTCACGTAGTGCTTTATTTACTGCTCTTGGCTGCTTAGTAAATGGCTGTGGAACTGAACTGAATAGGAACAGAGGTCCTTCCCATACAGACCATTAAGCTATGTATACAGAGGTGCCTGGAGTCGAGGAATTGGTGATGACCCTTTACCTAGTGCTCAGTCGGCGGGTAGGGTTATGGTTCCTTTATCCTCAGGCAGTGCTGACCTGACTGGTAGGATGACTGGGTGGTCTGAATGATTTGATTCAAGGGGATTCTGTTAGAAAGCATCTCTCCCCTAGTACCCTCCTGGCTTTTAGAGTCAGCACTTAAATTCTTTCACTAATGGTTAAAGCAGTTCATCTGAAAACATATCTATTAAAATATGGATCCCTCAGTCCCCATGCCCTCCCAAGGTGTATTGATAACTTATGTTATCATCACTCATTTGAATCTTGTGAGTATTATTTAATTCATCAGATTGACTTCAGTTAATTTACAGAGAATTTGATAACTAGGACTGATTGAAAGAAAGGCAGAAATGTGCTTCCTGAACACAAGGCTCTCTGCATTAAAGATCTAAGATACCATAAAATGTAGCCTTATTCTTTCAGGAGGCTGATGCGTGGAATTGGAGGTATTAAAAAACACCCCAAACCCCAAACTGTTTCCTCCACGGTTTTGTCTCTTGCCATTTCTAACTTTCAGTGTTACAATTCCCAGCTGCAAGACTGGGCACTGGAGCTGAAAGCTGTTTTCATTGGTAAAAGAGGATAAGTGCTTTCCTATATCTATATTTAGATATACCTTATATAAATTTTTAGATTTGGTCCTGAGCCATATCTATACTGACGGAAAAGAAAATAATGAATCCAGGTCAGAGAGGATCCATGATTCTGTACATCTACTACTGAACTTTTATTTTAGAATAATAGAGGAATTTCTACCAAGACCCAAAATTACTCATTTATCTCATTATGATGTCTGAAGAAGGACATATATGCCATACTTTAATATTTATTGTTAATCACAATTAAAAAGAATATATTTTAAAATCTGAAATGCTATACATGGAAGCTTGTATTAGGTTTTGGATTTGAAATTTTTAAGAGTTCTGGAATTTTAAAACTAAAAACTTCCATTCGTTTATTTTTTAAAATATTTCAAAAGATATAAACTATACATTGGAATCTTTGGTATACCCTAAAATCACTTTGAGTTAAGTATTATGAAATTTAATTTGGTCTGCTTATCTAATTAATGAGATCTGATGATAGCTGGCTTGTGTTCAGAGTGATGTAAGGCTGAAGACATTTTTTTCAAGACTAGGCACACAGTTGACTCACTAAGTAATTTCTTTTTACCATTGTGTTATTCTCCTCTACTTAGAGACCTCAGTAGGCCAGGCATGTTTAGTTTCTTAGGTAAAAGTAGGGTAACTATCATATTTTCCATTGAAAGTCAAAGTACATTTATCTGAAATGGAATGAGACACAGCAGAGACATGACTGTGATTTATGGTTTAGAAAATCTAAAAACGCTTCTAAACAGGTCAGTTATTCTAATTACCATTGTGGACTTTATTTTTGGAAGTTTGTTGTCAAAGGGTAAATTTCATAAATTTACGTGAATACTTTTGATAAATATGCAAAGTCAGCAACCTCTAATTACTCCCTGTTATCGATAAAGTACAGATTATTTTGCCTTTTATTCAAAGTTCCTCATAATGTGGCCTCTGCTTTCTTTTCCGGTATTACATCCTAGTAAACTTCAGTGCACACCTTCACTCTAGTTGCACTGGTCCAGCACACATAACACGTTTGTCCTTCCTCTGTTGCTCTGTGCCCCCAGACTGTGACAGTATCCCGTCATCTCTGCCCACTCATATCCTAAGCATCTTTCAAGTTCCTGCTGAAGTCTTCCCTCATGTCTGAAGTTCTCTTTGAACTGCTCTGTTCCAGTGTACCTCTACTCCATTTCCAAGTTCTTACGACCTTGTCTACATTAGTGCCCACTAAGTGCCAAGCATTGTGCTAAGAGCTTTTTCTTATTTAATCCTCGAACTCCATGGGAAAGGTGCTCTTCTTATCCTCATTTTGCAGGTGAGGAAGCATCTCAGAGAATTTAAATGAAAGCCACCAGCTAAAATTGGTGAAGCCCGGATTCAAATACATATTCTTACCTACTAAATAATGTTATGTTACACTAATAATTAACCTTTCATCCATTTTAATCTCTCCCCCACCCCAGACTGTAAATTATTTTGGAATTTTTCAGTGTTGCAGTAATATTTTCAACCTCTCTGACGCTGCCCTTCTCCTGCACGTGGTTCCTAGCATAATGATCTACATTTGGTTGAATCTCAATAAATACTTTTTCATTAATGAAAGAAAAACATATATTAATGTACTTTTACCATAGATTTATATCTTGTTTCCTTACCTCTGTAATAAAAAATGATTTATTAAGATACCTCAGTGATATGAGATATTCAGTGTATAAGTGCCTTAGAAATGTTACTGAATTTTTAACCCCAGGAACACTGAGGTATTCTCAACTCCGGGGCACTTTATTGATATAGTCATATGATAGACTTTGAATGTATACAACAAACCTTGGGCAAAATTTTGTTTACATTGTCATATGCCAACCAGTGTTTGTTGAAAAAAAAAAAAAGAAACTATTTCCATGGAGAAGAACTAGGAATCAGCACAAGGGGAAGAAATGTCCATGGAGTCCTCACTACCTTGAATATTTTTCTCAGTCTCTGTGGTTATGATTTCATGACTTTAGTGTTGAGACAGGGGAGGGGTGAGTGAGTGGGCAAAGCTGAAGGTGAAGAGAAAGAAGAAATGGACATTAAAGATGTCTATATACTATAAGTTTACTGTGTTTTTTCATTAAAAGGTCTCAGTTTTTCTCTAGTAGAAAAAGAAAATTGAATAAATGAATGAATGAGAACTAAATCTACAGCAGGGCCTTGCTGCCAAAGATATTAAAAATGGGATAATGTCTGTGCATGTAACTGTTTTTAGTGTCCATTGCTAAATAAAACCTTGATACCATGCTTATATCATCCCTTTAAAACCTACTAGGAACAAAATGTAGGAACAAAATGTATTCATCTGAAAGTTAAGATGGTTATAGCTATGATATCACTGAAATACTCTATAACAGCATGTCAGCATATCATCACATGTGATTAATCTTATTTCCCCAGAGGACAGTGTGGCTTCTTGAGTTCCAGGGTAACTATCAACAAAAAGCTGTGTGTAAACAATAGCACGTAGCATTACCTTGGCAGATAGAATAATCTTCCCTTATGGGTCTGATTTCTAAACAATTTTACTTTGAGGCTCTGTTATAAATTGGGTGGGTGGGGAGAACTTTTTGCCAAGATACATTTCCAAATTGAATGAATGTGTTAGGCTATTTAGAAGGTCTAGGGGTGGGGAGGGGTGGGGAGAATCAGTTTCTAAAAGCTATCATGAAAATAAATAGATATGAAAGCTACCATTGCAAGGCTTATCATGCACACACAAACATGCTTAGTGTCTTAATTTCAGCTCCAGAGTTAAAACATTAAAGTCTCTTAAAAGATTCTCATATAACAATTTGTGTTGAAAATGCTTTCTGGCTAGTAATACATTATTTGTGGATGCAACATTAATTCATACATGGACTACTAACTCTACTCAAATGCCAGAGATTTCTGTTGGATTACTTCTAGATCGTACACATTGTTGTCAGTAATTTTAGAGGTAAAAGCTAGCTTGTCATCTGGCTAGATACGAGTTAAATTGATAAACCCATGGTAGTGAAGGAAATCATATACTCGAAGAAACAAGGTGTAGGTCTCATTTATATTCACTAGGAATGGTTAAGCTCAGAACCTCATCTCTGGTTCCTATTCTTAATCCTCTCTGTTTGCACCACCAGATAGAAAATCTTCATTGTTAGTCCTTCTGCTGGGATCACTAGAAACTTCTTCATTGAGGACACTAGAGTGAAACCTTACTTGATTATGGGAATGCCACCTGCCTTCCCTTGGAAAGACATTAGAATAAAGCAAAAATTCATAATTCATAAATAAAATGAAATTGGATATGTATTCTTATTCAAATGCTTTCCTCTCTTAAATAATATTTAAAACTAATGTTTTCTTAGATATCTATTCAAACTGCTTTTTAAAAAGGAGGGTCCAAATAAGTTCAATGAATTCTATTTTTATTTCCACTGAAAAGGCCCACTGTAAATAGAAATTGTATGTGATTGTGATTAGCTATTTCTTAATTCATGTAGAAGAAAAACATTTCAATTACCAATACATATATACTCGATTTTTTGAACTTGAGTCATATACATAAGAATTAAACTCATAATTATCTGTCATTATTCTTGTTTTTTTTTTTTTTTTTTGTGGTACGCGGGCCTCTCACTGCTGTGGCCTCTCCTGTTGCGGAGCACAGGCTCCGGACGCACAGGCTCAGCGGCCACAGCTCACGGGCCCAGCCGCTCCACGGCATGTGGGATCCTCCCGGACCGGGTCATGAACCCATGTCCCCTGCATCGGCAGGCGGACTCTCAACCACTGCGCCACCAGGGAAGCCCAATTATATATTTTTAAGTATATTTTTATCATGAAAAAGGGAGAAAAGTCACTATATCCCACCTGAATGGCTAAAAGGAAAGAGCTAAACAGTATCAAATGTTGGCAAGGATGTGGAACAACCAGGACTGTAATATGTTCCTGGTGGGAATTATTATTTCCACAGTCATTTTGGAAGGAAAATAGCTTGGCAGTATAATCAGAAGCTGAACGTATGCATATATTCAATTCCATTCCTAGGTATATGCTGAACAGAAGTTTATGTATATTTTTACCAACAGATCTGTATATAAATGTTCATAATAGCACTATTTTTAATAGCCCCAAACTGATAATAACTTAAATCAATAACAAAATAAGTTGTAGTATCATCACACAGTGGAATACTGTATAGCAGTGAAAATAAATGGACGATCGCCAGGAAAGTCATGCAGAAACCTCATAAATATAATGTTAAGGGAAAGAAACCAGAGTCAAAGAGTATATACTATGTGATTCCAGTATGTAAAGTTGAAAAAGCAAACAACATTCATCTATGGTGTTGGAAGCTAGGGTGGTGGTTACCCTTGAGTGACTGCAAGGGGGCACTTCCAGAGTTGCAGTGATGTTCTGATTCTTCGCCAGGTGCTAGTTTCGTGGGGTTGCTTATCTTGTGAAATGTCATCGAGTAGTATGCTTACGATGGCACACTAGCTAATACTTGCTGTTCTGATTGCGAGCTAATACCTGGGCAGGGAACGGCTAAGTCTAGGTGAGAGTGCTTGCGGTTCTGATTGCTAGCTAATACTTATTTCTGTCCACTGAATAGCCCGAGGGGACATGAGTCCTGTTCTTGCTTTGTTTACAGACCTTCAGGGGCAATAAGCATTTATAAAAAGAGTAGGGGGATAGTGAAGGAGAGCTTCCCAGACCACAGTCTGACTTTGAGCCATGGGCCTGGGGGGCAAAGCCAGAAAGGAGTGGAGGCCAGATGCAGCACTGCTGTTGGCGCTGAGCATGTGTGTGAGGTGGGGCTGCCCTTGACTGGACACTGGGTCTCAGACTGTGGCACAGCTGACATCACAGAATCCACTGTGAGGCTACGGCTGGGCTTCGGGACCTAGAAATTCAGACAAAACACTGCATGCATTCTCAGATTGTTTGTTTTTTTATTTAAATTGCAGTAAGGAAGCTGAAATGGGCTCTCCAGGGGTATTTCCCTGAGCCCTGGTCCCCTTTGCAGCTCCCAGCTCTAGGTCCTATTGATGGGCTTCAGCGGTCACTGGCTCCATGGTCTCAGATGTCACACCTCCAGTGATCTCCAGCCCCTGGCCACTCTCTGCTGTCTCTACGATGGCCTCCATTCGGGTCCCTTCCACTGGCTTCGCCAGGATGCTCACATATTTATCACCTGAGGAGGCCACTGTCTTTGTAGTAAGACTGGCTCTGACATTCCTGAAGAAGGAGCTGATCCTGCTGAGTCTCTCGGTGGTGGGACCTGAACTCGCTGTAGATAAGCTCCTGCCCGATTTGTGCGAGGTCCTGGACTCGTTGGTGATGGGAGCACGGCTGATGCCTTTGTGAGCAGTGCCCTGCTCGCTGCCCCCCGGGCTGCCGTGGCCTTTGTCCTTTTGGTCATCTCTAGTGGCTCTGCGGCTGCCTGAGCACGGGCCAGCTGCTTTCTGGATGGTCTTGTTCCCCGCTGCCTTGTGGTGGCTTTCCACTGAACTGCAGAGCGAGGGGCTCGTAAGAGCTCTGTCCTCTCCCCACTGCTCCCTTCTCTCCCTTCTTCCCTTGCGGGCCTGGGACACCCTCTGTGAGCTGCCATCCTGTTCACTCACTTTGCCTTCCTGTGGCAAGGTGGAGATGAGGGTCCCCTCGCCCTCCTCGTCGGCTCTTCCTTCAACAGTCTTGCTGGTAGGTTCTGCTCCGACCACAGTCACGCTGGCCTCTGGGGAGAGGCTGGTGGACGTGCTGGAAGCATACCCTGAATAGTTCGCGGCACCTGCCAAGCATACCCTGAATTGTTCGCAGCACCGTTTTCCTGCTCCTCCGGGATGTTCTGGCAGTGCCCCCAGTGGCTATGTTGGTTTTGCTTCCTCCTGGACCGTTGCCGGCTGTGGCTGCTGTGGCCGTGCTCTGCTCTTCAGGGGCAGGAGACTTGATCACTGCCACGCTCGAAGCACCCGCTGCGGTGCCTCCTGCCACCCCTGCTGTCTCCACCTTTGTCGTTGCCCGCGATGCTGACGCTTTGTCAAGCTCTGTAGGTTTTGCTTTTGCAGTGGCCACATCGGGCATGGTATCAGGCTTGTGGGAGTCCAGTTGGATCCCCTCCCCACCAGCAAAAGCTGCAGACGTGGCCC
Source organism: Leucopleurus acutus (assembly GCF_964270905.1). Classification (NCBI taxonomy): domain Eukaryota; kingdom Metazoa; phylum Chordata; class Mammalia; order Artiodactyla; family Delphinidae; genus Leucopleurus; species Leucopleurus acutus. Next base: position 9,571,297 of record NC_139143.1, read on the forward strand.
CGGCCAGCTCAGAGCACGTGTGGAGGCTGCAGATGCTCACCTGGTCCTGATCCCACTTGCCTTGGAAATCCTCCACTGCCGGGCTCCTGCCGTCCTCCTCCTCCTCGAACACAGGCAGGCAGGTCATGTCCCAGGCTGGAACGGCGTAGGTGCGGCTGAGACCCTCCACTGGTGGTCGCAGGAGGTAAATCAGCTCTTCCCAAGAGGTGAAGAGGTCTTCCTGCGCGTCCAGAGGGGCACACAGCTGCAGGTACCAGGAGCGACCAGTGGCAAACTTCACGCGCAGCTGTTGTTTCTCACGATTGTGAGTGGAGATGCTCACTAACTTCAGGGGAAGGAGCCTGGTGAGCTCTAAGGTCTTTGCAGCCTCGTGGCTCTTGCCCTTGGCAGCCTGGCTGTGCTCAGCATGCTCTTCACAGCCGGTGGCCCATCGGGCCAGCAGCATGGTGTCTGGGAGTGGGAGGACGGGGCTGCTGCATGCGATGCCCACGGTCACCATGCAGACACAGCTGTGCACGTCAATCAGGTCTCCCCTCTTCGTGATCTGGATAAAGTCGCTCTCGAATATCTGTGCGTCCTTGAATAGGTCGTATTCGCCGTAGCGCAGTTGCTGCTGCAGCTTCCCCGTGGTGGTGTTGAACAGGCCCACCCCGGTGCTGCTCTGGGCCGTGTGATACGGGAGCAGAGAGTCCCCACTCATGGCTGTCTTTGATCACGACAGGCAGCGCGGTTAAGGTGGGCCCCTGGCTCTTCACTCCCTCGGCCTCACTGGCAGAAGAGCGAGCTGCGGTGCTCGTAGGTCACACACCGGCGGCCCTACGGCAGGTCTTCCGAGCCCGCCCCACGGGCCCCCACCTTTGCCTCAGGGTTTCTCAGAGGCAGGGGTGTGGGTAGGGGCACAGATGATCACAGCGGGGACGCTGTAGGGCGCCTGGACCCCAGGCTGAATCTCTTCAAGTGTGTAGAGAGGTATGGTAGGCTCCCCCTCTGCCTCCCCTCACTTCTGCTTCTGGCGTTTTATCTCCCCAAGAGGCTGTGGTGAACTTCAGTCCTAGTGAGAGAAGTAACCACTTTCTCAGCCTAACCCCCTGGCACAGCCTGTTTATCCTCTGATGCCCTTTGTGACCTATGACTGTCACACAGCCCTTTGCCTCATTGTGACCCATCACTGTCACAGAGCCCTTTGCCTCATCCCCCAGCTGCCCCCTCAGGGCAGGGCCCCCATCCTCTCCCAAAGGAGGGGGAGGACATGTCCTCCCGCGGAGGACAGGCCCATCCTGCCAGGGACTCAGGTGCGTACCGAAATAAAAATGTCTTCAACTGGGAAAGTTTTGGGTGGGTCCTTTTTCTTTTCCTCCCCCAAATTCAGCTACTGGATGAAATCTAGAGGAATGTAAGATGATGGGATAAATTTGAACCATTTAAGCTCATGGTTTAATTGTATCGAATAACGTAGAGTTGGCAGTTGCGATCCTTAGTCTGTCCTTTCATAAAATCTCAGTAAACGTTGACGACGGTGATTTTTAATAATCACATTAAAAATTGCTTCTCCTAGGCACCCTGCTGCATGCTTCACATATGGTGGTAAGAATACACTGAGTTTGGTACTGTTAACTACTGTTCCCAGTTTATAGGTGAAGAAATTGAGGTTGTATCTCCTGTTTAAATTCCCAGAGCTAATGGTAGCAGAGGCACTATTTGAATGTAGGTCTACCTGATTCTAAAGCCTTTGTTCTGAACCACTACAGTACTTAGCCTCACAAAGAAAGCTTGGCCCAGCCAAATGCTTTCAAACTGGACTGATTTAACTACCCTTAAGAAGACCTATTCGGTGCATTATTAGAAGCTGCGTAATTAATTTTATGTGTGTATATATGTTATGGAGAGAACCCAAGACAGCAGTTGGGCTGACCTGGGGGTTAAATTATCCAGGGGATCACTCAGATCCTCCCTTCCTTTATGCTTGTGCAAACAGTCTGTGTGTGGAAACCTAGTTATTCTTATGACATGTCCTCCCCCAGTGAAATGGGGGGTGAGTAGCCTGAGATGTAAGCTTTGATTCCAAGAGCCTGCCAGATGCCGTCCTGCAGTAACCTCCCTACCAGGCAGAAGTGGTTTGGAAGCCTTGACACCTGTGGGGAGCATGTACCATTAGACATCCCGCCTCATTGCCACTCCCACAGAGCTAGTCACAGAACAAGTGATTTCTAAATTGTGACTTGAAAGTTTTGAGAAAGGCCCTTGCTGCCAACTCTCTTATCTCCAGTTGGATGTTATGCTTGAAATCCCACCATAGAGATTCATTCCTTGAGGATAAAGGCTATCTTTCTGTTAAAATACACACACCTGTCCCTCAACAGATGACTGGATAAGCAAAATGTGGTCTCTCCATACAGTGGAATATTGTTCGGCCATAAAAAGGAATGAAGTACTGACATATGTCACAACATGGGTGAACCTTGAAAACATTATACTCAGTGAAAGAGGCCACATATTGTATGATTCTATTTATAGGAAATAGCCAGAAGAGGCAAATCCATAGAGACAGATATTAGATTAGTGGTTGCCTAGGGCTGGAGGGAGCAGAGAATGGGGAGTACAGGATTTCCTTTTGTGGTGATGAGAAATTCTGGAACTACATAGTGGTGACGGTTACATAGTATTGTGAATGCACTGAATGCCACTGAATTGTACACTCTAAGATTACAGTGGTGAATTTTATCACAATCACACACACACACACACACACACACTCCTGCTCATTTAATAGATGGGTTAAGAGCAGTTATCTTTTCATTGTTCACTGTCTCAGGGGAACTTATTCAATCTTTCACCATAAAGTATGTTGTTAGCTGTAGTTTTATTTCAGAATTGCCCTTTGTCAAGTTTAAGAAGTTCACTTCTGTTCTTAGTTTTCTGGGCATTTTTATCGTGAAGGATTATTGATTTTTTTCAAATGCTTTTTCTGCATCTATTGAGCTGATTACTTGATTTTTTTTTTTTTTTTTTTTTTGTGGTACGCGGGCCTCTCACTGTGTGGCCTCTCTGGTTTCGGAGCACAGGCTCCGGACGCGCAGGCTCAGCGGCCACGGCTCACGGGCCCAGCCGCTCCGCGGCATGTGGGATCCTCCCAGACCGGGTCACGAACTCGCGTACCCTGCGTTGGCAGGCGGACTCTCAACCACTGCGCCACCAGGGAAGCCCGTTACTCTAGTTTTAGATTAATATTCCAAGGGTTTTTAGTAAACATATTTACCACAGTTGAAATTTACAGGACCCTTGTTTTTGTCTTTTTTTTAATTAATTTTAATTTTTTACTGAAGTATGACTTACAATATTAGTTTCAGGTGTGCATCATAGTGATGCAATATTTTTATAGATTACAAAATGATCATGATAAGTCTAGTTAACATCTGTCACCAAAGTTATTACAATATTATTGACTATATTTCTTATGCTGTACATTACATTCAGTGACTTATTTGATAGCTAGAAGTCTGTAACCTCTTAATCTTCCTCAAATACTTCATTTATCCCTCACACCCTCCCCTCCGGCAACTACCAGTTTGTTCTCTGTATCTATGAGTCTGTCTCTGTTTTATAATGTTTGTTCATTTATTTTGTTGTTTAGATTCCACGTATGAGTGAAATCATATGATATTTGTCTTTCTTTGTCTGACTTATTTCATTTAGCATAATACCCTCTAGGTCCATCCATGTTATTGCAAATGGCAAGAGTTCCTTCTTTTTTATGGCTGAGTAATATTCCATTATGTGTGTCTATCTCATATCTTCTTTATCCATTCATCCGTTGATGGACACTTAAGTTGCTTCCATATCTTGGCTAGTGTAAATAATGCTGCCGTGAACATAGGAGTGCATGTATCTTTTTGAATTAGTGTTTTTGTTTTCTTCAGGTAAATACCCAGAAGTGAAATTGGTGAATAATGAAGTAGTTGTATTTTCAATTGATTTAGGACTCTCCATATTGTTTTTTGTAGTGGCTGTACTAATTTACAGTCCCACCAACAGTGTATGACGGTTCCCTTTTCTCCACATCCTCTCAGCACTTGTCACTTGTTTTTTTAATAATAGACAGCCAGCTGTTCAGACACGTGTGAAGTAATATCTCATGTGGTTTTGATTTGCATTTCCCTTGTGATTAGTGATGTTGAGCATCTTATCATGTGTCTGTTGGACATCTGTATGTCTTTTTTGGAAAAATGTCTATTCAGGTCCTCTGCTCATTTTTCAATTGGGTTGTTTTTTGCTGTTGAGTTGTATGAGTTTTTTGTTTATTTTGTGTATTAACCCCTTATAGAATATATCATATGCAAGTATTTTCTCCTATTCAGTAGGCTGCATTTTCATTTTATTATGTTGAGGTGTGGTATCTTCTATACCCATTTTGTTGAGAGTTTTTACTGTACATGGGTTGAATTTTGTCAAAAGCTTTTTTTGCATCTTTTGAGATGATAGTATGATTTTTCCTTCAGTTATTTAATGTGGTGTATCACATTGATTGATTTGCAGATAGAGCGATCTTAATCATGGTGTATCATTCTTTTAATGTATTATTGAATTCAGTTTGCTAATATTTTGTTAAGAATTTTTGCATCTATGTTCATCAGTGATATTGGCCTATAATTTTCTTTTTTTGTGATACCTTTGTCTGGTTTTGGTATCAAGGTGATCCTGGCCTCATAGAATGAGTATGGAAGTATTCCTTCCTCTTCAATTTTTTTGGAATAGTTGAAGAAGAATAGATGTTAACTCCTTTTTAAATGTTTGTTGGAATTCACCTGTGAAACTCTCTAGTCCTGGATGGTTTTTGGTGGGAGGTTTTTTTTTTTTAACTGATTAAATTTCCTTAAGGTAATTGGTCTGTTCTTGATTCAGTCTTGGAAGATTGTCCATTTTTAAGAATTTGTCCATTTCCTTTAGTTGTCCATTTTATTGGAGTATAATTGTTCATAGTAATCTCTTATGCTCCTTTGTATTTCTGGTATTTTTTTTTTTTTTTTTTCCTTTTGCAGTACGCGGGCCTCTCACTGTTGTGGCCGCTCCCATTGCGGAGCACAGGCTCAGCGGCCATGGCTCACGGGCCCAGCCGCTCTGCAGCATGTGGGATCCTCCTGGACCGGGGCACGAACCCTTGCCCCCCGCATCGGCAGGCGGACCCTCAACCACTGTGCCACCAGGGAAGCCCGGTTTATCAATTTTTTAGATTTTTTTCTAAGAAGCAGTTTTTAGTGTCATTGATCTTTTGTTTTTGTAGTCTCTGTTTCATTTAGTTCTGCTCTGATCTTTATTAGTTCTTTCCTTCTACTAACTTTGGGTTTTGTTTGTTTTTTTTAGTTCCTTTAGATATAAGGTTGTTTATTTGAGACTTTTCTTGTTTCCCGAGGTAGGCTTGTATTGCTATAAACCTCCCTCTTAGAGCTACTTGCCCTACATCCCATAGATTTTGGAACACTATGTTTCATGTTCATTTTTCTAAAGATATTTTTAAATTTCCCCTTTGATTTTTTCATTGACCCATTGGTTCGTTTGTAGCATATTGTTTAGACTCCATGTGTTTGTGTTTTTTGCAGTTTGTTTCTTGTAGTTGATTTCTAATCTCATAGTGTTCTGGTTGGAAAAAATGCTTTATGAGATTTCAATATTCTTTAATTTGTTAAGACTTGTTTTGTGGCCTCACAAGTGGTCTGTCCTGGAGAGTATTCCATTTGCACTTGAAAAGAATGTATTTTACGCTTTTGAATGGAATGTTATATATATATATAATTACTTGGTCTAATGTGTCATTTAAGACCAGTGTTTCCTTCCTGATTTTCTGTCTGGATGATGTGTTCATTGATGTAAGTGGAGTGTTAAAGTTCCCTGCTCTTGTAGATTTTGCTTGTTTGTAAAACTCTTTATCTCTTCTTCAGATCTGAATCATAGCCTTGCTGGGTAGAGTACTGTTGCTTGTAGTTTTTTCCCTTTCATCACTTTGAATATATTGTGCTACTCCCTTCTGGCCTGCAAAATTTCTGCTGAAGAGTCAGCTAGCAGTCTTGTGGAAGTTCCCTTGTATGTAACTAGTGCTTTCCCTCCTGCTGCTTTTAAGATTTTATCTTTCTCTTTAATTTTTGCCATTTTAGCTATAATGTGTCTTGCTATGGACCACTTTGGATTCATCTTGTTTGGGACTCTTTCTTCCTCTTGGACTTGGATGTCTGTTTCCTTCCCCAGATTGGGGATGTTTTCAGCTATTATTTCTTTAAATAATAATAAATTTCTTCTGCCCTTTTTTCTGTCTCTTCCTGCTGGGATCCCCATAACGTGAATTTTAGTAGGCTTGACGTTGTCTCACAGGTGCCTGAAACTATCCTCATTTTAAAAAATTCTTTTTTCTGTTCAGCTTGGGTGATTTCCACTACTGTGTCTTCTGGTTCACTTATCTGTTCCTCTGTATCAGTCTACTGTTGATTCCTTCTAGTGTATTTTTTTATATCAGTTATTGTTTTCTTCAGCTCTGTTTGGTTCTTCTTTACATTTTCTAACTCTTTGTTAAACTTTTCACTTCGTTCCTCCATTCTTCTCTGAGTTTGTTGAGCATCTTGATGATCATTACCCCAGACTCTTTATCAGGTAGATTGCTTACCTCCACTTCACATAGTTCTTCTTCTGGGGTTATGTCTTCTTCCTGTCTTTGGAACCTATTTCTCTGTCCCCTCATTTTGCCTAATTCTGTGTGTTTGTTTCTGTGTGTTAGGTCAGTCAGTTACATGTCCCAATCTTGGGGAAATGACCTTATGTAGGAGATGTCCTGTGGGGCTCAGCAGCACACTCCCCTCTTGTCACCAGAGCTGTACACTCTAGGGGTGCCCCCTGTGTGGACTGCATGGGTCCTTCTGTTGTGGTGGGACTGACTACTAGGGGTGTGCTGGTAGGTGAGGCTGGCCCCTGGCCCAGTTGACTGCCAGGCCCTCCCTTGTGCACTGGCTGCATGCCCACTGGTGGGCAGGGTTGGATCCCATCCAGCTTGGTGTGCAGCCCCGGGGGGGGGGTGGTCTCATGGCTGGTGCTGGCCCATTGGTGAGCGGGGCCAGGTCCTACCACAACCCTTGTCTTTGAAATTTCATCCCAGGATCATTCAACAAATAACTGTGACCATTAAAGGCCGTGGTGGATAGGCAGATTTTCACGTTTTAGCTTTGTTATGAATGACTTTGCCATATTTGGTAAGAAAGAAGTAAAAAGAACCCTTGAGTTTGCCCTTCATTTAATTCATAAAACAAAGAAAAAATTAAAAAAAAACCCATCCAAACTGCCTTTTACTGAGTACGAGGCTATCCTTCAGGATTTAAAGCAGTTTCAGGTTTGATCATTCATCCTCAGTTACCCTGTGTGTAAGGTTAGGTGGTATCCAACTCACTTAAAAGCTGATGAAAGTCATATGACCCAGCAAATAAGCTGGCAGGAAAGAGCCATTTTTAGACTTCATCTGGTGCTTTCATATACTTCATATACTTTAAATGCTGACATTTTTTTACCTATGAGTTACATAAACAAAACCTTAGATCAACGTGTTTCATTTGATGCAATTCTTAAGAAAAATGTCAGTGGGATAGACTTTGTGAAAGAAGAGTAATGCCAGTATGCATGGTGATGGTAGAAAGATATTATTTTGTAGAACAGATTTATTACAGCAGAGTTGGCTGACAAAAGTATTTCAATGAAGCAAACTTGTAGGATTTCCCTACTGACTTCTGTTTTTCCTTGAAATGTGATGAGATAAAAACGGAGCATCTGGTTACATGCTGGTGACACAGTGCCTAGTGTGGCTTTTGTTTACTGGAGCACCAGTGGGAGTTTTATCTGTGGGATATTGTCATTCCAATTTAGCAGTTTGTTTTGTTTTTACAGTATGTTCCACCATCTCATTTCGACCACCAGCTGTTTCTGGGTTCCTCCTTCCTGTCTCCTTTTGTTTATATTCTATCTCAGAAAAAGTCCAAACTCTGAAGCTTTTCTTCCTTGAGTGAGAATGAAGTGACAAATAGGTCCAAAGCAAAAACAGACCTCACCAGAGTAGGTCCTGTGTCAGCCAGGTTAGGGAGCTGAGAAATCAGAGTCACCCACATTGTGTGATTGGAGAAGGTACTGAGCAATACCCTCTGCTCAGAAAAGACACCTAACTCATTGTTCTGTCATAGTGCCTACATCCCAGACATGAGGTCTATTTCTTTAAATCGACCTTCACATTCAAGAGTCTGTTATTGAAATGTAATTACTCCTGGAAGGAGTCGTTTGTTTGTTTGTTGTTTAACCAACTAGCTTTGGCCTAGGGGAGACGAGTTGAGAGCTCTTTGAGAGTAAAACATTCTAGGAGAAGGGAGGTGATTGCTTTGAGGGACTGTTTTCACGATTCTTCTATGAATGCTGTAATTGAATGTTTTTAATTAGAATTTTTTCAGTGGCTCTGATAAACACCTTGAAGTCCTTCTACTCTGTTTTTTTTTTTTTAAGTGTTGCTTGATTTTTTTTAAAGCAATTACTTTTCCAAGAATGAAAGATATGATATGTGACAGAAAATGAAATAGGAGTAGGCAAAATAATTCCACCTAATTCACAATTTAAGGAAGTCTTACCCATTGTATTGTCTTTTAAATGTCATGTCACAAAATGAAACATTAGAGCTACTTTGCTTGGAGTAAATGCCCTTATTAATTTGATTTGGATTTACTTATAGATAGGAATGACTAGAGTTGATTTCTTCAGAGGATTGCCGGCTTTGATTTTGTATTGGCGTCTGCCAGGCCAAGAAGCTTAACTAATACTTTCCTGGTGTGTTATAATGCTTTGTATTTCTGTTACTAGTTCCCTCAATCATTTCCTCATTGGAAATCAAAAGTGTTTGGCAATTACAGAAATAACTTATCTGATCACAGTCTGCCTCAGGGGCTTGGGTAGGACAAAGGAAACAGTGACTGTTTTCCATTTTATTTTGGGAAATCCACATATGATAGCTGTTGCTATGTGTACATTAGGAAAATAGTTACCTGAAGCAGACAACTCACCTTGGAGAGTTTCTAAACTTACCCAAAGAGTCTATTCTAAGAGATCAAAAATTTAGCAGTTGCCTTAAGTTGTCACTTCCCTAGTTTTTCGTAAATTACTACCTCTTCCAAAAGTTGATTTCATGTAGCTTTACTGCCTGAAATTTGCTTTCTCAAAAGTGACTACAGTTTATTTTTTAAATGAAATTGTTACATGACATTCATCATTTTTCAATTTTATCATAGCTTCTAAAGTGACTCATGATTAATAGTGAATTTAAATATCGAACTGAAAAATCAAAATGTGAAATTCTGGATGAAAAGCAAATTTTAAAAAGAATGCTGTGGGACTTCCCTGGTGGTGCAATGGTTAAGAATCTGCCTGCCAATGCAGGGGACACGGGTTCAAGCCCTGGTCTGGGACGATCCCACATGCTGCAGAGCAGCTAAGCCCATGCGCCACAACTTCTGAGCCTGCACTCTAGAGCCCACGAGCCACAACTACTGAGCCCACGTGCCACAACTACTGAAGCCTGCATGCCTAGAGCCCATGCTTCGCAACAAGAGAAGCCACCGCAGTGAGAAGCCTGCGCACTGCAATGAAGAGTAGCCCCTGCTCGCTGCAACTAGAGAAAGCCCGAATGCAGCAATGAAGACCCAGTGCAGCCAAAAATAAATAAATAAATGAATAAATAAATAAAAAAAAAGAATGCTGTAGTTGTAATGGTAATGGTCATGGTGGTGCTCATCTTTGGAAAAACTATATACAGAAGCAACAGTTAAATCATTGATATTTTCGGTATATACTTAATTAAGTGTTTAGTTTTTGTAAAAGTAAGTCATTTGGATTTAAAACTATTTTTAAGAAAGTTCTAGTTGTTACAGATTTAAAAACCCAACTCTTTAGCCAATGTTCTAAGGTATATTTATTTGAATAAATGAATTATAAAGTTTTTGAAAAGTCTATCAATTGATATTAATATCAGTATATTAATAGGGCTAGACATTCCATTATTTTATAATGCTCCTGATTTTAATACCGATTTCTGAATGATACAGGACAGATGTCATTTTTATGACAATTCACAGTTTAGGAAGTTATAGCCAATTATCTTTATAGGTATATATACTATATTTTGTTTCATTTGTAGAAAGTGTAATTGGTTCCTGAGTCTAGAGTAAATTTACTTACATTTGAATCTGGGCTGTTGCACTTAACCTAAGTGTCACTTCAGACAGGCTAAACTGTGGCTAAGTTTTCTCATCTGTAAAATGGGTTGACAATAGTACCCATTTGATAGGCTTATTGTGAGGAATAAATGTATTAGTTAGCAATAATGAATTACCCTAAGCTCCTCCTGTTGTGCCAGATACATAGTAAGAGGGCATTAAACAATTATCATTATTACTTGATTATAAAGACTGTATTATCCAATAATGCTGGAGTCATAGCGATCTGGGTTTAATCCCTAATCCTAGACTTATCAGTTAAGTGACCTTGGACAAGTTAGTTAACCTTTTTGATCTCAGTGTTAACATAAATATAATAGGATTGTTGTACTGGGTAAGCTTATCTCATGTAACTTAGCACATCTTTTGGTTGGATTAGATATGATAAATGGCAGCTCAAAAAAGAATGTAGTTTTCTCCCTTTTCATTTCTAATTTACTGATTTGCATCCTCTCTCTTTTCTTCTTAATGAGTCTGGCTAAAGTTTTATTATCTTCTCAAAGAACCAACTTTTAGTTTCATTGATCTTTGCTATTGTTTTCTTCATTTCTATTTCATTTATTTCTTCTCGGATCTTTATGATTTCGTTCGTTCTACTGACTTTGGGTTTTCTTTGTTCTTCTTTCTATAGTTGCTTTAGGTATAAGGTTAGATTGTTTACTTGAGATTTTTCTTGTTTCTTGAGGTGAGATTGAATTGCTATAAACTTCCCTCTTAGAACTGCTTTTGTGGCATCCCATAGGTTTTGGGTTGTTGTGTTTTTGTTGTCATTTGTTTCTATGTATTTTTTAATTTCTTCTTTGATTTCTTCAGTGATCTCTTGGTTATTTAGTAGTGCACTGTTTAGCCTCCATGTATTTGTGTTTTTTACAGTTTTTTTTCCTGTAATTGATTTCCAGTCTCATAGTGTTGTGGTCAGAAAAGATGCTTGATACGATACCAGTTTTCTTAAATTTTCCAAGTCTTGATTTGTAGCCCAAGATGTGATCTATCCTGGAGAATGTTCTGTGTGCACTTGAGAAGAAAGTGTATTCTGCCCCTTTTGGGTGGAATGTCCTATAAATATCAATTAAATCTAACTGGTCTGTTGTGTCATTTTAAAGCTTGTGTTTCCTTATTTATTTTCTGTTTGGATGATCTGTTTGTTGGCGTAAGTGGGGTGTTAAAGTCCCCTACTATTGTGTTACTGTCGATTTCCCCTTTTATAGTTGTTAACATTTGTCTTACTTATTGAAGTGCTCCTATGTTGGGTGCATAAATACTTAAAATTGCTATATATTCTTCCTGGGTTGATCCCTTGATCATTATGTAGTGTCCTTCCTTATCTCTTGTAACAGTCTTTATTTTAAAGTCTGTTTTATCTGATATGAGTATTGCTACTCCAGCTTTCTTTTGATTTCTGTTTGCATGGAATATCTTTTTCCATCCCTTCACTTTCAGTCTGTATGTGTCCCTAGGTCTGAAGTGGGTCTCTTGTAGACAGTTGTGCATGTGTATGCACAACTGACACCACAGAAATACAAAGGATTATAAGAGACTACTGCAAACAACTATATGCCAATAAAATGGACAACCACAAAGAAATGGACAAATTTTTGGAAAGGTACGAATTTCCAAGACTGAACCAGGAAGAATTAGAAAACATAAACAGACCTATCACAAGTAATGAAATTGAAATTGTAATTAAAAATCTTCTAACAAACAAAAGTCCAGGACCGGATGGCTTCACAGGCGAATTCTGTCAAACATTTAGAGAAGAGCTAACACCTGTCCTTCTCAAACTCTTCCAAAAATTGCAGAAGGAGGAACACTCCCAAATTTATTCTACAAAGCCACCATCACCCTGATACCAAAACCAGACAAAGATATCACAGTAAAAGAAAATTACAGACCAATATCACCGATGAATGTAATGCAAAAATGCTCAACAAAATACTAGCAAACAGAATCCAGCAACACATTAAAAGGATCATACACCATGATCAAGTGGGGTTTATCCCAGGAATGCAAGGATTCTTCAGTATACATAAATCAGTCAGTGTGATACACCATATTAACAAATTAAGGAATAAAAACCATCTGATCATCTCAGTAGATGCAGAAAAAGACATTTCAACTACATGAATCAAATGACAGGATTTTCTAAGTTGAAACTTAAAAACAGAAACCCGTGGTTAGGACCAAGAATGAGATTCCTCTAACTAATTTAGGCATCAACAGTTGGAATTTAGACCAAACAAATAATATAACAAGCAAGACCCATTCAGAAATGAGTATCATACAAACACAGTTCTGTTCCAAGTGTGGGAAAGTATCAGGAAGTTGGGAGATTTCCTTTTGTTCCTGGAGTCTTACTGAGCTTGAGAAGAAAAGCCAGTTGAGGAAACCTGGTAGAGAAGAAGGCAGGGGCTGATTCAGAGGAAGAACTCTATTTTTGCCCTCATATCATCTTCTTTTCGCGTAAAGACCTCTTAGAAGAAGTTCCAGCGTGCTTAGGAGTGCGCCGCCGCCTCGCTGCACTGGGAGCTGTCCCTCCCGTCATCCATCTGGACCTTTCTGGGGCTGCCTGGGGAATGGGCAGTAGGAAGCCTTCCCTGGGCAGGTTTTTAAAACTGGAACTGAGAAAAGTAAACCCGTCTCTGAGTTCCTAAAATGTAGCATGTACGGCCTATGGTGTGTCAGCAACGTGTTTCCCAGCACGGTTTCAGAGAGGAGGAAGCCACTTTGCAAAGAGAAAGAGAAGAGGGAAGCTGTCGTGGAGAAGAGCGAGGGGGCAGGCTGGGAGTGTTCGACTTGTCTGTGGTTCTGCTGTGTACGAGGCTCACCATGCACTGTCCTGTCCACGTGTTCCTGAGAGGCACACCTTCCTTAAGTTCTCTTAGCATAAGTCCTGTTAAGAATCCAATCTGAGCTGGGTTTGTATCCCCTGCAACCTAGGATCCAAATTATTTTATTTTCACCTATTTCTCTCCAGTTATTTGGATGTTAAATTCAAATTAATGTGAAAGAAATATTGGAACAATAATAGCAATGAATCGTGCTTATAGTTTGCCTGGCACTATTTTTTGCACTTTACTTATATTAACTTATTTAAGCCTCAGAATGATCCAGTGAAGATCCTGTGGTAATATCTCCATTTTATATATGAAGCACAGTGAGATTAAAGAATTTGTCCAATTTTACATGTATATATTAGCACCAACATTCAAACCCAAATGGCCTGGCCCTGCCATGCTGTAACCACTACTGTCTCTGCCTCTGACTGGTGTGCTTCTTTCCTTCCCTCCCAGCCTTCTGTCTGTCCCACTCTGGCTGCAGTGTCATCTCACAATTATTAAATGAGCAGACGAAACAGAAGTGCCTGTTTTGAAAGCAATAGCCCCATTTCTTCAGTTCATGTGTTTGTGATCACAGCTGGGCTTATTCCCCTCTGCATTTATGAATTCTGTCACTCCTCACCCAACAGCGTCTGGATACAGACTGTTCAGTCTGGGAGGTACAAGATAAGTTGGGCACAGAACTTATTCTGAAAGCAGTGCCAAGTAGCTGTGTGACTATTCTCAGATTTTAAGGTCAGCTCATCATCTAGGAATTAAATTTCACTGGGAAGTTAATGTTCTCAGAACGTCTGGGACTGGTGTGTTCTAGATTAAGACATTTCCCCCATTGTTTACAGATATTTTAGCCTCTCAAAAAGCTCATCAGTCACACACACACAAACACATACACACATTTATCCACATGCCTCCCTCCATCAACAACTGGAAATTGTCACAATTCACGCATCACCAGAGATTTGCAGTGATGTCCCTACCATCTTCCAGTAAAATCTGCGGGATCTCGTCTGCATCTTGTGGCCTGGCCTTTTGTTGCCTGATGAATTTCATCATTATCATGTGATGCTCTCTGTGCTCACCATTCTTCACTTTTTATAAGGTCATCATTTTAAAAATATATGATCATAAAAGGTTTGTTTCAAACAGTTCTGTTCCTTGAATATTAAAGTGTTCAGTCTCCAGGTAGGTATTCTGATAGTTACAGTGTTGCTGAAGATGTCATGGCTGAGAAGGTTTCTTTGGAAGTGATCTTCAAGGATGGGTATGTGTGTGTGGCTAATAGGGTGGGGTTAATGCTTGTTGAGTGAGTTATTTTGTGGACCATCAATGGGCCTGATTTTCCTGGGAACTTCTGTTTCTTTAAATACTTGTCAGATTATTAGTGCCTCTTGTTCTAAAATGTCATGATCATGGTATAGTGATTGCTTATGCGTCAGTGTTTTATAAAGAGTTGCTTTTTATTTTTAAAGACTGTGTGGAAAAATCTGCTGAAACCCTTCTCTCAGTTAAGCCATATACAAGCCTAAGGATTCTGACCATAAGGCTGTGTTAGAATCACTCCCCACAATGAGAAGAGTCACTGATAGGATTGGTTGTGTTGGAAGAAAGGTTGAAAAATAGTGCTTCAGGAAATAAGATGATTCCTAGTCAAAGCTGGAAGATGAGGGCCTAGCTGAAATTTAAAATCAGGCAACCAAGGTTAAGTCTGAGGTAAATATCGTTTACATACAAAAGAATCTGTAATTTTATAGCCACCTAATTAAAGGAAGGATTTTTGAATAAAAGATATGCAAGAGGGGACAAGGAAGCTTTTGAGGGTGGTGGTTATATATGTTCATTGTCTCGATTGGGCTAACGGTCTCTCTGTTGCATAAATGTGTCAGAACACACGTATGAACACATTTAAGTGTACGTTTTACAGTGTAAATGCATGCAGGTTATTGTGTGTCTGTCACACCTCGATAAAGCTGTTAAAAAGAAAAAAATCATAAGGATCCAAATCACAGGAAGCCTTTCAAGTAAAGTGCTCACCAGCGAGTCCTTCCCTCCGCCTGAGCCCTCTAGCCTGGGAGGTGAGCCAGGCTCCATCCCACAGGGGAGACTTGTATTAGCCCCACAAAGAGGAACATGTGATAAATGCAGTGGAGGGTCCACCAAGAGGGAGCATTTTTAGAACCACTGCACATTGGGGACTGGGGGGAAATTGAGAGATTCTCTAATACTCTAGGAAAATAGATTTACAGTTTCTAGTGACTTGTCCAAGAGAGTGCAGCTATTGATTAGAAAACTAAAGAAAGCAAGTGATTTTGGAGAGGGGGGTCAGTGACCTGCCCTTGAAGGCAAGCTGAGTGTTGCCGTGGAGACACGCCTCACAGCCAGAAGAGGAAGGTCGCGAGGCATAGAACCAAAAAGAACAAGGAGCATATGGACAAGACTTTTAGTGACGATACAGAACATGGGGAACAGCAGTGAGAGATACAGTTGGAACCGTTTCCTTTTTAAGGAAAGTAATGAATTGAGTGAACTTTCCATGACCAGCTTCTACAGGGAGGATGATTGTTTTCTTATGTGACACAGATCACTTTCTACTCAAAAGTTCTTATTATTAAATAACATGTGGTACCCCTCAATTCTTATTAATACTTTTGGGAATTCAGGGTTATAAATACAACCTAAGACAAAAAAAATCTTACTAAAATTTGACTGTAATGAAGGTACATTTCTAGTTATTTTAAAATTCATTTCAGAATTTTATTAGTAAAAGTACAGACTCTGTCCTAATTATAAATTATAACATAATACTTTCAGCTGAATAACAAAGGAGTAAAATGTTTTTTGAAAAACATTTCAAAATAAAAAAAATAACATGTATAGGGGTATCTGTACATATGAGGAATTTGTCTTTTTACTTGACTAAACCAAGTTGCAACACATTATGTAATACTTGCATAAATATGTCATGTAAAAACCTAAATATATCTCCATTTGCATTTATATGACCATAAATGTATCTTTAAAAGGACTGAAAAGATTCACATCAAAGCGGTTACTTCTGAGGAAGACAATGGGATTGGATGGGCCGCCTACAAAATCTGATTCAAGACGTCTCAACATGGAGAACATCTTCAGGTGTTAACTGTGTATTTAAAAATGTTTCAAAAAGATGCAAAAACAAATATAGTCAGTAACAGACTAAATATTTTAGTGCCTTGAAGCCTAGAAATGGAAAATTAGAAGTGACTATTCTAAAAATCTGTTATAAATGGATTAGTAAGTGGAATTGTAAATATATTTATATATATCTCTTCACATAGTGGAGAGTAAGCTTATAGGTCTCATTTTTCCCGGTGGCAGCACAGGCTAAAAATACAAATGAGTGAACAAAGCATTTAGATAAATGCATGGATGGAAGACCCTTACTGCCTTATAAAGGAAAATCATTGAGATCTGGGCTGTATTCCTAAATCATAGAAGATTATATTTTCAGGGCTGAAACACTGAGTCACGTGATAACTGAGTATTTCCAGGACAGGTTTATACATGTTCTTCAGGTGTGACCTTCTCAGGCTTTTCCTTGAGCACCTGGTGTTCTGTCTCTTGTGCCCTGAAAGAGTAGGAGGTGAGTTTCACCCTCTGGGAGTTCTGAGCTTGGCACTCTTGCCATCCCTTCTGTCTCTGATGCTCAGATCACCTGGGAGGGAACCTGCCCTTCCTGGGATTGTAGTATGTTTGGTCCTCAGTGTCCCCATAGGTCTTCAGTGTCTTTAAAGGTATGATTTTGGGTAATTTATTTGGCTTTTTCTAGTTGTTGCAAGAGATGCCTTGCCATGACCTACCACATCTTCCATGGAAGGGAAATCCTGCAGGCTGTGCTTAAAACCTCATCTTGATGTCGCATGTAATTACCGACAGCGTATCTGCCAGGAAGTATTTCACACATAATTTTTCTTTGCCGGCAACTGGGAGCACATGGCCTGTGGGTTGGATTTTCTCAGAAAGAGGGTGTTGTTTGTGCCCTTCCTTCCGGGCTGGGAGTGTACTCTCTGCGGGGCTGCCTTCTCGCTGTCTGCCACAGGCCCCAGCGCACCCGGGCTGTGTTGTGCCTGGCTGCAGCACAGCCTCTGTCCACCGCCTGGATCCTGGAGCCGCCCCAATCTGTTCTAGCCCTGAGAAAGGAGTGTCCATCCTGCCTCTGTTTCAGCATCTCTGTGGGGGTGATCCCATCATCTTGGAATTCCTGGAATGTTGTCACCATGGTCCGTCTCCATAGAGACTTCTAGTTTATGTTTTGAAGATTATTCAGAGGGGCTCTAATAATGTATTTCTTTTTTATTCACCACTTCCCTTCCCTTAACCTATAAACTTGTGGTTTGAATTTAGTGCCAGGAAAAGTTGTTTCTTTAGAGTTGACGTGTTTTTTACTGTGCAATTATGGCATAATGGCAGCCACACAATTTATTATTCTCTATCTGTCTGTCTGTCTATCTATCTATCTCTATCTATCTATCATCTATCATGTATTAGACCTTAGTATGAGGGTATGCAGAACCTCAGTGGCAGCACTGATGTTATCTTGTAGTCAGAATGTTTACATCTTCTTTTTAGTCCTTGACTTAAAAATTTTTTACTTTCCTTAGTTATATCTTTCGTTGTAATCTATTTTAAATCCTTCTGGGAATAGGAGGGATATAAGTCATTTGACACATAAAAGTAATTTGTGTAAGAATTAAACATTACACTTCTTAATATAAATTTGGGTTTGCTCAATTAGCATGCAGAGCAACAACAATTGTGAATATTTTAGAATGCTAATAGAACATTTTCTTAAGGCTTATTTGATTATACTATTGAATTCTGCTCACACATATAAATACTTTATAATTCATGAGGCAGACTTTATTCTTATACCAAAACAAATAGAGCCAACATTTATCATCTGTTTCTCTCTGAATGCATCATTCCCCTTATCGTTTAGAATAATCTTGGGAGATAGAAAATATCCTTAGGAAAATTGAGAGAAAATTGAACAGCGTGCCTTTGAGCTCAGGGTTCCACAGTTTGTTGCATTACATTTTAAATGGAGCCAAGATTATTCACTATTTATACCTTTGTTGTTAGACAAAGATTGCTTTCTATCATCATTTGTTCAGAAACAGAAGACATCTGGTAGTACATTGTGCTGAAATCATTTGGCTGGGAAAAAAAGGAAAAATGTATCCGTTTAACAGCCTGCCAGATGGTTGACAAAGAATGCCTTCACTAATTTGTGGGACGGTTATTCTTAAGTACTGGGCTGTTCCTGAGAACAAAATGCTCAAATGAGCAGAAAGCTTCAGACAAAAAATGTAGCCATACTGTAATGATTCCATAGGCGTTACCCAACTTTTCATTCCTCGATTAATTCGCTTTAGAGCACAGGTTTTCTGAGTGAAGAGAGAGTGGAGTACGTTGGATTTCAAATCCAATATCTTGATAATACTATATTGTTAACTAAATTTTAAGCATCAAATCCTTCCCAGTTTTCACACTTACCTGAAAGGGAACGTGATCTAAGATTGACATAAGCGCATGGTTATCCAGAGCAGACAAAGTCCCTTTTAGGATACTTTGAGCTTGCTCATAGTCTCCATGTGCATCTTCGGCTGATGCTATCTTTTTATTCTCCCTGGATTAATTTAAAAGTGAGAATCATATTACGGATAAGAAGCCGCTCTTTTCCTTTGTCTTGGCAGGAGCTGGAAAGAAGCACTTTGTTGTTTTTTTTTTGAAAGCCTTAATTCTAGATATTGTTTGCTGGGTTTCTACCCTCCTGGACGTTAGCTGCTCTGGAAGCTTTGCCGGAAAAACCCAGAGCTGTCCTGCCACCTTCTGCATGATGCAAGGCAGAGTCAGGGGCTTTGATGTCAGAGCCAGGGTCCCGTCTTCGTCCTGACAATATTGCTATATCCTCTGGGGAAATGACCTAGTCCCTCTAAATTTCAGTTTCACGTAGGGTTGTTTTTGAGGATTAAATGAGAAAGTATGTTAAATGTTCGGTAAGTGGTAGCAAGAGTAATGATGATAATAATTATCTGCCACCATGATAAACACCCATCCTTCCCTGTTTACCTTCTCTATTAAAATGCATAAATATTTCTACTAGTAAACCTCTAAATATGGTTTCTCGCTCCTGTCTCTCTTCCATGAACACAGATTTAAGTGTCTATCCTGTCTTTGTCATTAAACACTGTCTGTGTCTATCTCAGCTTAGGCTGCCATAACCAAGTACCATGGACTGGGTGGCTTTACAAACAGAAATCTGTGCTCGCTTCGGCAGCATGTATACTGAAATTGGAACAACACAGAGAAGATTAGCACGGCCCCTGCGCAAGGTTGACGTGCAAATTCGTGAAGTGTTCCATATTTTTGAACTGCTTTGTAATTAAGATTAATTAATAATTAATATCAGCACTTCTGCTTTTACCCATGAAATAACATTGTGCCCCACAAACTGACATTTGGGGTTTCAACTGAGAATGTGAGCCTTTTTAAAGCAGGAAAGAAGAAGATGTTGATGTAAAAGAAAGTACAAAATAAATTGAGCTTTTTTTCTTTATAAATTTAAAAAAACAAAAAAACAAACCCCCCCAAACTCAGAAATTTCTGATATTTTCTCATAGTTCTAGAGACTAGATGTCCAAGATCAAGGTGCCAGCATGATTGGTTTCTAGTGAAGGCTCCCTCCTTGGGTTGAGAAACTGCCACCTTCTTGCTGTGTCCTCACCAGAGCAAGCTTTCTAAGTGTCTCTCCTTATAAGGGCCATTATTCCCAGCATGAGGTTCCCACCCTCAGGACCTCTCCTAAACCTAATTACCTCCCAAAGGCCCATTCTCTAATACTGTCATGTTAGGTTGGGCCTCAGCAGGGCCATCCTCCCTTTACCTTGTAAGTTCTCAGTGCCCAGTGCAGTGCTGCCCAGGGGACAGGAAGTCACATTGTACTGTTGCCTAATTAAGTGACCGGTTCAATCTCTGAACTTCTCAGAGTGACACAGGAGCTCCACTAGTGTGAACTGCAGACATGCTAAGTCAGAAAAAACCTAAGGTTCCAGGGTCATCTGAAAAACTAGGAGACAGCAGCACCACCACTGCTCTCAGAAAGAATAACACTTTCTCTGGTGGCACTTCAGGGGAAATGATTCCGCTCTAGGCAGTAGAGCGTGGTGGTTAAAAACAGACTACAGAGTTCAGATGGCCTGAGTTTAAATGCCAGCTCTACCACTTCCGAGCTGTGTGAACTTGGGCCTCAATTTTCTCATCTTTAAAGTGAGGATAAGTAGCTTTCTCATAGAGTGGTTGGAAGATTAAATGATGCACGCGCACACACACACACACACACACACACACACACACACACAGTCTCTCACACTCGGTGAGTGCTTAGAGCAGTCTCTGGCACACAGTAAGTGCTATGTAAATGTAAGCTGTTGTTATTATTCATTTGGGGAGACAGGCCTGTGAATGTGTGTCCCTGTCATCTACTTTTCTGCATATCTACAGGTGGACGAGGGCCCAGGATGCTGATGCCAGCATGACTCCCACTGATTAAGCACATTCCTATTTTTTTTTAAAATTGAAGTATAATTGATTTACAATATTGTGTTAATTTCTGCTGCAAAGTGATTCAGTTATACATATATACATTCTTTTTTATATTCTTGTCCATTATGGTTTATCACAGGATATTGAATATAGTTCCCTGTGCTATACAGTAGGACTTTGTTGTTCATCCATCCTATATATGCTAGTTTGCATCTGCTAATCCCAAACTCCCACTCCTTCCTTCCCCCACACTCCTCCCCCTTGGCAACCACAGGTCTGTTCTCTATGTCTGTGAGTCTGTTTCTGTTTCATAGACAGCTTCCTTTGTGTCATATTTTAGATTCCACATATAAGTGATATTATATGGTATTTGTCTTTCTCTTTCTGACTTACTTCACTTAATATGAGAATCTCTAGGTCTGTCCATATTGCTGCAAATGGCATTATTTCATTCTTTTTTTCATGGATGAGTAGTATTCTATTGTATATATGTGCCACATCTTCTTTATCCATTCATCTGTCAGTGGACATTTAGGTTGTTTCCATGTCTTGGCTATTGGGAATAGAAGCATATTCCATTTGTGAGCATCTCTCCTCTTCAGTCTCTTCGGACAAATGAAAAGGAGTTAGTATTCATCTCTAGGCTCTCGGATTAAAACGAATGTGTGTTTTTCTGTTTTACTTGTCTGTGAAGTGCTGAGGGGCATACACACAATTAAGGAATTTATCCAGGGGATGATATTTGATTCCGATTTATCCTACTTTTATGAGTTTTGCCTTTTTTCTTTCTTTTTCAAGAATCTATACAGCCAAGCCAATTTTAGTTATTGATGAAAATACATACTGTTATCATTTTAGGTTGTTAGTCAGCACACTGTGGTCATTTACTTGCAAATGTAAAATTTAGGGATGGGGAAAAAAGAGTTTGATCTGGACTATTACAAAAGTCTGTGTTTTATTGACCTCAGCTCTAATTTTGCAGTGAATATGTAGATGACTAAGAAAGTGGAACTAAATGCTGTTTGCCATTCCATGTGGTTTTTCCAGTTGAGAAGTGGCCCAGCAGAATCTGTGCATTGTGTGATTATGTTTTTAATAACAATAGCTATCTTTCATTGAACACGAAATGTACCTTTTGTTGATAAATAGTTATCATGTGCAAGGCATTTTATATATACATGTATGTTGTTTTTGAAAAACACATTTTAGCCATGCCAGGGTATCTGCTTAGGATGTAGGAAGTAGACTTTACCCCTTTTCTCTTATATCTATTGGAGTTTCATTGCTACCCTAGGAGCAGAGGGAGAAACCCTCCATTATGAATCCATCTATAACCATAAATTTGCATAGAAGTTTCCTCTGAGGAAAGGGGCCCATAATGATGCCTTTCTTTTGGAATCCAAAGTTGTTAAACATTTTTAATTAACTTACATAGCCTTCATTTTTTCTTGCCTGCAGGGAAGAGCAGTGACACTCTTGAGAGTGAATCCATCGCTACCAGAGTATATGTGTCTAGTGGGTGAGGTTCTATCTCAGGGCTGGAGGCTAAAGGGAAGCTCTGGTTGTGAGACCGTGAATTTGCTGACCTTGGAAGCACATAATTCCAGTCCAAACACTCTCACCAAGAGCAGTGTGTGTGTTATTGAATAAGAGATCTTATCCCATTTGGCGCCCAGGCCAGTGTTGTCATGGAGTGCTCCTGTCTGAGCTTGTCTTTTAAACAAGGTGCTCCATTTATCAAACCTTAAGGAATGATGACAGTCTAAGGATGTTGCTAGGAGTTGTACCCCAGCTGTGGTGGAGGCACCCAGGACCCCAGTTTCAGTGACTGTGGTACCAAAGGCAACAGGAGCTGTTGGTCTTTAATCTTTAAGAGGAAGAGTGCTCTCATTCTTACTTGGATTAATGTTTTGGGCATGTTAACATTTCGGAAGAGGGTCAGGCATGTGATTGTGTGGTCCCTTATGCGGAGTTTGGACAGCCTCAATTCTCAGTCATGAAGTTACAATGACCCAGGGATCTGCTGGAGCAGTGACATGGCATTTACCGATCAATAGGCCATGAAGAATTGGACAAATTATTGATATTTTGACGTATTTGTTGTAGGTTGTCAGTATACAGTATTTTCCTCAATTTTATGATTGTTTCAATTCAGTAACATTTAAGTATCGTAACTGAGGTAAAGGAGAAAACGCTTTGATTGATTTAGTGCCAGAATAATTATGATGTTGAAATTAAACTGATGTTCCCTAAGAGAATGATTGTCTGGGTAAGCACACCTCTTATATTGTCTATTTATTAAGACACAGAGTGCTCTTTGAAACATTTAAAAATGCATTACACCCAGCAAACAGAAGTTCAGGACCAGATGGCTTCACTGATGAATTCTAACAAACATTTAAAGAAGAATTAATACTAATCCTTCTCAAACTCTTCTAAAAAACAGAAGAGAAGGGAACATTTTCAAACTCATTTTTCAAGGCCAGCATTACCCTGACAGCAAAACTAGACACTACAAGAAAATAAAATTATAGGCCGATATCCCTGATGAACATTGATGCAAGAAAATCCTCAACAAAATATCAGCAAACTGAATTCGACAGTACATTAAAAGGATCATACACTATGATCAAATTGGATTTATTCCAGGGACACAAGGATGGTTCAACATCTTCAAATCAGTGTGATATACCACATTAACAAAATGAAGGATAAAAATCATATTGGGCTGGCCAAAAAGTTTGTAATATCTTACAGAAAAACCCAAATGAACTTTTTGGCCAACCCAATACAGTCATCACCATAGATGGAGAAAAAGCATTTGACAAAATTCAACATCCATTCATGACAAAAATTCTCAACAAAGAGGTATAGAGGTAATGTACCTCAGCATAATAAAGACCACATATAACAAGCCACAGGTAACATCATACTCAATAGTGAAAAGCTGAGAGTATTTCCTCTAAGATCAGGAACAAGACAAGAATGGTCACTCTTACTACTTTTATTCAACATAATATTGGAAGCCGTACCACAGCAATTAGACAAGAAAAAGAGATAGAAGTCATCCAGATTCGAAAGGAAGAAGTAAAACTGTCTCTCTTTGTAGCTGACATGGTGCTATACATAGAAAACCCTAAAGACTCCACCAAAAAACCTGTTGGAACTAATAAACAAATTTGGTAAAGTTGGAAGATACAAAATCAATATACAAAAATTAGTTGCATTTCTATATACTAATAACGAACTATCAAAGAGAAATTAAGAAATCAGTCCCGTTTACAATTACATCAAAAAGAATAAAATACTGGGTATAAAGTTAACCAAGGAAACATAAGACACCAATGAAAGAAATTGGAGGAGACACACATAAATGAAAATATACTCTGTGTCCATGGATTGGAAGAATTAATATTGTTAAAATGCCCATACTGCCCAAAGTAATCTAGAGATTCAGTGCAGTCCCCCTCAAAATTCCAATGACATTTTTCACAGAAATAGGACTAAGAACCCCCAAATTTGTGTGGAACCACAAAAGACCCTGAATAGCTAAAGTAATCTTGAAAAAGAACAAACTTGGACATATCACGCTCCCTGATTTCAAACTATAACACAAAGCTACAGTAATCTAAACAGTATGGTACTGGCACAAAAATAGACACATAGATCAATGGAACAGAACAGAGAGCCCAGAAATAGACCCATGCCTGTATGGTCATCTAATTTATAACAAAGGACCCAAGGATATACAGTGGGAAAAGGACAGTCTCTTCAATAAATGGTGTTGGGAAAACTGAACAGCCACATGCAAAAGCATGAAACTGGACCACTATGTTACCCCTGTTGACCTGAAACAAATAACTGCCAGATATTGCTCTAGCAAAGATGGGTTTATTTGGGCTCACAAGAGAATTGTAATTTGGCTTCTGCAATCATGGCGAGCCATATGCAAGTCCCCACACAGCAAGGGAGGAAGAACACTTCTATAGAAGGGAAAAGGAAGCAGGGAGGGTGATGGTAAACAAAGAGTTCATGGCTTTTCACTGGCTGAGTCCTGCCAGGAAAGAATAGGGGTCTTACTTCCTGTTGGGCTCTGCTATCATTGCAGGCCATGAGAGCTCCCCATGCTAGTCTCCCAACTCTATTTAATTGAGGTTTCTGTTTATTCTTTTTGTATACTCCATACACAAAACTGAACTCGAAATAAAGACTTGAATGTAAGACCTGAAACCATAAAACTTCTAGAAGAAAACATAGGGCATAGGCTCCTTGGCATCTGTCTTGACAATGAGTTTTTTGGATTTGACACCAAAAGCAAAGGTAACAAAAGCAAAGGTAAACAAGTGGTACTACATCAAACTAAAAAGCTATACAGCAAAGGAAACCATCAACAAAATGAAAAGACAACCTACTGAATGAGAGAAAAGAATTACAAATCATACATCTGATAAGCTAATATCCAAAATATACAAAGAACTTATACAACTCAATAGCAAAAAAAAAAAAACAACAACAAACCCCCCCAAACCCAGACAATCTGATTTTAAGAAGGGCAGAGGACTCGAATAGACATTTTTCCAAAGAAGACATGCAGATGGACAACAGTTACATGAAAAAGAGCTCAATATCACTAATCATCAGGGAAACGCAAATCAAAACAACAATGAAATATCACTTCTCACATGTTAGAACGGCTATTTTCAAAAAGAGAAGAAGTAGCAAATGTTGACAAGGGCTTGGAAAAAAGGGAAACTTTGCACTGTTGGTGGGAATGTAAATTGGTGCAGCCACTGTGGAAAACAGTATGGAGCTTCCTCAAAAAACTAAAAATGGAACTACCATATGACCCAGCAATCCCACTTCTGGGTATTTATCCAAAGGAAACAAAACATTAACGCGAAAACATCTGTACCTCCCTATTCATTGCAGCGTTACTTATAATAGCCAACACATGGAAACAACATAATTGTCCATTGGTGGGTGAATAAATAAAGAAAATAATGGAAAATTATTATTTAGCCATAAAAAAGAAGGAAATCCTGCCATTTTGACCATATGAATAGGGGCCTTGAGGACTCCTAAATGAAATGAATCACACAGAACAAGATACCATAAGATCTCATGTATATGTGGAATCTAAAAACAAACAAAAACGCTGAACTCACAGGTACAGAGATTGGTAGTTGCTGGAGGTGGGGTGGAGGGATGGGTGAAATAGGTGTAGGTGGTCAAACTTCCAGTTATCAGATAAATAAATCCTGTAATTTACAGCACGGTGACTATAGTTAACAATACTATATTATATATCAGTATTTGGAGGTTGCTAACTATGCATTGTTATGGATGTTAACTAAATTTATTTAGGTAATCATTTCCCAAAATGTACATATATCAAATCATTATCAAATCATTAGGTTGTATACCTAAAACCAATACAATGCTATGAGACAATTATATCTCAATTTAAAAAAATCCACGTGCCATCTCTCCAACCTCTTGCTCCCTTTCCAAGGCTGGTGACAAATAGCAATTGGTGCTGGCTCAAAGCTAAAGAGAAATTGTAAAAACTATTTCATGACCTTGGGATCAATTGATAAGTTTGAAAATCATGCTAGGAAAGAAGTCATTCCCTTTTTGGAGCTTAACAGTAGACTCTGATACAGAGTCTTCTGTCCTGACTTTTCAATTAGAACCTGAACCTAGGGTAAGTAACCACCACTTCCTCATTTGTAAAATGGGTTTTCTTGCTACCACCCTTTACTTACTTTATAAGGATTTCCTAGGGAGTCACTAGACTGCTATTCAAACGAAAGAAAGCTGGAAAAGTTTCAGGAGAGGAGTTCCATGTAATTATTACAAACATCTTTCTGAATCATACTGTGCTTGTTGCATTAAAAAAATGCATCACAAATATTGATTTAGGATACCACTTATAATAAAGCTGTTTAGTCTTTGAGAAGAGCATAGAGTGCGCCCATTCTACCAATATGATTGAGCCTCACGAAGCATCCTGTTGGCCCGTAGTAGACAGACGATGATGGGATCACTCTTGTCCCTGAGTTCCCCACGGCGGAACGCTTAAGTTGTTTGCTTGTTGAAATAACAAAATCTAAATCAGTTAAAATGTAGTGCAGATTTGACCTCCTCTGGTTTGCAAACTTAACCACATAGAACATAACCTGAGCTGGATCTTAGACACCATGGTTTTTATGGCAAGACTTGTAGGATAGAAATGAAAAAGATACATGTACCTAACTAAGTAAAGCAAACAACCTAATTGTCAGCTGGGAGTAACTGGTGTTTCAAACCTAGTTGTGTTCTTTTGTGTCTACTGAGCCCATGATAATTTGACAAATGATTGTAGTAGAATATATATTAATTCCAGTCTCTCTTTATGGCCACATGTATTGAAACAATTGAAAATCTTAAACATTTGTCTTTTTGGAAATAAACTGAAACAGTGCCAGATAGTGCCAGATAGTGGAGAGAAATGTCCATTTTACCTTTCGGTATCTTAGCATGCATGCAGCTGAGAGGGTCCTGGCCGGGGACTGAGCTCCACGAGAGGAGCTGCAGCCCTGACCTCTGTCTGACATACACCACGCATCCCTGTTCCTCTGTATAACCTGCTTGGTGAAGAATCATTCGGTAACAACACTTATTTACTTAACACATAATTTTGAGCACCTGTAACGTGCCAGTCACTGTCACAGACGTCAGGGAGCACAGTGAAGGGAAGTCCGCGCCTTCACATGCAGTGAGACAGACACTAAGGCGATCAACTCATAATGAACCGTCAGGTGGCCCTAATGCTATGAAAGAAAGTAAAGCTGCTTAAAAGAATAGAGAACCATACAGGGTGCTGTTATGGATCAGGGGTCAGGAACGTTCTCTCTGTGATGGGGACGTTTGAGCAGAACACGGGAGGACGGGAAGGGGCAGCATGGCCACCTGGGGACACGGCATTCCAGGCAGAAGGGGCAGCAAGCGCAAGGCTGGTGTTTGGTGAGTTTGAAGAAATGCCAGGAGGTGCCTGTGGTGAAGGCAGAGTGATGTTGGTCTTAATCATCCTCATGAAAGTAACGACGAGAAAGAACTATATTCTCTCAAACCCAAGTTACGTCCACAGGTCCATTTCCTTTTATCTATTTATGTATTTGTTTTAAAGCTGTGAGTAGGCAGCTTGATGAGGGATCAGCATTGCACTGTTTCGGGCATTTTGCTAGTGACGTCATGTGGGCAAGCTCCTTGAATGTTCAGAGCAACCCCGTTATTACCCTCATCTCTCCACGCATTCGGAAGGACCGAGGTGTGGAAGCTTTACATGACTTCCCCACGGTCCCAGAGCTGGCGGCTGTCGGAGCCAGGATCTGCCCAGGCAGCCTGATTGCAAGGGCGGTGCCCGGGCCCCTCAGAGCTGGCTTCACACCAGGCCCCTGTGAGCCTGAGACCTTCAACTCCGCACTGTCTAGATTCCTTCTTGGAATATGGGAAAAGGGACGCTTTGGGCCACAGCCTGAAAATGGATGTGGGGCACAGTTTCCAGCCTTGGTAATTTTGCTGGGGGCTTATTCTACATATCTTTCCCTGTGGGGAATTAAATGATCCCTCTTAGGGGAAGAAGCGTATAGCTTTCTGCAGCAAGAACTCTGGCTGCAACTCTCTGTTATATGTATGGGAAAGGGCCGTGATATAAATTAATACCAGCTTGAATACACTTTGGACCGTTCGTTGTCAGAGTTGGAGGAATAAACTTCATTGGTCAGAGTGTGCCCCAAGGTGTGGGCACAGCAGACTGGGGTCCAGAAGCCATCCTTCTGCAGGGAGGATAAACAAACAGTACCAGCAGAGATCAAGGGTTGTCGTGAATAGGTTCCTGAATCTCAGAGCAGAAGTGAAGCTCAAAGAATGGTCCAGCTCTCTTAACATTAGATCAAGGCTGGTTCAGAAAAGTTAGCTGCCAGGAATTAAAAATACACTGTGCTTATGATAAAATGCCTGTTGTTGAAAGCTGACATTATGGGCACCTGCTGGTGAGATCAAGATTTCTGGTGCCTGTCAGCCCTGTGGAGAGAATGACAGGAATGGTCTAGGAGAGCTAGATGTCCTATGCCGACAGGTCCTCTCTCTGGTCCTTACAATGTCTGAGGCAGAAGCTCTGATTTTGAGTGTTCACATCACTGCCTGACTGGACATTGGGGGGTATTTTCAGATAGCACTCTGTTATTTCTGAGGAAAGATGCTTTATTTGAGACATCTTTTTAAGTGCCGTGGTTGTTTTATTTTCCCTCAAAGGAAATAATTAAAATCCACTCTATTTTTGAATCTGGAGTGCCATTGGAAGTCACATTCACTGATTTCGGCAAGCATTCTCCTACTGTTAGGACTTTCCATTTGCTTACTTGGTACTTTCTGACATGAGAAACAGGAAAAGATTTGTTATTAAGTAAAAGTGTTCTTGAGTCACGTGTAGAGCAGTAAGTAGCATACATTTCGGAAAGCAAAGTCTTTGTAACTGGACCTGACTTGCTTACAATAGATAATAAACGACACAGTTCAGGGCAAACAAATACCAAAGATGAGGCATGTTCAGTTTTAGCGCATAACAAAGAGCTTTCTTCGTATCAGTGATTTGAGGAAGGCTGTGTCTGGCTTCTTGTCTATTACTTTATAGGCACGACCAAAGCTGAGAAGATAAACCAGATACTGATTACAAGCGATACTTCCAGATATTAATCACAAGGGACTTTACTTATAGATCATTTGAATTATTTTTCCAATATTGATTTGGAAATAGTGATGGTATTAATTCAACATTTTTATTGTTATGTTACTTTGCCTATTAAATGCCTCTAACATTTTGGCTTAATGTATTCAAAGATTAATTATGATAAATTCCAGGAAGCTGAAAAGATGACTAGTTTCCATCTTGATTATGGTCTCTAGTGTTGAAACAGAAACTTGAGAAGTTAGTTTTACAAAAGAGAATAAATAAAAATATTAATCATCTTCTAAGTATTCGATTGGAAATTATATCAAATATTAATGAGACCCTTCCATTAATTAAAACATTCTTACTATTTTTGAATTATCAGATTTCATAAGATTAATAAAGAGTTTTCTATACATTTTCTATGTTAAAAATGGGAAAATAATAACTTCTTAGAAAGTCTCATTGTTGTTGTTCCCTCTCACATATTTGGCAAACTCAATCACCGGTATAAATAGACATGTAAAAATTAATAAGAAAGACTTCTGGGTAGCCAAGTACAGTAACACAAAATCCACATGCCCAGACTAAAGTCCTCTTACTCAGGGGTAAGTGCTCTGGCTGTCATTTACAGGCATTTTCTTTCCATTTTACACTCAGAACTATGCTTCTCTTTTTTATCCATCCCTCAGAAGATTAGAAATGGGAAATCAAAGCAGAGAGGAAAGAGAGGTGACAGAGGCAGGTACAGTGCCTTCAGTAAAAAAGCAATACCTGAGAGCTAAGTGGGAAGGAAAGGCAAAGTGATAGTAATATTATTAATATCTATTTGTGATGATATGTACAGATCTGCCTACACATCTGTGATGATTTTAGGTGTCAACTTGACTGTGTTTTTTTAAATCCTGTTTTGTGTATTACTCTGTGATTACCTTTTTAAGCTAGTGAATTAATTTTTCTGAGCTTTACAATTCATGTAAAAAAGCAATATTGGGGGGATTTGGGGAATGGTTAAAAAGGATACAATGATTACAAAAGTGCACTATAAAATAACACACAGGAAGTACAGAATTTTGAAAATATAACAATTGACTGGTCTGTGGTGGAAAGTTGCCATGACTTCAGGTGTTTATACAGGTATGATTTAATCTCCCCAAGATGGAGTTTCACCATCTATATTTAGCATTTTTCTTCCTGGCAAGGATTTTAGAAGGTTGTCACTCACTTTATTTTCAAAATAAGATATTAGTACTTCATGTTCTAAAATCCTTCCAGGATAGGAATCTCTCCAGGTAGAGGAAGTATTTAGCTGTAAATAATAGATTGTATTCATCCCCAGCCAAGTATGTGGATTTTGGCTAAAATACACCCATGTGTCTATTAAAAGTTATATTATGGTAGATCCCTGATATGTGACTTCTAGCATACTGCTTTATAAGTAGTTAGGAAAAAAAAAAAAAAAAAACTTAAATATCCAGGGGGTAAATTTCCACTGGAAAATAAATTTCTCAGGATAAACTTTAAAACTACGTTTAATTAGGGTTTAAAAAAAACTAAAAAAATACTACATAGTGATTCCTCTAGGTATTTAGACTGGCAGAGTAAACCTTTCTTGCTTTGAAGACCAAATAGTTCAGTTGGTTTTAGCATGGTGCCAAGAAAATCGAGTGTGAATTTAGCCCAGGCCAGCCAGTTAGCTCTGTAATCCTACAGAATGACATTTTTCAAGTGCCTGTTATTGCTTTAGCAGGAACCAGGTAAGAAATGGAGACAGGTTTGCAAAATTCTTCCTCCTCCTCTTTTTTGGGAAACTAAATATAGCATGTTGAAAAGAGGTCACAGATTTCATCTTTGTACATGACAGGGTATTTTTCAGTATGTGAATTATAACATTTCCCATTAGAAGTTTGAATGTCCACTTGAAACATTTTTTAAGCCTCTTTAATACCCTTGAATCTACAAAAAGTTGGACTTCAGGTGGAATTAAGTTCTGCGTAATTTAATTAAGTTATTTTATATAGCTAAAATTATTTTACGTTATTCAAATGATAGCTAAATAAGTTGTAGAACTTAAATATAGAAATTGTATAAAATATATAAGTTGATAAAATTGATAATTTGATTAAAATGTAACCTCATTTAGATAGAATTAACTGAATACATCCCCTGAGCACTGATACTGGAGAAGATTTAATGCTGCACTAGAGGAGATGTTTGCCCAATGGATGACCCATCTTCAACTCAGTCATTAATCTGAAAGTAATAGTTTTCTTCCTGGAAAACAACATTAGCTCTCTTTCCTTCGTAGGGAACTGAATAAAGTACTCTTTCTTTCCTTTGGCACAGAGAGTAGTTGCCTCACCCAGAGCTCAGAATGCCGTGTAAACAGAGGAAGAGGTTTAGCCCATGTAAACCTCTGGGATAGCTTGGAAAGCATGCAGCTGACATTTTGCAAAGCTTGTTGGAGAAACGTTCCCTCCTCAGCTGTACCGCAAGGTGGCTGAGTACACAGCTTGGAATTAGACATTTCTGCATCTGAATTTCCAGTCCACCATTTCCCGTCTGTGTGACTTTAGAATTCACACAGTACCTGCCCGTAAGCCTCAGTTTCTTCAACTACACAGTGGAGGTAAAAATGTCTACCTTGCAATGTTCTGTAAATATGATATGAGATAATAAATGTAATAGATTTAACAAAATGATTAGCAGGTTTTGAGTAGTCGTTATGAGTAAATATTATTAGAATGTAATAATCTCACACTTGAACTTTCAGCACATGAAAAATTAGACTGAAAATAAAGATCCTTGCGCTCAGTAAACCAACATTCCATGATAGAATAGGATGGCACAAAAGTAGTGAAGTATTCATTAAGGAAAAAGAAGATGCTAATAAAAGAGAACTCCAGACCAGAATGGAGACTATTCTCTCAGCCATACTAAAGTGTTTTACCAGTTCCACTGTGAGAAAGTCATGCAAGTTTATTCAGAACCTCATTTTTATCCATTGAATACTTATCATAAATACTATGCATGGATACCATTTATTTGCTTAATGCATTCTAAGATATAGTAATATCTCTATACATATCCATATGCATCTTACTCAGACTAGGGGTTATTCATTCTTTGCATTCTCAAACAAGGTTTTGGTTATCTCATAAAGTGCCAAAAAATTTTTTTAATGAACCTTTTGGAATGATTGTACATAGATAACTGAACTAGATGGACCCTACTGACCAGTACAGTCAGGCTCCCTTTGCTAAGTGGGAGAAACTGACGAGCAGCTTGAGTAGCTTAAACACCACAGACTTGGAGTCAGATATGCCTGAGTTTGGGTTCTTCATTTTCCACTTAGGAAGTTAGACAATATTCTCAAATTCCCTGAGATTTGATTTTCCTCTCTATAAACTGAATATAACTACCCCCAACAGCAGTTGTGAAGATTAGAAAAGGCCATATTATTTAAAAAGATACTTTCTTTGGGGAGAGGTGTCTGGTTGTGATGTAACATTGCAAAGTGTTTGATGTAAGAATAGAAAAAAAGGGAAAGAAAAGAAGTGAGATGATCAGTGACATAGTTTACGTTTATTTACAAAAAGTAGATAGTTCACAGACACATATGTATGTTTTCCTGATATATTTATTTCAGTTTGGGAAATTTTTTTTGCACTGTTAAAGACTTTTGACATAAAACAGATGTGGAGATATAAGGTGTTTTAATAAAATGTTGCCAAATGTTTATCTCATTTCTATTTTAGGGAAAACTGTAAAATCTTCCTTACATATTATAAATTATCCAATTTAAAAACTATCCAGGTAGAACTACTTTTAAGTGATTTAACCTACATGGATAATGTGTGCACAGATATATCACTGCATTTTCACAGTGCTTTTATTAATGATTAATTTGTTATAAGTCCTATTATGTTTATTAAGCCTTGCTGAGAACAGCCACTGTTCACCTAACTTTGTATTTTGCCAACATTTGCTTTTATAATGTTCTTGATGTAATATGATAGGGTTTGTTTCTAGAAAATTAGGAGAGTTAAAAATAATTTTTTTAGCTAGTAGTTCACAAAAAATTATTACCTGTACCTTTTCCTAGTACAAACAGTTTCATAGATTGCCACATAAATGGACACTCACATGAATTTTTTAAAGAACTCTATCTTCTATGGGCCTTGATCTTTTGAGAATTGCGGAACAGCTCATACTCTATATTAATCCACATGAACAATATTTTAGCCAGTCTAACTACTGTGATTTCTGTGACTATTTAAAGAATAAATGACTTTTGTATATTGTGGTTTAATAGTTTAATTCTGTTAACAGGAACCAATTAAGTTGCAAATTTTGGTACCAGAATCTCTCTCTCTCTCTCTCTCTCTTCTCTCTGCTTTAGAGTGTAAAACTTCTCCAGAAAAGGAAGAAGTCAGGTCACTATGGACATAAAGAGTGGAAGCTTTTATGTAAGGATAACTTCTGTTTAATATTAAGGTAGAGGTTTCAAAATCTATTCTTACAGGACCCGGCGGGTACTGTAAATGAAAAAAGTAGGAGGAGTGGGAAGCTCTAAGATAACCAGAGCTGTGGGGGACCATGTGGATCCAGAAACTGCATTCCCATGGGTCAGACAAATTACTTCTGAGATCTTCACATGGTTTTTGAGGTGCTTGTAGATATCTTGTCTTAAAGCGTAGGTCACATTTGATTAGGAGGGCAGAGAAGGTCAATTCTAAGACTGGGACCAACTGTAAGCAAAGTGGGTCCCAGTCTTAGAATTGACCTAGACATCCTATAACACACAGTCCATCCCCCTCTAGGAGAATTATCTAGTCAGAAATGTCAGTAGTGCCAAGGTTGAGAAACCCTGCTCTAGATGAATGTGTGTGGTGGGAAACAGGGAAAGAGAAGACGTTATATCCTGCAATTTACTGTCAAATGCTTCAGCATAGAAAGTGCTAATTAATTTAATCTATACTCTAAGGTCGGCATTTCAGATACCGTAGTCAGGAATACGCACGTTAGGAGTGGTTAGTCGGTGTATGAAAGTCTCTAAACAGAGGCCCCAGGGCCAGAGGCCCAGGCAGGCAGAGAGCTTCACTGTCTTTATTTCAATTAATATCAGTTGCCTTATTAATTTTTATAGTTGATGTTAGCTATTATTTTATAATCCATGAAATGAGGGCTGATCAGTCTAGAAACGTTGTACAGGCATGGCAGCTGGGGCATAAACAAGGCACAGAGATCCCACTGACCACGTGCTGTGGACGACACGCTGGGCTCAGGTTTCTAAACCTGACCTGGGCTCAGTTGTTAAGCAGAGGATACCGCTGCTCAGCCCTGACCAGGTGAGTTGCATCCTGCCATTAGAAGAGTGTAGAGGGTGAGGAAAGTGGGAAGATGCTGGTCAAAGGGTACGGACTTCCAGTTATAAGACGAATAAGTTCTGAGGACCTAGTGTACAGCATGGTGATTTTAGTTAACAGTACCCTATTGTATACTTGAAAGTTGCTAAGAGAGTAGATCTTAAATGTTCTCACCCCAAAAAAGAAATGGTTATTATATGATGTGAGGGATATATTTGCTAACACGATGGTGGTAATCATTTTGTAATATATAAGTGTATCAAATCAACCTGTTGTACACCTTAAACTTACAGTGTTGCATGTCAGTTATATCTCAGTAAAGCCAGGGAAAGAAAGAATGGTGTAGAATCTGCTTTAGGTAAATTTTCTATACAGAATGCTGTTGGAACATGAGAAAGGATAGAGAGATGGGCCTCTACCAGGCTTACAGAACAGATGGCATGGTTGTTTTAGGGTCACATCACCGTTTGCATCGGTGGCAGAAGCAGCTTTCAGTCTTGCTTTCATTTTGGTGTAACTCTGAGTGACAGAGGGAGAGAAGACCTATAGCT
This sequence comes from Leucopleurus acutus, assembly GCF_964270905.1. Lineage (NCBI taxonomy): Eukaryota > Metazoa > Chordata > Mammalia > Artiodactyla > Delphinidae > Leucopleurus > Leucopleurus acutus. The sequence goes on from NC_139143.1 coordinate 9,606,622, forward strand.
TTAACTCCCTCTAGCCATTGGTTTCTACTGAAAACTACCAAAAAGAATCCATGGTGCGTTAACAATGCGTTTAAGTTGTTTTAGCAGAGTCAGGTTACAGGAAACCTTGAGAGTGAGGCACAAGAATGTGTTCAAGCCAGGAACTTGATGTGATGGGAAGTTGCACGTAGGGGATAATTAATTACTAATGTCTAAAATGAAGAAGGGGAAAAATTGATGGTAAGAAAACCAGTGGGAAAGCTCTTAAAATAATGACATGAGGTGTCAGGTGATGAGAGTTAAGATTCTGTTGGAATCAGCAGCAATTGAGAAGAGACAAAATCAGTGAGACACATGAAGGCATGAATAATAATAGCTAAAATGTATAGTTCTCTGTTTTTTAGTTACCGTGCTTACCCCTTTTCATGCATTATGTTACTTAAACCTCGGAACAGCTCTAAGATTCTAGACATTATTGTTACCCCCATTTTTAGGTGAGAAAAGTCAAGCACAAGAGTTTAAGTGACTTCCTTAGGGTTACAGCATTAGGAAGTGATGGGCCAGATCATTTGGGATTAGCACAGGTTTGCCAGGTGAGCCTCGTGTGGTGGTGCCAGTTTCCAAAATGGGTCTGTAGGAATGGAGCCAGTTTCCATAGGGAAGGGAAGAGGGTACATGTGGGCTCACCAGACCTGAGAGGGCAGAAGGTAGTAGGAGTTGTTGGCTCATGGAAGATCTGCCAGAGGACCCGTCAAAACTGAGCCAGAATAGACACAGCCCAAGTGATAATTTCACGAAGTTAAAGTGTCCGGTGTTCCTGGATCTGCGTGGGTTTCTTGAGTAGATTTATTTAACTTTCAGTGCTTCAGTAATTCTAGATTGCAACTGCTGATGAATTTTGGTTTACGAGTTAGACCCTTTTTACTCCAGAGACTTGTGTCAAGAAAACATTTAGTCATGATTCTTAAACATGAGTATATGATATTCATACCTACTAAGAGGAAACATTTACTAAAACCAGGGCATGGCTTTCTACTGATTGTAATCCCAGACCACTTGGGTTAACTAGAACTCATAGTTTCTAGATTATTGTCTTGATAGCTTCTATTCCTTGATTTAGTGCTTGACCTCACAAACTCAGAGGGAGAGTCTGTCTTCCTTAGAATTTTAGGAAAGACAACAGAAGGTTAATATATAATCTATGTATACTTATAGATTAAATTACTTAATCTGTAGATCCTTGCAAATTCAGAATGGGAAAAAGGGGTAAACCTCTCCATCCCACCTTTCATCCTCAGGTCCAAGCACTGAAAAGCCAGTGGATATTCTCAGGGATACTTCCTGTATTGTCTTGGAGACTTTGCTAGACATTTTACAAAGAACACTTTATTATATTTTTCTCATGGATGACCCCCTCTTCTTTTCATTTCCCTAGCAACCTACACTTCTTTGAAAGATTTGATCCATGCAGTATCTTTTTGAACCTTATTTTTCTTGAAGCTAGGGAACCTGTTCACAATATGTATGTCTGACATATTGCAGGAACTGAGAATTTAAACAAATTCCAGTTCCTGTGTTAAATGATACTGGGACCAAGCAAAATGTATTATTTTTGTTTCACTCCAGGAAGCTAAGACCACAGGCCAGCTAAAATGGTTATCGTATGAACATGAATAGCTTGCTCCTCAAACTGCTTCAAAAACAGCTTGCTTATCAGCCCTCATCTCGAGACCTCACTTTACTGTGGCCACCAATCCCAAGTTACTCTATCCTTAATTCTACCCAATCCCAGCTGCTTCTATGCTTTTCAAAATGACCTTGAAATCTTTTGGCACGGGTCCTATAACCCTATAAGTAACCGTCCTTAATTTTCTCCCTTTGTTGATTCTAAGATTTTGTCAAGGTAGTGTTCTTACTTGCTGCAGTGAATTTAGGAAAATTATCTTCTTTGGATCAGTAAGTGTTTTTGGTTGTCTTCATGGGGGCTTTCAGCTGAGCTAACAAATCTTTATTAAATGGGCAAGAAATAACTACTGACATTTCCACTTAATGGATGTGCATGCTAAAGCTCAGAAAAGTGAAGTACTTAATTAAAGTAGGTAGACTGTGGGTTCAAATTCATTCAGTATTTCTGCAAAGCACTATTTGCACATGGCACTTTCGAGTTTTCTTTCTTCCATCAAGGTTGCCTTGAAGTTGTTTGAACCTGATTCAGCCTAGGTTCCTGGGGGGAAAAGAAAGAGGATGAAGTGTGATTGTACCCTGTGTACTGTCTTGACCACCTCCTTTGAGGGGAGGACCTAGACTTGGGGTGTGCCTGTTCTAGCAGTTTGTATGGGAGACATGAGATATTGAAGAGCTCATGTGTCCAACGAGAATATGTAACTTAGACAACGATGAAGAGGGGGTAGAATGAAGCCCCTCGTGAACACTTTCTCAGCAGGGGTGATCTTTCTTCCAAGGGGTGAAAACAGGTTCTTGGGGGATCAAGAAAATCTCAGATGTTACAGGTCTGTGGCCCTATAAAAGGCCATAGTACATAACTAGGTATGGTGTATCTGAGGTATTAAAATTTCATGGGGAGGGGACGATTAGGAAAAAAAATCTAAAGTGGGGGTGATAAAAAAAAACATTGAGAAACACACCTCTAGTGATAGTTTCTTCTAGATGGCCATGATTCAAAACCCCTCACACGCAGCTCAAAGATTTCAAAGCTCAGAGTGGATCTGGTGCAGACACTCGTGGACTCACAAAAGGCATTTAGTTGTTTAAAAATAAGCAACATGATGTAAAAAGGCACTCTTAAGTAGAAAGAAAGAAAAGTACATATGGTGGCTGGTATCTCTTAGTACCTCCGTAGGCTTGGTTCTGTATGTTATCAATTCAGAAACTAAAGTGTGTGTGTGTGTGTGTGTGTGTGAGAGAGAGAGAGAGAGAGAGAGAGAGAGAGAGACAGAGAGAGAGACAGAGAGAGAGAGAGAGAGAGAGAGAGAGAGAGAGAGAGAGAGACAGAGAGAGAGAGAGACCAACTTTACTGAGACAGAGGACTCTGAAAACTTAGGGTCCCCTAACATGAAATTCACTTGGTTAAGAGATTGTGGGGATCTAGCATCACTTTGGCAAATTGCATAGCAAGCTACAAATGAAGCAAGTCATTGGAGACCACAGTTTCCTTGCCCTGGAAAAATGTGAGAAGCCCTGATATTTACTGTCCTCTATCACATTAGCAAGATGTACCAGTCAAAACTAATCAGTCACAGCTGCTGGAAAGCAAATAATTAACATGTCTCATTATATTATTCATCCTCTCAGCTCACAGAGAGTGGATAATGGGGCCTCTGTGTGCTACTTGACTGTTTGCATTTAATTTGAATCGTAATCAGAAAAGTCTCAAGAATTCTTAACACATTAGATGGCAGAAGATACTAGCCTGAGCTTACTGACACAGGATCTACTCATTTCTTTGTAAATAATCAGAGTTTCTAGGAAGTATTAGGTAATGAAATAGATACTGTCTACATAAACATAATTTAATAAAATAAAATTGTCATGAAAATTGGTCCTTCGAACACTTTGACATTGTGCAGGTGTGATATCAGAGAGAAGACTTAGTCTGGAATGTAATGAAGACCATAGTAATGTGGGTTTTTATGAGGTTATTTTGCTTTTTCTACAGTGCTAGATGGCCCATTAGAAGAGTGGAAGCAATGTAAACTAAGAGGCCGATGCTCGTCACTCTTCAATTTGTAGACTAACAATTAACTGTGTTTCATGCCTTTCAGGTGACAGTATTGAATGATTGCACTCTCTAGGCAGCTGTGTGCTCCCATTTACAGAAAACAGAATGGGAGCAATAACAAAAGATTTGTGTTTGTGGACATTTATTGAAGACTTGTAATAGGCTGGTCAGTTTATGAGATACCTCGCATATGTTATTGAGAGTAATATAATCTTCATAGCAACTCTGTGAAGTAACTTTTATCCAAAAATACTACTTTTATTTTGTTTTAGGGTAATTTTCGGTTCACAGCAAAATTGAGAGGAAGGTACAGAGATTTCCCGTATGCGCCCTGTGCCCACACACGCACAGCCTCCACCACTATCAGCATGCCCCACCAGATGGTGCATCTGTTACAACTGGTGAACCTACACTGACACATCAGAATCACCCAGAGTCTGCAGTTTACATTACAGTTCACTGCTGGTGTTATACATTCTATGGATTTGGATGCTGTGTGATAGGATAATGCCACATGTCATTAAACAGAGTATTTTCAGTGTCCTAAAAGTCCTCTGTGCTCCGCCTATTCTTCCCGCCTTCTTCCCCCAACCCCTGGCAACCACTAATCTTTTTACTGTCTCCATAGTTTTATCTTTTCCAAAATGTAATACAGTTGGAATCATACAGTATAAAGCATTTTCGGATTGGCTTCTTTCACTTGGTCATATGCACTTAAGGTTCCTCCATGTCTTTTCATGGCTTGAGAGCTCATTTCTTTTTAGCCCTGAGTAATGTTCCATCGTGTGGATGTACCACAGTTTACCCATTCACCTACTGAAGGACATGTTCATTGCTTCCAAGTTTTGGTAGTTATGAATAAAGCTGCTATAAACCTCTGTGAGCAGGTTTTTGTATGGACATAAGTTTTCACTAATGCTGCTGTTAATCCCTAACCTTTCTCCTCATCAGCCCTACTTAATGCATTTTGCAGTTGCATTTTGGACCATTGCATTGTTGAGAAGTTTGCAAAATGACCAACTGAGTATATATTAAAAACTATTCTTAGTATGTGTTATTTATTTATTTATTGTAGGCTCCTATTAGATAGAACCTCCCAAGAACTTATTTTAAAATATATACTTTGTATATTATAATATATATTAAAATAACATGTTAGGGATTGACAAGTGTTGTGAAGAATAATAAGGTTCAGGGGAAGAGAAAGAGGTGGTGATGATAATAATGTTACTTTGTGTAGCGTGATCAGAGACTGTCTCCCTAAGGCATTTGAGCAGAGAACTGAACTGAGAGTGTTCCAGGCCCAGCGATTAGCAAGTGAAAATGCCTTGGGGTAGAGGGAGAAGAGGATGATGAGTTCATAGAAGAGCAGAGAGACCCCATGTCTGGAGTAGAGGGAAGGGTGATGGGTTTTTGCTGGAGGTGTTAGAGCAGCAGAGAATGGTAGCAGGAAGATTAGTTAGGCTTGATGGTGAGGTATCGGTGGATCTATTAGTCTATGGCAAGGATTTGGGGCATTTTCCTTGAGTGCTATTGAAATCACTGGAGAATTTTGAAGAGTGACATAATCTGATTTTTAAAAGAATACTCTGGTGTGTGTGTGTATGTGTGTGTGTGTTGGGGAAAATGATGGAAATGGAGAGGTCGAAACTCTAAGGCCAACTAAGGGTCTACTGCAATAGTCCAGGCACAGTGTGCCAGTGGCTTGGTCAAAGTAGTGGCTCAACAGGATTCAGGGTATAGTTAAAAGGCAGAGATGACCAGATTGACTGATGCATTGCATGTAGGCTGTGACGGAAAGAGCAGAGTTCAGGAAGATTCCAAGGGTCGGGGCCTAAATTTATGACCCATGAATTGCACTGATGATGGTTGCCGTGGGTGCTCAGAGGTGAGAGAGTGTTCTAACCCGGGATGATCATGAAGGACTTTGGGAAAACATGGTGGGATTTGAACTGGATATTGAGGGAGAAACAGGGTTTGTTTAAAGCCAAGAGGAAGGGGGCAGGAATTTTAGGCCAGTGAAACAAACCTGAAACACGGACAAGTTGAGAACTGGGAAAAGGCGGTGGCGTTTCCTGAGGGGAGGGAATTGGGGAGGAATAGGGTTTGGAGGAAATCAAGAGTTAATTCTTGGAACTATTAGTTTTGAAATGTCTTATTAGACACCCTAACTATTTAGAGGTCCCTTAATATTTCATCCTCCTTCATGTGTGATAGTTCTTTGTCTGTAGGAAGCAATATACTGGGAACAGATAGTATGGTACTCAGAGCACTTTACAGTCTCTTTGTCTTCATCTTCTTCAGTTAGGTTTCACTTGCAGATGATTTCACCAATTCCAGATCCAATTAGGAGGTTTTATAAAAAAACACTTTTCTCTCTCACAGTGATTTAGTTGACAATAATTATTTTATTCCATGTTGAACTTTTAAACTGCCTAGTTGTTTTTCAGAATTATCACTAGTTCTGATATTTAGAAACCTTTGTGTAATATTTATCATTATTTATTGCAGAGTTCTGGTTCATTAGGTTTTCTATTAATGTGATTTACTGTTGTTTTCCCTGAAAATTTATGTCACTTCATTAAAGCCATGAAGCACCCTTAACACCATCCACTTCTTACTTCTGGAGACCATTGCAGAGGGCCTTCCCATTGCTCTCAGATGATCTAGATACTGGAATGGAGATTGGCTTTTTTTTTTTTTTTTTTTTGTGGTACGCGGGCCTCTCACTCTTGTGGCCTCTCCCATTGCGGAGCACAGGCTCCGGATGCACAGGCTCCGGACGCACAGGCTCAGCGGCCATGGCTCACGGGCCCAGCCGCTCCGCGGCATGTGGGATCTTCCCGGACGGGGGCACGAACCCGTGTCCCCTGCATCGGCAGACGGACTCTCAACCACTGCGCCACCAGGGAAGCCCTGGAGATTGGCTTTTAATAAAGAATACATTTCCTAAAACCATGACATCAAAAAACAGATAATAAGATGATGTCCATCTGAGGAAGTCCTAGATGTGGATTCCTACAACTAGAAATTTAACATTGAAGATTAAACTAAGTTACGGTTTTTCCACTTCTAGCTGTGTGGCTTAGAGCAAATGACTTAACGCTTCTCAGGACTCTAAAGTCTGTCTTATCTGCTAAACAATAAAGGTAATAATGGAACGAAATTCATAAGTTTATGTGAAAGTTAAAGGAGATAATCCACATGAAGTGATTTGCGTAGCACCCGGCACAGAGTAGATGCTTAATAAATTATTATTATTATTACTGTTATTGTTGTTACTATAATCATCATCACCAAAGATAAAATACCATATCAAATGTGCTTTTAGCATTTATGCCTTTCCACCCACTGATATGGTCTCTGGTGGATATAAAGGTGGAAAACATATTTAGTTCCCTCCAAAAATTTATACTCTAGTTGCAGAAATAAGAGTACTATTCTTGAAAAGAATATGATAATAAAAATTTTAAGAAGTAGTTCAATAAAGATAAAAATGATGGCAAAATGGCACAAGATTTACGGCCCATGGATTTCATTGATAATGGTTGCTGTGGGCATTCAGAGGTGAGAGACAGATGGCTTTCTAGCCAGGGGTGATCATGAAGGACTTTGGGAAAACATAGTGGGATTTAAACTGGATATTGAGGGAGGAACAGGATTTATTTAAAGCCAAGAGAAAAGGGGCAGATATTTCACGCCGGTGAAATCTAACAGGGAAAAGTGTGGAACTGAGAAGACCCAAGTGTATTTATGGAAACAGTATTTATAAGAGAGCTAAGATTTCAGTCAAAGTAAATAGCAGATTTTTCTGATGAGTTGTTTGCTAAAGTTCTATTGGCAAAATAAAGTATAAAAACTAGAAAGCGAAGGGAATAGATATAACTATAAGACATAAACTTGAATTAAAATTTTCCATGCTAAAGACAAAAAGTTTGGAAAATTTCAGGAAAGAGTGATTCTATTAGAGACCTCCTTATTAGAGACCCCTTTATTTATTTTTCTAACAGCATAGGCATTATGCTTGGGTTTTCAAGACAGCCTTTGAAAGTAGGAAAAGTCTGTGCTTGCAAATAAAAATCTTTTAAGATCTTTGGCATCACTACAAGTTTCAGGTCTTTATTTTGGAACTCAAAAGCCAAGACTTTGACCATTTGCTTTTCGTGCTCTTTCTGCTTCCTTGAGCTGCTGCTGTTTGCTGCCGACAAAATAGGAGAACATGAAAGTAAAAATGTGTTTTTAAAAATTGAGATGCAGTTGACATATAACATTAGTTTCAGGTGTACAATATAAAGATTTGATATTTGTTTATATCGTGAAATGATCACCACAGTAAGTCTACTTAACGTCCATCACCACATGTAGGGACAAAATTTTTTTCTCTTGTGATGAGAACCTATAAGATTTATTCTCTTAACAGCTTTCAAATATACTGTAAAGTATTGTTGACCATAGTCACCATACTGTACATTACATCCCCGTGACTTCCTCATTTTATACCTGGAAGTCTATACCTTTTGACCCCTTCACCCCTCTCACCCATCCCCCCCACGCACAGATGAAAAATCTTGGTTAATATCTCATATATTATTTTTCTGCTACAAATCCTACCTACTAATGAAGGTCAGATCGACTGAAATACAAGAACGATAACAGAAAAGATAAAATAACTGGTGATATTTAATGCAGGCAATAAATTTCCATATTTTGAACCTGTAAAATTAGGTGTACATATTTTAATGATTAGAAGTTTTGTGCAAAAGGATCACATGTTTGAAGACTATCACTTTATTTTCCATTTCTATCATTTTTATTGAAGTATAGCTGACACACAATATTATATTAATTTCAGGTAAACAACATAGTGATTCCACATTTATATCTATTACAAATTGATCATAACGATAAGTCGAGTAACCATCTGTCACCATACAAAGTTATTACAATATTATTGACTATATTCCCTATGCTGTACCTTACATCCTCGTGACTTATTTATTTTATAACTGGAAGTTTGTACTTTTTAATCCCTTCACCTGTTTCACCCAACTTCCCACACCCCGCCCCTCTGGCAGCCACCAGTTTGCTCTCTGTATCTGAGTCTGTTTCTGTTTTGTTTTGTGTTTTAGACTCCACATGTAAGTGAAATTGTATGGTATTTGTCTTTCTCTGTCTGACTTACTTTGCTTGGCATAATACCCTCTAGGTTCATCCATGTCTCAAATGGCAAGATATCTTTCTTTTTTATGGCTGAGTAATATTCCATTGTTTTTATATATACCACATCTTCTTTATCCACTTTTAAGCACTTAGGTTGCTTCCATATCTTGGCTACTATAAATAGTTCTGCAGTGAACATAAGAGTGCATTTATCTTTTCAAATTAGTCTTTTTGTTTTCTGTGGATAAATACCCGGAAGTGGAATTGCTGGGTCATATGGCAGGTTTTTTAAAATTTTTTGAGGAATCGCCATACTGTTTTCCATAGAGGCTACACCAATTTACATTCCCACCAGCAGTGCAGGAGGATTCCCTTTTATCCACATCCTCGTCAACACTTGTTATTTGTTGTTATTTGTCTTTTTGATAATAGCCATTCTGACAGGTGTAAAGTGGTATCTCATTATGGTTTTGATTTGCATTTCCCTGATGATTAGTGATGTTGAGCATCTTTTCATGTGTCTTTTGGCCATCTTCATGTCTTCTTTGGAAAAATGTCTATTCGTATCCTCTGCCTATTTTGTAATCAGATTGTTTACTGTTTTTTATACTGAGTTGTGTGAGCTCTTTGTATATTTTGGATATTAACCCTTTACCGAATACATCATTTGCCAGTATCTTCTCCCATTCAGGTTGCCTTTTCATTTTATTGATGGTTCCCTTCATGGTGCAAAAGCTTTTTGGTTTGATGTAGTCCCATTTTTTAATTTTTGCTTTTGTTTCCTTTGCCTGAGGAGACAGATCCAAACAAAATATTTCCAAGACTGATATCAAAGAGCATACTGCCAGTGTTTTCTTCTAGGAGTTTTATGGTTTCAGGTCTCAACATCAAGGCTTTAATCCATTTTTAGTTTATTTTTGTATGTGATATAAGAAAGTGGTCCAGTTTCATTCTTTTGCATGTAGCTTTTCAGTTTTCCCACCACCATTTATTGAAGAGACTGTCTTTTCCCCCCTGTGTATTCTTGGCTCCTTTGTCATACATCAATTAACCATATATTCATGGGTTTTCTGGGCTCCCTATTCTGTTGTTTCCATTGATCTTGTTTCTGTTTTTGTGCCAGTATCATACAGTTTTAATTGCTATACTTTTGTAGTATAGTTTGAAATCAGAGACCATGATACCTCGAGCTTTTTTCTTCTTTCTTAAAATTTCTTTGGCTATTCAGGGTCTGTTGTTCAGTACAAAATTTTGAATTATTTGTTCCAATTCTGTGAAAAATGCCATTGGTATTTTGATAGGTATGTCATTGAGTCTTTAGATTGCTTGGGGACATCTTAACGATATTAATGCTTCTAATTCACTAGTACAGTATATCTTTCCATTTGTTTGTGTTGTTTTCACTTTCTTTTATCAGTGTTTTACAGTTCCCAGAGTATAGCTCTTTCACCTTCTTGGCTCAGTTTATTCCTAGATATTTTTTTCTTTTTTATGAAATAGTACACGGGATTGTTTTCTTAATTTCTCTTTCTGATAGTTTTGTTATTAGTGTATAGAATTGCAACAGATTTATGTATATTTATTTTGGTCCTGCCACTTTACTAATTTATTTATTAGTTCTAATAGATTTTTGGTGGAGTCTTTGGGTGTTTTCTGTATATAGTATCATGTCATCTGCAAATAGTTGCAGTTTTACTTCTTCCTTTCCAATCTGAATGCCTGTTATCTCTTTTCTTTTCTGATTGCTGTGGTTAGGACTTCCAATACAATGTTTAATAAAAGTGGCACTAGTGGGCATCCTCATCTAGTTCCTGATCTTAGAGGAAATGCTTTCAACCTTTCACCATTGAGTATGACGCTAGCTGTAGGATTGTTGTATTTGGGTTTTATTATGTTGAGATATGTTCCTTCTATGCCTAATTTGTTAAGAGTTTTTTTTTTTAAATCATGAATGGGTGTTGAATTTTGTCAAATGCTTTTTCTGCATCTATTGATACAATCATATGATTTTTATTTTTCATTTTGTTAATGTGGTGTATCACATTGACTGATTTGCAGATATTGAATCATCCTTGCATCCCTGGAATGAATATCACTTGATCATGGTGAATAATCCTTTTAATATATTGTTGAATTTGGCATGCTAGTATTTTGTTGAGGATTTTTGCATCTGTGTTCCTCAGAGATTTTCACCTATAACTTTTTCTTTTTTGTAGCTTCCTGGATTTGGATGACTGTTTTCTTCACCAGGTTAGGAAAGTTTTCAGCCATTATCTTCAGATAGGTAGGTCTTCTGTCATTGTTTCTTTTTCTCTTCTCCTTCTGGGACCCCTATCATGCGAATGTTAGCACACTTGATGTTGTCCTAGGGGGCCCTTAAACTATCCTCATTTTTTTGAATTCTTTTTTTGCTGTTCCAGTTGGTTAATTTCCATTACCCTGTCTTCTAGATTGCTGATCTGTTCTTCTGCATCCTCAAATCTGCTGCTGATTCCCTGTAGTATGTTTTTCATTTCGGCTATTGTGTTCTTCAGCTCTGATTGGTTTTTTATATTTTCTATCTCTTTGCTGAAGTTCTCACTGAGTTCATCCATTCTTCTCCAAAGTTCAACGAGTATCTTTATGAGTATTTCTTTGGACTCTTTACCTGGTAAATTTTGTATCTCCATTTCGTTTAGTTCCTTTTCTGAGGTTTTGTCTTGTTCTTTTGTTTGGAAGGTATTACTTTGTCTTCTCATTTTGCCTAACTCTTTGTGTTTGTTTCTATGTATTAGGCATGTGAGGTATATATCTCCCAGTCTTTAAAGAGTAGCCTTACGTAGAAGGTGTCTTGCGGTACCCAGTGGCACAATCCCCCCTGGTCACCAGAGCCAGGTGCTCCAGGTGTATCTCCTGTGTGGACTGCGTGTGCCCTTTTGCTGTGGTTGGGCTGTGATTGCTGCAGGCGTGCTGGTGGGCAGGGCTGGCCAGCTGGCTGAGAGGTCTGCACACAACTGCTGTGGGCATGCTGATGTGTGGGGCTGGCCCCCCGTGTGACTGGCCCTGAGGCCTTGCGGTAGCTGTTGTGAACATGCTGTGGCTGTGGGCTGGCTCCCTGGAGCCGGAACTGCTTTAGAGGGGCCACGGATGCTGACACAGGCCACTTGCTAGGCGGGGAGGGGAGCGGCTGGGAGCTGCTTTGGAAGGGCCAGCTGGGATGGGCCTGGTAGCGGGGCTGGTCCTCAGGAGAACACCAGGGTGGGTGCATGGTTTTAGCCGAGATGATAGCAAGTGACAGAAGTGGCACCTGCCAGTGCCAGGCCAGGTAGGTAGAAACAGAGCATAACAAAATGGCACGCGCCAGCGCTTCTGTCCCTGAAGGAAGTTTTACCAGATCCCTGTCCCTCCAGCACAGGCCCTAATATTAGTCAACAAATCTCCTTCTCATATAACCCAGGCACTTTCCAAGTTGCTTCATCTGTGCTGAGATGCAGCGAGAGTGAGTCTGTGCACGAGCCCTTCACGAGCGGAGTCCCGGTTTCCCACAGCTCTCTGGCTCTCCCAGTTGTAAGTCCCACCGGCTTTCAACATCTGACGTTATGGGGCTCATCTTCCCTGTGCAGGTCCCCTGGGTTGGGGAGCCCAGTGTGAGGCACGGACCCCTTGCTCCTCAGGGGGCATCCGTGGTTGTGATGTCCCTCCTGCCTGTGGGCCACTACACCCGGGGTGTGGGCTGTGACAAGACTGCATCTCTTCCCTTTCTTCCCATCTCCATGTGGGCTTTTCTTTATATCCTTAGTTGTAGAACATCTGTCCTGCTCATCTTCAGGCTGTTCTCAGAGAGAGTTGTTGTGTGTGTGGTTGTAGGTTGGTGTGTCCCTGGGGGGAGGCGAGCTCAGGTGTGTCCCTGGGGAGAGGTGAGCTCAGGTGTGTCCCTGGGGGGAGGCGAGCTCAGGATCCTCCTGCTCTGCCATCTTCATCCAGCAGGCATGAAGACTGTCCCTTTAAAGGGATGACAAATTATTAACCTTTGACTGGCCTTTTAATTAGAAATGTATGAGGTAAATAAATGGATAAAGGGCATTTCTTGTGCAAGAAGCCACTCAGTGGAGAAAAAGCACATAGGTTTAAGGGGCTTATAAGCAGTGTGTCATGGCTGGACCGTACAGTTCATATGGGAGGTGTGGGGGCTAGAGAGAGAGAGCACGCGAGAGCCAGCGAAGGGCGAGATGAGAGCGGTTTGCAGGGTCAGAGCTCTGAAGAGACATGCATCACGGTAGAGGCGGTGGGGAGTTACTGAAGAACCGGCTCGCATTTGGTAGACAGTGTTTTTGGCGAGAATCACCTCAGAGAGAAGGGTGTTTCCATCATTCAGAAGAGAACTGTGGTAATCCAAGCAAGAGGTGGGAATGGAAACCATAACCAAGGCAGTCACGGTGGAAAACTGAAGACAGCTTCATGAGACGTTTAAAGTAGAAGGGATGAGACTTGATTCGTACTGGTCTCGGGGGCAGGAGAGGAATGAGTCTTGGATGACCTCCGGGGTTCCGGCTAAGGTGACTGGAGAGCATCATTTACCAAGCAAATACTTATATGTTAAATGTGTCAAACTTTTTGCCAGGCTCTCCGACGGGTTGTAGGCACACAAAGGTAACTGAGAATTTAGCGGAAGAGGTAGACAAGTGAACGTACGAATATATTACAGCTGGTAAGTGATGCCTTTCATCCTCATAAAGAATCCAGGAGGAAAAGAAAGCAGAGATGAATTATAAGGAGGAAAAGTGGCATTCAGTTATAGACACAGAAAAGATCAGGAGAGCTCTGGACCCACGAGTGGGAACTGGAAGTTATACGGAGAGGCAGTCAGGGCGAGAGGGACAAGAATCAGCCTTGGAATCAGAAAGACCTGGGCTTGGATTGCTGCCTGGCTCCATCAGTTGTTAGGTTTATGACTTCAGGTAAGTAACAGTTTCGTCATCTGAAAAATGGGATTCAGACCACCCACTTTTCACAGTTACTGAACATGGGTGATGATAATGTATTACATCTTTAGTGCAATAACTGACAAAGAGGGTGAGGGTACATGGGGGCTCTGAAGAGTGGTGCCATTGCACAGTTCCTGTCTGGAGTTCAGGTGGAGATCTCAGACGGGGGGTAGATGATTGGTGACGCTGCAGTGGGTGAGAGACTGCTCCACAGAAGTCTAGCAAGCGAGAAGGGCCGTGATGATTTCTGAACATCGTCCTGTTTTCTGAACGGGTGCTCATTTCAAAAACTTCAGATTATTCAGTTCAGTTTTTCTGAACAATTTCCTTGCCTTTGGAAAGATAGGGAATTACTGAAAACTAATATCTTTTAAAATTAAGTCTCCATGTTTTTTTTTCTTAGAATGTGCATCAGAGTGCACGTATCAATAACTCTTGCATATTGCATAGAAAGAACTTTCTAACTTGTCTGTGTTTAGGATGATGACTGTGACCATCCTTACAATACAATTTGAATGATGACAATATCTCTTTTGAGATTTATTAAGAAAATCAGTCATTACTCAGTCACAAAAGAGTCTCCTCAATTTCAGAGGCTAATTTTAAGCATGTGACTGAAAGAAGTTGCAATTTTGGTCTTTAATCAGCAAAATCTCATTTGATTTATGGGAAGAGCGGTTATTTCAGAGTTAGAAAGTTCTTAGTTTTAGTCCTGGCTTGGTTTCTTGGTTCCTTGAGTGAACTTGGACAAGTTTTTAATCTCTCTGAAGCTTAGTTTTCTCAAGGTTAAAATGTAGTTAATAATAACTTCTTTGCACATTTATTGTGAGACTTAAATGAGATAAGAAATGCAAAATGACTGTCACAGTGCCTGGCACCTAGTAGCTTCCAAGTTTTTTTTTTTTCTGGAAACAGAACCTCAGTATCTTTTTTTCTTTTTCCTCTTCTCAAAGAATAAGCATTGATGACACGTTTTACCAAAGCTTTAAGCTAATAGTAACATTCATTTGTGGCAACTCTAGAAACAAACTGCCACACTGAGACATAAAAATTGAGCTAGCACGTACAGTCTAATTTTAGGATTAGTTACTTGGGATGTAACTTGTGTATAAATCACCAAAGGGCTGGGGTGTTATCAGACAGCCCATGCTTACAGCATGAAAGCAGACTATATTTACCTTAACTGTCTTTTATTATTCTTCTCACTAGCAAAGGCCTGTGAGAAAGAACTCAGTCACCGTTGCTGCCAGAAAAACACATCTAAGTGTCTAATAATATAGCTAAATACATTATTAATTAGAAGCAGCAAGATGAGCTGTAGTCCTGTCAAGAAGTTAAATTATCCAGTAGGTTTTCCCACCTTTTTCTATATACCATTCCTTTTACAGGATAAGTTTCAAACTAAGTATGAACTAAGTATGTTTATTAGATCTGGCAGATTCCATTCGTGTATTGAAAAGTTTCCTTTCCTTATTAAGAATGGAAGCTCTCTAATGAAGGGTGTTTATCATTATAAGCACTGCTTATTTACTCTCATAGCACTTCTGCATGCGGCTTATTTCTTCATTTCCCCCTCCTCCCTTCTAGCGATTGTCATCTGAGGCCACTGCTCTTTGCGTTTACAATACTGCTTCTTCTGTTTCCCCTATGTATTTCATTTTATTTTTCTCTTGTATCCCATCTACAGATCTCCTCCATTTTGATTCTCACATGCTGTTATTCTCTAAAATCCCATGCTCTATCTTAATAACTAGCTTTTTAGGCTCACGGTGACCTGCCAGGTATAGCGGTCTGGGAGTCTGAATCCATCAAGTCACTTACTTCACCCCGTACCTGTGCAGGGCAGTTCCTATTACCACCTGCTACTGGATGTCTCTTCGCATGTTAGAACCTCACCACTCAGCCACCGGCCCATGTGCTCTTTGGGTCTCACTACTCTCCTTCTCACATATCGGGGATAAAAATTCATCCTGGTAGGATTGTTTTGAGGCTCAAGTAAAGTAGTGGATAACAGTATTTTTCCTGAACTCTGAAGACCTCATTGATTTTTTTTTAAACATCTTTATTGGAGTATAATTGCTTTACAATGGTGTGTTAGTTTCTGCTTTATAACACAGTGAATCAGTTATACATATACATATGTTCCCATATCTCTTCCCTCTTGCGTCTCCCTCCCTCCCACCCTCCCTATCCCACCCTTCTAGGTGGTCACAAAGCACCAAGCTGATCTCCCTGTGCCATGCAGCTGCTTCCCACTAGCTATCTATTTTACGTTTGGTAGTGTATATATGTCCATGCCACTCTCTCACTTTGTCACAGCTTACCCTTCCCTCTCCCCATATCAAGTCCATTCTCTAGTAGGTCTGTGTCTTTATTCCCATCTTACCCCTAGGTTCTTCGTGACCTTTTTTTTTTTTCCTTAGATTCCATATATATGTGTTAGCATACGGTATTTGTTTTTCTCTTTCTGACTTACTTCACTCTTCACTCTGTATGACAGACTCTAGGTCCATCCACCTCACTACAAATAACTCAATTTCGTTTCTTTTTATGGCTGAGTAATATTCCATTGTATATATGTGCCACATCTTCTTTATCCATTCATCTCAAGATGGACGCTTAGGTTGCTTCTGTCTCTGGGCTATTGTAAATAGAGCTGCAATGAACATTTTGGTACATGACTCTTTTTGAATTATGGTTTTCTCAGGGTATATGCCCAGTAGTGGGATTGCTGGGTCATATGGTAGTTCTATTTGTAGTTTCTTAAGGAACCTCCATACTGTTCTCCATAGTGCTGTACCAGTTCACATTCCCACCAGCAGTGCAAGAGTATTCCCTTTTCTCCACACCCTCTCCAGCATTTATTGTTTCTAGATTTTTTGATGATGGCCATTCTGACCAGTGTGAGATGGCATCTCATAGTAGTTTTTATTTGCATTTCTCTAATGATTAATGATGTTGAGCATTCTTTCATGTGTCTGTTGGCAGTCTGTATATCTTCTTTGGAGAAATGTCTGTTTAGGTCTTCTGCCCATTTTTGGATTGGGTTGTTTGTTTTTTAGTTATTGAGCTGCATGAGCTGCTTGTAAGTTTTGCAGATTAATCCTTTGTCAGTTGCTTCATTTGCAAATATTTTCTCCCATTCTGAGAGTTGTCTTTTGATCTTGTTTATGGTTTCCTTTGCTGTGCAAAAGCTTTGAAGTTTCATTAGGTCCCATTTGTTTATTTTTGTTTTTATTTCCATTTCTCTAGGAGGTGGGTCAAAAAGGATCTTGCTGTGATTTATGTCACAGAGTGTTCTGCCTATGTTTTCCTCTAAGAGTTTGATAGTTTCTGGCCTTACATTTAGGTCTTTAATCCATTTGGAGATTATTTTTGTGTATAGTGTTAGGGAGTGATCTAATCTCATACTTTTACATGTACCTGTCCAGTTTTCCCAGCACCACTTATTGAAGAGGCTGTCTTTTCTCCACTGTATATTCTTGCCTCCTTTATCAAAGATAAGGTGACCATATGTGCATGGGTTTATCTCTGGGCTTTCTATCCTGTTCCATTGATCTATCTTTCTGTTTTTGTGCCAGTACCATACTGTCTTAATTACTGTAGCTTTGTAGTATAGTCTGAAGTCAGGGAGCCTGATTCCTCCAGCTCCATTTTTCATTCTCAATATTGCTTTGGCTATTCGGGGCCTTTTGTGTTTCCATACAAATTGTGAAATTTTTTGTTCTAGTTCTGTGAAAAATGCCAGTGGTAGTTTGATAGGGATTGCATTGAATCTGTAGATTGTTTTGGGTAGTAGGGTCATTTTCACAATGTTGATTCTTCCAATCCAAGAACATGGTATATCTCTCCATCTATTTGTATCATCTTTAATTTCTTTCATCAGTGTCTTATACTTTTCTGCATACAGGTCTTTTGTCTCCTTAGGTAGGTTTATTTCTAGATATTTTATTCTTTTTGTTGCAATGGTAAATGGGAGTGTTTTCTTGATTTCACTTTGAGATTTTTCATCATTAGTGTATAGGAATGCCAGAGATTTCTGTGCATTAATTTTGTATCCTGCTACTTTACCAAATTCATTGATGCAAAAATCCTCAACAAAATACTAGCAAACAGAGTCCAACAGCACATTAAAAGGATCATACACCATGATCAAGTGGGGTTTATTCCAGGAATGCAAGGATTCTTCAGTATATGCAAATCAATCAACGTGGTACACCATATTAACAAATTGAAGGAGAAAAACCATATGATCATCTCAATAGATGCAGAGAAAGCTTTTGACAAAATCCAGCACCCATTTATGATAAAAACCCTCCAGAAAGTAGGCATAGAGGGAACTTTCCTCAACATAATAAAGGCCATATATGACAAACCCACAGCCAACATCGTCCTCAGTGGTGAAAAACTGAAACTATTTCCACCAAGATCAGGAAAAAGACAAGGTTGCCCACTCTCACCACTGTTACTGAACATAGTTTTCGAAGTTTTAGCCACAGCAATCAGAGAAGAAAAAGAAATAAAAGGAATCCAAATCAGAGAAGAAGAAGTAAAGCTGTCACTGTTTGCAGATGACATGATAATATATGTAGAGCATCCCAAAGATGCTACCAGAAAACTACTAAGACTTTATTGATTTTTGAAAATGAGTTATTCTTTCTAAGGCATTCTACTGGTAAAGTGTTAAAATTTGAAAACGCCACTGGTCAAATCCTTTCTATAAACACATTTCTTTATACTTAGATAAAGGATCTAAGCCCTAAGTGACTGGTTCCTAATTTTAAGCAAAACTGACCGTGACAGTGGTAGGTGCCAGATGTTGGGTGGTGTCTTCAGAAAGTGGCAAATGCTGCTGCATGTATGGCTGATAGATTTTTTAAAAATGACCTCAGATGACAAAGATGCTGCTTGTGAAAAAACCTAAAATACCCTCATGATTTCCTACATTATTTTCTCTAAATTTTTGGCCATTGAATCTAGATTCTTTCAGCACTTTTTTTTTCTTTGTATTTTAGTGTTTGTAATGACATTTTCATTCTCTGCCCACACCTTTCCTCCAGGCTCTCAATCTGAAGATTTAGCCGTTAGTACTGACTGGCCATGGCGCTGAGCCTGGACCTCCTGCTCATTTGTCATCCAGGACAGCAGTGACAGTGTGGGATGCTGCATGGTAAGTACTATGACCTCCAACCTCTCGACAGGCTTGGTTCCTCTCCTGTCTCCCCCTGCATCATTTTCATAAACATAAGCTGACTACTCAATATGTGTGTTTCAGTTCCTGGAGTCAACAGTGTATTTGCTAACTAAAGAGAAGAGGTTTCATCTTATTATTGGAACTTGGGCATCATTACCTCAATCAGTTGCCTGGTAATTCTTTCTAGCAGAAACCTAAGCATCAGCAATGATTTAAACCAGTCTGTACGAGCTTATTAGCAGCAGTAACTAGCGGTAGCTATAATAGTGACCATTTCCATATTAAAACCGTCTGTGTAGGTAATAGCACTTTACATTTGAATATGTATTTTACTATATTAGGTTATTGTGCATTTACTTGCCATTTAGCTTGTTTGTGGGAGGCTGTACTTATCGTGGTTAAGGTATGAGAGTCAGAAAAATCTTGGTTCTAGCCGAGAGGCACTGAAAAAGTTATTTAACTTCGCAAAGCCTTGGAGTCCCAGCCTCGGTTAGGGCTGTCGGGAGCGGGGACCATATGAACTTTGCAGAGAAGCTCCCCTGACGGCTGTCTCCAGCTGTCCCCATCCTGCCTCTGCTGCTCTCTATCGTATTGGTTTCTTTTCCTTCCTTTGTAGCACTTGTCGTAATCTGATGTGATATTCTTTGTTTACTGTTTTGTCACACAAGACAGTGCAAACTCCATGTGGGCAGCCATGTCTTCTGCTAGGTTTGTTGGTGCATCTCAGGTTCTCACCTGAGAACCTGGTTGGCATTCAGAAGGAGCTCTGAGACTATTTGTTGAATGAATGAATAATGTATTCAAACACTTAGCACCATATCCACAGAGGAAAACGCAATAAACCATCATTATTGTTACTGCAAATATCATGATGAGCTTACAACGAGAATTTGAATCATTAGTATGTTATTTTTTTCTCTAAGGTTTTGTTTGTTTGTTTTACATCTTTATTGGAGTATAATTGCTTTACGATGGTGTGTTAGTTTCTGCTTTATAACAAAGTGAATCAGTTATACATATACATATGTTCCCATATCTCTTCCCTCTTGCGTCTCCCTCCCTCCCACCCTCCCTATCCCACCCCTCCAGGCGGTCACAAAGCACCGAGCTGATCTCACTGTGCTATGTGGCTGCTTCCCACTAGCTATATGTTTTACGTTTGGTAGTGTATATATGTCCATGCGTCTCTCTCGCTTTGTCACAGCTTACCTGTGGGTTTGTCATATATGGCCTTTATTATGTTGAGGAAATTTCCCTCTATGCCTACTTTCTGCAGGGTTTTTGTCATAAATGGGTGTTGGATTTTGTCGAAAACTTTCTCTGCATCTATTGAGATGATCATATGGTTTTTCTCCTGCAATTTGTTAATATGGTTTACCACATTGTTTGATTTGCGTATATTGTAGAATCTTTGCATACTGGAATAAACCCCACTTGATCATGGTGTATGATCCTTTTAATGTGCTGTTGGATTCTGTTTGCTAGTATTTTGTTGAGGATTTTTGCATCTATGTTCATCAGTGATATTGGCCTGTAGTTTTCTTTCTTTGTGACATCCTTGTCTGGTTTTGGTAGCAAGGTGATGGTGGGCTCGTAGAATGAGTTTGGGAGTGTTCCTCCCTCTGCTATATTTTGGAAGAGTTTGAGAAGGATAGGTGTTAGCTCTTCTCTAAATGTTTGATAGAGTTCACCTGTGAAGCCATCTCGTCCTGGGCTTTTATTTGTTGGAAGATTTTTAATCACAGTTTCAATTTCAGTGCTTGTGATTGGTCTGTTCATATTTTCTATTTCTTCCTGATTCAGTCTTGGCAGGCTGTGCATTTCTAGAATTTGTCCATTTCTTCCAGGTTGTCCATTTTATTGGCATAGAGCTGCTTGTAGTAATCTCTGATGATCTTTTGTATTTCTGCAGTGTCAGTTGTTACTTCTCCTTTCGTTTCTAATTCTATTGATTTGAGTCTTCTCCCTTTTTTACTTGGTGAGTCTGGCTAGTGGTTTATCAATTTTGTTTATCTTCTCAAAGAACCAGCTTTTAGTTTTATTGATCTTTGCTATCGTTTCCTTCATTTCTTTTTCATTTATTTCTGATCTGATTTTTATGATTTGTTTCCTTCTGCTAACTTTGGGGATTTTTTTTTCTTCTTTCTCTAATTGCTTTAGGTGCAAGGTTAGGTTGCTTATTCGAGATGTTTCCTGTTTCTTAAGGTATGATTGGATTGCTATAAACTTCCCTCTTAGAACTGCTTTTTCTGCATCTCATAGGTTTTGGGTCGTCATGTCTCCATTGTCATTTTTTTCCAGGTATTTTTTTTATTTCCTCTTTCATATCTTCAGTGATCACTTCATTATTAAGTAGTGTATTGTTTAGCCTCCATGTGTTTGTATTTTTTACAGATCTTTTCCTGTAATTGATATCTAGTCTCATAGCGTTGTGGTCGGAAAAGATACTTGATACAATTTCAATTTACTTAAATTTACCAAGGCTTGTTTTGTGACCCACGATATGATCTATCCTGGAGAATGTTCCATGAGCACTTGAGAAAAATGTGTATTCTTTTGTTTTTGGATGGAATGTCCTATAAATAGCAATTAAGTCCATCTTGTTTAATGTATCATTAAAAGCTTGTGTTTCCTTATTTATTTTCATTTTGGATGATCTATACGTTGGTGAAAATGGGGTGTTAAAGTCCCCTACTATGAATGTGTTACTGTTGATTTCCCCTTTTATGGCTGTTAGTATTTGCCTTATGTATTGAGGTGCTCCTATGTTGTGTGCATAAATATTTACAATTTTTATATCGTCTTGGATTGATCCCTTGATCATTATGTAGCGTCCTTCTTTGTCTCTTCTAATAGTCTTTATTTTAAAGTCTATTTTATCTTATATGAGAATTGCTACTCCAGCTTTCTTTTGGTTTCCTTTGCATGGAATATCTTTTTCCATCCCCTTACTTTCAGTCTGTATGTGTCTCTAGGTCTGAAGTGGGTCTCTTGTAGACAGCATATACATGGGTCTTGTTTTTGTATCCATTCAGCCAATCTGTGTCTTTTGGTGGGAGCATTTAGTCCATTTACATTTAAGGTAATTATTGATATGTATGTTCCTATTCCCATTTTCTTAATTGTTTTGGGTTCGTTATTGTAGGTCTTTTCCTTCTCTTGTGTTTCTTGCCTAGAGAAGTACCTTTAGCAGTTGTTGTAAAGCTGGTTTGGTGGTGCTGAACTCTCTCAGCTTTTGCTTGTCTGTGAAGGTTTTAATTTCTCCATCAAATCTGAATGAGATGCTTGCTGGGTAGAGTACTCTTGGTTGCAGGTTTTTCTCCTTCATCACTTTAAATATGTCCTGCCAGTCCCTTCTGGCTTGCAGAGTTTCTGCTGAAAGATCAGCTGTTAACCTTATGGGGATTCCCTTGTATGTTATTTGTTGTTTTTCCCTTGATGCTTTTAATATGTTTTCTTTGTATTTAATTTTTGACAGTTTGATTAATATGTGTCTTGGCGTATTTCTCCTTGGATTTATCCTGTATGGGACTCTCTGTGCTTCCTGGACTTGATTAACTATTTCCTTTCCCATATTAGGGAAGTTTTCAACTATAATCTCTTCAAATATTTTCTCAGTCCCTTTCTTTTTCTCTTCCTCTTCTGGAAGAAGTTTAATGTTGTCCCAGAGGTCTCTGAGACTGTCCTCAGTTCTTTTCATTCTTTTTTTCTTTATTCTGCTCTGCAGTAGTTATTTCCACTATTTTATCTTCCAGGTCACTTATCCGTTTTTCTGCCTCAGTTATTCTGGTATTGATCCCATGTAGAGTATTTTTAATTTCATTTATTGTGTTGTTCATTGTTGTTTGTTTCATCTTTAGTTCTTCTATGTCCTTGTTAAACGTTTCTTGCATTTTGTCTTTTCTATTTCCCAGATTTTGGATCATCTTTACTATCATTATTCTGAATTCTTTTTCAGGTAGACTGCCTATTTCCTCTTCATTTGTTAGGTGTGGTGGGTTTTTATCTTGCTCCTTCATCTGATGTGTGTTTTTCTGTCTTCTCATTTTGCTTATCTTACTGCGTTTGGGGTCTCTTCTTTGCAGGCTGTAGGTTCGTAGTTCCCGTTGTTCTTGGTGTCTGTCCCCAGTGGCTAAGGTTGGTTCAGTGGATTGTGTAGGCTTTCTGGTGGAGGGGACTAGTGCCTGTGTTCTGGTGGATGAGGCTGGATCTTGTCTTTCTGGTGTGCAGGTCCATGTCTGGTGGTGTGCTTTGGGGTGTCTGTGGACTTATTACGATTTTAGGCAGCCTCTCTGCTAATGGGTGCGGTTGTGTTCCTGTCTTGCTAGTTGTTTGGCATAGGATGTCCAGCACTGTAGCTTGCTGGTCGTTGAGTGAAGCTGGGTGCTGGTGTTGAGATGGAGATCTCTGGGAGATTTTCGCCATTTGATATTATGTGGAGCTGGGAGGTCTCTTGTGGACCAGTGTCCTGAAGTTGGCTGTCCCACCTCAGAGGCACAGCACTGACTCCTGGCTGCAGCACCAAGAGCCTTTCACACGGCTCAGAATAAAAGGGAGAAAAAGTAGAAAGAAAGAATTAGTAGAAGTAGAAAGAAAGAAAGAAGGAAATAAAGAAAGAAAGGAGGGAGGGAGGAAGAAAGGAAGGAGGGAAAGAAGGAACAAAAGAAAGAAAGAAAGAAGATAAACTAAAATAAAAAAATAAAGTAAGATAAAATATAAGAAGTTATTAAGATAAAAAATAATTATTAAGAAAAAAATTAAAAAACAAAACAAAACAACGGACGGATAGAACCCTAGGACAAATGGTGGAAGCAGAGCTACACAGACAAAATCTCACACAGAAGCATACACATGCCCACTCAGAAAAAGAGGAAAAGGGGAAAAAATCATAGAACTTGCTCTCAAAGTCCACCTCCTCAATTTGGGATGATTCATTGTCCATTCAGGTATTCCACAGATGCGGTGTGCATCAAATTGATTATGGAGATTTAATCTGCTGCTTCTGAGGCTGCGGGGAGAGATTTCCCTTTCTCTTCTTTGTTCTCACAGCTCCCGGGGCTCAGCTTTGGATTTGGCCCCGCCCCTGCGTGTAGGTCGATGGAGGCCATCTTTTCTTCGCTCAGAAAGGACGGTGTTAAGGGAGCAGCTGCTTCGGGGACTCTGGCTCAATCAGGCCGGGGGGAGGGAGGGCCACGGAGTGCGGGGCGAGCCTGCGGCTGCAGAGGCCAGCGTGACGTTGCACCAGCCTGAGGCGCTCCATGCGTTCTCCGAGGGAAGTTGTCCCTGGATCCCGGGACCCTGGCAGCGGCGGGCTGCACAGGCTCCCCGGAAGGGAGGTGTGGATAATGACCTGTGCTCACACACAGGCTTCTTGGTGGCGGCAGCAGCAGTCTTAGCGTCTCATGCCCATCTCTGTGGTCCGTGCTTTTAGCCGCGGCTCGCGCCCGTCTCTGGAGCTCCTCTAAGCAGAGCTCTTAATCCCCTCTCCTCGCGCACCAGGAAACAAAGAGGGGAGAAAAAGTCTCTTGCCTCTTCGGCAGCTCCAGACTTTTCCCCGGACTCCCTCTCGGCTAGTCGTGGTGCACTAATCCCCTGCAGGCTGTGTTCATGCCGCCAACCCCAGTCCTCTCCCTGCGCTCCGACAGAAGCCCGAGCCTCAGCTCCCAGCCCTGCCCACCCCCGGCAGGTGAACAGACAAGCCTCTCGGGCTGGTGAGTGCTGGTCGGCACCGATCCGCTGTGCGGGAATCTCTCTGCTTTGCCCTCCGCACTCCTGTTGCTGTGCTGTCCTCCGCGGCTCTGAAGCTTTCCCCCTTCGCCACCCGCAGTCTCCGCCCGCGTAGGGGCTTCCTAGTGTCTGGAAACCTTTCCTCCTTCATAGCTCCCTCCCACTGGTGCAGACCCGTCCCTATTCTTTTGTCTGTTTTTTCTTTTTTCTTTTGCCCTACCCAGGTACGTGGGGGGTTTCTTGCCTTTTGGGAGGTCTGAGGTCTTCTGCCAGCGTTCAGTAGGTGTCCTGTAGTTGTTCCACGTGTAGATGTATTTCTGGTGTATCTGTGGGGAGGAAGGTGATCTCCACATCTTACTCTTCCGCTATCTTCCCCTCGTCCCTCTGTAAGGTTTGATTGAGTGCTTTGGGTTTCTACCCTCTGTTTTGCAGTTTCCCTGTAAGACCTTCTGTGGTCAGTGACTCAGCCATGCTAACATCTCCCAGATCTACATCTCTGCCTCTCTCTGGAGTCCCCAGCATGGAATGTAGACGCTCAGCCTCTCTGGCGTTCCCAGCATGGCGTGTAGACGCTCAGTCTCTCTGGAGTCCCCAGCATGGCGTGTAGACACTCGGCCTCTCTGGAGTCCCCAGCACGGCATGCAGATGCTCACACACAGCAGGCCTCCCACTCCTGCTCACCTTCCCGGGCTGCCTCTCTCCGCTCATGACATCTGTACCTGCCCTGATGCTCAAATTAGAAGCTTTGCATCAGCCTTGATCTCTCCCTTATTTCGCTTATCTGACCAATTCACAGTTTCTCCCTCAGAAAGGTCTCTCTTTTCCTCACTTGCGTAGCTCTATCATTGCCTCTCATTTGGACTTTTATGGCACCTAATATATATGATTAAAGTTTATTGACCACAGTACAGACTTGATATGCATTTAAATATACAGCAGCCTATGAGGAAGATGTTACTAATGTTATTGTTATTATCATTTTACAGATGAAGAAAAAACAAGGTTCAGAGAAATTAAGCAGTTTCTTAAATTCTCAAAGCTGCTGTTGGATTTGAACTTAGATCTGATTTCAGAGCCTCCACCATCTTTGAAATCTTCCTAATTGCTGCAAAATTTCCCTTCTTGAGCCCTTGTTTCAATCCACACTGCCTTCTCCTTTCCTCTGAATGATCTGTTAATTACTCTTCAAGAACCGTCTTACACAGCATCTCTTCTCTTTCCAAGTTCTCCAGGGTAGAAGTAGATGCTTTTGCTGGGGTTCCACAGCACTCTGTACACACATCAACCTTGGCCATTATTATTTTGTATTTTAATTATCAGCCTACACATCCTTGAGAGAAGAAACCTCTAATTAATATCGTATTTACAATATCTCTACTCAGTAGGAGCTGGGTAGATTTTTATTAAAGGAATGCTTCTATAAATACTGTTCATTGGGGACTTTAATACTTGCTCTTTTATTTTTATAGGAATGCTATTCATTTTTTTCTACTAAAATGTAAACTTAGCAGTTGGGAGTAACTGCTTTTTTAAAAAAATCATTCAACATCTGTTTATTCAGTGGGAAATAGTACTTCAAAATAGCCTGAACAGGCACAGTTTTTTTTTTTCCTGTATACTTTATTTTATTATTATTTTTATTGAGGTATAGTTGATTTACTATATTATATTAGTTTTCAGGTGTACAACATAGGGATTCAAAATTTTTATAGATTATACTCCATTTGAAGTTATCTTAAAATATTGGCAGTATTCTCTGTGCTGTTTAATATATCCTTATAGCTTATTATTTATATATAGTAGTTTGTACCTCTTAATACTTGCTTTTTAAACTAACACCTCCTTCCCCTTTTGGTTTTCTATTATCAACATAGGGAGATTTTAGTAAGAAATCCATTTCCACTTGTCCCCCAAGTTCCCACTCCTGTTTCGTATGTGGTGACCTCTATTTACTCTGATATCTTTGTTCCCTCAGCCTCTTTTTCTGAGCCACCCCATATGCCTGTATTCTATTTTCCCCAAGTTTTGCTTTCTGCTAAGCAACAGGTAATGTGTCAGCACTAGTGTTTCACTGCTCACTTAAAGCTTGAGTTCAGATGCTGTTTTTCATCTTTTATGACTATGATGGAAATTTCAGGTCCTAGATATGGGAAAGATATTTTGGGGCAGTAGGATCTTATGATTTTCTTCAAATAACACCCCATTATGTCTTTGAAGAAAGCTTCATACATATCTTTTCTGTAATCATCCTTCCAAAATTGGTAAAAAGTCCTTTGCAGTTGCCAAAACTGTGGTGTGACTGATAAGTTATAAACAGGAAAGTGCTCGTCTCTGCCAAGATGCCAAGATGCTTGAATCTGAATTGTACAAATCTCTGTCTCTTTTTGGAGAAGATAAGACTTTATTTTTATGAGGAAACAATGAAGGCTTATCTTGTACATCTCCAGAATTTGAAAATGTATATCTAAAAATGGGAAAAAAATCATTAATATATCCAGGTTCTGATATCAGAACTCTAACAATATGTTTTTAATTTATTAATCTGAAAATATAAGGATAAAACAAATATCATGTAAAAATGTGTTAATGTGAATATATCCTTGTAGCCATTTGATAAATACAATCAATTTTTGAATTGTTTTAATAAAATGAAATATTTATTAATTTTTAAAAATCCTAAGAAAAACAAACAGGATTTAAGACAGTAAGTTAAAATAATCTGAAAACTAATTTAACTGTCAGTCACATGAAACACATACTTCCACATACAGTTCTTGAACAGATAGCACTTTAAGTTTAAATTCTCTGTTCCTAAGTGAAACAATTTAGAACTCCCTCAATTGGTGTTAAACCCAGAATAGTTCATTATCCACTTTCCCATGAAAACATCAATTTTTGGAAGAATTCCTCTTCAAAATGAGTCCAAGCTTGAAGGAAGTGATGAATACGTTAGTAATGGGGTGTAAAAGCACACTGCATGTGGCTCATTCCATCAGCTAGCCCCAGTTCTTTATTTTATATGTGAAGAAACTGAGGCCTATTGGTACTAGGGGTACAGAGAGAGACATGAGGTGCGTGAATAGGCGCTAATCCAGTTGCTTGGTCCAAAGCTTTTCGTTTCTTGTCACCATGTGGCACCTTGCTTCCCCAACATGAGGTGAACATGCTCTGAGGGCTGGGCAGAGGGACTGTATTTGGAAGGTAAAATCAGTACATAAGCAAAACTGAAAATTCTAGACTTATCCTGGGTTGGAGTGCAAGGGGAAAAATAAGTAGCAAAGGATGTTGGTTATTCCATTTATTAGTTACATCAGTGTTTGGCTGACTTAGTATAATCTGCGTGAGAAGGGTTCAAGGTGTCCTGAAACCATGTGTCTCGAGGCCATGGATGGATGACCTTTCTGACTTGCCCATGCATATACTCATTTGCTGATGGAGTGAGACGACGAGACTATTTGAAACGCGTGGAAACATTTCTTTTCTGGCATATTGTGCCTAGGGATCATTATCAAGTTCAGATATCTAAGACTTAAACCTGTGTTCTTATACTGGTATTTTTAAAAGAAATAAATTCAGTGGATTAGATAAAATTGGACTACTGTGGTAACACCTTCTACAAGTAACTAGAGCCCCCATTAATCAGCTTTATACTTTTTAATAAAAAATGTTCTCTTGCACAGCTAATTCTCTTTCCCAGAAATGAACCCCTGAATACTGATTCTATATTATAATAATTCTTTGTTTAATGAGAATAATTCCAGTTAATATTTATCTTCATGTGATACAGCTTAGGTTTATAGACGTTTTTAAATAGTAATGCTATTTCAGTCAAACTTGAGACCTGAGAAACACTTTTCATACTAAAACTAAAAATCTCGATCAGA
Source organism: Leucopleurus acutus (assembly GCF_964270905.1). Classification (NCBI taxonomy): domain Eukaryota; kingdom Metazoa; phylum Chordata; class Mammalia; order Artiodactyla; family Delphinidae; genus Leucopleurus; species Leucopleurus acutus. The sequence continues at coordinate 9,635,269 of NC_139143.1, forward strand.
AATTTCCTACAGTTAATTCTTTGGAAAAATGATATTAAATATTTTAAGTATCTTATTCTGTATCAAAAGTAAAGAATATTTATCCATTACTAAGGAACATTTATCCTGTGCTATGTGCTCAACAAAGCAAGTGAAACAGACATGAGTTCTTTCCTCTGGAATATTCTGACAGATTCTAAGAAGCTTCTATGACAGGGAAGATAAAAACAGTCTTTTACCAGAAAAATTACTTTATCATGTCTTTGAAAAAAATCACATATTTATAAAGTTTTTAGTTTATATTTGGAATTATTGATTATCAAGACCATCATGATGGATTCAAATTGTGAGGAGAAAACCCTCAAAATATAGGAACCAAATTTTCTACCCTATAGCAATATAAGTATGAAAATAAATGAGGAAATTCATACATTTAAATAGCTTAGACTCATTTGGAATTTTTCACATGTAGAAGATATATGCAATATAGAAGTTCAGTTATGAAAGTAATAGTAGGAAGATTTTATAGGTAAAATATCTCTCAAGAACACATCTTTTTATATGACTTATGATATAATACAATTGATTATACTTTGAGTACCAAATTTGTCTACTAATTAAAGTTATTACAAGCACTCTAAAGAGTACATTTACACTAGAGACAAAACTCATATAGCTACAGTTTTTAAAGAATTGATCTGTGCATTATGACAGAAAAATTTCATTAATAAGAAAACATCCATCTAGTTGGATTTCTACAGTCAAAACTTTATCGCACTGTTGTCATGAAGAAAGACCTTCCTTCTCCTTGCATATTAAGTGAGCTATGTAGGTATGCCATAAATTGTGTTATTCATGTTATAAGAGTTCTGTAGTCCATCCTTTCAGGATCTGTTTCTCTTTGAGAACTAGAAATCAATTTATAGTTTGATTTCTTCTATTTCATTCCTACTCCATTTCTGATTTTTTTTAATTTATGTATTTAATTTATTTATTTTTGGCTGCATTGGGTCTTTGTTGCTGCACGCGGGCTTTCTCTAGTTGCGGCGAGTGGGGGCTACTCTTTGTTGTGGTGCGCAGGCTTCTCATTGCGGTGGCTTCTCCTGTTGCAGAGCTTAGGCTCTAGGCACGCGGACTTCAGTAGTTGTGGCTCATGGGGTCTAGAGTGCAGGCTCAGTAGTTGTGGCGCACGGGCTTAGTTGCTCCACAGCATGTGGGATCTTCCCGGCCCAGGGCTCAAACCCATGTCCCCTGCATTGGCAAGTGGATTCTTCTTAACCACTGCGCCACCAGGAAGCCCAGATTTATATATATATATATATATATATATATATATATATATATATATATATATATATATATTAAAAGCACAAAGCCAGGACTTTCAGTATACCAGCTTCAATTTAAACTTTTGAGTGGTGGTCAAGAATTGTTGTTGGGTTGAATAGTCTTCAGAAGTTTCTGGTACATTTCTGACTTTAGAAACCTGGGATAGGAATCCCTTTCCATGTGCATATGCACTATTTTTTGAGCCTCTTCAAAACACGTTTGAGTGGGTTCTTGAATATTCTTGATGATGGTTTCTCTTGTCGAACTGTCAATGTTAATCTGAAAAGTGAAATTACATGTAGAACATAAGTAGGCATAATTGAAGTTGAAAATGGAATGGAAAGGTTTAATTTTTTTCCTCCTCTCCTTTTCAGTGGAATAGGGTAATATTGTTTGCAGTTTCATTGGTATCTTAAAAGACTGATAAGAGATAAGCTACTTGCTTTTGAAAAAGTAAACATCCAACTCCACATCCCAGATTTTAAAAAAAACACCCCCCCCCCGCCCCCCACCACAACAAAACATGAGGGCCAAGACCAGGGAAATACCAGAAACCGTTGCTTCCTTAGGCAGATGCAAGTGGTGTGTTAGTGGAGTCTGCAAGCAAGGAGTTTATGAAGAAAAGGGAAATCGGGGCTATTTTGAAGTTTATCTTCCTTAAACAGTCATGAACGTTGATTTAACTGACTATGCCCTGAAATGGGAAGAAAGTGAAGAGAAGTGGAGAAATAGAGGAGAGAAGTGGTTATTCAATAAACCAAGTATTTTCCAGACAAGAGTTTTGAGGAACAAGTCGGTAATGTTGGACTCTCCTGAAAGACAGGAATCTCATGAACCACCCTCTACCCTTATCCTCTTGACCAGAACTTTCATTCCTCGTTTTCTCTCCACCAGCAGGAGTCTCAGGGTGTCCGTTTCATTCATGACTCTTTATTTCCTTCCTCCAGTTGTAAGTGATTGGCAGGCATGTCGGTGTGAATGTTCGCTGGGTTTGCTGGTTTTAAACTAAGGTGAGCGGTGATGGCACACTTTGCCCACCCCCACTGGGGAAGTCACCACGTCTATTCTATCTGTTGTTTCTTGTAGCAGGGTCAATTTTTACAAGGACTTCTTTTTTTTTTTTCTTTTCACTTTCCTGGGAATTAAGATAACTTAATGAGGAGAGGCTTTGGAGCCAGACAGGCCTAACTTTCCTACTTAACTGCTGTGTGACACTGAAGAAGTTAAATTAACTTCTCAGATTCTCAGGTTTCTTATCTGTAAAATAAGGTTAACAATACTGACTACATAGCAATATAGGAGGTACTGGATGTAAAGTGCTGGCACATACGTGTGCTTGACAGACACTAACACTTTCCTGGGGTGTATTGATTTCCGGTTGCCGGCATTGTCAGGTGTGGTTACCTCTCTAGGGGACTGTGGCTGGATGTAAGTCCTATAAAGCTTCTTGGCCCTAGAAGTTCTGCTCCTCTGTGAGGCAACTTTCTTATAGGTTTCACACGCCATCCAGAATTTAATATTTTCATCACTGTGCTCCATTTTTAAGTATGCTGCGTAGACTACCGGACCATCTAAAAGTAGAGGAGAAATCATTTTATTTTCCTGGGTCAGCATCCTAAAAATATCTGAACAATTTGTAATGCAGTTTAAAACTAACATCTGAATCAGAGCTCCCAAATTATTTAACAAGTGAGTATTATATAATGATACACACACACACACACACACACACACACACACACACACCCCCTACATCTTAGTTACATCTATGCATCTGAAGCATGTTTTGACAGTGCCAGTTAGTGGTGGGATCATTCCTTCATTCCTTTATTCCGTGTTACTCAGAGCAAAATGCCCACTAGTGTGGCTGGGTCTAGGATGGAATAGGTCACAAGGACCCAGAAACAGGACTTAAATGACCTCAGTGGGAGAGAGCTCTGATCATGAACCTGACATGAAAAATCTAAAACCTCAATACAACCTGGAGGGTAAGAGCAAGGTTTAGAATCTAAACAGGCAGGTCAGGGTTGAAAGGAAAATGTCCAGACCATGTAGAAGTGATAAACTGATGAGGCTGTGTAGCCTGGGGTGTTTCTCATATCCAGTTAGAGCAGGAGAACATGGATAATGAACAATTCGACTTCATATCCATGGTTTGTGGTTCACACCAGAAATGAAGGATGAGGCAGGGAATGGAATTCAGATAGGGTGTTGGAAACTACCTCAAAATCCAGAACAGGACAGTGAGGATGTGCAGAACAACCATTAAGTGACACTTGATGCCAGGATCAATGGGCATCTTTAGCTCTGGTCTTTTCTGAAGTGGGAAGATAGGGGCAAACGTGTGGGAGGAACTTTCCCAATTGAGCCACTATCTTGTGGGCACCAGTGTTTGAAGAAGAGGGTTAAGTGAGTTTTCACAAATCTAACACATTAGTCAGAATCTTTGGGGGGATCAAGTATTCTCAAGATTCAAGATGAACCCTCTGAGAAAAATATTAAACTTCTTTTGGTGACTAGGAAGTCTCTTGGCATATCTGAGAAATTGAATTGCTAAATGATAAGGCAATGTAACTTTCCAATGATAGTGACAGAAATGTGTATGTAGGCGCATTGAACACGTGATGAAACATAGGAATTTGACTAACAGTATCTTAGTATTGTTAACTGTTACAAGAAATAATAGTAATCAGAGGGAATAGCAATGGTGAGTAAAATCATATTTTCCTAGATCTTCACATTAGAGATTGGATCTAATGAGTTTCCTAGCACCAGAAAGCCAGGCTCCTTGACTCCTTGGCTTCTACTGCTCTGTCAGCACTGATACAAAAATAAAGACAAAAATTAAGGTATTCTGTATTCAAGAGAAAAACTCAAACAGAGGCAGATTCTAATAACACCTTCTAAGGAGGCATTAGGGTTGGGGAAAGCTGGTGATCTGCAAGAAATGTGCTATCCTAGGAAGACACAGAATTAGAGCTTGGCTCATTAGTATCATGGGAACAAGTGTGGCCTTCACGACATTGGGTGGGAGATGGTTCAAAAGAAGCATTGTTTGAGTTGAGAGGACAGACGAGATGGGGGTAGGGCTTGTATAAAAATGTAACAGGGAAAGGATATGGATTTGGTATTTCTACCCAACGGGGGAATATATTTTACCTTACACTTAAAACAAGAAGTTTGTTTTCACAACAATTAACTTTAAGATGTGCCTCACCTCATCACAGACACAGAAAGCTGGGGTCAGAGAATACAGATGTAGCAATCGGTATTCCTGTTAGAGAAACAGCTGAATGGGTAGGCAAGCCAAAAAACAAAACAAATCAAAACAGAAAGCCATTTCTGGCATAACAAGTGAAGCTGGAAGCTAGTAATTTGCCGTGTATATTGAAAGAACTAGAATCCTATTTAAGAAAATAAAAAGCAATTTTTTATACTTTGTACTTAGAGAAATTTTGACTGAGTGCTTCATTAGGAACAGAAAATAAGGATCCTAAAATAAATGAGTTATGGAATAGGAAAAAAAAACAAGCTACCAGATGACATCTACAGATCCTGGAATGAGACTTAGCCACCAGGCTGCTTGCGTGGGTTAAGCGGATGGGGTGGGGGGCAGGTGGGGGGATAATTTGGAAACCAGTGTTAGATTACATGTTATAGTATTCCAAATTTGTGTTTATATTTATGTTTAGCTTAACTGTATAGTAAAATGTTTAGGGATTCTTATTCTAGAAGCTGCCTGCATCTGTATCTGCCTTTTTCACCTTCCCTCCTGATTAAGTGGAGGAAGGGTCTTCTGGGGCTGGCCGAATGGTTCAACAGTTCTCAACATTCCCAAGTCCTCTGCTGAGGAGCCCATCCGTGTGGTGCCACATATATTTTTTAACTCTTTTTCTTTTTTTTTTGCGGTACTCGGGCCTCTCACTGCCGCGGCCTCTCCCGCCGTGGAGCACAGGCTCCAGACGCGCAGGCTCAGTGGCCATGGCTCACGGGCCCAGCCGCTCCGCGGCATGTGGGATCCTCCTGGACCGGGGCACGAACCCTCGTCGCCTGCATCGGCAGGCGGACTCTCAACCACTGCGCCACCAGGGAAGCCCCACATATATTTTTATATAGATACCCGATGCGGTAGACGGTGGTATTGTTCTCAGTTATTCCTGCCCTTCTTGGAGGAGGATTGTACTTTCATGTCCCACTTATTTCAGCCTTGCTCGTTGGACTTGTGTCAACCAGTGACACCCATGCACAGTGTCATGTGCAGGTCGGGCAGAAGGCTTCAGGGGGACTATCAGGTGGTTCTGCCATTGCTCCTCCCCCAAAAAAAGAAAAAAAAAAAAACGTGAAAAGGACGCGTTCTGGAAGAGCTGCTCCTTTAGTCTGAAGGCCAGAATAAAGACCTGCAACAGAGCTACAGTTGACCCAGTCATTGTGTAGCATGAACAAGAAATGCACCTTTCTTGTAGATTAGTGAGATTGTAGTACCATGTACTACTGTATCATATCCTAGTGAAAGCTGACCTGGACCGCTTGAACTGATATTATGGATAGAACTCTGGTGTGTAGAACAAGTAGCTCACATGGTTGGTATGTTTTATAGAATTTTGTCTTCATTAGGCTAATTGTTATGCTATGTAAGTTAAGCAGCTGAAAATAGTTGTACAAAAGTGTTCCAGGGGGACTTCCCTAGTGGCGCAGTGGTTAAGAATCCGCCTGCCAATGCAGGGGATTTGGGTTCGAGCCCTGGTCTCGGAAGATCCCACATGCTTCAGAGCAACTAAGCCCGAGCACCACAACTACTGAGTCTGCGCTCTAGAGCCCGTGAGACACGGCTATGAGCCCACGTGCCACAACTACTGAAGCCCACGCACCTAAAGCCCGTGTTCCACAACAAGGGAAGTCACCGCAATGAGAACAGAAGCCCGTGCACTGCAAGGAAGAGTAGCCCCCCGCTCGCTGCAACTAGAGAAAGCCTGCGCTCAGCAATGGAGACCCAACGCAGCCAAAATAAATAAATAAATTTATAAGAAAAAGAAAGTGTTCTAGGAATCCAAGCAGTTATTAAAGTCAGAACTGAATTGCTCACTTTAGAATTTCTATTGACTCATACAACAAGGGGATTACAAGGTGGGAAAGCCTTTTCCAAATTAGGCGATGCAGCCCAGTGCGGCCCGTTCTGAGGTTTTAAATGATGCTCCTTTCTGAGCACTAACGCTCCAGAGACCGTGATTCTGCTTGAGCAGAGTAATAGGGATAAACAGGAGAACTGCTCATTAAACTGAGAAGCTGGAGGAACTAGGTTTATGTCACACCTAGTGTGCGCTTTTTCCTTGAAGAATGAGAGTGGTGCCTTTGGGACTCCCTAGTGTGTTCTTTACAACTTAGTCACTGAAATTAGTATTTCTGTGACACATGCTGGTATCTTGATGTAAATAGAAAGGAAATATGACATTCCTCTTGTCTGAGTCAGAATGGTGGCCCATCTATTCCAGGATTGTTTTCTGCAAGGCGGCAAGGCTCATGGCATCATTAAATCCTAAAAATGGGCTGTGTGGCAGTCTGCCACCAGAAAAGTGTCTAAAACTATGTTAAATCCATTTTATTTTTAATATGTACCACTGGGGAAAATGAATTCCATAATTCTACCAGCCTCTGTGAAGTTTTAAAATAAGTCTGTTTTATTGAAATTCTCTGGTTTGGCTTGTATGATATTAATCATTTCTGGGTTTTCTCCTAACTTCTGTTTGCTGTATTATTATAAAAGCAACTTAAATACAGAAATTTGTTAACAACTTGATATATTTCCTTTCACTCTTTCAGTCCTTTGTTCATGTTTAACTTCCTACCTAAACAGTATTCATTTAACTTTCTACCTAAACAGTATTCATTCATCTTCACAAATACAGACACACTCTCAAATTACCTTATTGGCATTATACAATGAAAGCAATTTTGTATCACTCTTTCATACTTAATATGGTGTAGCAAACACTTTCTCTTATTTACTCTTTTTTTCCCTCCTGTTTACTCTTAAAGGTCATGTAACAGTCCATTGCAGGACTACTACACTGTATTATATTTAGCCGTGCTACCATTATCGAATATTTAGATTATTTCCCCTTTATATGTTGTAACGTATTCTACATTGACCATTTTGGTTTATAAATCTTTGAGTCTCTAATTACTTCCCTAGAATTAAAAGAGTAGAATTACTAGATTGATGATGTAATATTTTTGGAGACTCTTTTTTTTTTTTTTTTTTTTATGGTACGCGGGTCTCTCACTGCTGCGGTCCCTCCCGCTGCGGAGCACAGGCTCCGGACGCGCAGGCTCAGCGGCCATGGCTCACGGGCCCAGCCGCTCCGCAGCATGTGGGATCCTCCCGGACCGGGGCGTGAGCCCGTGTCCCCTGCATTGGCAGGCGGACTCCCAACCACTGCGCCATCAGGGAAGCCCTGGAGACTCTTGATACCTATTGTAAAATTGCTTTCAGAAATATTTCATTGTTTTTCATTAGTAATAGCAGTGTTGACATGTCTACACACTCCTTCCTTCCCAATCAGATTGGGTAAGACTAGTGACTTGTAGTTATTTAAATTTGTGTTTTAAAAATATTAATGCTTAAACATGTTTTCTTTATTCCAGACCATTTCTTTTCTTTCTGTGAATTTCAAATTTTTTTGTCCATTTTTCTTTTGCATTGTTACTGTTTTCTTGAATTTCCAGGTCTCTTTGTATATTAAAGACACTATCTGTTTTACTTACGGCATTATCTTCGGTTTTACTTTTACATGTTACTTTTGTTTATGATTTTGGGGGAATATTTGTAAAATATCTAATCTGAAAAAGCCTAAGTTTATCCATCTGATCTGCTTTCAATCTTTTCTGCACTCTTATTAGAGAAAAATCTGTAAAACGAAAATCTGGCCATGGCCCTTTATTTATAGCCTTCAACCTTTCCCATTGCTCTAATGGTAAAACCCCTACCTCTCGGCAGTGGCTGCAAGGCCCATGAGGATACCGCACTGTCTACCTCTCCAGCCTCATCCTGTCATGCCTGAACACCGTCCTGGTTTGCGCCTTGCTCTTCCTGGCCAGGTAGTGTGTTACTGCCATGCTGCTGTATATGCAGTTCCTGCTATATGTGTGGTGGGCTTTATACCCTGATCTAAGACTCAGGTTTGGTATCTCAGTTTCTGAAGAAAATCTCTCTGAAGCCCCTGTCCCCACAGCAGGTTAGATAAGTGCTTCCTGTCAGTTGACAAGCAGCACCTAGTCCACACTTATTTTCATTCTCATTGTATCTCCCTCTGTACCACAGTCTGTTCTGTTTGTTGATTTATTTCTCTTACTCTCCGCTCGCCTGCAAGCCCTTTGAGAACAAGCACGGCAGTCACTCACCTCTGCGTGCCCCACGCCTGCGTGCTGCCTGACGGGTAACAGGTACCCAGTAAAGAAATGTTTGTTAATCCAGGCTTTTGGATCCCTCGTGCTTCTGTATTTTAAAGAGACTGCCTGTAGATTTTGAAAAGTAAAGAGGCAGGCTCTAATTACTCAGCATCCAGGAAGCACCAAAGCACAGAGGATTATACCTGGCAAGTTGTTACTTTTTGGTTTCTTGAGAGCGAGACAGAAAATGTACTAACTGAACATTGAGGTCTACAGAAGGCCAGGTTTGTTGTTGTTTTCCCTGCAAGGCGAGGACATGCGTGAGAAGTTAAAGAAGACAAAAGTGCTAGTGGGAAGGGTGAGGCATGGCAGCATGGGGAGTATGAGGGGTGGCGAGGGGAACCATGGCAACAGCTGTGGGCAGCAGCGCTGAGACTAAAGGGTGGTGTAGGGAGCTGCCAGTCCCCAGTGAGCAGCACAGAATCTCACGGACGAGGAGAGCCGAGGGAACACACAGGAGGGAACGACAACATCCCCCAGTGACTTGTAGTGTCCACTCTCTGCCGTGATGCACTACGGCGCCTTCAGCACTACGAGAATCCTACACTTTCCATCTGGCATTTCCAAGGCTGTCCACGGTGACTGTGATCACTGAGAAAGGGAGGGAAGCGTTCAGTACATTTAAGGATGATTTTGGCCAAAATTAAGATTGATGCAAATTCTGGGATTCAGAACCCTTGCCGATCCAGAAGGGCTTAACTGTATGTCTGCTCTTGTGTCTGTGCCGGAGTGCACACAACAGGCCCTGGAAGAATACACAATTGTACCTTCTCACTTGAAATCATCACTGCAAATTTTAAAATGGGCACTCAGCATTACCCTCTGTCATCCTACTATCCTCCCCTAATATCGTGACTCTCCAACTCTCCAGAAACTGTTTCCTATCCCCTCCTTTCACAATGCCAACTCATTCTCTCCTCAGCTGCTGATGACCCTGCTTCAAACTTAACTGAGAACACAGGTTTGATTAGGTGGAGATTCCCTCACCTTCTCTCCGCCAAATCAACCAACCTGCCTCTGCTGGTACCGGCCCTTTCTGACTCTCCTCCCGAGAGGAAAGGATCCCAGTTGCTTTTTGGGTGGGCCAAACAGTTCATTTGTGGCTCCCACCTGATTTTGCTTTCCCTGTTGCCTTGCACTTCTCCTTTGCTCTTAAAGTCGCCTCCACTCTATTCTGTGTCATCCGTTTCTTCCTCTCTAATGGTTGCCATCGTCTGCAAATATGCTGCTGTATTTCCCAAGTAAAACCAATAACAACTACTGACTCTTTACGCCCAATGTGGACTGCATTCACGCTTCCTTCCAGTCTCTGTGCTTTTCTCTGATGAACTTCACAGCAATATTTATGTAAATAATTCCCTGTATCATCTGCCTTGCTTCCTCTTGTCCAGTCCATCTCCACCATGCCCCCCAGGCTGCTCTTATCTCGGCACAATTGACTTCACGTTGCCACACCCGATGGTCGCTGTTCCTTCCACATCTTACCTGACTTCCCAGCAGCCTTAGACACAGTGCACCCCTCCCTTCCTGAAACGCTCTCTTCTTTGCCTCCCATGATGATATGCTGTCCTGGTCATTCTTCACTCACTTGATGCTCCTTTAACATCTTCACAGACTCCTCCTCTTCTCTGGATATGGAAATATTGGTGTGCATCTAAGCTCCACGTCTGGGTCTGTGCTCACCTCTCTCTGAACTCTCCCTCTAAGTGAACTCATAGGGCCATGGCTTCGATTAGCATCTATATGCTAATTACTCCAGGTTTTGTCTTCCCTACTGAGTTCCAGTCTTACGTGGTTTATTGAAATAGCCTTCTAACTAGTCTCTCTGCTTCTTTTCTTCAGAAGAGAACTAGCGTGTACTTTTATTGACTTACAATATTATGTTAGTGTCAGGGATACAACATAGTGATTTGATATTTTTATAGATCATACTCCATATAAAGTTATCATAAAACATTGGCAGTATTCCCTATACTGTACATTGCATCCTTGGGTCTTCTGTGTTTTATACCCAGTAGTTTGTATCTCTTAATCTCCTCCCCTCCCTTGCCCTCCCCCACCCTCAGAGGGTATTTCTCAAAGCACATTAATGCTTGTTACTTTGCATTTAAGGTCTTTCATGTGGCCTGTAAGGCCCTGTGCTCCTGTTAGGCTGAATTTCTTTGGTTAATTGAAGACACTAGCTTCATTCATATCTCAGGGTCTTCTGAACATGGTTTTCCTCTGCTTGGGCTGCTCTGCCCCCAGACCCCAGTATGGCTGGCCGCTTCTTGTCATTCAGTTCTTAGCTCAAATTTTACACCTTTGGACAGTTTGTCTCTAATCATCCCGTTGAATTTCCCTCTTACTCCTGTCTTTCTTTGTCATGCGACCTGGTTTTAGTTTCTTCAAAGTACTTACTACATTCTGGAATTAATTAAGCTATTAGTTGGCTTTCCTGTTTGTCTCTCTCCTCCCTCTAGAGGGTGCACATGAGCTGAGCACAGTGACCCTCTAGGCCTCTTTCACTGTACTGTCCAGTGCCAGGAAGGTCAGCCAGACACATGGAAGATTGAAGGACTCATCCAAGGGCATTAGTTGCCGTTTTAAACTTATTTTTATTTATATTAAGCATACTTTACTCGAATATTAGTGGGAAACCTCTATCCTCATATTTTGAGATTTGGCCAAAAAATATTATTTATGTATGAGCCTTCTGCATTCTTTTCTGGCATTCTTTTCTGATATTTTAATCAAAATCAAATATAAAACTTTGATTAATCAAAGTTTTGATTTTAATTATTTTTTAGTCTTGACCTTTCCAGTTTGTAGAGTCCTCAGCTTTTAGGGGATCATTGGTCTTCCCTGGTATTGCAGTGGTTAAGAATCCGCCTGCCAATGCAGGGGACATGGGTTCGAGCCCTGGTCCGGGAAGCCTGTGCGCCACAACTACTGAGCCTGCACTCTAGAGCCCGTGAGCCACAACTACTGAGCCCACACGCCACAACTCCTGAAGCCCGCGTGACTAAAGCCCATGATCCACAACAAGAGAAGCCGCCGCAATGAGAAGCCCGTGCACCGCAACGAAGAGTAGCCCCCGCTGGCAGCAACGAAGACCCGATGCAGCCAAAAATAAAATTAAAAAAAAGAAGTTATTACTACTTTTATGCCCATTTGAAAATAATTTTTTCCCTAAAATCTTGGATGTTTGGAAACTTGAAGGACTTTCTATCATCTGTAAACTTGGAACTTCTGCAGGGTACTATCTCTTTAATTCATTGTGGAGATTTTTTTAATGAGACCAGTCTTCACACCAAATCCCGAGGAATACTACACATTACATTTCTTCATTGAAAGAAGCACTCATTTGTCTTCACTGTACTTCTTTTAAAACCGTTTCCTATCTTTAAAGTACTTACAGTCAGAACTCTTTATCATTTTACAACAATCTGAGTCATTTAAGTCCCAGCTCAAAATTTGCCTCTTGTGAGAATCTTTGCCATGTGGGTTTCTGAACTACATATTCTTAGAAATTGCTTTTTAATCTGTGTGGAGGCATCTGTGTGTCTTAGCTAGAGGATGCGTTTTACTCCTGTGCTTAGTTAATGTAAACACAGTCTATTCTCTGGCACATTTAATGTTTGTATTCTTAGTTTTATCTTTCTGATTGCGTGTCCCGTAGAATGATTTGTTTTATCACCTTTTTATTACATGATTGTTGAATTTTTTACATGAATTTCACAGTAATTCAATTTCTGGTAAGGTTAGTACCCTGTTTTTGGCGATTTTTGTAAAGAGCAGTATGCTGTCTTCCTGTCCTCATCTTTTCTTTAGACTTTACTTATTCTTATGATGCTAGATCTCTAAATTGCTAATTCTAGCCAAGATCCCACTTGAACATTTTTTCTGAGTAATTAACTTTATTCACTTAGTTTATGAGGCTGCCAGGATTGGCACAGAAACTCTTACACAATATGGTTGGCGTTTTGATCTCTTCTTACTAATATTTGTCTTGTATTTATTCATTGAACATTTATTGCATGCCCATTAGGTACAAAGCACAATTTCGGCCTCTGGGAGGTAAGATGAAAGGTGGATGAGAAGTGATCTGTGCGCTAAGGGAATTTACAATCTAGTGAGAAAGCAGCTGCGGGAGAAAACCCAGTACACGAAATTGCTATAATTAGAAGCAAAGTAAATAATGATACTATCAAATAGAAAAGAGAGAGAAAAATATTTCCAGGAGGTTTCCAAGAGGAGAAAGTGGAACTTGAATTTTACCTTTAAGGATGGGCAGGGTAGATAGAGGAGACAGACAGGCAAAAGCCTGAACCAGGAGAGTTGGACATGTAGAAGATGGGGCAGACATCACAAGGGCAGAAGGGCATGTCACGTGTAGGGACAGAGCAGGAGGTAAGTGTTAGAAAGTGCGTTAGGTTGGGTATAGAGTCCTGAAAACCAAGTTGGAGATTTTGGACTTTTGGGTGGGCAGCAGAGAAAAAGGAATGCTATTCAAGACAAGCGCTTTATTTCTAAGAGAAATAACTCTCAGTCATTGTGTGTCTCCTCTGTATCAGGCATTGAGCGAGGGGGTGTATATTTAACCTGCACAGGAATGCTGAAAGGATACATGATATTATGCCGTTTTGCAGATGAAGAATAATAAACTCCAAGAGGGAGATTAATCTGGCAATGCTGCACAATATGGATTACTGGGGCTTGGGACGAACTCTGAATTATTAACAGAGGATCAGTCAGGATAGCCAACTGAACATACACTTTAGTCTCTTCCTCCTATACCAATGTCCTAAAATTGACCAAAAGGATACATATCTTAAAATTTGCAATCATGCTGGCAAACCGGATCACAAACTAGGAGGTACACCTGAAAAGTGAGAGGCGGGGATGGTGGCGTCAGAGAAAGAAAGCGTGGCCTTCAGTGCCCACTGGGGAGGGCTGCTACCTGAGGTGGGCCCTCAGGTGGTGACAGAGCCTGGAGCTGTGGGTCCCAGCACTGTGGGCGCCGTGGAATAAGAGCCAGGCCGGCTGGCTAAGGTGTTTCAGTAGGAGTAGCCAGGGGTCCGCACCTGTGCCACGGCCCTCGAGGCCAGGTGGCGACAGCTGTCTCCGAACAGGAGTGGGGGGTTGGGGGCCCTTGAGTCGAGAAAAGCAGGCAGCACCCCAGGAACATGGCGAGCCTTGGGGGACAGGAAGCACCCTGCCCAGAATAACTGCTGGCACCCCTGCCAATTTAAACCTTGGGTATCACAGCTAACTCCCCTCCCACAGTCAATAGATGTAAACAGATTAAACGTTCACAGAGGAGCTAACAGGGAATCTCAAATAAAAAAAGGTATAGAGCAAATCAGTAGCAGACATTTGAGGGGAACAAACTGCATTTTGAAAAAAGTACCAAGTTCAGCAAACAGAGGCATTTTCTTTGGGTGCGCCCTAATTTTTCTCTGTACCTGTCTTCTGGTGTTTATCATTTCCTACAGCCTCCCAGTTTCCTACCCCAGACACAGTTGACTGCTCCTTCATGTGTCTTGTGTTGAGCCTCTGACTTTATCTTCCTCACCTCCACTGCTATCATCTTCCATTTATACCATCTGAATTCTGACACTTATATATAACTAACTATGGACTTATATGCAGTCCCACTTAAATCAGACACTGATAAAGTTAGAAGCAAACTTTGAGGATTTTTAGAATATCAAAACTCAAATTTATTCTTACGTCTCAAGGCACTAAGAAGAGGAAATTGTTAGTTTTTTTTTTAAATTATAACTTTAGAAAGCTAGAGGAAGGCAGTATATTTCAGTATGTGTTACTATTTAAGCATATTTTCCAAGGGATTTTACACATATACTTGTGAAGAATAAGTATTCACAATGACTAATCTTGCTTTAATTCACACCAAAGAAAATAGTACTGGTTGACATGGCAAACTATTTTCAGGTTTCTTTTTGTAACCGTGGCAGTTGCCGTTTAGAAGGCTATGAGAGGAGCAGCAAACATACATTACCAAGTTCCCTCATTTTCCTCCGAGAATAAAACTGACTAGTTATTAAAAAAATGATATGTACATGATACTCACATTTCGTAGCCATCAACTTTTCAAAAGACTGGGCCCACTGTAATGCTTCCTCCAAAGTAAGGCTTTGAAAAGAAACAAAAGGTGCTCATTGCACTAAAATATTCTCAAGCTTTTTCTGAACTAAATAGAAATATGCTATCTTGAAAATAATGCCCAAATATAGTTATACTCTATTTGTGTGTAGTTTTGGGTGGAAATTTATTTCCCAGTGATCTTTTACGTTTTATTTTTACTTTCTAAGTGATCAGAATTATAAAAATATAAAAGTAGAAAAAACATGAAAATCTGATAAAATAAATTTTAAAAGACAAAGAACCAGAGTTTTATAATCTCTGTGGCCCAGATTACCATTGTTAATATTTTGATGTATTTCTTTTTAGTTTTTTGGTTGTATGCACGTTTGTGTGCTTTTAACCAAGAAGTAATCATTCTCTGCATATGTGTGCACATACTTTATATGTGTGTGGGGTGTGTATATACGTGTATGTCTTCACAATTATGTCTTCACAATTTATAGTGTTATAATTTATGGCTTCACAATTTATAGTGTTATAATTTATAATTGTAAATTTATTTATTTTTTTGATTAGGGAGATATTTATTCTCTTATCTTTAGATGAGTAATTGTAAATTTATAATCACTGGGAGTCAGTATCATTTATAGTGACCATGAAGTATTCTACAAGGGGGCATTCCATAGTTTACATAATTATTCTCAATGAGTGTTTTGATCATTTCTAATTTTTCACCAATAAAACCAAAATAACCCAGCTGTCATTGAGGCTTGCCATGCCCACAGTCAAGGTAATTCCTTAAGAGATTAACAGAAGTAGAATCAATGCTTCTAAAAAGGTTATACATTGTATGCCGCTGCCACCAGCAATGTGTTTGCTCATTTATGTATTAGACTCTTAGAGTTTATCCACAAAACCTATTGGCATGCATAACTTTGTATTTATTATGTATAAATATTTTCTTGGTCAGTTATTTGCTCTATATGTTTTTACCTTGACAGTTTTAGTTTTTATCACTGTGAATAATATGTCAAGTTACATTTGACCTAAACATATGAAAAAGGCTATTTACCATTTTGAAAATATCTGTGGAAGAGACTGGCTTTGAGACTTCATTTCTTTCATTTTGGTGGGCTTTTTGAGGTGAATTGGTAAGCGACTGTTCATTAGAATCACTTTCTTTCCCTCCTTTGAAATACTCAGTCCGTTCATTGCCACTCAGTTTATGATACGTTCTTACTTTTCCTATTTTTAATAACCGCATCTAATCAAAAGCCACTATAGATACAAGCAAGCACTGCCCATTGGCTATCACCTGGTATAGTTAGCTCAGTACTCAGTGTTGAGGTGACAGCCATCTGCATTAGCAGGTACTTAACACAACGAAAGAAGATTAGTTAAAGAGGTTAAAAAGTAACCTGGGACACAGAAAAATATTGGGAGTCCTAGAAAGGTCAAATATCCTTTGTTTTCTGAAAGTTCAGGTGGTACTTGCTAGTTCTAGATGGACTGTTCACATTAGCACTGAGGCTTAACAGTGCACTGCCGTTCAGATTGTTTTCAACAAACATTTCCATGCAACGGTGTCAGACTCGTTGTTCCTTTCTCGTATTAGAACTTTTAAAAACAGAAACCTAAAATCACCTTTTCCAATCCGTCGAAATGAAAAGTGCTTGGCAAGGTGTCCTGCAGACCTAACTGTCATGTAGGAGAGAAGAAAAGCTACAGCGTGAGAGGAGATACCGTCACTGTCCTGGGTTAGCTCAAAGTTTGGTGTTGGTGATTGTTGGCAAAGGAGTACCTGTGCCTCTAAGGGTCATGAGTTTATGGAGATGCATTGTGATTGGGGTAATTATGGTTGGGGGTAAAGCTGTGAAGTAAAATTTGGTTTTGGCTTAATCCCATTTTTGCTTGTAATTTTTCTTGAGTATTTCACCAATTTCATGCTGTCCCGTGGCTACCAGTTTCCCTTAGGGTAATTCTAAACACCTTTGTCCCCTCATCCACTGGAGTTTCTAATAACAGACTCCACTTTTGTGTCCCCTCCTTTCTTCTGGACAGAGAGAGAGCAGGCACCAAACAGATACGGGAGCATTCTGAGACATCACAACATTGCGGAGAGAGGAATGAGGAGTATCTGGAGTCTGACAGTCCTGGGTTCTGATTCCTGTGCTGGACTTGATAGCTTTTGGTCTAACTTAAAATCTCCAAGCTTCAGTTTTATTATCCACAAAGTTACCCTGAACATTAAGTTAGGTCAAGAACATTAAGCACTTATCAAATGACTGTCATCTCTTGGTTTGTGAGGAATGTGAATTCTCTTTCCTTGGCCTTCGCCGGCCCTGATGGTGGGTGTCAGGGCAGGTAGAAGGAAGGCAAGCGTTGATGGTGATGCTTTATGGGAATCGTCAGCAGAAGAGAAGGAAGCTCTTCCCAAACCAGCCTTCTCGTCTTCCTCCTCACACAGGCCTGTGCAGTTCAGCAGCCTCAACTGGTCATTTGCAATGCTGAGCTTTGGGTCTTCCTGTCTCTCCCACCCACCACTGGAGACTCTGCATCCTCCAAACACACAGTAGCTGGTTTGCATTTTTGGATGTTTGGATACCTCAGGGTGGGAGCCTGCATACCAGGAGTTCCGACTGTAGCAGGGATGTGTGGCCACGACTGAGTCTCCATGCAGATGAGGTCAGGCTCTCAGGTTAACCTAACAGGGATCCTCGGCCTGGGGATTCTTCAGGGTGAGCAAATCCAGTCAAATGGTTTGTTACCCTCCTCAGGCATTCCGCTTTCCATTTTAGTATAGCCACTGGCCCCACCTGAATGGCTTCACTTTGAGTTATGGCAAAATGTAGAAGAGACCTGGGAGCTTGGTGAGCATTTGGTTACCCCTCCAGTCTCACCTCTTCCAACCACGGACGAAGGTCTGGCGCTTTGTAGATAGAGGGTTTGAACCATGTAAATAGTTTGGATGAAAGAATCTCATTTTAACATATAAAATTTTAACAATATAAGACTTTAAAAAAAACCTAAGAATATCTGTTTGTAAAAGACTCTCTAAAAACATTAACCTTGCTGAATTCTCAAGTGTGAACCATGAATAATGAAAATGGAACCTTAGTGTAACGCATGGTTGCCCTTCTAGTGGAATTACGTGTAAATGCAAATTTTACTTTCTGAGCAAAATATGTTAAGACAGCAGTTGAATAAACATACACCTACTTATCATGTGATAAATATACATGATAACGGTAATAGAATTTACATGCTACTTACTTTGAAGGAGGCCTCTTAGAGTTATCTCTGCACATCTTACAAATCCAACAGTTCCGCCTGCTCATTTTTCTAAAGAAATGCAGCATATACTTAGTATAATCTAGTGATTTAAAATGATTATATATTAGAGTCAATTTTTAAAGAACAGACAAAGTTATAAATCATAAAATAATAAGGATGGGTTCTTGAAGTTAATGGAACACAACCACTGGTGGGGATGGGAAGGAGGGACGAGAATAAAATGACTCATCTCATAAATATTTTATAGGAATATAGGTGCTTTGAGTTGTGATTTTAGAACTCATCTGGCCCACCCGTTCTCTAATAACAGCTTTCAAAAAATACAGCTCTCTGAAAAAGATCTTTCCATGCAGGGGCTCCCAGCAGTGAATTCACCAACTCCCAAGTCTTCCCACTTTGGAGAACTCTTATTTATAGAAAGATCTCTCAATATACTGAACAAGAATTGGCCTCTTTGTAATTAACCAAACAAAATAGTGTAAACAGCCAAATAAAAACAGAAGCCTTTTTAAGGGCAGGTGCTGAGTGGAGTGTTGCCTACCTGGCGTTCCCCACTGTGGTCAGCGTGACTTTGACTTTAAAATTCAGGTAGAGGTTAGTCAGCCCAGGCTTTATCGACAATGTATGGCACAGAAGGTTTTTAACTCAGGACTTTGAGAAAAAAAACTCAAACATTTGTTAAAAACGATTAAATCCACACTTTACAATGAGAGCTGGAAATACTTTGCTAAATATATATTCACACTTATCTGCAGTGAGTTATTCAGGATAAAGAGTGAGTTTAATATCAGTCTTTATTGGTTCATGGGAAACATCTGTTGAACACTTGTTATGTACCAGGTTCTGGCTGCCAGGGGTCTACATAGGTCCCGTCTTTCCTCTTCCCATCCTCACTAACAAGCAGTGAAAATTCACGTGGTGGGGACTTTGCAACAGGAAGTACAGGGGCCCATGAGTACACGTGTGAGGAGAACCTAACCGGACCCGGGGGTGGTTAGAGGAGGCATCCCGGTAAAGCAGTAGCTGAGCTAGAACTACAGGGTGTGCAGGAATGTGCTGAGTGAAGGAGAGAGGCAGCTTGGGCCCAGGTCAGGAGGCAATGGGTCGAGTCCTCGTTGAGGAAATGAAAGGAACGTGGTCACTACATGAGTCCAGAGTGTGGCAGGGAGAGAGCTCGGAGAGAAAGGCTCCAAAGTGTTCATTGCAGCAAGAACGTGGTGGGAGATGAAGTCATAAGGGTAGAGGCAGAAGCCAAGCACGATAGGCCTTACACACCATCAGTTTCATAGTAAGAAGCTGAAAAGTCATTGAAGGTTTTAAGATATGGAATAGACGTGTTAACATTTGAAACTGGTTCTGTAGTAGAATGGATTGCAGGGTGGCCAGGGTGGAATGAGGGAGACCAGTTAGGAGGTGACTGCAGGAGTCCAGGTGAGGGATGTTACAAGCTTCGGTGAGGAAGGTGGCAGTAGCAGTGGTGGGAAGGGGATAGATTTCAGGTGTTTTAGCGGAGGAACTATCCGAACTTGTTGATGTATTGACTCTACCCGGTGGGAGAAGGAAAGGAAACAAGTTCAGGTGGAAGAGATTCAACCTCAAGGTAAACATGGGCAGTTTTCATAAAACATATAAGAGAAGCCAAAAGAAAAGATGAGATGGTCCAGGAGACAGTACAAAACAAGAAGAGTGGGTGGCTCAAGACAGATGAATGAACACACGTGATTAAGAGAGAGACTGAGACAGAGGGCCCTGCAGGAGGAAAATCAGAATAATATGCTATGACAGAAACCAAGGGAGGAGTTATCAGAAGGAAAAAAAAATGGCTAATTGAGTGTTAGGACCTGGGTAGAGATTAAGAGAGCAAAGGACTGAAAACATCCCTCAGATTTGTGAACAAGAAGGTCATCTATAACCCCAGTGAGAGTGGTTTTAGTGGAGTGGGGAGGGCAGAAACAAGCAGCAAAAAATAAGAGGAAATGGAGACCTGGCCTGCACATCTCTGGGGACATGGTTCATAAAGTCTACACTGCGAGTGATTCAGCCTGAAGTTGGCCGTGGTAGCCATGGACAGAGGGTGAACACATAGGAGAAGGAGGGAAAATCAGTAGAATTTCAGGTTTCTGAAGACGAAGGAGGAGGTGGGATTCAGAAGGGGGGTGTCGGACTTTGGAGATGTCCCAGTGGAAGCATAGGAGGAAGTTACTGTCCCCTTGTAATCGGAAGGGGCAGGGAAGGCACAGGTGCAGGTCTAAGTATATTTGCAGGTTTGGGGATCAGAACTTATGGGTGCTGTGGTCTGCTGGACTTCATTTTCTGTGTGGGTCTTTGCTGTGAGGAGAACCAAGGGACAGGAAGCTAAATACATCTACAGGATGGAACAAAATTAGGACTCTTGAGTGCAAATATAGATTCACTGTAGTTTAAGCAAAAGGGAGAGTTTATTCTAGATTCACACTAGTTTAAGCAAAAGGGAGAGTTTATAGGGAATATGTTTGTGCAGGTAGATTCTGGACAGCCTTCAATGCTGGGCTCTACCCTGTTGGTAGGGATAATTCATTGAGGTCTTTCAATAATAATGTGATGAAAATAAGTCTTTTTCTAGAAGGACAAATCTGACTGAAGTTAATTAACACTGAAATAATCGAGGCTGAGAAAACTGTTGCAGCGATTGGCTGTCCTTAACTGATCCTGTGTGTAATTGCACCCTCAAGTTTCAAGATTCCTCATCTCTGTAATCAACTCTAAGATGAGGATTATACCTGATGGCTCTCTGCTTATTTTCTAAGTAGGAGGATGGTAGACAACTTCTTTCTTTTTTTTATTATTATTATTTTTTTTTTGTGGTACGCGGGCCCCTCACTGTTGTGGCCTCTCCCGTTGCGGAGCACAGGCTCCGGACGCGCAGGCTCAGCGGCCATGGCTCATGGGCCCAGCCGCTCTGCGGCATGTGGGATCTTCCCGGACCGGGGCATGAACCCGTGTCCCCTGCATCAGCAGGCGGACTCAACCACTGCACCACCAGGGAAGCCCTAACAATCGTTTTTATATCTCATCGTCTCCTCACTTGATCTACTGGATCTATTTGCACACATTGGTGATCTGTGTATCTAAAGTTCATGTCTGTTTATATAAGTCATCATATTTTCTTTTCTAAATTGAATGCACCTGTTTGACAAAAGCAGAGCAGTCTTAGTGTGCACCACCCACGGAGGTCAGCAGCACAGCAAAGGTAAAGTAATTTTTGGGTGCACTAGAGTTTTGGGGAGTCCCGCAGTTCCTGAGAGGTGAATTAAAATAATCCTGGGCTCTGAAGCCAAACAGACATATGCTTGAGTTCAGGCTCTTACTAGGCTGTGTGAACTTGGGCATATTAATTAAACTCTCAGTTTCCTAATTTCCTCTTCTCTAAAATGGAACTGTAAATATTAGAAAAATGCATGTGTGCGAAAACTTTCTGTTCCAGTTAATCTGATCAGTCCTTCAGCTTCTTACACTCTGTCCCTCAGGAAATATTTCCTAAGCTCTAATGTATGTACAGGAAGCACATGTTCTGTCAGACTGCATTCCTTCCTCTTTTTAAAGTTCACCTCATAAGTTTTTCCAATTAATCTTATTCATTCTTCAGTGTGTCAGCACACCCTGCAAATCCTCCTTCCTTCGTTTGCGTTTGCTCTTGTGTTCCTATTTTTTCTGTTGTTCACGTATTATGTTAGTAGCTGAGGTTCCAGCTTTATAATTAGCTAGGTCTGCTGCAGAGCTTCAGACACATGTGGCATGTGTACCCTATTGAAGGGATGGGGCCTCCAGGAAGGATTTGTTTGGCCAGAAGAGCCCTGGCAAGCTTGAGGGGTAGAGGGGAAGGGGCGAGAGGACAGCCCAGCCAGAGCTTCCGCTTATGTACAATTATGCAGGCTGTCCCCCAACCCGGATGCCTGGTCTGGAGGAGAGAAGGGTTGAGATCCACCCACACTTCCCTTTCCAGGCTGTGGCCCCCAAGTGGGGTTTCATCCATGTGGTGGAAAGGCTCCCTTTTTAAATTCCAGCAAAGGCTCCATATAGATGAGTCGCAGCCCTGTGCTCAGCTACATGACTGATGCAGAGGGAGGTTCTCTGGCCCAGGTGGCTCATTAGTTGGAAAAGGAGTGGAATATAAATATATATAATATACAAAAATATACACAAATATATAAAAATAGTGTTATTTATATTTCTGACTTTACTCTTACTAGAGTATAAATTTCCTGCTGTTATGTACAAATGCTCTTTGATAATCATGTATAAGTAGTTGTTTATATGTTGTTGTATTCTAAGTCAAACATTCACAGATTTATTAAATTATGGAATGCCAATAGAATATAATGACATAAAAGCATCAACAATTAAATTAATACTTAGTGACAGAATTGGGTACAAGATGATTTTTCTACATAGAAAAATCAGATCACAAAATAGTCTTGTTTTGTGAAGTTTTCTGGTTTTCTAATCCATTGAGAAATGCAGCTTGTTGGTTGCTGTCCCAGTGACTGGAAGCCTGCTGCTCATCTTCTAAGATTCCTGGGACTGCACGTCCCTTGCACACCTGCATACCCTCTTTCAGTTACTGCTGGATTCACTATCACTATGCACCTCTACTTTGCTGGAATATCACAGAACACTCCCCGTGTCCTCATAATGCCTCCAGCGTTGAAACCAAGAGATAAATGCACAATTATTTAACCCAGTTTCTGGTAATAGAACAGATTGAACTCCTGAGTTTATTACTTCTTCCAACTGACCCTGCTAAAATTATAGTAAAGGAATGTATAAGGCTTAAACATGAAGGAGAAGGCAGATTAAACATGGAGACAGAAAACACAATATTTCAAACGAATCCTGGAAGATGGAAAGCAGAAAAAGTAATAGAAATTAAAATTCTCATACCTCTAAAAGGAGAAGAGAAAAGGCAGCCTTTGGAATTTCATCTGACAAAATGAAGAAAATATAATTCACAGTGTGAGGACAGAGAACTTCCTGTCCTAGTGGTTTAAAAGGAAATGTCTGCAGTCCTGCATTCAACAATATTTATCATTAAGTAGTGCATCCACATCTACAGTTACCAAAATATAGTGACAGAGTGAAACACTTTCATATTTACAGTTGCAAACTTTTTTTTTTTTAATTTTTTTTTTGCGGTACGTGGGCCTCTCACTGTTGCGGCCTCTCCCGTTGCGGAACACAGGCTCCGGACGTGCAGGCTCAGTGGCCATGGCTCACGGGCCCAGCCGCTCCGCGGCATGTGGGACTTTCCCGGACCGGGGCACGAACCCCTGTCCCCTGCATCGGCAGGCGGACTCTCAACCACTGCGCCACCAGGGAAGCCCTACAATTGCAAACTTTTAAGAAATATTTTTGGTGATTCCAAAAGGAGTAAATTCTAAAAATATTTAAAGTATAGTTCTTCACAACTAGAATTTGATTAAAATTCCTGTTGATAAACTCATATTTATTTTGCTTATAGTTAAATCCAATTAAGAACATTTGCAGTGAAATTATACCTTGCAAATTAGAGCACACATGGTCATTTACTGGTAAAAATATAAATAAGCCTCAAATATTCCACATAACTATAATTCTGTTTGGCAAGAAAAGAGTTTCCTGTGAAAGAATGACTTAAACTGATGAGATATAGAATTGATTTAAATTGGAGAAACTCACCAAGCTTCACATCAACAATAATCATTTTTTCCTCATATGGGTGGTATGATACGTAGAAAAATTCCATTGACCTAAAAATAAAATAATAACAAAAACAAACAAAAAATTATTGTGTGCTTCCTGGAGAATGCATATTTGGCAAAGATTTCTATGAATTCCCTGCCTTACATTTTAAGCAAATATTTTTTCCACTTTGTAAGTGCTGGATTATGGTTATCTACATTTTTGATTTATTAACTCCTTATTTAGAATTTTATTAGTTTCATGCATTGATATCATAAAAATTCCTATACTTTGTATTTTCCATTGCTTTTTCTTTAAATATTTTATCTTATTTAATATTATATATTAATTTACCTAGCTTTTTTATTTTTCAATATCCTCGTGGTAAAACCAGTGTGCATTGTTACTATCTAAGCATAGAATATTTGGAACAAGTTTAGGCGTCCGTATGATTTTACCTCCAATGTTTTTTCCTGATTATTTTAAAGAAAGAATATATTTCATCTATGAAAGCCAATTCTTAGAGTGGTTATAAATGCATTAGTTATTAATTGAGTTAGATATATAATATGCCAGGAATAGATTCAAGTTTCCTCTAACGTTTAAATGAAATCTTTCTCAAAGTGATATGAAAATAAATAAATTTTCTTAAATTGAGCCTTTTGACATATTTAAGTGTTCTTATTATCCTGGTAGGCAGTTGACATTCTGTTCATATGTAATGTTGTCATTTGAATGTGTTTATTTTATAATGTGACGTGTCACATAAGATTTAGAAAAACCTAGAAAAAATTTTTATTTTAGTGAGATTTTGTCTGTCATAGCACACAAAATTCTTGCCTTTTAAAAAACAAGCTTCCCTGGTGGCACAGTGGTTGGGAGTCTGCCTGCCAATGCAGGGGACACGGGTTCGAGCCCTGGTCCGGGAAGATCCCACATGCCGCGGAGCAACTAAGCCTGTGCACCACAACTACTGAGCCTGTGCTCTAGAGCCCGCGAGCCACAACTGCTGAAGCCCGTGTGCCTGGAGCCTGTGCTCTGCAACAAGAGAAGCCACCGCAACGAAAAGTAGCCCCCCTCACCGCAACTAGAGAAAGCCAGCGCACAGCAATGAAGACCCAATGCAGCCAAAAATAAACAAATAAAATGAATAAATTTAAAAATTAATAACTTAAAAAAATAAAAGTGAAAAACAAGTAATTTGTGCAATAGTTGTGCTTAGGCAGAACAGTAAAGAATGAAGAAATTTCATAAAATCAAATTAATACTTCATAGAAACCGTCTAACAACCTACACTTGAAATCAGTACAGCTAATTAAATGATGGAACTAATCATTGGTAGTGCGTAATTTTTGAAACAAACAATTCTGAAGTTCCTGATTTTATAATGTATCTTTATCTAAACATACATACACACAAGAAACACATAAAATGAAAGACCATACTCTAAACTTTACTGCTCAATTTAGAGGCTTCGTTTATACATGAGTGACTTTTAAGTTTTAAGTATTCAAAGCCTAGGCCACACAAAGTGTGGTTACTAGTTTGTTTCTTTGTTTTCCTTAGAAGAACCCTGCTAACACTTCTGCTTTTGAAATAAACATCCACTAGTCATTTATATCAAGGAACATTATTGTATTCATCAACTATTTTATAGAATCTCATACTTACAAATATATGCTGTAGAGTAGTCCACCATGCTAAATTCTATTTCCTCCCTGTATGATCCTTTTGAAATCAAGTTCTGAAATTCCCTCAGACCCCCAGCATCTTATTTTTGCTGGCATGAAAGAACTTGACTGTCTCAATAATTACCTTCGATGGCACTCTGGCCTCTGTACCGGATGTTCTGTTTTTACACACGTATCTATGCAAAGAGAGGTTTTGTTGAATATGGAAATCAGTGCTGTGGGATGCAATGGCATTGCTGATAAAGAGGTCTTATCTAACATTATTAGCCCATCTGAAGTGATCAGACGATTGGAAGCGGTAGTTCCATGAAATCTTCAATGTAGTAGTCAGCATTTTTTCCCCCAATAATTCATTTTTGTAGTTTTAGAAAATGTATAGCTTAAAGTAAAATCCCCCTTTTAAAAAAAGACAGGGAACCGAATACCAATAAGTCGGCTACCACAGCAAACAGTTGTTATCAAATTATTGAGAACCATTAAAATCAATCTGGAATAGTCAAATTACTAAGGACTTGTAACAATCGAAAGATCTAAAGAGGCCTGTTTTCTAGCTAAACCTTTCTAGTTCTTTCAGCTGGTCCTCATAGGGCAGTTTTTAGACTTTCCTTCATTCTCCAGTTTGCGAAAACACCTGTTAAAATCTTAACTGAGCACGGTGCTGCAGATGTGGACTGGTGAATGCAGAGGATGGTGAGATTGCCAGTGCCCTTGTCCTATGCCTCCTGTAATTGTGTGTGTGGGGCGGGGGGAGGGTGATTGATAAGAGGGGGAGAAACAGAGTGGTGGCGGTGGAGGAATGAATGCTAAATAAAACAGCAGGAAAGATCAGGCTGTGGTTGATGGAGTGTTTCTTAGTAGTTAGACGCCTAATGATGTAGAAGAGTACCTTTACGTGTATTCTATGATTTTGAGGTTTAAACCCAGGGAAATTGAGTCTCTCAAGCTTAAAGGGTAAGTTTGGGAATAGAAAAGGCAGACAAAGTTCAGGAAGTCAGGAGCTGAATAGATGTAGCAATGGTGCAGGGAATAAAGGGTGGGGTTTGGATTAGTTGGGAAGGATCCAGGTTGTTTGCTGAATGCAGTCATTTTCGTTGGCTTCTCGTCGTACAGTTCCTTCCCCAGCTCGGGGCATTTGAGACTCTCTCCAGGCATTGAGCCTGGGATTCAGGAATGAGTCCTCTTTCTCATGGTTTGGGTGCAAGAAGCAGACAGGAAGATTCTGAAAGTGACACCCTGAACGAGTGGCCGTTTCAAAGCCTATTTAACAGAACAAAACTGGAGCATCTTCCTATGGAGTGAAAACTGGGTGTCAACAGGGGCTGGGAAACGAGCCATGGAGGGACAAGTAACAGGATGGGTAGGTAGAAGGCAGTCCTGGAAGAATTCTAGAACAAGGTGTAGATGCTTGTGACAGATTTCTTAGCATTTGTGGTGTCTCTGGAAAAGGGTAGATCAGGACAATTGATGGGGTTGGAGCATTGTAGGCTACTTTTTTTTTTTTTCTTGCAGTACGCGGGCCTCTAACTGCTGTGGCCTCTCCCGTTGCGGAGCACAGGCTCCGGGCGCACAGGCTCAGTGGCCATGGCTCACGGGCCCAGCCGCTCTGCAGCATGTGGGATCTTCCCGGACCGGGGCATGAACCCGTGTCCCCTGCATTGGCAGGCGGACTCTCAACCACTGTGCCTGGGTTGGAGCATTGTAATGCTTGGTGACTAGGCGGCTGTGACTGATTCAGTGATGTCAGGTCTGGGCAGGTACCAGGATCCTTGTGCTTTTGCTGGTGCAGCTCTGGAATGCCCTTGCCTTTGAGAGGCTGTTTTTTTTTTTTTTTCTGATTAACTTCGATCTGCACATTCTGCATAATCACTTTTACTCTATTTCTGTTTCAGCCAAACTAAGTCCAAAGTAACGGAAGTTCAAATGTGCACAATCAGTGAATATTTAATATTTTTGTATGGTTAAAATCCAAAATGAACTTCATATGAGTAGAATAAAGAAATATTGGATATTGGTTATTGATGGTGGTTGTTTAAGAAATAAGCCTACTATTTACAGTGCATCCTACTTAAATAGTTGTTGCCATTCATTCGTACGGTAGCACTTTCTAATATATTCTGGAACCAAAAGAAACCTCTAGTGACTTGACTAGTAGGCGCTGGTGAGTTCTTCAGTGAAACGTATCCAGTAGTCGACAGTGTGTGGCAGTGTTTTCATTCCCATATAGGAGAGATTTTCCCACATGTCCACAAATACAATCACCTGCTTTGAGACCCTGCGGAATGGCTGCTACACTTACTGCTGTGGAAAGTTTTCTGTTCAGATTGAAGGACAGACTTTTATTTTCTACCCGCCTACAGAGGTATATTTCTTTTCAAACCAAATTTTATAATCATATTCAGCAGCTATTTCTAGCTGTGTTCACCCAATACTTAGGAAAACTCATTTAGAATGTTTTCATTTCCTTTCACTAAACTGAAAATTAAGTGGTTAGATAATGAATTATGAAAACATTTACAGTGATGCTTAAGTACTGTATAAAAATGCTAATAATTCCTGTTTACTAATCTAAAAAGACAAACAAAAAGAAAAGTGTACTGGAACAATCTGTCAAAGACAGTCTTAGATGATGTGAATGTCACATCGCCTTTTTAGTCTTTAACAGAAGCTTTTTTTTTAAAGCAATTGTTTTAGCTTTACATTCTTTCATTAAAGGATTTAAAAATATTTTATTCAAGGTCTTACTTACAAAGACACAGAATTTTTACTAAAAAGTTAGGAAACATTTGAGTTCTGTGTACCTTGTTCTGATAGTACCTTGCTCCAAGCAACCACCCAGACTACTAGTCTCTTAGCCACAATCCTCACTGTATCACCAAGTAAGAGATGAGGCCCCTTCCCTGGGGTGACCAGATATCTGTGATCTGCATTTTGTGAGGATCCGTTGCCTTTCCCAGATCCTGAGACGTTCCTCTTCGTTTCTGGGTAGATTTCCCCTTGTTCCACCTGTGCCCTTGGTGCAGGATGACTGGGGCCGCTCCTGCTTTCCTTTAACCCTGCCCCCTTAGCCTTGCACTTGGTCCTTTCTGCCCGCACTTCCTTCCCATGTTGCATCCTTGCAGAGCAAGGATCTGTCGTGATGGACTCAAGGTCCACGTCTTAGAGTGTGGCCCTACCTCTGCCACGAGACCTGACTCACCTCCTGGTCTTGTCAGCTCTGGCTTGCTGCTGACTTAGACACAATCTAACTTTGGCTTCTCCCCTGTGTGAGCCAGAAGCATAGTGACAACATAAATTAGAAACAGTCAACTGAGCACCCGGCACTGTTGCCAGGACAAAATGCACTTAAATAGCAATTAAAACTAACTATCCATTTTGTCTGCATTTATTCAAATGACTGACTCTAAAGATGCCTTTGTTACAGTTACGGTTCTGCCAGCCTGTAAAGCTCAGTCACTAACGCCCGATCATCACAGTCTCCATGTGACAGCTGCTCTGAATCCATTCTCTGGGCCTTCCCAGGAAGTCAGTAATGCTGTCAGGGTCCTGATCTCCAGTTCGTTATTACAAAGCAACGGCAGCCCTACTTGGTTTCCCTTTCTCCTGAGCACTTAGTGGTCTCATCCTGTCCTTTCAGATTAGTCTCCAGGGGATCAGTTAGAATTTTATTGTTTTCCCCACTGTATTTAAGGCAACATTAACTTAGCTAGGAAAGCAATGTTCTTTTCCTAGAAAAAAGAAGACAGTGCACCGTTGTTTAATTTGGACTGGGACACATCTATTAGCTTTTTTTCTACATTCACATGGCTGATCTGGTTATCTCTGCTTGGGGTTGAGGGTACATCCATTTGAAGATTTGCATAGGCCCTGTCAGGTGTCCCCAGGCCCTTCCAACCCAGGACTGCTTTGTTATTTTTTGACTTGGGTTTGAGGGGGCTGCTTCCTGGACCACACAGTTAGGGTAAATTTAAATGATGAATCCAGGAAAGCACACACCTGGTATTATGCTGAATCCAACATGCTTGCTTCATCTTGTCCTCAGTCTTTGCAGGTAACTGGTTTTCTAGTCCACTCTCTCAATGAAGATGCAGCACTTTGGGGGTCCTTGGCTCACCTTCCTACCTGATACAGCCTGGGATCTCTTTTTCTGGCTTTCAAAGGACTCCTAAGAGCCAGCCCTCTGGCTGAGTTCAGCTGTACATTTCATGCTGGTTTACGGCTCTGCTCTGGTTTTCCTTGGGGATTTCTGTTACTTTTTGTGAGCTCAACTATGCATTTAAATGGGGGTATTTGTTTTATATATATATATATATATATATTTCTAGCATTTCTAGGTGTCTGGTAGTGAGATCTTTCAAGATATGCCTTGTGTCCTATAATCCATATTTTCTTTTATATGAAATGTGATATATTTATTTTTTAACAAAGTCAAACTCAATGAAATATCAAGGAAGCTGGAACTCCAGTAGTTCCTTGTTATCACAGATGGAAACCACCATTATGTGCTTCTTTAAGTGAGAAATACCTTAGACATACTGGGCCCACTGGACATGGTTGCAAAGCTGAGGCCTGTCTGGTTTCTCATCACCTGAACAATTCACTTCACTGCCCTTATTCTTTACATAACCCTGGCGCTTTCTGCGAAGTGTATGAATTTTCAGCTATAGATGGGTGGAACAAACACACCTGGGCCACATTTCCTATGTTTCGTTTAAAAAAAAATTTTTTTTTTTAAATCACAGAGATTAAAATGGCTCTTCTGCAGATCACTATTTCAAAACTTGCTGACAATCTGGAAACAAATCTGTCCCCAAGGCAGTGGTGAATGGTGATGAATAGCTCCATCCCACTCCAGGAGGTCTGTGTGGTGTCCAGGGACTCAGGGAAACAGCTGGCTAGGTAGTGGCTCAGAGACAAGGGCAGTCTGAGAAGAAATAGGTCCTTGAGTCGGTTGGTAGGCAGTACATCGAAGGGTGGAGAACTTGGGGTCAGCCTGCATGGATCTCCCTCCTGTACCAAAGGAATACCCTGCTTTTCTCACCCATGCTTCAACTGCATATGTGGACAGAGCACTGAGACTGGTGTAGTAGATGCTCAGTAAATATTTGAACAATTAATGAATATATTCCCTTTCCAACAAGATTCATCGAAAATAAAAACTACCCTTAATGTTCTTTTGACCAATTTTCACTTATGATTAAATTGTGGAGTTTAGGGAGAAGGATTATATTGCACAAGTTTTCCTATCACAAACCTTCCTTAGAGACAGTCCTGTGTCTTCCCTGTAGCCTTTTTATAACCTATAAATTAGTGTAGTAATTAATGAGAGATGTCAGCAAATGCTAAGCTTTGTAAGTATAATTTACTCAAATATGTGTTTTTTATGAAGCATGCAAATTTGAACAATGGAGTCCTTATGAGTCTCTCAAATAAGGAACTAGAATAAAACACAAAGCAAACATTTGTCTTTGGATCTGAAAAATAACAAAATGAAACTACATTGTAAAACCTTTGGAAGGACATGATAAGCAAGCAAAATGAGTTAAAACATGTTTAATTTTTATGGAAGGCAAGGAATTTTAAAAATGGCGATCCCAGACCTTTAGAAGTCTACTTTGATGTGCTTTCCTCCATTAAAAAAAAAAAAATACATATTTTTCCTCCCACAAGTTTGAATATTTGGGGTTTGCTTTAGCAACTGTAAAACTAGTCATTCAAATAAGTGTTTTGTTTGTTTTGTTTTTTAAGATATAGAAAATCTTTGCTTAAGACATTTTTACATAAAGGAAAAGTAATTTGGCCCAAAGAAAATTATGTCCAAAGGAAAACGAGCAGCATTGCCATTATAAAAGATACAATCCTGGGGTCCTAGAATCCTGCAAGGCATCCTTAATACAGGACATCAGAGCAATGGAGATTATTGAATGATTTTTAGAGATGAAGCCAAGGAAAGGGGCCGAATAGGAATTAGACAAGGGAGACTGAGACACAAGAAAGTATGACTTTAGTTTGGAAAAGAAAAATTGGGGGCTGTCGTCACAACATCCATTTTTCCCAATCATACTTTCAAATAATACAGAAAATAATATTTAATAAAACATGAAATTTGTGTTAACTTTACTGAAAACTTTCAAATACAATAATATGGGAAAGATGGCATTTTTTTCAGGTTAGTGGACATTTACCCCTTCTTATTGCTTTTCTAAGTAGGCAGAGGGTAAACAAAAGTGTGAAAATTATATTAATTGGTTGTTTTCTTCATACCTTTGCTGAACAGCTTTGTGAAAGAGACTTACAACAAGGGTGAAATTTCTGTTTTTAAATCTTGGTATTGTCTATGTAAGGAGTTGAAGAGCTTGTACTAGAGCTGCTTCTCCAACCGCATTTTAAAGTAGAAATTCTATCACAGAAATTGAGAGTTTAAAGCAACTTTGGAGATAATCTAGTTGAAAGCTTTCATTTCATTGACAAAGAAACTGATCTCTTTTGCATTGTTCCAAATCACACTAAACTCAGGTCTCTTAAGCCCTGAGCTTTGTGCCCTTCCTACATCCCTTTTCTGATCTACTTCTGATTGAGGACTAGAGAATTGTACATATCTTTCTTTCTTTTTTTTTTTTTTTTTTGCGGTACGCGGGCCTCTCACTGCTGTGGCCTCTCCCGTTGCGGAGCACAGGCTCCGGACGCGCAGGCTCAGCGGCCATGGCTCACGGGCCCAGCTGCTCCGCGGCATGTGGGATCTTCCCGGACCGGGGCACGAACCCGCGTCCCCTGCATCGGCAGGCGGACTCTCAACCACTGCGCCACCAGGGAAGCCCATATCTTACATTTCTGTTTCAGTTTTTATGTAGTAACCGAGAGTTGTCAGGCACACGTGTCTAGATGTCTACCCCTCCCCCGCTTCTTTCTTTACCAGAAGAACATGTGGCACAGATGCTATAGTTATACAAGTCCTGCCCCATTCTTCCTGCATTATATTCACTGTAATTAATTCATTTCATATTGAGAACTTGGCGTCTCCACTGGATTGTTAGTAACATGGTTTCCTGAGTTGAATAAATAGAATGTAATGCTTCTAAATCTAAGTTATCGGTCTCAGATGATGCAGTTTGGGCATCATTCTTTGATGAAACACAGTATATGCTGCCTACTACCAGAATATGTAAACTATCTCACAGAAAATATAGATTACAGGATGATTATTCATATTGAAAACAGTGGTTTATTTTACAAAAGAATTCTTTAAGGATTCCCTTAGTGAATTCCTCTGGTTTAAATTTCTGAAACTCAGCTGATGCTCAGTGTTTCCAGAACATAAAGCAAAACGTACTTGAATTGAATGACACATGAAAAACACCCAGACTTTTCTAAATAATGCCAGCAATTCAAAACGCTGGTTATATTGGATGATGTGAGCAATGATATACAGTACTTAATAATATAATTCTTATTTTATTTTTGCTTTCTGCCAAGGCCCTGGGTTGTTTGGTAGGATGAATGATACTATCTGGAGATTAGAAACAGATTTAAAATTGCTCAATTGCAATGCCTAGAAATACCCTGGAGAGTCAAACATGCCTGAGAAAAGAGGGTCAAAAAACCTATTATGAAACAGTGGTAATTAAGGAATATTCCACTTAGGTCTGTTTTGAGTCAAGCGGTACTGCAAAGGGGCTTGCATGGCTTTATTTTTAGGCTGAAGTTTATTGATTCAGGTTGAGGCCTCTGCTAATTGGCAGAGCTGTTCTTAGCTGACAAATGTGCGTTTGGTTCTAGAGAATGGGAAATTAAATGTTTCGTCTGTCTTTCTGGAGAAAGGAGATGGATTACTCTGCTGAGGAGACTTTCTCCAGGCTGAAGCCCCACATCTAGGTGGGCCATGGGCAAGGTTACTTGACAGATGCTGGGATTCACACAGTCCACACACACAGGGTTTCCCTGGGCCGATCAGTGACGAATTCTTCAGGGCAGTGCAGCCAGGGTTCCGGAGGCCACGCTTGAAATGAGGATGTGGGGATTAGGACCTTCCAGGTGACACAGCGCACAATTCATCTGGTGAGTTAACTAGCCGACTGCTTGGTCTCTGAGGGGCTGTGACAGGATGCAGATGGCAGTGTTGCGCGGGACGAAGGGATTGGCAGACAGTGGCTGGGGGCTGCTGTAGTGGCGGGGCGGCAGTCCAGGTGCAGGAAGACACAGACCATGCATCTTTAAAGGTGTTCAGAGCTCAGGAAGAAGAGACACAGGGCCCAGGGCTTGCTTTAATGCTCTGCTGTCATGGTCTTAAAATTCTTCACAGTTGTGTTGTTGTTGTTAATCAAAGGGCTTTTTGTTTTCATTTTGCACTGGGCCTCACAAATTCTTTAGCTGGTCTTGCTGGAAGGGGAGAGAAAAGATCAGGAGGCAGAGACCAGAAGGCAAATGTGCAAATTCCAGTCTGTGCCAGGGAGAATTCTGTTCTCTGTAATGGGGTTTAGCGATAAGGCATTTAAATAATCCTGCTGACATCATGATGTTGATGAAATGTCTGGAGGGCATTTGACCCCGGAGTTGCTGAGAGGGGAGAGGCCACGTAGTGGAGCTGATAGTGGAGTGAAGGACAGCTTCGAATGTCACCTGGGGGGAGCAGTCAGGTTAGGGGGTGTGGGGGGGGTCTCAGAGGAGGAAGTGCAGCAGTGGCCGCTGGGGGAGAGGTCCATAGCACGGGCCGTCCAAGTGGCCTGGGCCGTTGCGGTTGACCTAATTAGGAGGCCTGAGGAGTAAAGACAGTTTGCAGCATTCCATGGCCTTTGACTTGCTTGGTGCTCAAGAGAAAGTCTCTTGACTTGCAGTGTCTCAGATTCCTTATCAGTAGAAAGATGTTTTATCCTAGCTGCTCTCAAATACTAACAGTTTAGTGTGATAGCATCTGTCAAGTGCTTGAGCCCTGGGAGATAGGTGCTTTATCAATGAGTACAGTGGCCTGTTCCTGGCACCAGAAAGTGAATTTGGGGTCTAGCAGAGCTGCCTTGGAGGATGTGGTTTGAAGAAGTTTAGGAGTTCAAGTGTTGTACTTAGCAGTTGTCCAGGGAGACAGCTTATATGCAGTAGCCACCGTCCTCTCCCCCAAAGCTCCTGTGTATTATCTAGTTGTATTTCCTCACCAAGTTAAGTATGGGGTCAGACCCAGACATTCATTCTCTCAGGTCTTGTGGCTGGGCCCTGATTAATCTAGAGGATTCATAAAAATAATAGCCTGTGGCCTCTCAGGGGTATTACAGATAATTTAGTTCAACTCCTTAAATTTTCAAATGACAAAATCAGAAGAGGGGAAGGTCATGGGTGGCCCAGGTGGCACAGCTAAGTATGCAGAGCCGTGTCCAGTGACCAGATCTTTTACTTCTGGTCCAGGTAATTTCCCTGACATCACTCGTCTTCTGGTCAGTCAGGTCCGTAGTCGCTATATTTGAGGAGTTCTGTTGCATTCTGTGTTTACACATGTCCCAAGGTTATTATGGACTGCTTATTAATCAGGGTAATAATAATAGTAATAAGTACCATTTACATAGGGCCTGCGATGGGCACAGTGAGCTCAGCACTTCACCCAATCCTTTCAGCCACCTTTAGAGGTAGATCTTATTATTTTCACTTTTCAGAAGAGGAAATCGGGGCTCAATGTCGCATGGCTCTTAATTAGGTAGATTTTAGGTTTCATCAGCCTTCTAGCAGTTTTTAGCATAGGCTCCAGTGCATTTAGTGGGGACCCTTCCATTCCATCCTTCTCTGCTGAGAAAGAACTAGGGTGTGCATTAATTCATGGTATTTAGTTTCATTATTTTTTCCAGTTGATGAAGATTTAATCCAGGCGAAAGAAATAGAAGAGCTACAAGGGTGCCACTTTATGGAAATATTATGGTGACGTATGTATTCTGATTATAAGAAAGGACAATATTTGAAGTCAGTTTAAGCAGACCTGCCTAGAAATTGAAAAGAAATGGAAGGCTTTGCTAGGTTGTGCTTGCCCAAGATGTTCAGGATTTAGGCCACAAAGTCAGAATGTGCATATTCACCCCTCTGCCGGGTGCAGAGCAGAGAAGAATAAGAGGAGTGTGGTGATGCCCCCCCCCCCCGTCTGGGGAGGGTTGGAGACATGGCGGGCCCCCTCCTGCAGCTCTTTGCCAGACCTGTTCAGAAGCAGAGGACGTGGCCCCTAGACACGAACTCAAGGCCCTCTGTCACCGCTGTCATCCATGTTAAACAGCAAAGCCAAGCGGCCTTCAT
Organism: Leucopleurus acutus; assembly: GCF_964270905.1. Classification (NCBI taxonomy): domain Eukaryota; kingdom Metazoa; phylum Chordata; class Mammalia; order Artiodactyla; family Delphinidae; genus Leucopleurus; species Leucopleurus acutus. The sequence continues at coordinate 9,671,052 of NC_139143.1, forward strand.
TTACCTAAACTCGTGTTGTTTTTTCCTCTGTAAGCTTTTCGGTCGGCTAAGGCTGCTGTAAGTACAGTGAAGTGTAAAATAGCCACACAGGTTCCTGTCTGATGAGTGGAGTGCAGGTTTCTCATCACTCCCCAGGGGCCACTTACAATGGGAAATTGACCTTGTGAGCCTTGAAACTTTTCCACTCACCAGCCTGTATGTCGTGTATTATTTTGCCTTTTAAAATTAGCATGCTATTTTAGAAAACGAAGAAAGCAGGCTTTAGAGCATCCCAGGGCATCTGCTTTACGGAAACTGCATATCAGTCCCTGTCTCTTCACACTGAGTTTTAACTTATTACCAAAAATGGGAAAATATGCAAATAAAATACCTGTGTATTGATTATGCTTTTATCTTGAGGTCCTTTTGAATATCTGAATGATGGGCATTTGTGTGTAGATTTGACTCCTGTTTCTCCATGTGACTCTGCTTGTGGATTCTGGACTGTGGCATGCCCTAGAAGGTGTGGTGATTCACTTAGATGGTACCTGGCACCCTGTACTATGCCCCAGCACTGGGCCATGACATAAGATTTTATGTTAATAACAGCCATACTTTGTAGGTACTGAGTTTTCTCTGCAATTTGAAGGTATCAGAGGAGTGACAGCGTCTGTTCTGATGCCATCGGCGCCCCTCATTTGTGCCCTACGAGCATTCTGTGCTTATTTCTGCGTTTACTGGGCTTGTCACAGGCCTGCATTTGCATATACAAGGGCCTGGCTCCTTCTCTAGACTCTAAGCTCTTTGAGAGCAGGACCCGTGCCAGTCTTGTTCATTATTGGGTCCTCAGAGCAAATTAGTGCAAAGCCCTCAGTGGGCACTCAAATAAATATTTGTTTAATTGATTTGATACCTTTAATTCAATATTATTAGTACCTTTAATATGCCAGGCATTGCAAATCATGTCTTAAACGCATTTTCCCATGTAATCCTCCCAGTAACCATTCAGGGTTGTTGCTGATCTTCATATTACAGATAAGGAATCTGGAACTCAGATAGGGTAAGCAGCTTGCCCAGGTCATCCACCTGAGCTATGTAATTTGGAGCTGGGCCTGAGTGACTGCAAATCACTCACCTTCTCTGCTACACCACACTGCTCTGTGTGTTAGAAGGTAGAGTGATATAAAAATCACTCCAGATGCTGACAGAAGCATGCAAAACATGAGAGCTGGGGAGGTGTGTGGATACACTGGCAAAAGGACATTGGTAAAGAGATGTGTCCCCTTCGAAATTTTCACAGAGAAGTTCTTTTCATTGAGGAGAAGTATTTTTTGCTCCTTAGACAAGGAAACTGGATAAGGCATGTTTGTTCATTGTTTCTGCCATTTGAATTGATATACATGGGTATTGTAGTTATAGGTAAGGATGGCATAACTGTTACTATTTGATTTAATTGATGTTATTGAGCCCTTTCTAATTCTGAGAATGATACTGGGTGAGGTTGAGGGCTGGGAGCAGAATGGAGAACACAAGGTGGTACAAAGTACCTCTTATTTTCACAAGCTTGTAGTATAATGAGGAGTAAGAAAAATAATCAAGGTACTATGTAATAAAAGAGGATATAATAAATGTGGAAAAAGTGGTTCAATGTAGAAAGGGTATAAAAGGAATAAAAAATTATATGTGATTGGTGATAGAAATATATTATGGAAGGGGTGGTACTGGGATAGTTCTTGAAAAATGGGTGGAATCTAATAATTGGACATTTGAAGATGATGAATGACATGGTCTCTGTTTTCAAGGACAGGTAAGAGTCCTTGGCAGAAATGAGTGCCGAGTGAGCATCGATTGGTCCAGAGAATAGTGGACTAGAGAAAGCAATTTCCATTGCATCATTATTACAGTAGCTGAGATATGGAAGCAACCTAAGTGTCCATGGATAAAGAAGATGTGTTTTATATATATACACACAAGGGAATACTACACAGCCATAAAAAGAGTGAGACCTTGCCATTTGTGACAACATGGATGGACCTGGAGGGTATTATGCTAAGTGACCTAAGTCAGACAGAGACAAACACTGCATGATTTCACTTCTATGTGGAATCTAAAATACAAACGGGCATACACAACAGAACAGAAACAGACTCATAGATATGGAGAACAAACTTAGGGGTGCCAGAGGAGAGGGGAGGTGGGAAGGAGAAACAGGTGAAAGGATTAAGAGGTACACACTTCCAGCTATAAGTCACAGGGATGTAATGTACAGCATAGGGGATATAGTCAGTAATATTGTAATAACTTTTTATGGTAACAGATGGTTACTAGACTCATAGTGGTGATCAGTTGTATAAAAGTATCAAATCACTGTGTTGTACCCCTGAAACTAATAATTCAATTAAAAAAAAGAAATAATTATGCAAGATAATATTGAAAAGATAATGTGGGACTGTGTCTTTCTAGGGGAAATAGTAAAGACTTCCTGTATGGGTGACCAGTAGCCCAGGAGCCTGCGTTTTAGATTGTGTTGATCCGGCCCTTAAAAGTTTGTTCCACAAAAGGATCCAAAGGGGGTTCTAAAGACACACAGAAAACTCAGTGAACATAAACTCCTCTGGTTCAGTGACTCAGTCTTCACGGGGACTCAGGATGCTTGAGAATGGAATCCACACTGTCGGGAAGAGGAAAGGATTTTTCCCTAAACAGCACAGTGTATTGTTACACTACTCATCAGAGTTGGCAAAGGAGAATCAGGCAGCATTTGGGTTGGATTATATTGAAATCACGTCAGAGACTGAATAATTAAAACCACTTTAAAGGGAAGTTTGATTTCCCTCTTGCAATGCGCATATGGCTCTGGCACAGAAACATTTTTCAAGTTAAATTATGTTTCATTCTCCATTTATGATTTGTCATGGTAAATAATCCTTTCTCAAATGGCAGTGTCTTGAACGTAAAACATAGCGGGTGCTGTCTGAATATTAGGCAATCAGTCCGGCATGGGATCAACTAGCTTTTCCTTAGATGGAGATTGTAAAACTAATGAAGTAACATACATAAACCAACACTAGGAATGTTTCCATGGTGAGGATGGCCAGAGACACTTTTGCTAATAGAAGAAAATGGGATGGATAGTAAAGATGTTAATTAGCTGTACTATGGCAGCAGCTTTTTTTTTAGTAGCCCTAAGCCTTCACCATTCTACATGTCTACAGCTCTGTGTTGCTGGCTATGAAAATACAAATCATGTAGAGACCTATTTTATTAAAAATTTTCAACAGTTTTATTGAGAAATAATTTATATACCATAAAATTCACTCATTTTGATTGTAAAAGTCAGTGATTTTACTAAATATGTACAGTTAGTCAACCAACACCACAATCTAATTTTAGAACATATCCATCACTTCCCAAAGATCACATGTGTCCATTGCAGTCTCTCTCCAGCCCCTGGAAACCACCAGTCTACTTTCTGTCTCTATAGATTTATCTTTTCCGGGCATTTCACAATAAGTTATCCTTGATTGAATTTTGTGAGTTAGAGACTATGGGGAATATATATATATGTATATTTCTTTAAAGAGTAAGGCATATTTCCTGTTTCTTAAAATCTGACAACTAAGGAAGGTGAGATTAATATTATTATTTCAAAAGTGAATCATAAAATTAAAGGTTATATTCTGTATAGAGACCAAAGATACTGAACTAAAAAAGGGGAAGAGCTATTCATGTAGAGATGCAGAAATGAAACAAATAAATTAGACACCAAGACAGTTCACCTGAGATGTCCAGTTCATTTAGATAAAAATGTTTGATTGAATAATGTGATAATCTCTCTCTTTGTTTTTCAGTGAGGAAATAAATATTTATTAGGATCATGTTAAGTCCATCCTGAGTTGTAGGTGATCTTGATTTTAAATGTTGGACATATTGGCATAGATGTTTTTCTGAGTTGGAAGGCCACCTAGTGCACATCATATTGAATCCTATCCTGGCCATATGTGTATGTGCAGAAAGCCTGCTTGGCAAGTACTGAGAATTCCCAAGCTAGAGTGTGTCATATCACACTCTACCAGTGGGTTGTCCTTGCAGAACAGGGTCACTGTTCTCTCTTGCTGTGGCCAATACTTGGGGAGGCTATTCTTTGTCAGACTGCACGTGTTTCAAAGAAAGTGGGTGTCTTTTTAAAGAAAAGTAGATTTATTTTAGACTTCTTGGTCATATTTCTAGATAGGAGTGCTTTATCTAATGTATTAGTTTGCCAGAGCTGCTGTAACAAAATACCACAAACTGGGTGGCTTAAACAACAGAAATGTATCGTCTCACAGTTCTGGAGGCTGGAAATTCAAGATTAAGGTGTCAGCAGAGTTGGTTCCTTCTCAGGGCTTTGGTGGGGAATCTGTCCCACAGCTCTCTCCTAGCTTCCGGTGGTTTGCTGGAAATCCCTGCCATTCTTCGGCCAGTAGAAGCATCACCCCAGTCTCCGCCTTCATCCTCGCAGGGTGCTCCCCTGAGGGCATGTCTGTCTGTGTCCGAATTCCCCCCACTCCAGTATGATTTTATGTTACCTGATTGCAAGAGCAACAACCCTGTTTCCAAATAAGATCACATTCCATGGTACTGGGGGTTAGGATTCTAACATATGAACCTTTGGGGGACAGACTCCAACACGTGATATCTAATAATAGTAATACTAATAAGCAAGCACATAGCACAGAATGTGCCAAGCCCTTCCAAACATTAACTCATTTAATCCTCATAAAAACCCTGTGACATGGGCACTATTATTATCTCTTCTTTATTATTTATTTATTACATCTTTATTGGAGTATAATTGCTTTACAATGTGTGTTAGTTTCTGCTTTATAACAAAGTGAATCAGTTATACATATACATATGTCCCCATATCACTTCCCTCTTGTGTCTCCCTCCCTCCCACCCTCCCTATCCCACCCCTCTAGGTGGTCACAAAGCACCTAGCTGATCACCCTGTGCTATGCGGCTGCTTCCCACTAGCTATCTGTTTTACATTTGGCAGTGTATATATGTCCATGCCACTCTCATTTCATCCCAGCTTACCCTTCCCTATGTCTTTGTTATAGATTAAAAACATTGAGGCACCAGAAGGTCATATAGCTTGCAAAAAAGAGACTTTTAGGTTAGGATCCAGGCTGTCTGGCTCCAATGTACATACTCTTACATGCCAAAGAACACGGTGCCACCTTCTAGGTATTCATAATCTGTCCAAATGGCTTTTATATTATAAAATTTCATAGGTGATGGAGAGTTTATGACCCTAATCTCTTTAGATGGCATTATGAAGGGAATTATATTCCTCCTCTACAGAGAAATATAGATTATATAGATTGAGAATGGTCCTTGATTTCCCTGTTAAAGAGAAAATATGTTAAGCTGATGAACTGACTCATAACATGTATACTCTTCTATTAGGTTAAACTGTATGTAATTGTCTTTTTATAAGGTAATACTTATAGTTTATTAATAATTTTATATGATTCAAGCTATTGTCTTTACTCACGTTTAAAGCCAACCGTTTTGGGCTTCTAAGACTTGTCTGTTCTTTGCAGATAAAGCAGACAGTTCACCTCATTTCTTCAGAAATCTCTTTACCCTTCTGTACTCTGCTGCCCCAACTTGTCCCAGACATCAGGCCTGCAGCCTTCTTTGTTTCAGGGAAGGATGATACACAACACACAGGAAGAACAGCAACAAGCAAGTACAATTCAGATGCTTAAATCAGAATATAAAATATAGATTGTGAGGACTACTTCTGTCCCCAGATTTAATAAAGTTTCTCAGTACCACAGAAGGAAAGGAGAGTCTGAGTAGCAGCAAAAACCTTCTGAGGAGATGAGAGTTAGTTACCAAGCAGGGCCTGCGCCTTCCTTCCCCAGGCTGATCCTGGAAAGGATAGACAGTTAAGGATGATAGAAATGTGTTCTGGTTTTTGGTTAGTGCCGTGGAAAAGAGCAAGATGCCACAATCTCCTGGGACCACGTGGTCTGAGTCACGTTATGGTAATAAGTCTCATTGGTTTATTTCCTAGTAAGTCTAAACTTATTGATAGACAGTTAGTTTCCTTTGAAAAAAATGAAGGTTTTTGCACACTTAAATTTGTTGACTGACCTAATAGCTACATGAGAGAAATATGATTTTGAATTTTTAGATCTTAAATTCAGTTTTTTTCTCTTTATTTTTACACAAAATAAAAGGCTTTTTTAAAAAAAAAATATATATATATATACATAGTTGCTACGGGCTGAAGTTTCAATAATTTCTAAGAAGAATTATATTTATAATATGTTTTATTTATGAACTGTAAGGTACTTTATGAAGTAGTTAGATAAAATATTTTCAGATCACTCTGACTTTATTTAGCAATATCAGGCACTATATGAGGATGTGGGATTACGTAGATAAACAAGACACGGTCTCTACCATTGATTGCATTTTGTGTACCTTTTTATGATTTTAATCTCTACTTGTGACAACTTAAACAAGTTTACAGATAAAAAAATAAGCTCTGGATATACAAGCTGATGGAGGTGACTATAGTGAATAAAGAGAAAAGTAACATGAGTTTTACTTGAGTAAACTTGAGTTAAAGTGTTCACAAATAAATACCCAAAATAAGCAATAGTGCTCTCTGATTATGATCCATGAATGACATATGGAAATTCTTAGGTAGAAAGGTTACCAACTTTGACGTCAGAAAGAGATGGATCTTTTTTCCCAGTTGAATCATGAAACTAGCTGCGAGATTACAAACAAGTTACTTAACATTACAAATGCTAGTTTCCTGAGGGAAACTGAAGGTTATTATCAGGATTAGTAATAACTGACACATCTCAAGTTCCTAATGATTGGTAGATTTTATTGATATTTTAATTTTGCTGTTCTTATTTTTCCATGATGCCAATTCAGTATATATATATTTTCCACTTTTATTGAGAAATAAATGATACATCACTGTATAAGATGTAGAGCATGATGGTTTGATTTACATATATTGTGAAATAATTACCACAATAGTTTCAGGCAGCATCTATCTTGTTGTCATGTAGACACAATTAAAAAAAAAAGAAGGAAAAATTATTACCAGGAACCATATCAAGGAGTTTTATTCCTATATTTCTTCTAGGAGTTTCACAGTTTCAGGTCTTACATTTAAGATTTTAATCCATTTTGAGTTAATTTTTGTGAGTAAGGTAAGATATGGGTTCAGTTTTATTCTTTTACATGTGAATGTTCAGTTATTCCAGCACCATTTATTGAAGAGACTGTCTTTTTTTCATGGAGTATTCTTGACTTCCTTGTCAAATATAAGTTGACTGTATATGCTTGGGTTTATTTTTGGGTTCTCAATTCTGTTTCATTGGTCTATTTGTCTGTTTTTAATGCCAGTACCATACTACTTTGATGACTATGGCTTTATAAGTACAGCTTGAAATCATGAAGTGTGATGCCTCCTGCTTTGTTCTTCTTTCTCAGAATTTCTTTAGCTATTTGTGGTTCCATATACATTTTAGGAGTGTTTTTTTTTTTCTACTTCTATAAAAAATGCCATTAATATCTTGATAGTGATTGCATTGAATTTATAGATAGCTTTTGGTAGAATCGACAATAATATTAATTCTTCCAATCCACGATCATGGAATACCTTTCCATGTATTTGTGTCTTCTTTAGTTTCTTTCATCAGTGTCCTATAGTTTCAGAGTAGAGATCTTTCACCTCCTTAGAGGTGAAACTTTAAATTTATTCCTAAGTATCTTATTGTTTTTGATGATATTGTAAATGGGATTGATTATTTCATTGCTTTTTCAGAAAATTTGTTGTTAGTACATTGAAATGCTACTGCTTTTTGCATGTTAATTTTTATCCTGAAACTTTACTAAATTGATTGATTAGCTCTAACAGTTTCTTTGGTTGAGTCTTTTGATTGATTTTTTTTTTTTTTTTTTTTGTGGTATGCGGGCCTCTCACTGTTGTGGCCTCTCCCGTTGCAGAGCACAGGCTCTGGACACGCAGGCTCAGCAGCCATGGCTCACGGGCCCAGCTGCTCCGCGGCATGTGGGATCTTCCCGGACCGGGGCACGAACCCGTGTCCCCTGCATCGGCAGGCGGACTCTCAACCACTGCGCCACCAGGGAAGCCCTTTTGATTGATTTTTATGTATAAAATCATGTCATCTGAAAATAGAGACAATTTTACTTTTTCTTTTCAATTCTGATACCTTTTATTTCTTTTTCTTACCTGATAGCTCTAGCTAGGGCCTCTAGTACTATGTTGAATAAGAGTTATGAAAGTGGGCACCCTTGTCTTGTTCCTGATCTTAGAAGAAAATCTTTTACCATTGAGTATGAGGTTAGCTGTGGGTTTGTCATATATGAGCTTTATTATGCTGAGATATGTTCTTTCTGTGCCTACTTTGTTAAGAGTTTTTTTGTGAATGGATGTTGAATTTTGTCAAATGCCTTTTTTTGTGTCTGTTGAAATGATCATATGATTCTTTTCTTTCATTTATTAATGTGATATATCACAAAGATTGATTTGCATATGTCAAACCATCCTTGCATCCCAGGGATGAATCCCATTTCAGCATAGTGAATGATTCTTTTAATGTTCTGCTGAATTTGGCTTGCTAGTATTTTATTGAGAATTCTTGCATCTATATTCATCAATGATATAGACCTGTAGCAAATATTAATAAAATGTAGAAATTGTCATTCTAATTTAATAGAAGGGGAACGTAGAATTAAGAAATAAATTTGTCTATTTCTATGTAAAGTTAATAAGAAAGTCTGTCTGGCAAAAGTGATGGAGGAACAAAAGAGATCTGTCCTATAACAATTAAGGATGGATAAAGGTCAGGGTTACAGATCTACAGATCCAATAGATATTAAGCATAATCATAGGCAAGTACTATCAATGCAGGAAATAAATGGTCAAATTTCTACAAAAATATAATTTATCTGAGCTGACTGAAAAATGAATAAAATATTTGAATAAATCTATATTAAGGGAATTGGATGGAAGGGTTGAAAATTTTCAGCGCACAATCCCTTCCCCCCTTCACTTACACTCACAAACGTACAAATCCATTACCAAATGTCATTAACAGATAATCCCAATACATAAACTTTTACAGAGAGTAGAGAGTCAGTACCCTTGTAAACACATTTTATAAGACTAGTAAAACCTCTATATTGAAACCAAAGAGCGACAACATGAGAAAGGAAAATTGTAGGTTCATCTTTCTTATGAATTTATAAGCAAAATTCCTAAGGTATTAGCAAATCCAATCTAGTATTGGGTAAAATAACACATTAGGACTAAATTGGGTTTGTTCCAGAATGCAAGGAATTTTTACTGTTATGAAATTTATTAGCATATTTCACCCCATTAATAGATAAAAGCCCTATGATCACCTCAATAAGTTTAGAAAAATCATTTGATAAAAATATGCAATACTCACTTACAATAAAAATTTCTGAAAAATTAGTAATAGAGGAGAATTTCCTCAAACCTATGAAAAATTTCTACCAAAATTTACAACAATTGCCATAGTAAGAGTGAAACATTTCAAGTATTGTCATAAAATGTAGTTATCACTTTTTCTATTCGACATTTTGCTACAGGCTATATCTGGTGCAGAAATTAAAAATAAGAATAATTATTAGCAATGAAGAGACAAAATTATTCTTTTTATTTTATGGTAGGATTATCTATTTAGAAAATTCAAAGAATGATACAGGGAAATTATTTGACATTAAAGAAAGTTTAAAAATGTTGTTGAAATACAAGATTAACATGTAAAAATAAATTGCTTTTCTCTATATAGTGTAAACAATGAGAAAAATATAACTTAAAGCATAACATTTATAATAGTGACAACAATTATATAGAACCTAGGAATAAATTTAACAAGAAAAAGGAAAGAATTTCTAGAGAAAATATAATATTTTTTGCAAAACAAATAGAGGACCTAAATAAATAGGAATCTATGTTGCGTTCATGAAGGAAAATATTATAAACATGTGAACTCTGCCCTTATTAGTCTGTACATTCCATAGAATTCCAAACAAAAGTAAACTAGAGCTTTTTCCTTTGAATTGGACAAGTTCTGGACATAAATTCATATGTAAAAGGAAGGCTCAAAAATAGTGAATGCACTTTCCCGAAAGGTGGAGAGAACAGATATCTAGATTCACTTAAAGTTATAAAAATTAAGAGAGTACAATATCTGTGCAAAGAAAGACAAGTAGAAAGAAGAACCAGGACAGAACATTCTTACTCATATAGAAAATAAAATGACAGAGGAGGAAATTAGCAGAAAATATAGGTTATTCAATAAGTAGTACTGGGATAATTGATTATCCACTTGGGAAAAAACCCCATAAAAAAACCCCAACCTCACTTTATACACAAAAATATGGGTTCAAGACATAAATGTTAAAGCTTTAATTTAAAAAAATTAATGGAGACTATTTTTATGACCTTGAGCTAAGAGAAAGATCCTTAAAATCTAAAGGTATAAACCTTAAGGGAAAAGATTAGTAAATTTTTCTGTTAAAATGAACAACTTCTGTATAGATTGCAAAATGATATATACTTGTATATAAAATTTACATAATATCTAAAAACAGGCAAACTAATACACATACTATTTATAATTATATGTAATAAAATGTAAAGATATGCAGGTAGATTATAAACTGCGAATTTAGATAGTGAAGATACAGGGATGGAGGATAGGTACACAGGGTCTCAATTGTGCAGTGTTCTATTTTTACTAAATCAAATATGACAAAATGTTAAAATTTACAAAAAAAAAAAGTGGTGGATCCATGAGTCTTTGATGTATTATTACTTATAATTTCTCTCTGCTCAGAATAGATAATGATAAATTTTTTTAAAGAAAATGAAAACTAAAATAACAAGGGAGAAAGTGAAGATATGAAAAGTGGTCAAGGAGGTCTAGTGGGGGGGAGAGGGAAAACTCTAAAATGAGTTCAAACAGGACTAGGGCTTTCAGATGTAGAAAATGGAAGACTGTGAGAAGACTTGGTGGAGTTACACAGAATTAAGAATCTCATGGATTAAGTGAAAAAAGATCTGTTTGTTAAATACCAAGTAAAGGATGCTCGTGGTTCCTTCTTCATTTTAGTGAAGTAAGTGGAGGAAACATTCAAAGCTAATATCACTTCATTCAACAGCTAAAGAAATTATGAAACATTTATTCAAGGTTGAGACCATAAATGAATTCAATTTTAGGGACCTAAATTTGATGACCTAAAAGAAGATTCATGTACCAGAAATGCTGATGTATATTAAGCCTTTAATCCTGAGTCAGAACAGAGCACCCAGATACTCTGGAGTGTTAGGAACAGAGGTCAAGACGAGGAAGACCACGTGACTGACAGTAATTTGTAGCAATTTGGTGACTCTCAAATGTCATCTAAATTCTAACCTTCTTATATTACGAGTTATGGAATTTTGGCACAGAGAAGTTACAGAGTTTGCTCAAGGTCACAATAGCTAATTAGCAGCCCAGTCAGGCCTATAAATTCTGCCTCATATTCCTGTACTTTTGGAGGGTTGACTGATTACAATGCATGCATTCATTCTGAACTTGCATAATTTTATTGTCTATATTTCTTTTTTAACTACAATTGATAGCTGATACCAAGAGATTTATTTAAGTAGAATTTTTTAAAGGTGGCCTTTCTTAATTAGAGCTCTCCTGAGCATTTCTGTCTTTGTGATAGGGAGCATTTCTATCTTTCATATATTTATTTTCTTCTTTAAATGTGCCAGAATCCATAAATGGAAATATTATGTCTGCATTTATGGAAAAAAAAATTGGAAAATTGATTAAACTGATCAAATTGGGGATTTCAAAATATGCCTGTTAGCCACTAGGTGTCACCATAATGCACTGTAATTAAAAGCCAATATGATAATTTTGTAGAAAAAGTCAATAGCTGCACTTCTCCTGAAGCATTGTGACACTTTTAGAGGGCTAGCTGCATAGCTCTATGTTTTTCCACCCCTGGGATTCTGTATCTAAGCCCTAGGTTAGATACAGAAAAATTAGTAATAGATTTCACATAGTTATTTTCATAGTCTATGATTATAGTACTGAGAGGATTTTAGTGACCAAAGCAGTATGTTTTAGCAATGTTAAATAATGACGCCGTTTGTCTTGTCTTGGGATTCCACTTGTCATGCACGTGTTATTTCCAAGAGGGGGAGTGCCGGGGTGGCAGGGCTGCTGAGGAGGGGAAAGGTCACCTGTGGAGGGTCTGCAGGAATGGCAACTTCAGTGCTTAAGGGGCACATAATTGTGTCTGGGTGACTAGAAGCCAACCAGGCATCTATTTTCTCCTACACCAGTTCGCAGCAGTACACTTTAACCTCTGTGAAGGCTTGTTTTCTTCGGGTAATATACTCACTTTTGGCTGAAAATGAAGATGTTAAAGAGTTTTCGGAATGGATCTGTCACATCCATTATTGACTTTGATTTTTTAGTCCTTTGTTTCGAAAAAGAAAACAAGGATAGAAAAAGACATTTTTGGTTCTCTTCTTTTCTGCCATGGTACTTGTTGGTGGATGTTTGTCATTCTGTTTGATTTCTAGGCATCTGAACCCCTTGAAGACCCCCTACTTTATAAGATAGAGCCCACTCTGTAAATGAAAATTAAAAATGTTTCAGACTCCCTGTAGCAAGGACGTGGTACATGTCATGGCATCTGCTAATCAGATGTATCTGCACGTTGACCAGTGTGAATCAGAAGTTAGTCACGTGGAAAAGAGGAGCTTCAGATCGTTGCAGGGAGAGCCGTGGAGGAGAGGCAGCTGTAATCTGTTCCCGGGGCAGTGGTGCTGAGGGATCTGGAAGCAGCACTGCGGGCCTCTTCCCTGGGGTTGTGGTGGTGATGGCCAATGTGTTGGACAGTTTTGCAGCAGGATTTGGAATGGAGTTTCCAACCTCTGGGCCCTGTAGAGATTATAACAGCTACCCAATAGCCCTCTAATATATAACTTCCTTTTATGCTTAATTAGGTTTTTGTTTTGTTTTATTTTTGCTTACAACAAAGAATTCTGACTTACATACTTAAAATTTCCAAGGCAGTAAAACATTGATGCTTATATTGTGATAAAATGAGGCCTATCACCCTTTCTTACCAGATTATCATAGATTTCCTCTTAGCTGCCAGTAATGAGCTGGATAAAATAGCGGTGGTGGTAGTCGGTTGTGTACATGTGCCCTGTGTGTGTGTCTGTTTACAGCAGGAAGAGATTTCTGCCAGTGGAGGCCAAGGATCCAGGTCCTGCCCTTGGCATTCATTTATTTGTTTGTTGGAGCTCTGTATCTTTCCTTCACCTTGCAGAACAGTACACACGAGTCTTAGTACTGTAGCCAGGGGATGTCACAGCTCTGACGTAGAAAAACAGAAGAACGTACATATGGAAAGGCATTGGGTACCTGCCCTGGAGCAGTCATTAAAGTCCCCAATGCTGGCAGATCCGTGCTAGACCTATGCTACACACCCAGGGCACCGAGCCTCTGACCCCCCAATTAAAATATCTCATTCTGTATTCTTTTTACTATTATTTCCATACCCATTGCCATATTATTGGAAGTTTGGATGTTTTCCAGAGCATATTGGTTATGAGCTTTGGGGTCTGGCAGACCTGAATTGAAATCTCAGCTTTGGCAGTTTTTTGCTAGGTGATCTCAGGCATGATTTATGTAAACTTATATAAAAATTGATTTTTAATTACACAAGTAATACACAAAACCATTCTCCCTATGAAAAGTAAACAGTTATAGATAAGGCTGAATAAAGCTCCTTGACACCCCTGCGGTGCCACAGTGCACCAGTCCCCCCCCCCCCACACACACCCAGGTAAACACTGTCTCCCTTTTCCTCACCTGCAAAACGGGTGTGAAAAAAACCTGCTAGACAGGCTTGCAGTGAGGCTCCCTCACTCGGGAAACTGAGTTAAAATCCACCTGCCCAGGGAAGCTGTCCCCAATCTTCCAACCCAAGTCAGATTTCCCTGCTCTCTGCTCTCATGACTCTCTACTTGTCATAGCAGTTTCTTAGCTGTAATTTATTTTCTTGATTACAGCAGAATGTTATTTACCTAGCACGTCCAGGATTTGGTCTGTACAAGATTGATGACATCCAGAGTTTAGATAACCTTAATCACAGAGAAAAATAGAGCAAGAAAAAAGATGTCTTGGGGAATTCCCTGGCGGTCCAGTGGCTAGGACTTAGTGCTTTCACTGCCGAGGGCCCGGGTTCAAGCTCTGGTTGGGGAACTAAGAGCCTGCAAGCCATGTGGCGTGGCCAAAAAAAAAAAAAAAAAAGAGGTCTTGGCATTCAATGTATATATTCCGTGCCAAATGTGTATTTCATATCTGTATAGAAATATGTATATTTGCATTCTTGTTTTCCTCAACAGTTGAGTGAATATGGATTTCAGTCCATTAATTTATGTATTTAAGAAACTGAAATTTCATATCCTCTAAGTAAATTTCAAAATCTCTGATTGTTCTGGGGTTTACCATAGAACTGTAGCATCAGGGTAGGTAGGGAGTGTTAAAAGATAAAATGAGGCATATTAAAAAATTTTAAGAGTTTATTTGAGCAAAAATTGGTTCAAATTGGGCAGCATCTAGTCTAACAGGTAGAAAGGAGCTCCAAGGAGCTGTACAAAATGAAAGACTTTTACAGGCAGAAGGGAACAGGCACAAGGAAGTTATATTTGCAAAAAAAGCGGATTGGTTATTGCCAGGGCACTTTCCTTTAAGGGATGGCATGGGTCTATCAGGCAGGCGACCTCACTAGTGCTGATCAGGTGACTCCCGATTGATTGGTGTAGGATTTCATTCTGGGAGAGTGAAAATTAATTGTCTCGATTTGGTGACATGGAGCTTAGCAAAATTGACTCCATGTTGGGCCTGTTGTCTTGTTTTTAGCAGAAGAGACCACCTGGTCCTAGTTTCTATCCTCTGTACATCCTGGCATCCTTCCACACTGCCCTCTGGTCCTTGGTGGTCCAGACACTCTGATGGCCTACTCATCCTCGGGCCTGTCTAGTCCTCAGTTGTTGGTCCAGGCAGGTAACTGCCAAGTTCTTCTCATCTCTGGCTGCAAGGACTTTCCAGTCCAACTCTCCAGTTCTTTCCATGCTCCTCCATGACTCAGGGAGAGGGACCTTCTGACGCTTCCAGAGCTGGCTGCCTAGAGACCCCAGGCGGTTCTCCTGGGCTGCCGCTGCATCATGCAGGGTGTGGGGAGTCTTGGCCAGACATGCTGCTTTTTCAGACTCAACCCAGCACACACCTGGATTCCCCAAACCACTTGAGAGTTTGTAACATCCCTTCCCTGCCACATCAACCCTACTTGGTAGGTTGGGCCCTTTGTAATTACTCTTTGTTCTCCCTGAAATGCTCTTCCCAGAGTTACACAAAGCTCACCTCTTCACTTCCTTCAGGTCCCGGGGACTGTCTTATCACAGGGACTTTCCCTGAACACACAAAGTAAACCTCTCTGCCTCCATATTCTCTACGCCTTTAATCCCATCATTTTTTATTTTAGCATTTATTGCCAATTGTTTCCCTCTTTTCTCATGTTCTTTTTCTTTCTTTCCTTCTTTCTTTGCTTCTACCGGTCTTTCCTCCCTCCCTCTTTCTCATTATTATTATTATCTCTCCCCATTGGAATATTGGCTCAATGAGGTTATGACTTTTCCTGTGTCGCTTTTTATTATATCCCAGCACTTAGGATTTAGCACTTCACGACCCATAGACTTCCTGAATGAACAAACAAATGAATGAATGGGTAATGAATCATCTCATTATTATATTTCCTTTAAAATATAATTCACTTTTTTCTGTTTTATTAGAACTAACAGAGGTTTTTCTATTTAATTATTTTATTTTCTTCCAGTTAACCTTTCCTGGATTCATCAAATTACAATTTATTAATTTCAGATTTTAACCTAATATTTTCTTCATTGATTACCTTCATTGTTCATTGACTAACTGCTTTCTTTTGTGGCTATTTCTTCATTCTTTTTGTGATGTAAATATTTAATACATTTGTCTTCTTTTTTTAAAAAACAAACTGTAACAGGGAAGAGCCAGTTTTGACTCCATGTTGGATCTGCTTCTTTGACTTCAGCCTTTGCTTTTCGTTGCTTTTGTTATTATAATCACACATAATGGCCTGCCTCAGGGAACCCTACCCACCTGTGAACGGCCGCAAGAAAGAAGATATCAACACATCCCCTCCCCGAGGCTGGCCTTTCGTGTGTGTTGCAAGACTGTTGACCCTTCTTACTTTACTTCCTCCCCACCTCTCCCTCTCTATTCTGCCTTTTTACTTCCTTCTCTGATTCTGTAAAAGAAACTGGCATCCAGACCCTGATAAAATGGGGTTTTTGGGGGGACCTTAGTCCGCCATCTTCTCCGTCTGCCGGCTCTCTGAGTAAAGTTGTACTCCTTGCCTCAGCACCCCGTCTCCTGACTTACTGGCCTGTCCTGTGGCGAGCAGAGTGAGCTTGGGCTTAGTATCAAATTCACGAAGTTGTGATTTAATATATCGTAGTCTCAATTTGTCGCCTAAATAGTGCTATATTTTATTTCACAAATAGTCTTTTAATTTATCCTTCTGACTTGAGGTTTTTGCAGAATATTATAACCACAAAACTGTGTACTTTTAATATCAAATTTTTATTGAATTGTGGTCTGTGTAATTTCTTCTTTGGGGACTTTATTGAGGACTTGTTTTGTGATCAACTTTTCTAATGTTCTATTTGGTCTTTAAAAAAATGCATTTATTCTCTTGAGAAGGTATACACATATATGTGGTGAGAAAGATTTTTACCCATCACAACTTTTTGGAACTGCACTGTATTCATTTGGAAGAAATTTGCTGGTCGGCCATAGTAGTTGGGAGGACGGTGCTGAAGAAATAGAGTCAAGGGCCGACGACATCTTTGTACTGACAGCCCCTCACCCCGACCTTTGCCCTGTTCTGTCTTCAGGGTTAAAATGGCCTTAGAGGCTGATCCCATCCTGTGGGATGGGCAGCGGGTCCACATGGCACCTCATTTCCCGTTTTCTCTCAGTGTTCACCTGTGGAGAGCAGTTGTTTTAGGATGCCAGCTTCTCTCATAGCCTTACTGCGTTCCAGGAGCTGTGGTTTCCGAATGTGTATGGAAAGAGAGAAGGAGCACGTGGCACCGTGTGGGTGGGGGATTGGTCTCAGATTTTAGGAGTTTTATTTGGGTCATAGATTCTTTCTGACTTCCCAGACAGTTGTGTGAGAACAGTTTTCTCTGCAACAGTCCATGGATTAAAAAAAAATTCATATGGGGCTTCCCTGGTGGCGCAGTAGTTGAGAGTCCGCCTGCCGATGCAGGGGACACGGGTTCGTGCCCTGGTCTGGGAAGATCCCACATGCCGCAGAGCGGCTGGGCCCGTGAGCCATGGCCACTGAGCCTGCGCGTCTGGAGCCTGTGCTCCACAACGGGAGAGGCCACGGCAGTGAGAGGCCTGCGTACCACAAAAAAAAAAATAAAAAAAACTATTCATATGATTCAGTATGTGTGAAATTTATTCTTTTAGCATGTCTTCACAGGTATTTTATCAGGAAGTTTAATAGGGCTCTTCGTAATGAAATTTCAGTAATGGTTATTCTCACACATTGTAAAAACTCTAACAAAATATTTGTTTAGGCCTTAACACCTTTGGGTCTCTGATGTGTTTGTTTCTAATGGGTGTCATTTTCTTACATGGTCATACAACAGCACTAAAATAGAGACACAATTTCTGCATCAAGTCTTAGAAGTAGAGTATAATAGAAATAGAATTGTATTGCTTTATTAAAATTCAGAACACAACCATTTACATTACATCTATGCGTGTCCGTGAAAGTAGTGGGCATTGGCTTGCCCGTGATTTTGATTCGTTGCTCGTATGTAGATTTTACAGTGACTTACACATGTTATATACTATACAACTGGTAGCTTTTTTGGGTGCAGTGATGGGGCTAAATGACGTCAAAGGACAAAACTGTTTCAAGAAAAATAGATTAGCACTCTGACACATTGTAAAGAGCGCTGGACTTGGTCTGGGAGACTTAGGATCTTTTCCCGTTTCTGTTATTTGCAGTCAGTATGACATTGGGCTAGTCATTGAATTTCGAGTCTTGTCCTAAATAAGAATAATAAGAATGCCCACCTTTTTAAACTCATAATTTCTACAGATGATAGGAAGAGGAGGTAACATTTTATTAATACATCAAGTATTGCTATATTTTAACTCAGTTTTTCATTGACTCTTCAAAACAATCTTTCCCAGTAAATATTATTATCTCCATCTTACAGATAATGCAAATAATTAAGTTGCCTGAGTTCACAGGTCTAGGAGGTAGGATGATTGGGATTTGAACCTCCAAGCTGTTGCTCAGTTGCTCAGTATAGGACAACGCACTGTATAGGACAATGCACTGTATGTGCAAGCGTTTTGCTCACTCTAAAACACTGTACAAAACTCGTAGTCCCATAATGTGAATGATGTTTTAGCCACTCCAGCGGACCACGTTTTCATGAGTCCTTGCCATGTTTTCTGATTACAAGACTGTAATCAGCTGAAGTGGCAAAGAGCGTGCATCTGTTCTGCAGCAGCACCAAAGACACAGCTGAAGATGGGATCCCCAGTGATTATTAAAATACTGTTGTTCAGAAGTTAATGCTCTTTTTATTCAGTTAGAGTGGACAGTAATGGTAATCTGTTGTCATTTCATAAACTTTCTTGGGAAACATTTTTATTACTTAAATAAATTAGGTCAAGAACAGTTGGCTAGCCCGTTTTTGTATCAGAACTTCATAGACTTAAGTAGTGATCTTGGCCTACCTCAGTATTGTGAGGTGATCTGAATATTTTTCAAAATTATCCAAGTAGAAACACATGTTAAAATGATAAATGAAAAAGGAAGTACATTGTAGTCCCACACGTCATAGTCTCTACATCTCAGTAAGGATGATGACTCTTCTGTGTGCAGTTAGATGTCACTAAAAAGCATAGGCCATGATTAAAAATAGTTTCTGTGGTCAGACATGTGAGACCACAAAGCGGAAGAAGGCTAATCTTGAGCCACATGTATATTTTAGAAACATCCTTAGTCCCTATTTATTTACAGCAACAAGCTTGGCCATTCACTAGTAACCAAGGCAGAAAGAACTCATCTGATATTAATGCAACATTTTAGCTATTTCAAGTTGAATGACTGTAGTTTCAAAAGATTCAGTTTTTAGATGGTTATGTTTATTCTTAAAGCAAAAAATAAATTTTATATAAAACGTTATTTGTGTAGCATTTAAATATTGGGTTGGCCAGAAAGTTCGTTTGGGTTCTTTTTGGCCAACCCAATATGTTATATGTTTTTCATAATGTTGTCTTGAAGAAGAAAGTGTAATTATTTTTTTTACCACTATGTTACAGATGAGGGAATACGGTCAGAGAGGTTAAGTGACTTGTCCTAGGTATATAGCTATTTATTGGCCCAATCCAGTCTCTAATCACAAAGACTGTAGCCTTGGAATAAAGTTGGAAACCATAAAAAAAGCACTATCCAGGTCCATTTCTTTGCATACAGTCCACATATTATTGGAATGAAAGTTATCTCAAGAATCTGTTGGCAACAGATGATTTAGTATTTCATTGAATGCTATAAGTGTAAAATGAGATCTAGAGATCTAGCTGGTCATCTCATTTTATTTTGTGTTGTAGTAATATTTCCTTTCTGTTAATCCATCAAAACCAAATTTTAACTGTTCATGTGTGTCAAAAAATACCAAATAAAAGTAGCAAGTTTGGTCACATGATGCTAAATACTTCTTTTTAATGTACAAGAAAGTCACAACAACATATATTGGAACAATTATTATAATCTCTCAAGAGAGAATATAACCTAAAGCAGTTCATCTAAAATCTGTTTACATTATATGGTTTATATTTTCCTCTTCCCTTTGTCTTTAATCTACTTAATATACATTCTTTAGATAAACACCAACAGTGGAATAGAATTTATGCTGGAATATAATTGAAAGCTTGAGGCTAAAATTTTTCCACAGCTTTGATGTCACGTAAATGATCTATTTATCTTCCTATCTATCTTCCCATCTGTATATATGGGTTAAATTTATAGTCCAATACTTTGTACTTTATATTTTATAAAAACTCCACACAACTCTCCTAATTTGAAATATTCTGAATAATGAAATGCAGTTAATGCTGACATGAAATATTTGTTATGTAATTGCAATGTTATTAGCAACAATTGTGTTTTATACTTGGGGGAATAGAGAAAGATAAGACTTTTTTAGGGACTTCCCTGGTGGCGCAGTGGTTAAGAATCCACCGCCAATGCAGGGGACACAGGTTCAAGCCGTGGTCTGGGAAGATCCCACATGCCGCAGAGCAACTAAGGCCATGCGCCATAAGCCTGCGCTCTAGAGCCAGTGAGCCTAGAACCTGTGATCTGCGACAAGAGAAGCCACCACAGTGAGAAGCCCACGCACCACAATGAAGAGTAGCCCCCACTCACTGCAACTACAGAAAGCCTGCGTGCAGCAACGAAGGCGCAACGCAGCCAAAAATAAATAGATAAAAAAATTTTTTTTAAAAAAAGACTTTTTTATGTAGTATGGATTATAATTACTATAAAGTTCAGAAGTGGTATACTAGTGAAATGCTAGAATATTCTTGTTGAAGTAGGACTTGAAGTGGGCTTTGAAGGATAGATTTGGCTTTGCAGAACAGAGGTATAATGTCCTAAAAATGGGGGACAGCAAAAAAATATGGGACTCATAGAAGCAGAGAGCAGAATAGTGGTTACATGGGCTGAGTGGTGGGGAAAATGGGGAGATGTTGATCAAAAGGCTCATAGTTTCAGTTACGCAGAATAAATAAGGTCTGGAGAGCTAATGTACAACGTGGTGCCTATAGTTAATAATATTCTATTGTATACTGAAATTTGCTAAGAGAGCAGATCATAATTGTTCTCACCAAAAAAAGAATAACTATGTGAAGTGATGGATATGTTAACTAGTTTGACTGTGGAAATTATTTCACGATGTATATGTATATCAAAACATCACATTGTACACCTTAAATATATGCAACTTTCAGTTTTCATCTATACCTCAGTATAAGCTGGAAGAAAAAGAAACAAATAAAAATACATGGGAGTAGAATAAATACTGTGGGAACCCTATAAGGAGGAGGTTTAGTTCATTCATTTACAGGACAGGCCAGGAGTTAGAATCGGTGGACTCTAGTCTGATCCGGCTCTAGAACATGCAATCATGGTCATCCGAGAAGTGATCAGTGTGTGAAATCAGGACATTGGACTGGAGAAAGGAAAGTGGGTAACACTAGTCAAGGGTCCAAAACAAGTACAAGTCAAGTAGGAGAGAAGCTAACTCTCAACAGAGGGTGAAGCAGCAGTCAACAATGAGAAACCCAAGAAGGCAGGAAGTTAGAGGAGATCCCTTAGTGGAGGTCTAGTGTTAGTGCCTGGGTGCATGGGGTTAGTCAAAAGTAAACCGAGTCAGCATGAGGTACTAGTGATCAGAAGAAAAGATGAAAAGTACTCATGGCAGAGTAGACGTAAGCAGCAGGCCCAGGCCAACATACCACCACTCAGTTCTTAACAATGGGATTTTCATGTTCCCTTGTTGTAAGTGTAGGATTGCTTAGAGCCTGGAGACAAGGTTGAACCTGTGAGTAGGGCTCCTTTCATGGGATCCTTCAAGGGTGGGAGGGATATAGGGGGTTAGGGGCCGAACATGCCATTTTTCTTTATTGGATTTGAGAGCGTGAGCTCGAGCGTGGGAGATAAAGCTGGATGTGAACACCTTAGAAACTGGGGGAAGAGTTCGGGTTTGATGTGTTTGGTCCTCAGTAGGTTCTTCTGGGGAGCAGCCACATCAAGGTGGCTCTCCACGTGAACTGCTCTGGCTGTAGCATCAAGGCGATGTGAAAAGGGAGCTTGAGCAGGTGTAAGTGTGAAGTCACAGGATACGTTAACTTTATTTGTCAGGCAGTTTCAGGGAAGTCATAAGGATAGACGTTTCAATGCAGTGGGTTGAAAGTGAACAGGAAGTGAGTCAAGAGAAAGCCTGGGTGAAAAGAAAATAGGAAAGTCGTTGGAGAGGAACTCACAGTATCATTTTCTTTTTTCAAAGAGGGGGGACACCTGATCATTTCTATTTCCATGTGGACACTTGAAGAAAAACACTTTTCTGCTTTCAGGACCAAGAGGAATGGTCCTTCTGAGCAATTCTGGTTTTTTATGTTAGAGATACCTTTGATTATGAAATTGATCAGGTTTTTCCATTTTGCCTTGACTAAAAAAATTCAAGTTAACTCTGATCCACCCATAGGAAATTTATAGATCTTCATGGGATGGATTTTAAACCTAATTCCTGATTCCATTTTATGGGCTTGATCTTAATTTTCTCCCATTTGCTCCTTTTTTTTTTTTTTTTTTTTGCGGTACACGGGCCTCTCACTGTTGTGGCCTCTCCCGTTGCGAAGCACAGGCTCCGGACGCGCAGGCTCAGCGGCCATGGCTCACGGGCCCATCCGCGGAGCATGTGGGATCTTCCCGGACCGGGGCCCGAACCCATGTCCCCTGCATCGGCAGGCGGACTCTCAACCACTGCGCCACCAGGGAAGCCCCATTTGCTCCTATTTTTAATGTCATGTTTCCCTCCCTCCCTTCCTTCCTTCCTTCTTTCCTTTCTCTCTCTCTCTCTTTCTTTGTAAACTTACAAATCATTTATATTACTTTCTGGAATGAGATGAGGATATAAATAAATTAATTATATTTCTAACACCTATAAATGTATTGCCTGGCACAGGGTAAGAATTTCATCAGTGTTTGTTAAGTAAAGTAAATAAATTGAGCCTAGAATATAAATAAAAAGAAAACTCTTGCTGACACTTTGAAGGATGACATGTCAGGGTTGAGTAACAGATTGGATAAAGGCAGTGAGCACAGGAAACAGTGAAAAATAAATATCAGTTCTGATCTGGAATTTTGATGGGGAAACCTGGAACAGAAGTGGGTATTTAAAAGTAATGCAGATTTATAGAAAAACGATTAGCTTAGATTTGAAAAATATCTACTTGGCTATCATGTATAAAAAGTTTCAACTTCTTGACAATCAGGTAATGGCTCTTGTATTCCTCATTCATTAGTTTATCTAGGAGGGGGGAGGGGCATCCTTTTTTCTTTTAAAGATTTTTTTGATGTGGAGCATTTTTTTTTAAAGTCTTTATTGAGTTTGTTACAATATTGCTTCTGTTTTTATGTTTTGGTTTTTTGGCAGCGAGACACTTGGGATCTTAGTTCCCCAGCCAGGGATTGAACCTGCACCCCCTGCATTGGAAGGGCAGAGTCTTAACTACTGGACCACCAGGGAAGTCCCAGGGAGGGGCATTCTGAGTGGAAGGATGGGCTCCTGGAGGGGAAGAGGATGGTCATGCATCATGCCCGTGGGCATTACATAGGAATGTGCTCACACTCATGCTGGGCATAGTTAAGGACTGCTTCCTCTGAAGTTAGAGATAAGTTTTAAGAAGTCTGGTTCTCTGTTGTCAGCATGATCACTTGCTTCAATTCTAGTAATTTTCAGGGTGCACATGACACTAACACTGTTGACAGTGCAGGGAAGACAGGGGCATCTCAGGGGTGAAATGAGAGCATCAAGAGTGAACAGTGTTCTTAATAACAGGGAATATGAACTGGAAAAAATTAGCAGGCATGCATTTAAAGCTTGTATTTAGGTTCAAACAATAGGATGCGCTTCCTTCAAAAAAATTTACTCGACAATGAATAGAAACTTAATGCAACATAGTCCAGAAACGTTATGTGACTAAATAAGGAAGGGATACAAGCACAGACTGTGTTGACAGAGGTTAAGTGGGCTCAAGGGAGATAGCAGTTTCGTTGTGTTCTGCTGGAATCCTCTGCTCTCAGCCTTTGTAACATTTCCTAGGGGATTTTGACCACTGAGACACATTCCGGGGACTATGACTCCAGTGGAATAGGTTCTGGCACCAGTCAGGTCACGAGTTGCCACAGGATATGGGGTTGTTAATTCTGGAGAACAGAAGCTCTGTGAAGTATCTTACAATATGTAAAGGGTGTCGTGTGAAAAATAACTTGATTTACTCTGCAAATCTCTAGGGAATATGCCACAATCGTTAAGCATGAGATCATGAAAGCTTTATTGGGCATCTATTGCTAGATGCTGGGGGAAGGGAGGAATAAGACCAGCATAGCCCCTGCGTGGAAAACCTATTGTAACACCTGAAGTGAGGTGTGTGCCAGGAGGAGGTACGCGACACTGCGGGTGCGTATGGCGGTGGGACCAATTGGGGGAAGATGCGCGGAGTCAGATATTTAAATAATTGTTATTCTACATAAATGAAGTGGACTTCCCAACCCTCGTCCCCATCCTCCAGTGAGGAGTGCTCATTACTCGATCAGTTCTAGGAGCCGCCAGGTGGCTTTCTGTGCAGGATCTCACAGGGAGAATCATTTCTTCAGGTGCAAGATTCAAGGAGAGAAACTCTTAATGTATCTTCCAACTCCAAGAATTTATGTACAATATTAAAATTTTCAGTTGCAAATGTGTGTGTCTGTTGAAGCCACTTGAAGCTTTTTAACATATGAGATAATTAAGCAACCGCCAGTCTTGGTTACTTCCTTTTCTTCTGTGACTAAGTGGTCTTAACGTATAAAAAGTGTTAAGTGGGTGGATGTAAAATAGTGTTAGAGAAGGAAAGAGGTTGGTTAATACCCTTCAAAAGCTGATCGCCATCTTTCGGTTTTAAATAAACTTGAGGGGAAAAAATGCCTCATCTAGTCTTCTTTTTTTTTCCAGAAGTGTCCCAAGGGCTGGTGCTTTCTCACCTCTCGAATAACTGTAGTGAGAAGGAGAAGAGTCACAGTGTTTGTGGTTATATCATTTAGCGACCAGAGTGTTGCTTGTCATCTTAGGGTGATGATTTGCGAGCTCTTGTCTCATGGCTGCACCGCTGTAATTTTCTTCTCCTCTGGATTTTCCTTTGAGGCTTTCAGAAGGTGCTCTCTGGCCACTAGAGGCCACAGAGTTAATCGTGCAAATTTCTCCGTTTGGATTATGTTCAAATAAAATTAGATTTTAATAATCTAAATTCAAAAGAGAGTGGAGACATTGAAAGAGCACCTGACTGAAATCCCTGAAAGCTGAGTTCCAGTCCCCTTTTGTTTTGGGTGAGCCACGTGGGCTTGAGCAAACCCTGTGTCCCTCCAAGCCTTTGGTTCCCCAGGTGTGTAATCAGAGGGTCTGGATGATTAGCTCTCAAAATCCCTCCCAGCTCTGCTGGAGTTGGTGACCTGTTCTGGACAGGAGGGCTTCCCCTTGGCACTGGTGACAAGAGTGTCCTCGGTGGGTGGTACATATCATTCCCATCTAATGCAGGACTGATACCTCTCCGCCTCAGTGAACGTCCTAGGATAAGCATTTCATAAACAACCTCCCAAAGCCTTCATTTCAAATACTACTGATTACTAGCAACAGTATCAGATATTTGTGTAGCACTTTATGTTTTTCACATCCACGTCTAAAGCATTCTCATCTGATGAGCATAATAAACACATTAAGTAAATAAAAGTAAATGAAACCAGTTCCATTATATAAAAGATACTGAAGTTCTCTGGGGTCACTGACAAGCCCTAGGTTATATGGCTAATGTGAGGTAGACGCAAGTTTCTGATTTCAGTTCAATGCAATTTCTGTATTCTTTGTCAAATGAACAGCTCTATAAAAGTGTTAATCATTGGAGTTGTGTTACCTGCATGTAAGGAAGAGATCCTGCCTGATTCTCTTCCTGCACTACCACAGAGGGCATCAGTGTACTCTGCTGTAACTTTGAAGGAGAGAAGACCACTTATCACACTCTGCACCACATTTTTAATTTAGCATACCAGATTAGCAAAGAGAACTGCAAAAGGCAGTGGCCTTTTAAAGATATTTAGGTAATGCCATTTCCGTAGCGATTTGAAAAGCCATCTGGGAAAATTTTGATTCTGTTCGGGTCCAGTGGGCACTGGGCGCTCCCTTTGGGTGGCCCTGCTCACACCCCAACCAGCTGCCCTTCTGTGTCATCACCTGCAGGACAAAAGACCAGACTGACCCACCCCACTCCCTGCCACCTGAGCACGAAACCCGGGGCTGGATTTTCCTGACTTATGTGACTGAGACCTCCAGTCAGCCAGGTGGAGATATAGTGTAACCATCACATGTTGAGGATTTTCCTTTGGGTAAGCTAATGTTTTGAATTCATTCTGAAAATCTTCCTGAAAGAAGGGAAGTTCCTCTGACCTTTTAGAGGTACGCTTTTGTAAGTATGAGGAAGTATTATTTAGCATAATGGTTATTTTGCTTAAGGAACTTGTCACCTCAGACATTGTGTAGTTTTAAAATGTCAGATATATCAAGTTCAGCCACCACGTATTGCTAATTTTCCATAAAACACTGAACTGCAAGCTTTATTAACAGTACTTTATCCTACACACACGCACGCACGCATGCACGCACGCACGCACGCACCTTGTCAGTGAGGTATCGTTCTCGTTTTATAGTTGGGAACCCTGAGGCTTGGAGGTGTTGAGTAACTTGTCCAAGGTCATATAGGAGGTAATGATGCTGGGATCTAGGCTTGGATCTGATGACTCCGGCCTTGCTCTTAACTTCCATATTGTCACCAGAAAATGGTCTAAGTGTGTAATGATTAAGAAGCCAAACTAAACGTTCTGGGGAAAAACTGCTAACTCTGTCCCAGGCAAACCTTGATTTTGCTCGTAAGGCCTTTCAGCTGATTGGATGAGTCCCACCCATACTATCAAAGATAATCGCCTTTACTTAAGAGTCAACTGACTGTAAATGTTAACCATATCTACCAAATACCTTTCACAGCAGCACCTAGATTAGTATTTTATTGAGCAACTGGATGCTGTAGCCTAGCCAAGTAGGCACAGAAAACTAATCACCACAGACAACTTTGTGATATGAAGAAAATTGCTGAAATAATAACATAAGCAGTTTTCCTTCCTACCTTCCTCTCTCTCTCTCTCAAAGTGTAAAGAAGGACTCCTTTCATGGATTGTTATATTAAATCTCCACATTAAATTTTGCGGGTCTGAAATTTTCAAGAGGAACCCATAGAATTCTGAAAGATTAAAAGTAATGTTTTGAGTCCAACAAAAAATAAAAAAATATATCCTTTCAAGTAATATTATGGCAAATACTTCTAAGAAATCTATACTTCATAATACACAGTTGAAAAATACACTGTTTTTGTTAAGATTTCATTTTCATTTCTTCCTACCACTTCACGATCACTCATTGAAGCAGAAACCTCTTGCACCAAATAAAGTTAAGTCTGGCCTCTGTAGCTCATCGTTTGAAACAGTTTCCTGTAAACCAACCAGAAGCTTCAACTTTTCGCAGACACATTTTCTGATTGCCTTGCAATGTGAGGATGAATACAGGTTCAAAGTCAAGACTAGTTCCAAGTCTAGTTTAGCAAAATTCTATGCATCCACCAATATATTTCTCTGAAACCGTTTCTTAATAATTGATTTCAGTTCACGTTAGAGTTCATTCTCAGAATCCACGAGCACATACACCTCTTTGGAGGCTTTCTTTTCCCCCTCTGAGTTCTTGGTAAAAACTGTCCCTGAAACTCAAATTTCAGGATTAACTCAAAAACCATACCACATTTTCTGGGACATCTGGGGACGAGGAAGAGTTGGAGAGCTGATTGTGCATGACTTCCACTGCTTCCTAAGTTTCTTTTGTCTGTTTCTTTGGAGGCTTTGCTTCTTCTTTAGCCCCTCAGTGCCGACAAACTTAGACTCCTCACTTGATCAGCAGCAATGAGACAATATTGTCTTCATCCACACAAAGCATTTATTAGGCAAGTAAGCAGACGTTACAATGGAGAAAATGTTTAAAAACAACAACTCTGTGTGTGTGTGTGTGTCTGGAAAACTGGATGGAATAAAGGGATGCATGTCATGACAAGTCAGACAGCCTCAGATGGAACAGCGGTCAGTCAGCAGGCCTCGCTGCCTCACCACCTTCTCCCTGCCCCGGGTGCTTTTCCAGCCCTTCTCTCCTTGCTCCTGTTTCTCTCTGCTGCATGTACAGCCATCACTTCCTTTGAAGAGCTGTTATAGTAACTTTCTCCCATTTCCTCTGTGGAACATTTTCTTTCCTCTCTCATATTCCTTCTTTTTATAAATTTTTTTGCATATTTTAGATTTAGTTTTTTATTGAGGTAACATTATAACATCATATGCATTTTATGTGGATAGCATTATATTTCTGCTTCTGTATACCCTACAGCACGCTCCCCAACGAAACTTTAGTTTCTATCCCTCACCATACAGTCGATCCCATTTTGCCCTCCTTCCCCTTCCCCTCTGGTAACTACTGCTTTGTCCTCTGTATCTATGTGTTTGTTTGGTTTGTTCATTTACCTTGTTTGTTTGTTTGTTTTTTATATTCCACAGATGAGTGAACTCATATGTTATTTGTCTTTCTCCTCTGACTTATTTCACTTAGCACAGTACCCTCAAGGGGTCCATCCATGTTGTCACAACTGGCAAGATTTCATCTTTTTAATGGCTGAGTAGTATTCCAGTGTTTGTATATATGTGTGTGTGTGTGTGTGTGTGTGTATGCACACACACACACACATATATATATCGTATCTTCTTTATCCAATCATCCATTGAAGGGCATTTAGGTTTCAATATCTTGGCTATTGTAAATGGTGCTGCAATGAACATAGAGGTATAGATATCTTTTCAAAATTATATTTTCATATTCTTTGGGTAAGCACCCAGATGTGAGATAGCTGGGTCATCCCACATTCCTTCTGACACCTATGTCCTTAGATTCTAATTTACCCTAAGGAAAATACTGACTTTTTATCAGATATTAAGCACAAAGGCTACCTAATGAAAAGGGTACATATGTGTTGCAAGGGATGACAATAATGGAACCTAAAACAATACTTTCATCCAGAAAAACAGATAAAATCCAGGTAAAGAGTGGATCATTTCCTGTTCTATGGAAAGCTGCTCCCAAACTGAAGTAGAAGCTCTTGCCCTTTCTCCACTCTTTCAGCCACCCAGGGGGAACGTTGAGTGTTTTCCTTCTGAACTCCTACATTCCCTACACAGAGTATAATACTGAATACTGTTGTTTGAGCTTATAGATAGATTGCTGTTTTCATTCATTCAGCAAACATGCATATAGTTATCAGGAGTAATAGGGAATGGAGATGCAAAAAATATTACAAAGATATCAATATTACAATCCAATGATTAACATTTAAATAAAGTATAAAAATACATGTTATCAGTGCCATGATAAGCCTGTGTTTTGGGTAAATCAGGGCCACAAAAGAAGGTCTGGACAGTTTTTCACTGAAAACGTTTGGGTGTGGGTGACACAAGTCATTTTGAAAAAGAGGTAACTATTAAATGCTCTGAAGGTAGACAATTCAATGATGGAGAAATGGAAAATGCTTTTCTAATGAATCAGGGTAGGTGTTCGTTAAGGGTAAGGGAAGGTGTAGAGAAAGGTGAGAGATGGTAGAAAGGTGAAGTGGAGATGAAGGGAAAGTGAAAGGCAAGAGAAATGGTTCTCAGTTTATTCAGTCTACTGCAGCACAGTCCAATGACTGGCAGCAATTTTCTGGAAGTATCTAGTGGAATTTTGCTGTTTTCCAGCTTTGAGGAGAATAGCTCACCAAATTTTTACTAACAGAGCACGAGATGCGGGGAGTATGTCAGTGGTGGATCAGCGGATTGGCTGTGATGTGGGTCAGGTTCGGGTAATTCACCTGGTGCTGGTGAGCGGAGGAGCCATTGGCTGGACACACACTAGAGGCTGCATAAGTTATAATTTAACAAAATATTCATATACTGTTATTGGCACTTCCTGTTTCATCTTGAGAAGCTTTGTAAACCGTAGATTTGCTACTGATGTATAATTGTGTGCATGGTAAACTGCTGTTCTAATGCTTCTAACGAAAACAGAGAACAGCCTGTAGCACTGTATTGGGGCATTGTCTTACTGCAGTGTTACTGAAGTATTACCAAGTTACACTTGTATGCACCAGCTTTAGTTTATAGAACTCTCAGATCTGAGGCAGGCTCCAGTGCATAAACAAAGTTAAAAATCTTAAAAATCCTAATCTTTCTGCACCAGGCCTTCATAATCTACAAGTAGGAAGAGGAAATCAGACAACACTACATCTGACGTTCTCTGAGTCCAGACAGTGGCGCAGTAGTGTGGGATTCTGTTTCCCTCCCGTACAGCAGACGAGGGAGCATTTAGCTAGACAGAAAGCCCCCTCGCATTGCTTTCCCATCTCATGACTTCCTCCCAGACACTATGGGAGTGAGACAGACATTTAAGGGTCCTTGTCTGACAGAGTACTGTTCTTTCAGGATGTTCAGGAGCCCTCGGAGATCTTTGCAAATATTCTCCATATTTGGGATCCAGTGTATTGAAGGAAGATGCCCTATTTTGTCAATGACGTTCCTTTTAGAATACAAGTAAAAGCATGGATTTAGATTTAGGGGCATGTTAAAGTTGTTTTAGTCAGGCATTTTTCTGGAATACATTTGAACTTCATTTATAATTGGAAATTTTTTCTCATAATTATGTTATAAAGGCTAAGACATGGGTTGATTATGATAAATGGAAAAGTAAAAGTAATCCAGGCCAAGGAGATTCATGTCTGAAAGAGAACCCAGTGGGAATACAGCCCCATCCCACCTCAGAAACCTGATGAACAGACACCCAGGGAAACAGAAACCACAGGTGACAGGAAAAGCCTCTGCACCATGAGAAGCAGGAAGAATGTGAAAGGAAGGGCCTGAGTTCTGACCGCAGGAGGAGTCGCAGAACTCCCTCTGGGTCTCCAAGGAGCTTGTCTGAGTGGGAAACGAGTCTGGAGGGTCTTTCAGTTTCCAAGTTTAGTCAAAAGGAAAATCTGGGCTTCCCTGGTGGCACAGTGGTTAAGAATCTGCCTGCCAATGTAGGGGACATGGGTTCGAGCCCTGGTCCAGAAGATCCCACATGACATGGAGAAACTAAGCCCGCATGCCACAACTGCTGAGCCCACGTGCCACAACTGCTGAGCCCATGTGCCACAACTACTGAGCCTGTGCTCTGGAGCCTGCATGCCACAACTACTGAAGCCCACGTGCCTAGAGCCCATGCTCCGCAGCAAGAGAAGCCACTGCAATGAGAAGCCCACTCACCACAACAAAGAGTAGCCCCCGCTCACCACAACTAGAGAAAGCCCGCACACAGCAACAAAGACCCAACACAGCCAAAAATAAATAAAAATAAATAAATTAAAAAAAAAAAAGGAAAATCTGTCCTGCTGCATCTGGCTCATACAGAAAAGAGGGAAGATCCAAGAAAGGATGAGGAAGCCATTTAAAAGGGGGAAGTAGCTTTCACCTAGTGTTTTGTCTGTTTTAACATCCAACATCTGGTACGAGGCCATATGCATGTATGAGGCCATATGCATATGCATGAGGATGGCGGCTGATGTAAGAATATGAAGTGTAAAAATGGAAATAGTCATTTTAAAGAAGAAGTTTAAGAACTGGGGGGACATGTTTAGAAAACTCTAATACCCTCCTAATCTTTCCACATCATGGCACACCTTTTAGAAAATGATAAAATGTGTCCCTGTCACTGTGATAAGTACTTGAAGACATCCATTGTTGAGGGTGACAGGCCAGCTCTGGGACTTTGGCCATCCCAGGCCCAACCTGAGGACCAAGGAATTGAATATCCTTGTTCACCTGAAATTTAGGTACAATGATAATACACATATTGGTGTGTTAGCTAGGGTAACAGTCATAAACAGAGAGACTCCAAAGGCAATGGTGAAATGTCCCCCTCAAGAATTAGGGCAGGTGGGCCTCCCCTACCCCTAGCGTCATCCAGGGACCCAGCTGGAGGGCACTCTGGGCTCTGCTGGGACACTGGGACCATCTGCAGACTGAAAGCTGGGTGCGGGTTCCAGCGGCAGGGAGCGGAATGAAGCGTGTGGGGAATGCGCACGACTGCCTTGTGGCCTGGGCATCAGTGGCTCATGTTCCACCCACTCCCACTCCCCGCTCCAGAGAACAGAGCTCGGCCGCACTGCCTGCACCGGAGGAGGAGAGAACAGATGGTTCTCCACCATGAGCATCATTTTATCCTGGCCTTAGGAAAAACACCTAGAGTTTGCAAAGCACTTTTATACATGTTTCCTTCTTTTTCCCCTGCAAGGGTGGGCATACCAATTAAACAACTAGAATTCCTCACAAAAATTTTCAAAGTAAAATATATTTATAAGCAGTTCGTAGTGAAAACTCTATGCTACATGCTTAAAAGATTAAAAAACATAATTTAACACATGGACCCTTCTTCCTGGGAACTTCCATAGGCGACAGAAACTTAGAAAAAACACCAATTTAAGCTAACCATAGAAGGGACACTAAGTCCCTGTTGCCTAGGGAAGAATGGAGATAGAAAGTAGTACAGAAATTAAGAAGACGACACATTAGCGGCAATTTTGTTTGTTCCAAGAGGACTTGATGGAAAGAATGAAATGAGCTGGATTTTTAAGATATGGTGAGATTTGGATGGCAAAAAGAAGAGTGAAGTTATTCTATAAAAGGCAAAGGCTACCCCCAAGTCCCCCTACAATACATGGAATCTGGCACATTAATGAGGTTTACTAAAGGAATAGAAGCACATGGGTAAGAAATTACTAGGTTTGTAGATGAGATATTTAGTTATCTTCTTGGACTGGAATGAAATGTTCAGGTACTTAGGTGACTAGCAGATGGGCCATTTGGGGTATGTTGCAAATACGAATGGCTTTTATAAGAAAAATATTGGGTAAACCGAGTCAGACAGACAGTTGCTGTTATTAGCAACAGTTATTGCAAATAGCGGCACTATTTGCAATAAGTTAAGTACTTTTTTTTTTTTCTTACACAGAAAGGTCTCTTGAAGACTTTGCCCATAGGAGGGATCCTATATTGAAATTATCTGTTTATGGGTCACTTGCCTCGCCATACTGTAAACATTTCGAGGCAGAAACAGCAGGCTGTCTGCTATATATTCATGTTTCACTTTTAATAGTATACATTTATTGCTAGGGAGTGGCTGTTCTACTGGGGACTGAATTTCCTAAACCCCCCTGAGGACGTTGGAGGTCATGTGATTAGCTGTGGTCAATAGAATCTGGACTAAAATTATCATTACTGCTTCTAGGCCCTGCCCTAAACAAACAAAAAATGGACTTTACGTGGTTGAGAAGTAAACTTCTATAATGTTAAAGCCCTGAGATTTTATCCTTTTCCTCTGTTAATGCGGGTAGAATTTACCTTAACTAAAGATACTTTCGATTCCAGAAACGTTTGTTCTATGATTTTCTTTTAATATGCTTAGTAAATTGCCCTGCTTATGATATGCATTTAATAAATTCTTGGGGAAAGACTGCATTAGGTCATTTTTAAAAGAAAATGTCAAGAATCCATTTTGAGGTTTTCTTATTATTTTAGCTAAAATAAGATTTTTTTGTGATAAATACAAATATATTGAGTTAATTAATAAATGGAAATAACAAGAAAATCAAGTTATTTCAAACATACACCCACCTCAAAGTGGTTTATAAGTCTGGGGACCTAAGCACTCAGAGAAATAGAAGAAAGTAGAGAAAAAGGAAAATGATCGTCTGTACGTGCTGTTTGGTCCACCTCGGTCCATCTTTTGTCCATTCATGGTGCGGGGGAGGGGAGGGCAGGTTACTGGATTTTCCTCTTTTCTTCCGTTTTTGGTCTCCGTCTTCCTCCCTTCCTTGATTCCCTTGGTCAGTTCCTAACCTCTTCCCTGGCTGCTAGATAGTAACCAGAAGCTTCCCATCAGCTCTGAGATCAGGCACTTTTAGAATTCGACAACTTCACCACAAAGCTTTGACCTGCAGGTTAAAATGATGCTCCAAGTGCTGTGTCTGCAGCTTTACATCTTAGGATGGCTCCTCCCTGGGAGAGTGCACTTCACTAAATTCATTGCATGTCCCCTCTCCAGTGTCTGTCACCATCCTGCCCAGTTCTCTGTCCTGTTCAGCAGTTGTTTCAACAGCCTCTAATTTTTGCCTCTTTGCACTGTCTCTCCCAGCCCTGATCCTTAGCCTGTTTTCCAGGCGAGTGCCGTCAGTTATTCAAGGGAAGGGGCGTCACCTCCAACAAGGACCCTCTGGTCAGCTGCTATCTGTCCGGCCTCTGTTATACTTCTCGGTGGCCCAACTCCAGAGTAAGCCAGCCTCCTGCTGTTCCTTTTCTTCCCTTCTTTTTCTACTCTATTCCCTCCTCTTAGGGAGTCAAGTCAGCCTTTCCTATTTGATGATTCACCTGCCACCACAGGATCCCTAGAATCTAATCTTTTGAAAATAGAATTCTGCATTCTTTATTTTTACCATTTCTATTACTGTTAAGCAAACATCCTTCTGTGAAGTAGTGATTTCACAATAGTGGAAATACCTAGGGTGTGAGTCAGCAGATAGCCAAGTCGTCATTCTAATCTTATGAAGCTTGAGAGATTCACTTAGCAGATAGTATCCAGTGTCAACCAGAGCCATTGAGTTCATTTTTAAAATATTAAAAAAATAATGCAGGATATTAAGCAAGATGAAGCAAATTCTCAAAATGGTTAAATGATGTAAAGTGGATGTCTTTTTGAGGCTTTTTGATGATGACTGAGAAAACGTGTTATCTTTTTGCGTAATATCATCCACACAAACATTTATCGTAATGTGGTTTGGTGAAGAACAATTGGATTCTGTCACTGCTTGGGTAAATCACTTTCCCTTGCTAACCTTTGGTTTACTATCTATAAAGTAGGAATAGTAACAGCTCTATCTCATCGTGCTGTTCTAGAATCAAAGAAATGATGTATGTTAGAGCTGTGAATACCGAGAGGTTCCTATTTTCCTACCTGTACTTATTTATGCAGATGCCATCTCTAGATCAAACTGTAAACATTCTGATGGCACAACAAGCACCTGGTTGGTCACAGCACCTACCCCAGTACCTTATTTGCAGAGTAGCCTTAATAAATATTTGTTGTAAACAATGAACAGATATTCCCTTTAAATAGTTTTGACTTATTTCACTTTAATTTATTCTGTTACATAACATGCTAATTTTATAACCTGATACAGTTCCTCTTTTCAAGGAGATAGATTATAAATCTTAAACAAATATATGATGTAGTGGTAACAGAGGACTCAGATGATCCTTGCAGGAGTTTCGGAGATGGAGTAGCCCTTCCTATGTGACCCAGTTGAAGCAAGGGGGGCAGGTGTTTGGATCCTGCACTGACCCGTCATTGACCGCAGGCTACTTCCAAAGAGGGGATGGGAACCTGGTGAGACAGCTTCCGTAGGATGAGGGCAGTTCCTGGAGAGGAAGCATCAGTGAGCGGTCAGCAGCCCAGACTCCCGGCTGCTGGGGGAGAGTGCCTCGGGTCTGAGGCGGACTGTGCTCCCACAGTATCCACTAACCATCCGCCCCTTGCACCACCTACATACAATTGCTTCACATGGTGTTCACCGGCATCCAGAAACAGCGCAGCGGCTCCAGGTTCTGGAAGGACTTTTCCTGGGGAGAACTTACCAGAGGCAAAACAATGGGATGAAGTACTCCACCATGGCCGCGTTTTGTCTAGAGACCACACTTGGTCCTTTCTCTTCTACTACCCCTTCTAGATTCCTCTCACCCGCGGTCAGCACTTCTGCTGGTGTTGGTGGCTTATGTGGTAAGGTGACCCAGACCCTTGTTGTCCAGGGCTCTGATTCCCATGGCACCATACCCCTCCCAGGTCTGGCTGCTGCACTAATAGCAAATGTGGACACTCCTATTCTGACCCTTTGGTTCCCAGACCCATGTATTCCACATATTGGGGGAATAGAACCATGTCATGGTCACGGATTAAGGGTATATTCTTTATTCTAGGGGATGATGCACCTTCGTTGAAGGTTATCATCTCGAGGTGGTGCCTCCACTGTGCCATCACAAGACCATTCCATTACTCCATCAGGCTGGCAGCATCTGGGTCTTACAGCACGTGATGTAACCCAAGGATCCCAGGGCCACGTGGCCACTGCTGTGAAGTGGGCCCCTTTTGTCTGATGTGATATCATATGGGATCCCTTACTGGTGGCTCAAAAGCTGCAAGCCGTCTTACAGTGGAGCTGGCTAAGGCCCTTCTGGCAGGAAAGGCAAATCTCTACCCCAGATATATGTTGTTTCAAGTCAAGATGAGTCACTGCCTCTTTCAGGGTGGAAGGAGTCCAATTAGCTTGCCATGAAATGGTTAGTTGTTCTCTTTGAGATTTCATTTGTTCAGCATCGGTTTCTTTTTCTTGATGGTTGGACTTTGGCAAGGGCAGTAACTAGATTGGCTTTCATGGGTGCAGGTCCATTCTGTTGGGCCAGTGCATATCCATCTCTGCTACCATGGCTATTCTGTTCATGAACACTGATGGGCCGGCTGAGTGACAGGGGCTGGCTGAGGTCAACTGGCACAGTCGCTCTGTCTGCTTGGTTGTTCATGTCTTTTGTGTGGTGGATGATCTCTGTTGGATGTTGCCATGTGATACAGAGACCTTCATACTTTTGAATACTCTGATAGGTCCACCCACATGCATCTTCCTGGGACCTTCTTATTCCCAATTATCCAATCAGTCTCCTTCCAGGCCCCAGTTCACCAGCCACGCCATCCTCCACTGCCCATGAGTCAATATCTATTCTAACCTTAGGTCACTTTCCTTTCATACGAGGTAGATGAGCAGGTGCATTGTCCCCAGTTCTGTGCACGGGGAGGGTTTCTGCTTGCTGCACTCTTTTAAGTCTGCCCCTTAGCAGAATCGGTCCATTTTCGGCTTGTGCCTGCAGACTATCCCAACACAGACAGTGATCTTCTTACTCCATCGTTAGTCACGAGGGAGTCCTGAGCTCCCACAGGACACCTGTAAGCCCTGCTCATGTTCGATTCTGGCTTTACCATTTCCATCTCTCAGTGGGTTGCTGCTGGGCCCACCTGATCTTATGGCCTGGTGGTCTGATAGAACCCAGCTCATCATGGAAAGACATTCCATCTCGATTAGGCCCTGTCGCCAGGAGCTCTGAGCTGGGCTGACTCTTCACATTTGTTCTAATTGAGACAAGACACCTGGGCATTTGTTCCCCGCATTGGCCATCCATTGTGTAGAGATTGTGCCACCGTCCGACACTACCTGTAACGGGGAAGCAAGTTGGTTGAGTTCCGGGGTGAAGTTAGCAGGCCCATTTGACTTTCTCCCAATGCTCTGTTCTCCGGCCTGACTGTATCGCTAATACCTTCGCCTCCACCCTGCTCTCATTTTTCTATTTCTCAAATACCCAGAACCTGGGTGGGGAAGAAGGACGTTATTCCCCTTCAAGAGCGCCTTCAAGACCACCACATCCTAAGATATTAGGCTGCTGTAAATGTCTGCTGATAGGGTGGCGGCATCTGCTGAAGCACCGCCCCCTTTTCCAGTTCTTCTCCTTCCCAGGCGTTCCGGGTCCGGGGGCTGGTTTTCAGTCAGTGTGCTCTGTCCTCTCAGTGCTCTGCTCCTAACTCCAGTGAGGAGCGTGCTTTAGCATCCCTTGAGCAATCCCCCGTTCCCGCGTATGTTCTCAAAGGTTTCCAGGGCGTTTGCCCTTTTAGTGTCGTCACTCTTTTATTGCTCTCTCCTCTCCCTCGGATTTTGGACCCGCATCAAAGGGCAATCTGAGCGTCAGGCACCTGGTATAGTTAAAGTACTCGTTTCCTCCAGCTCTGACCCACCGTTTTTAGGCCAGATTTGTGCATCCTGAAACTCTCTTCTTGTAGGATGAATTGTTTCCTACGTGGTTCTTTGGCCTTTCAGGGAAATCGGCCCCGGTGAGTTCACCCCTCTAGTTTTCCCGGTATGCACTGAATTCACAACTTCCTGTCTGAATCCCAGCTTAACCACAGGTCTGCTTTCCAGAGCCGCATACTACATTTGTTTGGAATCCTGACTTTCACTTGGTGATTGGCCAGTTTAAACCTCAGAGGATTTATATCATATCTGTCGTACGTAGCCCTAAATGGAGTCAAAGCAAATGAGTTGAAAATACACGCAGCCTGGCCAACTCGTTTTCACTTAATGTTTTTATCAGTTGCAAAATTTTCCATCACTTATTCTTTTCCTGCTTCTTAGTCCTCGCCTCCCTTTTTTGTGTTGTTTTTGGCATTTTCTATTCTCAGTTGCATCTGAAATAAGCTTTTCACATATTGTTCTCATCCATAGCTTACATCCTCTTTTCCAGGCAGCTCTATCTTGAAGAACATCACAAGGTCAGAGAGATAACCTTTGCCTCACATGGGAGCTGAATAACGCTGCACTCTGATAGAGATGTTGCCCTGGTTTTTCCAGGATGGCTCCATATAACTCTCTAAATGAAAAAGGAATTGTTTCTTTCTTTCTTTTTTTCCTTAATAAATTTATTTATTTATTTTTGGCTGCGTTGGGTCTTCGCTGCTGCGCGCGGGCTTTCTCTAGTTGCGGTGAGCGGGGTCTACTCTTCGTTCCGGTGTGCGGGCTTCTCATTGCGGTGGCTTCTCTTATTGTGGAGCACAGGCTCTAGGTGCATGGGCTTCAGTAGTTGTGGCACATGAGCTCAGCAGTTGTGGCTCGCGGGCTCTAGAGCTCAGGCTCAGCAGCTGTGGCGCACGGGCTTAGCTGCTCCGTGGCATGTGTGATCTTCCAGGACCAGGGCTCGAACCCGTGTCCCCTGTATTGGCAGGCAGATTCTTAACCACTATGCTACCAGGGAAGCCCGGAATTGTTTCTTTTTGAAGGAAACTTAAACATTTATCAGTGTCTTTGGATGTATCAGAATAAAACTCTCTAATCACTCTAACAAATCATTGCTAGACCTTCAGAGGCGTTTAGCTGTCACTTACACGAGTGCCAGTGCGGGTTGCATGACTGTTTGGAGTTTGACAGTTCCTCCATGTGGCTTTGCAACCTCAGAGCCCTTTGCTTCTGGCAGTGCACGTGCGGAAGCGAGAGACAACCTGGGGGTCTTCTAGGTAGTCCTGGAACTGGTGCCCATCCCTTTGCTCTCCACACGGAGCTCAGTTTTGTGGCCCTAATAATTCAAGGGAAAATACCAAATTGCAATTCAAGAATAAAGACCAAATCCAAGTAAAAGAGCTACTGAGTATATACCCAAGTACTGACTATGCAGAAACGTTCACATTGGGTTGGCCAAAAAGTTTGGGATGTTTTGTTGGAAAAAGCAGCTTATGGAAAAACCCGAACGAACTTTTTGGCCAACCCAATAGAAGGTTCTATATTTGCCCTTCACCTTAAGAGGGTCTGGGAAATATGGTTTGTCCAGGGAGGGCCTGAGATTGGTGAGCATCTAAGCAGTCTCTATCACACCCTTCTATAAGGAAAGAGAAAAAGAAATCATTATTTTGGGACAATAATAATGGCTAAAGCAAAAAGATATCGATGTGAGCAACGTAATACTAGTAAGTAGAGGACAGACTTATTCCAGCCCTTTTGTAGCCCAGTAGTGCCAGAATTTACACTTGTTTGTGAGTTTCAGAGGTTGCAATTAATCCAATAATAGTTCACAGAGTAACTTGGGTTACTTTGAGTTTAATCTGCACTTTGTTGTGCATCTGCCCCTTCTCTGAAGCCATACCCTTCCTCCAGGACAGAATTACTAGTCCTTCCTTTGAGTTCACTTGGCACATTTTCCTGTCTGCTGAGAGGAGGCTGGGACAGACCCCA
This sequence comes from Leucopleurus acutus, assembly GCF_964270905.1. NCBI lineage: Eukaryota > Metazoa > Chordata > Mammalia > Artiodactyla > Delphinidae > Leucopleurus > Leucopleurus acutus. The sequence continues at coordinate 9,711,083 of NC_139143.1, forward strand.
AGAATTCCACAGGAGCAGAAGGGCAGGAGGTCCGTGGTTCCTTAGCCTCTCAGCATCCCGTGGAGAGAAGGTCTAGGCTGCTTTCACTGCTCGCTCTTTAATAGGCACTCTGGAAGGGAACACGTAGCATCCAACCGAGTTCATGACCATTGAAAGAGAGAACTTGCTAACGGAGATGTACTTGATGTGAGTCGATGCCCATGGAAGCTGCATACGGAGCTGGGGGCACCTGGAGACCTTTTGGCAAATTGGCACCGCACAGCCTTTCCCATTAGGGGAGGAGGGGGGCGCCAGTCCCATTTGGCGTTTCACCAGGCACCTGGAGAGAGCCACCGGGGAGGTCTTCTCTCAGACAGCCTTACTTGACTGTCTTCCTCACCTCTCTCCAAATGCTTAGTCTATTTGCCTGCAGTTCTTCCCGCGCTTTTCTTCCCGAGAGCACTGTGAGCCTCTCACTCGTCGGGGGCTGTATCTTAGTCATCTCTGTTTCCCTGGCACCGCGCATAGCTTTTGGCACATAGCAGGTCACTAACTGGGGAGTCTATCAAGGAAGCAAGCGTCTAGACTCGATTCTAGAAGTGTAAAGTGGAGCCTAGCATTCTGAAGATGAATTAAGAAACCTCTGAACAAGGAATATTTTGTGCTTTCTTCCCCTCAACTTTGGCACTTCCTAATTACCCCCATAGATAGTATGAATTATGATCATTCGAGTCAAAATCATGCCAAATAAACATTCTACGAAGTATCTTATTCAGTTCTTCATATGGGAACATGTTCTACCCTTTACTTGTTCACAGTGGGTCATTTGTAAACCCTGAATTAACTGACAGATTTAAGGAAAAAAGCACAAGACTAGGGATACAATCTGTTTTTATAGCTAATTCAAGCTGAGGGTTTCAAGGCAGAGTATGAAAGCTAAGACCAGGGGTGAGCATGTCAGTTTTACTAATTTAAAACAAGCCCACTGAACTTTCACCTTCTAGGTTTGACTAGAATAGCAACAGACAGTTTGGGGGGCAAGGATAGGACAATACCTGAAACCCACTATATTCCTGCCTTTTTTTTTTTTTCTCTCTCTCTATCCAGAAATAAAGGATAGACTCCTCACCTATTTTGAGAATTTAAGGTAAGAATGACTGAAGGAAAAAATGTGCCAAGAGAGTGGCTACCTTCGGGTTTCCCATCCTCTGTCTTGTTTCTGTTAACAAGAAGTGAGCACTAGAGCATTCCACCAGTCACATGACCCACTGTCAAGCTAAGGGCCAGGCCTGCCATCTAAGGACACAGGATTCCTCCCCGAGCGTCGCTGTCATCACACTCCTTCTCGCTGGGGTGCCGCTCATCCCCAGGGCAGTTTCTGTTTCTGTCTGACAGCTGCTCTGCCCCTCTCTTTCGCCTGGATCCTACACGTCAGTTTTGTCTTCTGTCTTTAAAAGGTGCCCTCAAACTTAGAGCAGTTTCTTCCTGCAAATCTGTTGAGTGTCTTGGTCCTTGGTTTTGGTTCTCAGCCTGGATGAGAGCTTGCAAGCTTCTAGTTTTGTCCAAGAAGAAAGTGAGCTTTGAGGAAAAACATGTGGAATGCTTCATATGTAGGTTCATTGTGAATAAACTGTTAATGTGTTGAAAGCGCTGCATAATTTATTTTGCACGTGGAGCCTTTTAGAAGCGTATGCCTTAATCTTCCTCCAGGGCTCTCCTCTTCTGTTTCCAAGTTGTTCAATGCACATTTGCAGCTGAAGGACCTCAAAGGTGATATGTTTAAAATTGAGCCGGAAAGGGCTTTGCTGTGATTTTGAGGCCCCAGGCTAGACACCCCGGAGGTATCCTGTGTTCCCCTCCCTCAATTACTCCTCACAGCAAATCGCTCACCAAGTATTATTATCTATTTGCCCTCTCTCTCCCATTGCCTTGATTTCTGCCCTGATTCTCTCCTGCTGGGCTACAGAACTGGTTTCACGTTTGGCTTTCCTTCCTCAGTTATGCCTTCCTTTGTAACTGTCTTCCACACAAAATCCAGAAATAGCTTTCTACAACACAAAGTAATCATGTCACTTTCAGGAAGAAGCATGAGATAAGGCAAAGTCCTTGGAAACATACATACCTGGTCTCAAACCCTGGGTCTGCTACTTCCTGGTTCTGTGTCCTTAGATAACTTTTTTCACCTTTTTGGTTGGACATTTGTTGATCAATAAAATGAGGTTAAGAGTGCTTATCTCAGAGAGTCCTGGTGTAGACTCAACAAGTAACTTGTGTATCAGCACAAGCAGTTATGTCTTTTGCTCATTTGCTTGAAACTTCAGTGACCTGTGATATAAAAGATGAAACTCTCGCTCTTTGGAATGGACTGTGTCTCTTCTCAGAATCTGCCCTAAACTACCTTTTGAGCTTTCCCTCCAACCCTCTCGCTTCCCCCATGTGTTCCAGCCACACTAAATAAATCACCATTGCTGAACACAGAGTATTTTTTTCCTGATTTCCTGACTTTTTCACAGACTGTTTCCTGAAATGTTCTCACCCTCTTTCTTCCCTGGTTGGGGTTTATTTATTCTTCAAGATCCACGCCAATTATCCCTTTCCTGTGGAAAAGATGGAGAAATCATCCAGCTAATATTATAATAAGTAAAAGTGCACATTAAATATAGAACAAAAGCAAATATTCTTCCTGGATGAACAAATCTAGTGTCTATTATAATGCATTATTATTTAAGTAACTATTTTTTTGCTAAGAAAACTTACAGTTAAAGAACTTTTTAGAAGGCTTGCATTTTTCACTTGAGAAGTGGGAAGTTGGTGTTTCTCTTGAGTGACATGAGAGCGTCTATTTGGAATGTCCCTAAACTCTCTGGAATTTTTGTACATACTCAGCCACATGGATCCTAGACCTCTGACTCTGCTTGGAGTTGGACAGGAGAGAGAGGAAGGACGATGAGAACATTTAATTCTGAATTGTGATTGACATGGCCAACGCAGTTTTCTAAATCTAAAACGTCTTACAGTGCACCGTTTCTTAACCAATCAGCTCCCTAATCCCAGGAGCTTGACTTCTCTTTCAATCATCAAGCCTACTGCCACAGATCTTCCCCAAATGGCAACATTCCAAGTTGAGGCAAGGTCCCCATGGATTTAATAAATTTGGTTCTTTTGGGTTTGGATTCGAATTCCTAGCCTAATCTTCCATCAATTATGGGAGTTTCAAAGTAACGTAGACAATTCTAAACTATAGCACAATCCCTTTTGGCTTAAAATTTCAATTTGAGAAGATAAAATATAAGTGTGACATTTGGGGGCACTCAGGTTTTCAAATGAGACATAAGGTAATACAAACATTTAAGACACTCAGTTTGTTTCCCTTCTCTCTCTCTCTCTCTCTCTCTGCCTTCCTCCCTCCCTCCCTCCTTCCCTTTCATTTCCCTTTGGTCTGTTTATAAATTCAAGTGAAAGGAGCCACCAGGAGGTAAATACTCAGTCAAATATTTATATAGAAACATCCATAGAAAGTTCTATATTTTGCCATGGACTTACTTGTAGAAAAGTTTCATTTAGGTTAGGCACAGAGTAAGACACAAAATTTTGCCATTAGAATGATACATTTTTAGCTTTTCAAACTGAGCAGGACCTTGCAGGGCCTTCCCAAGGCAGACCCCCGCTTCTCCCCAATGTCCTCAGCCTCTTGTTTGTAGAAAAGCTTTAGCCTCCTAGGCCTTCCCTTTGTTCCAAAGAGCAAATTTAATCAGAGAAGTGAGAAAATACAGAAACAAAGGAAAACAGTCAAGCAAGATAAAATAATAGTAGTTTGGCTGTAAACTAAAGAGTCAAGGACCTTTAGTTCCTCCTCAAGGGCTATAGATAATACCCTGAGCCCTATCCTTCAGTCGTTTTGCAGATACTGACACCCCCACCAGGTAGAAGAAGTTACGTGCCTGCTGACCACAAGCATATAGACCCAAGACTGGTTGGAACCAGAAGGTTGATGATGTTAACTCCCAATTACCTCACCATCAACCAATCAGAAGAATGTCCATGAGCGGATCAGATACCCTACAATCCTCACTCCTAACACTGACTTTAAAAACCCTTCCCTGAAAGCCACTGGGCAGTTTGGGTCTTTTGAGCCTCAGCTTCCTGTTCTCCTTGTTTGGCCCCATGTTGGGTGCCTTGCAGTAAACGCTGTACTTTCCTTCACCACAAGCTGGTGTCATTAGATTGGCTTTGTTGTGCATTGGGCACGCGGATCCAAGTTTGGTTCAGTAACACTTTTAAGATACTGGTCTCAACAAAACAGATGGTGGTATTTCTGCAGTTGATGAGTATTTTTTTGGTTCTATAGATAGGGTTTCATGCAGTCTTGACAAAATTCTACAATTCTGTGTATAATAGCAATTATTTATATCTATGGTAGTTTAAATCACCATTTACTCTATTTTCCCTTCACGTATTTCAGAATTTCTTTTCTCAGTAATAAATCATCAGAGATTCCTCCTAATATAAAACAGCCTGTGTTTGCACACAGAATGAAAGAAACTTGAAATTTAGTTTATCCCACATGAGCTAAATATGTACTTTTTATTAGACATCAGGAGGTCTAATTTCTACCTTCACGGATTCCTACTTTTCTACAATATACATATCATATTAGAAATAGTATAAAATACATCTGAGCAAAGTAAATTTATTTTTACTTTTTAAATGAATTAGTTTTAAATTATACATATTGTTGATTGCCACTGCTTTAGTATCACAATAGAACATAGCATATGAGTTGAGGATCTTAGATGGAGCAGTTGGACCAGATTTCTCTAAACAGTAGAGCTATTCATATTTCTGTAAATGATCTAATAAAACATCCACACCATAGTAAACAATGCCAATGAAAAGAAATTTATCTTTTCAAGTTTTTTGCAATATCTTGAATCTATGCAGCCATGGTGACAATTTTTTTTTTCATTTTGAAAATGAAGAGATGTCTTAGATGTTTGTTTTGACCATCTGTCCAAAACTTGGATGCCTTTTTTTTAAATAGGTTTTATTTATTTATTGGCTGCGTTGGGTCTTTGTTGCTGCGTGCAGGCTTTCTCTAGTTGGGACAAGTGGCGGCTACTCTTCATTGCGGTGCACGGGCTTCTCATTGTGGTGGCTTCTCTTGTTAAGCAGCACAGGCTCTAGGCACGTGGGCTTCAGTAGTTGTGGCACATGGGCTCAGTAGTTGTGGCTCACAGGCTCTAGAGCACAGGCTCAGTAGTTGTGGCACACAGGCTTAATTGCTCCCCGGCATGTGGGATCTTCCTGGCTCAGGGCTTGAGCCTGTGTCAGCAGGTGGGTTCTTAATCACTGCGCCACCAGGGAAGCCCCTGCATGGCTTTTTAACATGGCATCTTATCAAGACAAAAACCAGAAGCATTCATTTTATGACCAGTATGTGTGTTGGACAGTTGCACTTCTACTGCCTCTGAGTTTGAAGGGCCTAGACTATTTAATGTGACAGTGGTGCTAGAAATAGGAGCAGAGTGTCTTGTGTTTATATGGACTTGGTTCCCCTCCGGTTTTTATTGAAAGTAACCACATAGCGGTGTAAGGTGTTAGAAAGCTTTTATAGAAGAGTAATTCTACCTGGGCCTTGAGGAATTGGTTGGACTTTGAAAACTGGAAGGAGGTAGGAAGAGGCATTTTAGAGAGATAGTAGATTAACCAAAGGGTAGTGAAGACCAGGACTCCTTCAAGAAAAGACAGTTGATCCAGAGTGATGTCAAGGTCGGAAGGATGCCGAGAGGGGAGTAAGACGAATTATACCCTGAAGGTCTCACTGGGAGTGTTTTGAATTCCAGAAAGGAAATTTGAACTTCATGTTTTATGTCACAGGAAATGGCAGGGCCAAATCTGTGTCTCAGAAGGTGATGTTTGTGGCTATTTAGAGGATGGATTGAAGATGGATTGAAGAGAAGAGGCTGGAAAGAAAGAAAACAAGTTGCATGAATGAGCAATCAATGAGAGACTACGCTAGCGCGGGGGCGGGGGGGCAGAAAAATAGCAAGTGACATACCAACTGCACACATTAATTGTAGAAGGAGGATTGAGGGAATTTGGTGATGGCATGCGTAAGGGAGAGAATGATGAGAATGATGATGGTGATTAAACTGGATTCCCTTCCTAAGCCTCGTACAGTATTTTGACCTGCTAAATCATAGAATTAAGCTTATGGTAGAGACAGTTTGGACTTTGTCCCATGGCAATTCAAGAATAGTACTTTTTAAACCTCTCTACGTATTGCCCCATGTCATTGCTGTGTGCCTGATGATAGGCAAGCCTGTACTGAGAATATCCAGAGTATTACACTGCGGTGGCTGATTATTCAATTACATATGGGACACGGGAGCACGGGAAGATACAGCTCTATGGGCTATGCTGGAATGTGCGTCGTCCTGATTGTCCTTTTGTAGACGATCCTCCAGAGCAGTCTTGTGTTCCTGCTTAGGTAATGCCTAGGACTGCTGAAGGCTTGAGGATTTAGGAAATGTCTTCTGGTCATTGGGGGGCAGTGTTGCACAGTAGAGGGAACACAGATTGTGTGGTGAGAAAATTTACGTGTAAATCCCTGGCAGTGGGACTGTCTCTTAACCCCAGGATTCCCAACCCTGCATAACGAGGGCATCTTCAGAATCGCCTGGAATTTACTCTTAAAATATAGATTCTCATACTTTATCCCTTGGGGATTCTGATTCAGTCAGTCTGGGATAGGGCCCCAAAATTGGTGTTTTGTTTTTTAACATTCTAGGTAGTTTTGATAGCTAAATTTGGGAAGTAGTGATTGCTATGAACATTAAATGAGAAAATACATCTGGCTTTTATAAACTTCAAATCACAATAAATTATTAGTTGTTAATTAGATGACTTCTTGAAATAAAATTTCTATCCCTCTTTAAAAGACTTCTTCAGTTTCTCATCAGTTTGAAGCTTGACTATATGAGAGCATATTATATTTGTTTGATCTTTATACATCATGATAGCAGAGAGAAAACTAAGGAATTCTGTCCAATACATACACGTAATACACAAAATATAAGATTAACTGGATGATAGTTTTAGATGTTGAAGAGGTGATAGAAAGTAGAAGACCCTTGCTTAAATTTTTGTTAAATCTGAAAAATAAATGCCAGTTTTTAAAGATGGCAAGGAAATGTAAACAGAAATTGCTTCTATGTTTTTAAGACAAAACTCACATTTATTATTGACACTGTGATAATTTAATTTACAAATATATTCTGACTTCCCAACTTTAAGGCAATAGCTTAAGTTAAATACATTGTTCTCCTCTTCATCTCTTTCAATCCCCAAACACTCCAACAAACCAACCAACACTGAAAAACTTTGTGTCAATAACAGAAATGGTGATTTTGAAACACATACTTCTCAAATAGTCATCCAAGTAAAAGAGATTTCAGCAGCTCAATACAATCTCTGTATAACAATATGCAGCATAAATGTCACTTGACCTTGAAGCTTATAGCATGTTTTCACCAGTTTCAAAACCCTTATTCACAGTTTCTGCGTAGCAAGCATTACCCGGCCTTCTCAGTTCTGAGGGATGTTCTAATACGTAGGTCCACTGTATTTTATGACAGTACCACAGTATCTCCTTCCTTCTACCATCGCTAAATTTTCTTCTCACGCTTCTTCAGCCCTGAGCCTGGATAACTTCCATGTTAATCTGTCCTGAGTCATGGGTTCTTCCCCTGGATCTGTGAGTCATCCAAAAAGGCCAAGGTGTTCCCCCAGGGAGCCATCCTGGTACATTCCTTCTGTACTTGATATCATCTTTAATTCCCCCCAGCCGGCACTAGTCACTTTAGACTATTAGCCTGAAGGTCATTCAGAAGATTTAAGTATATATTTGATTTGAGGAACCTGGGATAGGAGTCCTTTTCCATAAGAGTATATATGGTTCTTTGGGCTTCATCGAAACACGTGGGTGTTGGTGCTTTAATCTTCTTGGCTGTAGATTCTCGAGTGTGAAAGTCAATATTGATCTAAAAAGAAATCCTCATCAGTTCATATGCACTTCCAATTTATTGCATATTTTATGATGTCACTGTTGTTTTTGAAGCACCTCAAGACAGTGGCTTTAAAACCTCATTTAAATCAGCTCAAATATCTCTTGAATGCCTATTCTAAGCATACCTTATCCTATGTGTGGAAGAGTTAAAAAGAAGTAGCACAAAAAAAGCAGAAATATCTTTGCTCCAAGTTAGCTCATAATATCTTTGGGAGGTGCAAAAGAGGCAGACATTATTTTTTAAATATCTGTATAAGGTGATACGTGCATCGAGAAAAGTGATGTGCACATTTAAGGTTTACAGGAGGAGAGGACACTTCATGCAGATGTTTGCTGCTTGAACCAGGAATATTTAACTGGAAGTGGGCATTACTACTAACTGGAAATATTTCTGCTGCTGCAATCCATGTATTGCACTAGTCTCTATCCTAATCCAAAACGAGCTAGCTCATTAAGGACCCCCTGACATGCAGTTCTGGTCGCTATCACCAGTACTCCTTACCCCACCCCATCACATTAGCTTGTTTTACAAAATCAACCTTTCATCCAATCTTTTCACAAGTGTAGAAAATTAGATTATCATTGCACTGAACTATATGAATACACTTAAATATATAGCAGTGAAAATCACAATACTCAAAAAGGGTTTCATCTTGCTAGTATGTTGAATCTTATTCTATATCTAAGTGTCTTTACATATAAACCGACGGTAATGAACTAAATACTCACTTGTTTGGCGGCATCTGACTGCACAAATGCTTTATAGATTTTCTCCGCTTTGCAATGCAAAAGATCAGACTCTGTTTTTTTATAGTCTTCACAAGCCAGCCAGAATTCAATATTCTCCTCACTGAACTCAGACTTTAGGAAATTCCCAAAGACGTCTTGACCAGCTAAAAAGAAAGGGTGAGGGGTGAGATAAATTAATTTATCACAGCCAATAAATGAATAACTGGAAGAAACTTACAAGAAAAGTACGGTGGCATATTCTCTGTGTACAAAGGGAAGAGGTGGATGCTGCTGAAATGGCTGTGTCACCGTTTGTAGAGGTGGGAAGTCCTTAGGGACCCCTTCGTTTATAGTCTGTCTGGGGTCAGACACGCTTGTCACAGGTACACAGCTGCTTAGTGGTGGCTGAGAGACTGCTTCACTTCCATCTGCTATTACATTACAATTCTGCTCTGCAGGTTACAGAACAATCTCTTTTCTTACACTACCAGCTCAGCTAGAGTGCAGAGTGTTTTAGGGAATCAAATATTGACAGGAGGCATGAACATCATGTTAATCATTAGCAAATATAATTTCTCTGTCCAACTCATATAAGTCAAAAGACGTGAGGCCTGTATATTACCTATGTGCGCTATACTGCTTGGATTTACTAGTGTTATTCAGGCTTTTCAATGGGCCATTTCTATAGCACTGTTTGGCTGAATCATAACCTAAGTCAGATAACAAGCAGATGAACCAGGTTGAACTACTTGATCCCCACGTGAGGCTCTGTAGGGTGTTGCGGGGGAGGGAGGAGGGGATCAGCTCACCCCGGATAGGGATAAGCTGCCCATCTATGCCCTTGAGCGAGGTCCTAATCCCAACAGGATCCCAATGCCCATGATGAGGGCTAAGACAAGCTGATCTCATTTCCCTTCTCTCATCAGAAACTCCCCGTAAGACTCTGTGTTTAAAAAGTCTTTTTATCATATCTGTGTTATAACGTGTCCTGTTCTATATAATGCAGTTTTATGCTGTGTCTCAACTGCCTTCAAGGCAGCAAGGCACTGTGTCTTCACTCTTGAGTCCTTGGTGCTTCTAAAATGCCTGCACGTAAATGCCTGGGCTGAATGAGTGACAACGCATGTATGAATGGAAGAAGTTATTAATTGACTGAGTGAATCCTACCCCTTACATCCAGTGGTACAAAAATACATCCTTTAGGTAGCTTTCAGAATAGCAGTTCACATGTTGAGATGTTTGGTTTACTTTTTAAAACTTTAAACTTCAGAACCCCAGCATAATTTAAAATTTTGCTCCTATAATGATCCATGGAAACAGCTAGTTGCCTTGGCACATTTTTCTAAAGGACAGTAGCAGAACTGAGTGCCGAGTCAACATTATGCCACGATGAGGCATAATACGCTGAAGCTGTCAGTGCTACAGAACAGCTAGAGTACAACTTTTCACACACCCTCCCATCCAGAATACTATATTTTAATGAAGCCATTCAATCTCTTAGCATACTGAGATAAACCCAGAAACATTCAGTAGTTCATCTATACTTACTCTGGTTGGCAAGAAGTTTTTCCAGAGATTCAGACCACTGCTTCACTTCATCAGCAGAGAGTCTACAGGGGACGACATTTACATAAATTAGTATTTTTGTGTGTGTAAGCGCAAATGAAATCAGAATGGCTGCTGCATTTTGATAACTTCACAAACTGAGAGTCTACTTCTAATAAATTTTATTAAAATTTATCTATAAGAAAACAAAAATTTGCTTAGAATTACTATCCTTATGAAAATATCTGCCAATAAAATGTGAAAAAATCCAAATGTACTCCAACAGTATAATAAGTAGCAAATACATGCATGCACATTTGTATTTAAATTACATTGGTACTAATGCAGCTTAATCTTATTAGTCTTGTTACTTAAAAAAAACGAAGTCCATTATCTGTAGTATTACCGCCTTGCTAGAATACAGAGCTAAGGCACAGGCCGCTTATATAGTGATAGTTCCGTGTATTAGTGTACATACAGGTCCTTGGACTTGGAAGGTTTCATTCCAGATTCCAGATGTGGGATCATAGATCTCAGGTATGCTTTCACATCCATTCCACTACAAAAGACACAAAAGTAAATATTCATATTTCTTCAGAAGAATACATTTTATTTGTAAAAAGAAAAGAGCATGAAGCAAACTTCTCCAAGGAATAAGGCCATAATAAAAATAGCTGATACAACATATTGCTATATCAAGAGTGAGCCAATTTTTATGAGCCAAAGTCTGGAAAAATTCCCACCTCATTTAATGCCCTGTCATGATTCATTTTTAAATACAACTGAATATACTTGTAACTCACAGCAGGTCATTGCCCTGATCTAGGTAAACTAAAGGCTCGTATTTTCTTCCATTCATTCATTTTCAATTGTTCTGCCATTAAGGATCATCTAAGTCAAAATTTGCACAGTTAATGAACTTACAAAGTCTTTGGCCTCCTTTTCTGCGTCTTGTCGTCTAGAAGCGAATGATCAGTTCCTTTCAGTTCCTTTGGATTAGCAGAGAGGAACACGCCTGGCATTTTGTCTCTCCTTGGCGTGGAGATGGCCGCTGCTCACATGGTCCTCAGCAGGCAAGTATCTGCTAATCCACGCCTCTGCTGCTTTATATAGTGACGGCTAACAGGCCCTTGCTGTTCAAACGAGTCTGTTTATCAAGTGATGTTACCACAGACACTGGAAGTTCCCCCTTTCTTGGTGTGTTGTGACGTGTATCTTGAAAAAAACAAAAAGCACACAGTGATGTTTTGTGGTTGAAACTTAACCCAATGAGACTAGGTCACTTGCTTATATAGAAAGAAAGAAAATTAGACCTACAGAGGTGCACACACATATACCACATGTCTAAAGCCTCAGCAGGATCAGTCTTTGGTTCTAGGGGGTGCTTGTTTCTTCATAAAAACTGCATATTTCAATGAAATGTTTCATTTGGTGGGTTTATTGTATCACACAGACTAGAGATGGGTCCCCTCAGGACTTTGCATAGTCCTTGACTATAAAATTCATTTGATTACAGTATTTTAAAAAGGGTTTTATTTTTCTTTCAGAAAGCAATGTAAAATAAACAAATACTTTTTTTTTCATTCGTGCAGTGCACACATCTGGTAGGAAGGAGAGTCATGAGAAGTTATCTTAACTTTTCCCTACTCCAAACCTCATCCCTTATTTCCATGGCAAGAAATTTTCATGTTACTGTTTTCCAGGGTGTGTGCTAAACACTCTGCTGGTGATATACAAGATGATTTTAAGGGGGTGCATGAGTTTTAATATTTATTAGAAATATAATGTATCAAACTGGTTTTTTTTGTATATTACTGCTTAGGAAAGGAATAAAGTAAAATTAAAAACAAAACTATAAACACATAAAAGTATAGTTAACACAAAAATATGACATAATGTGTAAATACACTGATACAAAAGAATTACACAGTATCAGGAGAAAAACTACTTATGGTAAAAATAAGAATATATTTGGCCAGGCCAGTAGTGTACTTCTTAGGTGATGATCTTCCAAATTTCGGTAGTATCTCTGGAGAGATATAGTCTAGCTTTAATTAAAATTAAGAATTAAAATAAAAACCCAAGGAAATAGATGACTAATCACTGATCAGGGTAGAGGGGCTAGTGCAATATAAGCTCGTACAGAGTTTGTATATAGAATGTGGTTTATTTATAGAGTGTCCAGTTTAATTTAAACCTCCGTTGGTTTTTACCCCTGAAAAGACAAAACAAATTTTACTCAGAGAAGCTTCTGAAGGTATTAGGTAAACCTAACAAAAGGGAATTTTCCTGTCTTAGTTCCATCTTCAGGATAAAAAGTATTTGAAGGAATCACATTTGTATTTAAAAATGTACTTACTACACAGGCATGCACAAATATTATGCTGTATGTAGTAAGCGTCAGTTGATGTTCGAAAGATAATGTGATACATTTAGAAAGAGAACTAGTGAGATAAGTTGGCCACTTTGGAAGTTACCCAGACAAAAATGATGGGGTTCAGAGACGGATGAGTAAAGGCTTTTGTTTGTGTGTTTCTTGTGGTTCAGTCCATACTTACTTTTCAGTTAAAATCTTCAGCATTGCTCATGTTTATTTATTTAGTAACCTCTCATTCCTCTGGATAATTGTGGGTAAGTTATGTTAGGGAAAAATGATTTAAAGTTTATTTGTAAAGGCCACTATTATTACTATCCAGATATACTGATAATTTCCAAAGCATGTTTCAGCAACAGTAGTTCCTTTGGATGTTAATAAGTATGATAAGGACTATGACACCAGCAGCAGCAAAGGTTCTGGGGCCACATAAGTTTGGGAAATGTTGGGTTAAAGTTGAATAATTGATCAATGCCGATCTTCTGAGAACCTTGAATATGTTAGTGCATGTTTGTCAGTCTCTAAAAGGAGGGTGGAATGTGCAGCAGTGTCTTAACATTTCTGAGAACTGAACTCTCAGTAAGTAGGGAAAATAGTTGGCAGAAATAATGTTCTCTTGACACCACGTTAGGAAGCTGTGGTCTGACAATGAAATAAATATTTGCCTCTTACATATTAATAATTCCTTAAACCTCCAACCTTTTGCTACCTCAATATAGACTTTCAAGCTCAAGCATTTGCAAGCAACTACGATTGTGTGCTTCAAAGCCCAAATGGAGAATTAAGCTCCTGGTAGAGGGGGTCCATCTGAAATTCACAGTGGCACAATAATGTAGCTGCTGTTTCAAGGGCTGCTTGGAAGCACCTGCAAAGCCTGTATGTACCAGAGCTGGGCAAATCTGGAGAAGCTGTAGCAGTAAGGTTGATGAGTCCATGGCAGGGCACTGAAGTTTCCTGTCAGTTGCACGGAGTGTCACTGTCTGGTTCCTTTCTGTGAAAATCATTAAGAAAAGACAAGTGATCAAATAGTATCTTTACTGAAGCAATGGCTTTGGTTGAAATTGTAGAGGACTTGACAAAAGCCAATAGAATAAATAGTGGCTCTTACAAACATAATCTGGTTTGTACATTTCTTCTGTGAAATTGTGTGGTTTTTTTAAATAAATTTATTTTATTTTTATTTATTTTTGGCTGCGTTGGGTCTTCGTTGCTGCGTGCGGTCTTACTCTAGTTGAGGTGAGTGGGGGCTACTCTCCGTTGCGGTGCGTGGGCTTCTCATTGAGGTGACTTCTCTTGTTGAGGAGCATGGGCTCTGGGTGAGTGGGCTTCAGTAGTTGTGGCACGTGGGCTCAGTAGTTGCGGCACGTGGGCTCAGTAGACGTGGCTCACGGGCTCTAGAGCGCAGGCTCAGTAGTTGTGGCGCACAGGGCTTAGTTGCTCCGCGGCATGTAGGATCTTCCCGGACCAGGGCTCGAACCCGTGTCCCCTGCATTGGCAGGTGGATTCTTAACCACTGCGCCACCAGGGAAGCCCTGTGAAACTGTGTTTAAGTAACCAGATTGCAGTGCTAAGGAGAGGAATACTTCATATGGTCATGTTCTTTTTTAAAATATTAGTACTTTATTTTTAGAGCTCTACAGCAAAATGGAGCTGAAAGTGCAGAGTTCCCACATACTCCCTCCACCTCCACAGCCTTCCCTACCATCAGCATCTCGCATCAGTGTGGTATATTTGTTACACAATCAATGATGGACCTACATTGACATGTCATTATTACCCAGAGTACTTCGTTTACATTGAAGTTCACCTTTGGTGTTGTACATTCTTTGGGTTTTGACAGATGTATAATGATATATATCTACGATTATAGTGTCATAAGAAGAGTTTCCCTGCATTAAAAATTCCAGTGTTACAATTTAAAATGTCTAGAAGATTGGTTTAATAAAACATTTCAGATTATGGCTATCAACTTCAATGGGGGTAAATTTTAACCTTTGCTGAGTTGATTTTACATTTAGTTTCCACTCACTCCAACTGCCTGAATCCTTGTGGGGAGTTCTTTGCTGAATGACTTTTTCAGTCTTGATATTGATTAAACTGATGTTGGGCCTTTATAATATTGCTGACATTTTATTGTGGACATTAGGAATTATGGGGAAAAGTATGAGATTGTATTTTAAAAGTAGAAATGTATGTGGTAAGACTTGGTGACATGAACAGAAATTTTGATCCATTGAAACAAAATACCTTGACTTAACAAGCTTTAATTGTGGTCCTACAATGTATCAGACCTAAGTACTGCAAATAGAAAGATGAATGAATGTCCAGAGAGGGTCACAGTATAGTTGGGCAGAGAGATACTTAAGCAAGTCATCAGGGTGAAAAGTGCCATCAGAGGGGAATGAACTGACGAGGGAATAGCTCTGAAAGTGTGGGACAGAAGGAAAGTGTTGTTAATAGAGAGCCCAGAAATAAACCCACATACCTAGGTCAGTCAATCTTCTATAAAGGAGGCAAGACTATATAATGGAGAAAAGACGGTGTCTTTGGCAAGCGGTGCTGAGAAAGCTGTACGGCGCATGTAAATCAATGAAGTTAGAACACACCCTTACACCCTACACAAAAATAAACTCAAAAAAGCTTGAAGACTTAAATATAAGACATAACACCATAAAACTCCTAGAAGAGAACATAGGCAAAAAACTCTCTGACATAAATCATAGCAATACTTTCTAAGGTCAGTCTCCCAAGGCAAAAGAAATGAAAGCAAAAATAAACAAGTGAGACCTCATCAAACTTATAAGCTTTTGCACAGCAAAGGAAACCATAAACAACATGAAAAGACAGCCTATGAACTGGGAGAAAATATTTGCAAATCATGCAACTGACAAAGGCTTAATTTCAAAAATATAGGGACTTCCTTGGTGGCACAGTGGTTAAGAAACTACCTGCTAATGCAGGGGACATGGGTTTGAGCCCTGGTCTGGGAAGATGCCACATGCCACAGCAACTAATCCCACGTGCCACAACTACCAAGCCTGTGCTCTAGAGCCCGTGAGCCACAACTACTGAGCCCATGTGCCACAACTACTGAAGCCCACGCACCTAGAGCCCATGCTCCACAACAAGAGAAGCCACCGCAATGAGAAGCCTGCGCACCGCAACAAGGAGTAGCCCCCGCTCGCCGCAACTAGAGAAAGCCCACGTGCAGCAACGAAGACCCAACACAGTCAAAAAATAATAATAAACAAATTAATTTCAAAAAATATATACAAACAGCTCATCAATTCAATATCAAAAAACCCAAACAACTCAATCAAAAAATGGGCAGAAGTCTTAACTAGATATTTTTCCAAAGAAGACATACACATGGCCAACAGGAGCGTGAAAAGATGCTCAATATCACTAATCATTAGAGAAATGCAAATTAAAACTACAATGAGGCATCACCTCACACCAATCAGAATGGCCATCATTAAAAAGTCTATAAACAATAAATGCTGGAGAGGGTGTAGAGAAAAGGGAACCCTCTTGCACTGTTGGTGGGAATGTACATTGGTGCGGCCACTATGGAGAACGGTATGGAGGTTCCTCAAAAAACTAAAAATAGAGTTACCGCATGATCCAGCAATCCCGCTCCTGGGCATATATCCAGAAATGACAGAAACTCTATTCAAAAAGACACATGCACCCCAATGTTCATAGCAGCACTATTTACAATAGCCAAGACATGGAAGCAACCTAAGTGTCCATTGACAGATGAATGGATAAAGAAGATGTGGCACATATATACAATGGAATATCACTCAGCCATAAAAAGCGAAATATTACCATTTGCAGCAACATTATTGGACCTAGAGATTATCATACTAAATGAAGTATATTGGACCTAGAGATTATCATATTAAATGAATTAAGTCAGACAGAGAAAGACAAATGCCATATTAAATATATAACATGTGGGATCTAAAAATAGTACAAATGAACTTATTTACAGAACAGAAACAGACTTACAGACATAGAAAACTAACTTATGGTTACCAAAAGGGAAAGGGGGTGGAGGGATAAATTAAGAGTATAGGATTAACAGATACCCACTATCATGTATAAAATAGATAAACAACAAGGATTTACTGTAGAGCACAGAGAACTATATTCAATATCTTGTAATAGTCTATAATGAAAAGAATAGAAATAAAAGAATATATGTGTGTGTATATGTATACATATACACACACACATACATAACCGAATCTCTTTGCTGTACACCTGAAATTAGCACAATATTGTGAATCAATTACACTTCAAGTAAATTTAAAAAAGCGCTGTTGCCATTTACTACAAAATCAACGTGAACTATTCTGCCTGTTTCTGCCTTCAAGATCAACACCCCTTGGAGAGTACAAAAAACTGCAGTGGAGAAACTGGTCTCCAGCAAGTAGACACCTCTTACATGCATGAAGACCACGGAAGAATGGATCTGAAGATGCAAAGCTTTGCAGAGTTTAAAAGAGGCTCTGAAAGACTTTGCTGAATTAGCATAATCTCTCACTGGTTAAGGAAGTAAGACAAAGGGTCACTACCTGGGTCTGTTTTGGCTCCTTCACTCTCCAGGCTTGTGGGTAGGGCTACTGACAGCGTTACAGCTACATTTCATAGAGTTTATTTGAAAAGCTTCAACAAATGTGAATTTGGAAGGATTTTTCTCTGTGTCCAGGTAAAACGTTGGTGGGGACATTGATACCTACGTTATATCATTTGTGAATAAAAGGATTAAACATTTTAGACTTGTTTCCAATTTTATTTTCTAAATGAAGAAATCAACTGATAGATTTTAGTAAGAGAAGATCTTTGCAACTTGGGGAAATTCAGTGATCTTCAGTAATTGCAAACTGAGCAAGATAAGAATCTAGTTTCTTTTTCTCACCCTGTTCTAATCTACTTATAGTAAACACCGAACACCTCCTTTCTATAATTTAAGAGATTATAAGAAAATTGAATGTGGGACCTTCAGTGAACTGGGCTCATGTGATTCTGTAAACTTCACTCACCCTAGATCTTATCTTACCAATAACATTCTCATTAATAGGCCCATCTTTCCAGTTATTCTTGATGAATGTTATCTCTGATATACTTCCTGCATATTGGATTCATTTTCATTTATTTTCACCCCACGATTTATAATCATTTCAACAAGGGAGAGTAGTCATTGTCAGACGCTGTTTGATTAAGCTTTGCAAGTAAAATTGGGCAAGTACTAAAGCAAGTGTCTTATTCACAAGTTCAGATAAATGGAAACTGTGCTATAAGAACATCAATACATTATTTGCGGTTGGACTGGAACGTTCTGTTACATGACACAGGACATAAATGCAAAAGCAAAGATGCTCAAAGTCAGCCTGGAGAGGCCATTTGTAAAGGAAGTTTTTCAAATTTCTAATATGATTCCAGTGATTTGCCTTTGCCTTTACTACACATTAAAATGGTTAAAATAGTGATTTATATCCTTTGTTTTTCTCCATTAACTACGTGATTTTCCTAAAAGAATCTATCTTGCCTGACATGTTCTGTCCTTTCCAAAGCCATGTCACTCATTTCTTGTGACTATCCTAACTGCATTTTTTCCATGTCTTTTCTAATGTTTTGCTTTTGTGTTTATTTACATTTTTTTTTAACCATGTATGGAGGTCAGACCCACTGGACGTTTATTTCATCATAAATGTCATACACTCAAAATAAGTCATAATCTTCCTTCTTAGGTGAATAGCTTTAAGTCAGTGGTGACCACTCTAGCGTGATTCTACTGCTTTTGTGGGTCAAGTGGTCTGTGGTCCTCCACAGTTTCCTGTGCCTGTACTTTTCAAGTAAGCTTGATTCATTATCCCATTTTTCCTTTTTTTAAAAAAAAATTAACCGAAAGCTTTTGTGCCCATTAAATCCTAGTGAAGTGCTAATCTTGCTGCATTTCAAAGGGCTGTGGGTTCAATACCAAGCTCTAATTTTGGCCTGATTTGTGAGGTTGATTGTATCGGCTCACTTTTTGCCAGTTTCCTCTGTGTAGAAGTCAAAGGGGATCCTTAAGCAGCTTGTTGCTATGACAGTGGCGTAGGGAGACTTTTCTCCCTTTGAGATTCTACAATGATCAAGATTAGACACAGAAAAATTAGGATTTAGTTGGAATTTGTTATAGGTAGTATGTTTTCCACTTCTATTTCCAGGTTAGAGCTCTTTGCCTAGAGTTCTTCTTAAAACACAGTGAATTTGGCAACCCAACTGCTCCAAAGGCAGGGCTCCTGGCATTCACTGGGCCAGTCTTCCACACTGTTCCTTTCTCTATCAATATTTATTTGTCATGGGCCTCCATTGCTTTTAGGTAGTGTATTTTTGCAAACTAATATATTAGACAAATGTACAAATGTTCAGATGTTAATGATGTGGAAATATCACAGACTATTTCTGCCAACCCCAATCTAATTTTCTCGCCATCTGCTTTTTAGAGATACTCATAGCTGGAAATACTGATCAGTCCCTATTTCAGACCTTATCCAGCTCCGGTTTCTAAGCCAACCCATGATGAGGCTGGAAAGCACTAAGTTATTTCCGTTTGAATTAGGGGTGGTGGAAAGCTTCTGTTGTGGAGTCTGTTGTTAAGATGGGATTTTCATGATTGCAAGTGTCGGGAACCCCATTTTGACTATTCAATAGCTCAGGCAAACAGGAAGACACTTGAAGTGTCCTGGGAGTACCTCGGGTAATAAAAGGAAATGCTGAACAAACTAACCCTTTGAAGGTCAGCTAAGCTTAAGCTAGGCCTCAGAACGTTTGTAAATTATGAATTTGCTCTAGAACAGGAATACCTACAGATTGAGGAAACATGGCTGCCACCAACTGGGAAAGTTATATTCAAAAATTCCAAAGGTAGCCGACTCCTAAAGGGTAAATAGCCCCTCTTGTAGTCTCTTCCTATCTCTGTTTTCTTCTCCTATGTATGTATTTTGTTTTGTTTTCAGTTGGATTTGTAGAAGCAGAAAACCAGCACAGTATATTTGGTGGGAACTCAAAGTTAGAACAAGCACACAATCTTATTTTATCGTTTATCTCAGATGATACGGAAGATCAGGGTTCATAAACTTACAAACTGCTCTACACTTCTGTTATTTTCTTTGGGAAAATCAGGTAATTTTGACTGTGAGAAATTCTTGTCTTTTTTTTTTTTTTTTTACGATTGTGAGGTTTTAAATTCTACCTCATCTTGATTTGGTGTCTTCTTTGTGACTCTCTGGCTTTTTCCCCTTGTGATTCTGTTTTGCCCAGGCTCTCAGTTGAGACAGGGAGATCTTAACATACGGAAGACAGTGCACAGCACTATTAAAGCAGCCTGGCTTGTGTGGGAGTTTGTTCTATTCTCCTAGCCTGGGGTTTCTTTTCTCACATTTTGTTTGAGCAAGGTATATTTGCCTCCCCACATGAAAGGGTGAGGGGGCAATGCAGGCAAAGTGAGGTGACGAGTACAGCTTACACTGAATTACAGCAGGAGGGTGGCCATGTGCAAGAAGGCAGGGAAGCTGGGTCAGAATGGGACAAGGATTCAAATGTCCCAGTGGGGCTGGCGGTGTCCATGATGATCTCTGGAACTGATCTGTCCCTCTCCTGACTGCACTGTTCACCATGGGACAGCAGTTGATTCCTGAGGAAATTGAAACCTCTTTACAGCATGGTGGATGCATCATAAATTATATGAGCCAGTCCAATTCTAGAAGCCACTTTCTTTAAAACAACTGTCTTATAGATGGTTACATTTATAATTCATCCTTTACATCTTTCAATGAATCCTTACCTTGCATAGACAATGAAACGCTTCTGAGAATATCTAAAAGTGAGATTTTCCCCCTTTGTACAGAATTCTCTCTGATTTGGGACAGTTTCAAAGACAGTGGAGTAATGCCAGGAATACCAGGGAGAATGTCTCCCTTTCCCTTCTCTTTTTATGAGCAGAGTTGTTTACACAGTATATCACTTCAGAACTAACGATGAAAGAGGTTTGCAATGTTGAGGTTGTTTTGTTTTGTTTTGTTTCCTGGAAGAAACCACACCCAAGTATCAAATCAAACCTCTGTCAGTCCACTGGTAGAAGGTCTGGGCAGCTGAGGGTGTCTCTAAAACCAGAGGGGCATTTGACTGCAGAGCTGCTGGAAGATGAGGATACTGATACAGGTGTCTGTGATCTCATAGAAAACATAAAGTACCTGTGATTACATCAAACTAAAGTCTATTTTAACCACAGCCCAACCCAGTGGCAGTAATTGATATTAGCCAACGATTAACCTGTACCAAATATTACATAGCAAGCAGGCCATTATCCACATTTGTTTATTCTTTCGCAGAAACACTGTTCAGTCCCCCTTTCCTAATTTGCTTTTTTGTCCTAAAACCCTTGTATTTTTGTACCCAAACACTCTTTCCTTCCCTTTTCTCCCCTCCCTTCCCCTCTTTATCTTCCCTAATTTCATTGGCTTCCGAATGTGCAGATGGACTATGGCTACCTGGTTTCACTGTGAAACCTTGACCTTTATTCACCTTCTTTGTGAAATCAGAAGAAAGAACAGAGCAAGTCATCGGTTAGTTGAAAACTGAGGGTTTCTGAGGGCTCTGTCTCCCAAGCTCCAATAGAATCTATAGTCTTTCAGTCATATAATCCACAAGCAACGCAAATTTCTTCTAAACCAACTTTTTTTTTTACATGATTATAGCGTGTTTTGCTCAAATGTCCAGAACAATGCCTGACACATATGAGGTACCAAAAAAAGCTCGTTGAATAAGGGGTCAAGGGCTGAGGCTTACACTAATTTCTTCAACTATTCAACAAAGATTTATTGAGTGCTTAGTGCATACTAGTTGCTCTGGTAAGTATTAGGGAATCTAGGGGCAAATCTTATTCTGGAGAGAGACATATAAATGAGAAATTTCAAAACTTGTGTACAATGTAGGGTTAAGCACAGGATATTCTGGGGACGGATGTAAAGTGTCACCTAACCCAGTATCAGCAGGGTCATGAAACATGTATTCATTCAACAGATAATACTTAGTACGTGCCGGTTACTGTTCCAGGCACGTTGAAAGAGGCCAGACTCAACTGGCATAGGTCTTTGTCCTTTGCCCCTGCCCTTTCTGTCATCTGCCAGCTGCAATCTTGCCACCATGAGCTTTCAAAGGATGAAAGCCAGAGGCTCAGGATGGCAGAGCAGAAATACAGAGGGGCCTGGGGCTCCGATGCAGCCACAGAGCAACAGCGGCAGCCTGGTCAGCAGCCCCTACGGATCTCTTGTACAAGAGAAGAAAATGACCAAACTCGGTTGTCTCACCACGTTATGTTACTCTTTCTGTTCTTATCGTTTTAAAATATATAGTCTGTGTGATTTTTTGCTATTGCTGTTTTAGTTTGTTTTTATATTCCTCCTGATTAGTTTGAAGGTTTGTTTTTTTTGTTCCAGTGGTTATCTTTATGACTTTATGCACTTTAACCTTTACTGCTTTAAATGGGGTCTGTTACTGACTGTGAATTATCATCCCATTAGTATACTCTGCTTTCCCTAATTCTCTCCTTTCCCTTTACAATACAGCATTGTTAGATGATGTTTTCTCAGCTTCTCTTGTAATACTTGCAAATACTTCTGCCAGTATAACTTATCTTTGAGTTATCATTTGCCACACAGGTGTGAAAGAGAAGAAAATCAGCTTATCTCCCATTACCTCCGCCCTTCTTTCCCTTTCCAGGCTTTTGCTAGTTGGAGCATCAGTCCCTGGGTGATTGGGACATGAGGGAAGGGTAAAGGGATATGGGCTCCCACCTTTCTGGAGGGAGTTCATGCTCCAGAGAGAGACGAAGCAGTGAAAACCATTTTGTCTCATTGCTTTCAGCAGCAGTTGTGCACTGTAGGCTTCTTTTCACAAAGCCATATGGGCAGCTTCACACAGCGGAGTGCTGGAGATTTCATTCAGCTTTTCAAGACCAGGTGCCCAACCCCTGTGCAGCAAAAGCACAAAGCAGGTGTCCTATGTGGAAAACCTGTGTGCTGGGGACTCCTTTACATTCTAATCCATTATGTCAGCCCACGTGGAAGCACTGCTAATATCTTCTCCACTCCTGGGTTTTCTCTGCCTGGTCCAAAACCCTCTGTTCCGCCTGGGCCTGGCTGTGGCAAAGAAGATGGCTGGTGATCTCAGCCCACCTATGAAGGGCTCTTCCCTTGCTGAATTTTCATTCATCTGGTCCTCTTTGCTTCTATAATCATCTGTTATCTTTAAAAATATGACGGGCAATGACCTGGCGGTCCAGTGGTTAGGACTCCGCGCTTCTGCTGCAGGGGGCCCAGGTTCGATCCCTGGTTGGGGAACTAAGATCCTGCAAGCCTCGTGGTGTGGCTAAAATAAAAATATGATGTGTTTTTGAAATTACTATCTTGAAAAGGTATCTGCACCCCCATGTTCATAGTAGCATTGTTTACAATAGCCAAGACACAGGAACAACCTAAGTGTCCGTTGATGGATGACTAGATGAAGAAAATGTTATCTATCTACGTATAGATAATAGAATATCATTCAGCCATGAAAAAGAAGATCCTGCTGTTTGCAACAACATGCGTGAAACTTGAAGACATTATGCTGAATGAAATAAGTCAAACAGAGAAAGACAACACTGTATGGTCTCACTTATAAATGGAATCTAAAAAAAACACAACTCATAGATATGGAGGACAGGTTGGTGGTTGCCAGAGGTGGGGGGAGGGTGGGGTGTGGAGGAAATGGGTGAAGGAGGTCAAAGGTACAAACTCCCAGTCACGAGATAAATAAGTCCTTAGTATGTAAGGTACAGCATGGTGACTATAGTTAACAGTACTGTATTGTATATTTGAAAGTTGCTAAGAGAGTAGACCTTAAAAGTTCTCATCACAAGAAAAAATTATATAACTGTGTGAGGTGATGGGTGTTGACTAAGCTTATTGTGGTGACCATTTTGCAATATATGCATGTATTGAATCACTATGTTGCACACCTACGACTAATTCAGTCTTACATGTCAGTTATATTTCAGTAAACCTCAGGGTGGGGAGAAACTAAACATTTAAATAGTAAAACTTTTAAGAAGTCCTTACTGAAAAAAATGGTGTTTTTGGTATTTTTCTTTTTGTATTTTCCTAGTTGTTGCATCAGGAGCCGTGTCCTACCACTCCCCGTTATACTCTACAGAAACAGCATTCTGAACCCTTAAAGATTTAGTGAAATTCATACTGGGATTCCCAGCTGAATTGGCCTTTGTCTGGAGCCCCAGGAAGAAGCACTGCTGCCTCACAGCTTTCCGAGGCCAGAGCACTTCTCCTATCATGTTATTTCAAAAGAGCCTCTGCTCACTGCTATCATACCACTTTCAGTTTCTTTAAAAATGTGAAAAGAACAGCTTGTCAAGATTAACTAGAACATGTGCAAAAAAAGGAGGCAAGCAAAGATTATAGGAAGGTCAACGGAGCATCGCACCGAGCTTACCGTTCTGTCCGCACGCTCAGGACACAAGTCTGTGTGTCTGGTTATCGCAGCTCACTTTTACTTATACACCTCCCCATCCCAGCCCCAGCTCCCGAGGACATAGGTGCTATTGAGCAGTCTGATTAGGAAAAGTGTATCATTTAATCTTCAAAGCAATTCATGCAGTCTATATAATTGTCAATACTTCCATTTTAGATAAGGAGATGGACGCCCAGGGGGATTAAATAACATGCCCGCTGTCACCCAGCTTATCCATGTAGTTAAGACCACGAGAAGGAAGAGACTCCCTCCCCACCCCCTGCGCAGGCCCTGCCCGTTCCTGTCCTCCGAGCCAAGGACCAGCTGGCTCTTGAGAACCGGTCTTGCTTCACACTGCTGGTGGTCTGTTCACTGGTGTCCGCTCCCAGCCCTCACTCCATCCCCCAGATCTCTGGAGGCCTGGCGGTGCCCTCCTCCTGCAGGCCTTCACGTACTGGGGAAAACCTCCTTGTTCCCTTCACTCTACTTTCATTTCTACTCCTTCCCCTTTTGAAGGGAAAGAAACACACACACACACACACACCCTTAATGCTTCTAGAAAAGAAAATCAAAATCTCCCATCTAAAGTGATTTTTCCCACTTTTATTTTTTTCTTTTTGGGTCTCGGTGACAGGATATTTTACATCCCAGTTAAGGTTCCTCTGTTGATCTATGAAATTTTAAGTTTTTATATCTTGAGGCTCTGCCTATAATTTTCTTTTCAGGAATTGTGATGAATGGGACACACACACACACACACACACGCACACGCTATTTTCTCCCTTGAGGTTTAGTCTTAATTGTGTAATCTGACATTATCCCATCCAGTTGCATTTTTCATTTTGGATACTGTAGTTTCCATCAAAAATTAAAAATTAAAAAATTTTAATTTGTGCCTCTTTATATCTTCTGTATCTTTCCTTAACATCTTCAGTCTTCTAACTTCTTAACTTTATAGGTTGCAGTTATAATGACTGTTTCGATGTTCTTGTATATTGGTTGTGTTATTTGTATCATTTCTGGAGAAGTTGCAACTGATTGGGTTTTATCATTATGGCTTGTATTTTCCAGGCTTCTTGCATACCTGGTAGTTTTTGATAGGATGCCAGAAGTTATGATTTTACCTTTTTGGGTGCCACATATTTTTTCATTCTTATAAATATTCTTAGACACGGTTAAGTTACTTGAAAGCATTTTGATTTTTCCAGGTTAGGCTTTCTTTCTTTCTTTTTTTTTTTTTTGCGGTACGCGGGCCTCTCACTGTTGCAGCCTCTCCCGTTGCGGAGCACAGGCTCCAGACGCGCAGGCTCAGCGGCCATGGCTCACTGGCTTAGTTGCTCCGCGGCATGTGGGATCCTCCCGGACCGGGGCACGAACCTGTGTCCCCTGCATCGGCAGGTGGACTCTCAACCACTGCGCCACCAGGGAAGCCCTTTTTTGTTTTTTTAAATAAATTTATTTAATTTTGGCTGCGTTGGGTCTCCGTTGCTGCACGCGGGCTTTCCCTAGTTGCGGCGAGCGGGGGGCTACTCTTCAGTGCAGTGCAAGGGCTTCTCATTGCGGTGGCTTTGCTTGTTGCAGAGCACGGGCTCTAGGCACGCGGGCTTCAGTGGTTGTGGCTCATGGGCTAGGTTGCTCCGCGGCATGTGTGATCTTCCCGGACCAGGGCTCGAACCCGTGTCCCCTGCATTGGCCGGCGGATTCTTAACCACTGTGCCACCAGGGAAGTCCCCAGGTTAGGCTTTCTTAGGTGGGAGCAAAGTAGTGTTTTGTCACAGGTTAATTTTTTCCTGCTTCTGAGGCAAGAAGTAGTAGCGCTCCCTTTGTAGTACTCTACCGAATATCCTTTGAGTTTTTAGGTCTTCCACTCTGGCTCTTGGGACTTATTCTGTCCCCGTGTGATGTCTGAGTATTGTTACCTATTGTGCTTTTAAGTGACCTCCTTCCTTGGCCTCTGGTAGTTTCATTACAGACAAGCGCTTATCAATAATCAACTGACGCAGAACCCTCCGCAACCTAGAGAGTCATTTCTCTGTGTAGCTGGTTCTTTTCTGGGTTTTCCCTGCTGACCCTAACTGCTCTGCTCTCCCTGTGCCTCCACTGTTCCCTCCTGGACTCGGGGAGACTGCCCAGCTCTGCCGGGGGCCTCCAGCATGGCCGCTTGCCCCAGCAGCCAGCTGTGCCCTCACGAGGTACCTCATTCCCCATCTCCAGGTGTCGCCATTCTTTCTTGTCTGATGTCTTGAGAGCCCTAGAATAGCAGGTCTTTGGATAAAGAAATTCCCAGCTTGGTGACATCCTTAAATCCACTGACAGTAGTTTCTGTGTCCTTTTTATGTGGATAGAAGTGTTACCTAGTCCTGACTCCTTCTTGCTATGACATTGCATATTGACAATAATCCATTCATGTCAAAATTTTATTCTTCATTCATACATTCATTTGATTACTATTTTGACCTTTAGAGCACTACCATGCTGATCTTATTGCACTTATTGATGAATATAATACAATGTCTTATTTATAATGTAATATAATATGATATAATGAATGTACTGATTATCAAGTGACCTGGATTTACACAGTTTTTAAAGTGGAAGGGTTGGGCTTTGTCTCTGGCATGATGCATTTGAGGTCTAAAAGAAGTAGTATAAGTGAACAAATTGGCCCACACCGGTCAAATGACTAGTGTAAAGTCAGCCAGCGCGTCACTGTCAGAGGCAGGTGGCTCCCGGGAGCATGATTTCCAATCACTTGTCCTAACCTCCAGACCACACGTTCCATCATTTAAAACCCTGCTCACGGTTAAGCAAGAAGTGTTCGCTTTGTTTGCGTACTTATGGCAAACGGTAACTCCCAAGTCTGGGTGTGTCACAGGTAGATCTAGAAATTCATTCATAGAATAACGTACACCAGTTTCCTCTTCTTATCACTGCAGGAAATAACAATTATATGTGCAGTATTTCGACCATAAAAGAAACCTTGCCCATGGTACAGGCATTTGAAAATGTAAATCGCATTCAAGACTGATTTGAGGTAGTGGATCCTTCAGTATTGTGATCTGGAAAGGGATAAACTCAGGGACATAAAGTGACCTGGAAGAGGCTGGGTATCAGGAGACTTCAGCTATGCTCTCAGTGGCACAACTCTCTGTGTCAATTTTTTGTTTGTTTATATACACCTGTGATTCCAAAGAAATATTACCCTAGGCCACACATGCCGATTTTTCCTCTTCAGATTTGGTGTAGAAGGCATTTTATACCAGTCATAAAAGTAACGATGATAGCTGATAATAAAGTGAGCTAACAGATGTAGAATCATCTCAGACATTTGAGATCACTTGGTCTAATCTTTAACATTATCCTTTGAGACAGATGTCATCATCCCCATTTAACAAATTAGACAGCTGAGTTTCAAAGAGATTAATTTTCTAACCGGAAGGGTCAAAACTTGGCATAGAACTGAAGTCTGGCTTCAGAGTTTGCGCTTGTTCCATGGTTTTCAGCTGATTCTCAAAATCCCTGCTTCGCCAGCACTGCAAGGTGCCACTTCCCTTAGTGTGTGAGCCCAGTGCCCCCTGAAGGCTTTCTCAGCACCCCAAAGAGAATATCTTTCCCATTCGGACCAAGTTTTTCCCTTCCTTGGGTACTCCTGAGGGCTCCCCTTGTAGCTTCCTTTTTGCATCTCTGTCTTTTCCCAAGTTGGAATCTGGTTTGGGGATTCTCTCACTTGTGTGGAGCCCACAGTGCAGAATTAAAACTCTTTCCTGGCAACTTTTCTTCCTTAGCTGAAAGGTACCCCTTGCCCCCATCACCTGCATCACTTGCTTTCCTGTCCTAGGCAGCTCTCCTCACAGAAATTTTCATCAGCGTATAAGGACTGTAGCTTTTCACAGTGTATTAGGACCTTTACCTAATTTTCAAGTATGATTTAGAAGCTTTAGCTCTTTCAGTTCAAGATTAGAATAATAATTATCATCTTATGCAATTTTTAGGACACGGCTTGTGAGTTGCGTGCCTCATTGAACATCCCTGATCAAAACTCACTCTTGTTTTGGGTTTCAAATTTATCGATTGCATACTGATTTTGAGTGTATTTTGTAAATTTTAGTGTAGGGGAGTTCTTTACAGAGTGTGTTGTCCTTAAAGTTAGTGTTTTAAGATCACTCAGTGAGACAACATTTTGTGCCAAATATGAAAAAACATTTTGATGGCAGTCAGCTCAGAAAGAAGTATGAGACCGACTTTAATAATAGGATTCCAAGGTACATTATGAGAATCCTGCAAACCATGGGGGTTTCCACTAGAAAAACATTAAAATTTAGTTCTGTGAAATCTAGGGGCTTTCTGATGTTAAGCTGTAACACATCTGGACTGAACATTTAAATCTCGTTTCATAAGCATTCTGTGTCAGTTTCTTTGCAGTGCAGGAAATAGGTTCAAAAAAAGATGAGAAAGATATACAATAGCTATGCAGGATGCCCTGCATACTGGTTCATACTAATGTGGCCATTTCCGGGAATCAGTGGTTGATTATTATTCATGTGATGTACTTAAAGTACAGTGATGGGAGAATATCCACAATCAAATTCTCAAGCATCTTTGCACATGCAATCACCTGCTTTTATACTTACCATTGATACTAACATGTAGACACATGCATATGAATCGTATATATGCTTCCTCATGTTTCTATTTTTATGTCTCATTCAAGAAACATTTTAAGATAATTCACTTCACTTCTGAAATATTATGCTTCTTCTAAAGAATCTCAAAAGAGCTTTACTAGAAGAGCACGCTGGTTTAAAAACGTAACGATTAACTCAGATTTTTAGAGCCTAAGTACCATTTTTCCCTATGTATCAGTTTGTCTTTACTACAATACTATGAGATAGATCTTATTATTCTTATATCTTACGGTGGAAAATCCAAGCTCAGAGATTTTTTTTTAAAACCTGCTTAAGGTCACAGATGGAATAAGAAATACATATATTGAGAACTCACTATGCCCTACGTTTTACGTGTATTCATCAGTCCTCCAAGGAGCCAGGAAAAACGGACAACTTTATCTCCATTTGACGATGAGGCACCACAGCTTTGAGAGGTTAATTAACAAATCTGAGTTAAAATAATTAGCACAATTTAGGGCTAGAGTTCTTAGTGCTGGGTGTCTGATTTGATACCCAGTGACTGTCCACTCCACCATATTTTCTTTCCCTGGTCCATTGAGGTAGACAGAGCTAGGACACACACCCAGGGCCTCCGACTCCATTGACCATAGAGTACCTACTTGAAGATGGGTCAGTTTTATAAATACAGGAAATAATTGGTGCGGAAGTTTCAACAAATTGATGGTTTACGTGATGTATTACTCATGAGAGTACAGCTGCAGACTCATCTGCCCAGGAGACATCCTTGGCCAGGAGTGACAGAAGATGCTTTAGTGGCTCAGCAGCGAATGTCTGGAATAGCCTCTTATCTAAAACGGTGCCCTTGGGAGTGACTGGTTGCCATTATGATCATAAATACAGATAAAACATAATCAAAAGAAAATATCAAAAGCCTTGACTTTGATTCAGCCCCTGACCATCCTGTCCTGTAAACTGAGATCAAATTCCCCGGCGATCAACTTCAAAGCTGCCCATAGAACACGTGTATTCATCACCCCCCTGCCCTGTCCTCAGAGATCCATTCTCCTTCTCGATTTCAGTCTCACTCTTGAACTTCCCTCGGGACATCTCATGTGACGGAAGTGTTCCAGCTGACAGTGGGTCAAGTTCTCTTCCAAGATGGTGGCGGCATAGGGCATTCTACATCTGATTAGATAAATGGCTCCAAAACTTTGGAAAATGCCAGTGTGAGAGCTAGTGGCCACACTTAGTCACAAGTTGCATCAACCAGGAGAGACCCTGGCTGGAAGCTCAAGCAGGAAACCTCACGCAAGGCACACGCAACTCCTGAAAATGAAGATGTGGCTGCAGACAGATGCCTTGTGTGAGTGATACCTGGGAGTTACATCTGTAGCTGGGGAGGAAGTGTGACTCACCACCTTAACCTTGAAGATTCTGGTTGACAAATCCAACATAAGTCACAGATACAGTCATGAGTCTCTTTCTGGACTGCACTTTCCAGTGCTCTTCACAGTCGTGTTCAGGAAGTGCCTGGGTCATTTCACCACGAAGGCATTTATTCCCGGTGTATTTTAATCAGTTCCTGTGATGATTAAAGGGAAGGGACCGTAGCTCAGGGCTGTCACTTGGCAAGCTACGTTAGCCCCACAGAATGCTTACTCTGAATAGTCCTCAGTTTTTGGACCTTCGAAGCTCATCTTAAAAGGAGATTGCTTAGCTATTCATTATCAAAGTGAGTTCTAACTGAGTATTTTTTAAGCGGAGGCCAGATCATCCTAGGAACTGTACATACGGGTTCAAGGCTGGCTAGAGGGCCGGGAAAGCCTGAGGGGAAAACAGCTTTCTGTGCCTTGAGGGTGATGCTCAGGTCTGAAAGTGGCACAGATGCGGGATCCAGGCCCAGAGAGCTCGAGAAAAAACTACTACTTCCTCACGGTAACTCATAGCCTCATGCAGTGGCTCGCGGGAGGCTCACAGTTTCTGAATAACTTTAAGTAGGGCAGCAGAAGGCCGCAGTTTAAGAGCTTTTTACTTATTTCAGTGTTTTTGTTTTTTTGTCTTTTTGGTTAAAATATTTACGTACTAGGAGGCAGTTTTGAAGACTTCTGAGGAATACTGTGGAGGAAAGACCGCATTTATGGTTAAAGATAAGTTCTAGTGAAAGGAGTGGTATTTTAACTTCTAACTTATTTTCAGGGTTGGAATGTTACTGTCATCCTCTCTTCAAGTGAAGACATTTAATTAGTGCGTACTGCACACGATTCAAAGGAATACAATATTCAAAGAGTTTTTGTTGTTTTGGTTTACCCAGTGGAGAAAGTGCTGCTTGCTAATTGCCCAATTGTGTTTGATACATGGCGGAATAAAATCAATGTTATTAGGGAAGTGCAGCAGAGTGGCATGAGACTGGAAGGTGTAAGAGTCGCTGTAGAGGCATCAAGTTCAGTTCCCAGAGGTTGTCCCTTCCTTTCGGACCTTGCCTCTTCTGTCCACAGACCTCCGATGGTCTGGCCCATCTTAACTATAGATGGAGTGACCTGAGAGTGGGATCGTCAGCTCTTTCATCTACTATTGTAGCTAAATAAAAAACACTTTCAGTTACCATATCAAAACCTTTGGAAGGCTTGATTAAATCGTATACCTGGTGATCTGTAGGAAAAAATTCAAACTCACTTAAGGAGTGGTTTTTAAAAACTTTCTATTCTGATATAAATTTAGACTTAAGGCTTAGAAACATACTACGGAGTTCATGTATAATTTTTACCCACTTCCCTTAATTTTAACATCTTATGTAATCTCTTTACAATGAGTAAAACTAGGAAATTAACGTTGGCACAATACTATTAACTAAACTACAGACTTCTAAATCAGGTTTCCCCAGTTTTCCACTTTCTGCTTACCCTTCAGATTGGCCAAAAATTAAAAAATTAGATAATAACATCTGTTGATAAGGATGCACAATAATGGAGCTCTCATATATTGGTACCAATACTTGGGCAAGTAATACAGTGATGTCTAGAACTGCGCTGTCCCAGAGAAGAGC
Source organism: Leucopleurus acutus (assembly GCF_964270905.1). NCBI lineage: Eukaryota > Metazoa > Chordata > Mammalia > Artiodactyla > Delphinidae > Leucopleurus > Leucopleurus acutus. Next base: position 9,743,008 of record NC_139143.1, read on the forward strand.
CATAGCCACTTGTGGCTGTTGAAATGTGGTTAGCATAGAATACACATGTCAAAGAATGAGTTCCACAAAAGAATGTTAGATATATTATTGATATTTTTTATATTAGTTATATTTTGAAATGATAATATTTTGGAGATATTGTATTAAATGAAATATATTATTATTAAGTATTAAATTATTAAATATGTATTAAATAAAATATATTGTTGATATTGTTTCTTTTAACACGGGAACTAGAAAATTTAAAATTGCCTTTGGGGGGACTTCCCTGGTGTTCCAGTGGTTAAGATGCCACGCTTCCACTGCAGGGAGCGCGTGTTTGATCCCTGGTCAGGGAACTGAGATCCCACATGCCACATAGCGTGGCCAAAAAATAGAAAAAATAAAATAACCTATGGGGATCACTTTATATTTCTGTTGGACACACTGATCTTGAATGTAAATCGAGCATTAACCCTACAACTCAGATATTTTAGATACATTCTAAAGAAGTCTTCATACTTTTGCATGAAGAGACATATGCAGGACTTTCATTGTATTAATTTTTGTAATAACAAAATTACAAGCAACTTGTGTGTTTATCAAATAGAAGAATACATAAATAAGTTATAATATATTTATATAATGGAAACAATTCAGTAGTAAAAGATAATCTACATGTACTGATCAGTATAGATAATATTGCAAAAAAAATGATTAGAAAAAGCAAACTACATGGTTCAGTAAAATATTATATCACTTTAATGTAAATTTTAAAAATTAAAAATACTCAAGCCACTAATTCATTGTTTATGGATATAGACATAAATGATGAAGTATAAAAGTATGGAGATAGGAGTTGAATTGATTGCATTTTGGCCCCAATTTTTCACCCCTCAATATACATAGCCCATTAGACCTGTATCCTCCCATGCCGTCTCCTTATGTGTGAGCTCACTTTCCCCCTTTTGACTTTGGGTTTGGCCATGTGTCTTGCTTTGGCCAAAGTGTATGGTAGAATTCTGTCTAGAATGAACAAACCCTTTGAAGCTTTCAGACAATACAGTGGAAAGGGAAATGCCTCTATTTCAGATATTACATGGGAAAGGGTGATATTCTGCTCAATATAGCATATAGGGACTTGGGTTGTCTTTAATTTAAATTAGAGAATAAGAGATAGACTGCGTTTTTTTTGGCGGGGGGTAGGGGGGGCGCCTCTCCCGTTGCGGAGCACAGGCTCCGGACGCGCAGGCTCAGCAGCCATGGCTCACGGGCCCAGCCGCTCCGCGGCATGTGGGATCTTCCCGGACCGGGGCACAAACCCATGTCCCCTGCATCGGCAGGCGGATTCTCAACCACTGCACCACCAGGGAAGCCCTAGATTGCATTTTTACTTTGAGTTTTATGAAGCGGATCACACCAGTTGTATAATGTATGTCAAAGATTTAACACAGGGTCTAGCCCACTGCAATTAATCAATAAATGGTAGTCATTGTGGTTGCTATTATTTAAAAAAAAATAAAAACAAAGAAACAAAACGAAAACAAAGTATGTGGTGGAAGTGATGCTATGACAGTTCCCAGCCTAGGCTGCAAGGGGCGTGGCATTTCTCCTTGCTTTCTTGTGCCCCTGCATTGCTAGAAAAAGAGCACGCTGCCATCCCCGAGGGCAGACACATGGAGGAGAGCCAGAAGGCCACAGCTGAGTCCAAACTTCTTCAGCTGTCCCCCAACTAACTCTCACAGGTATGAATGGCTTCCCTGGAGCTCTGCAGAGCCAGCCACCAGAGCCCAGCCTGGATTAGCTGAATCCTCAGCTCTTCCTCAGACCCATGAGAATAAAAGATTATAGTTTTAAGCCACTGAGTTTCGGGGTAGTTTGTGACACAGTATTTTTCATGGCAATAGCTAACTGATAGAGCGCACAGCACAGTGTAATATTTCTATCTGAGCTAGAGGAAAGTAAGTGTTTTGTATTCAAATATTTTTTTTCTTTAAAAAATTTCTCCTATAAATGGGGGAAAAAACCCATTAACATTGGGTAAGTTGGGATGGTAAATACATGGCTGTTTGTTGCAATTCAAAAATTTCTATATGTTTGAAATATCTTAGTTTTTTTTTGTTGGTTTTTGTTTTGCGGTATGCCGGCCTCTCACTGCTGTGGCCTCTCCCGTTGCGGAGCACAGGCTCCGGACGCGCAGGCTCAGCGTCAATGGCTCACGGGCGCAGCCGCTTTGCGGCATGTGGGATCTTCCCGGACCGGGGCATGAACCCATGTCCCCTGCATCGGCAGGCAGACTCTCAACCACTGCGCCACCAGGGAAACCCCCTCTTAGTATTTTTTAAACGGTAAAATATTTTAAAAAGTAAAACTGAACTGTGGTATGCCCAGACGTGGATATTATTCAACACTAAAAAGAAATGAGCTATCAACAAGAAGGTCCTGCTGTATAGCACAGGGAACCATATCCAATCTCCTGGGATAAACCATAATGGAAAAGAATATAAAAAAGAATGTATATATGTGTATAACTGAGTCACTTTGTTGTACAGCAGAAATTAGCACAACATTGTAGATCAACTTGCTTCAATTAAAAAAAAAAAGAACTATCAAATCATGAAAAGACATGGAAGAAAATTAAATGCATATTACTAAGTGAAAGAAGCCAATCTGAAAAGAAAGAAGCCAGTCTCACATCCTGTATGATTCCAACTACATGACATTCTGGAAAAAGCAAAACTATGGAGACAGTGTAAAGATCGGTGGTTGCCACAGGTTAGTGGGGAGCAAAATGTGAATAGTTGGAGCACAGAGCACTTTTAGGGCCGTGAAACTACTCTGTATGATACTATAATGGTGGATACATGTCATTATAGATTTGTCCAAAACCACAGAAGGTAGAACACCAAGAGTGAACCACAATGTAAACTGTGGACTCTGGGGAATTATGACATGTCAATGTAGATTCATCAGTTGTTAACAAATGTACCATCTGATGGGGGATGTTGATAATGGAGGAGGGGGAGGGGGTGTATGGGAAATCCCTGTTCCTTCCCCTCAATGTTGCTGTGAACCTAAAACTTCTCTAAAAAAATAAAGTATATTACAAAGAAAAAGAAAAACAGGGCTTCCCTGGTGGCACAGTGGTTGAGAGTCCGCCTGCCGAGGCAGGGGACGCGGGTTCGTGGCCCGGTCCGGGAAGATCCCACATGCCGCAGAGCGGCTGGGCCCGTGAGCCATGGCCGCTGAGCCTGTGCGTCCGGAGCCTGTGCTCCGCAACGGGAGAGGTCACAGCAGTGAGAGGCCCGCGTACCGCAAAAAAAAAAAAAAAAAAAAAAAAAAGAGAAAGAAAAACAGTGAAATTAGAGTACTAATTGCCCAAGTTTATTTTACTTCACTGTGATTTTATGCCCATATTAATTCTCTGATATTTTTTACACGTTCATTACCTATTTACTTAAATAGCTCTGGTTTATGCTTCACATTTCTATTTATGTCCAAATTTGTCCCAGAGTTTTCATGCTTTAATGAAATACTCTTATGAATTGCTGTGTTAAAATACAGTAAAATGGACTCTGTGATCTTTCAATTTATATTTCCAGCTTGGTCATGGTCTTATCTAATAGTTTGTGAATCATTTCAATGCATGGTTAAATCTGAAAAGCAGTGAATGCTAACCCACCTCTCATTTTGCTACACCTTTTCAGAAGTGAGACCACCACAGCAGCTAGAGACCGCTAATTTCCTCTGGTTTTGGATAGCGATAGGAGAAGCATCTGAAGCTTTTTTCCCAGCTGGTGTCTTTTTGCACCAGCCATCTGTGCTCTGCTCTAGCCTCTAGCATGATTGCGAGATAAACGGAGCTGTAAAAACTCCCGTAGGTGGGATCATTGAGAAACACGGACAGTGGAAAGTTGATGTATGTAACGCATGGCCAGGAAATAGAAGCTGAGCACTCCTGCCGAAGGGTGTGTAGGTAATTGTCTGAATGCTTTTGCAAGAGTGTTTTATTTTTTGCTTATCATATAGTACAAACATACATCTATTCATTTATTTATTTTTTTATTTTGCAACAGAAGCTATAAGTTCATGTTTAATTAAAAAGTGCATTATTTCCGTTACTCAAGAAAATTGATGGTGGACGTGCACCTTGTACAAAACATTTGGAAACATTTTCCATCCACGATAGGGGCTGTAGTGTTATCACTGATCACATGAAAAGCAGAACATGCAAATGTACTAAAGAAGCTTCAGCATCTACTTCATAAGTGAGCAGTTGTGTTATGCAAAGTCTGCACAGAGATTATGGCTCTCTCAGCATTTCAGATGATAATTAGTGACATTAGTGATCGTAGTTAAATGGAGCCTGGCAATCATAAACCGCTAGGTCTTTCAGGAGCCACCTTGAAGTATTACTGGAGGACGGTTCAAAGTTCCTGTAATGGACTTCCTCAATAACTCAGCAACTCAGCCCTTCAGGCAGTCCTGGGATCCAGGTCCTTCCTCAGTCTGCCATCTGCCCCTGTATGTTCATGGTTTTGCCTTAGCTACCATCTCAGGTTGGGATTTTGATGGAAACCTAAGATATGGTTTTCAATTAGAATTGCATCCAGAAGGGCATCCACTTCAGCTCACCCCATCTTCTGTGCCTTCCTAGCGTTGACTGTCATGTATTTTTTTGTAAATGCATGTTTTCTCCAATTGCTATTAATTTATAACAAGGAAGTGATGGGGGTGAAACAGAGTTAGTATTCTCAGTGAAGTGTTCTTAAAAAGTGGGGACATGCCACCTGTCATTTTAGCTAAATTTCTTGGTACAGAAAATTTCCTCAGTAACAGAGATTCTCATGACAAAGATACTTGGCTTGACCAAACTTTAGTCAGCTTCTGAACCTTCTTTTAGGCCCACCTGTGCACTTTCTTAAGAAAATCCGATTTTAGCAAGACTCCTGCTAAGTTGATTTAGCAAGAGTCCCCCATCCTCCAAATCTAGTCACTCTCAGTGTCTGATTGGTTTCCTCGTCCTCCACCATCCCCAGGTGATGTGTGATTACCTGGCCTGTCTTCGGCGCCAATCCTTTTATGTCATTTTAGCCAGCATACTCCCTTACCCCTGATGTTTCCTCGTAGTAATTTTCCATCCACTGACCCCCACTCTGCTCCTTGGCTATAAATTCCCAAGTGCTGCATGCTGTATTCAGAGTTGAGCCCAGATCTGTACTGAGATCCCTTTTCTCCTCTTGCAATACTCCTGATTGATATCTGTTTTTACTGCTTTAACTACTATCCAGCTCTTTTTTTAAAAAAAACAAAAAAACACTAACTTGATATCACATAGAAATGCAAGAATACTTATGTCAAGAAAGAGTTTACATAATTGGAAATAATATTTATAGTTCCAAAAGGTTACTTTCCTTCCTCTATTATGAAAATTATAAAGTTTTTATGATATTATTATTCTAAAGAATTACCACTGTAATCCCAATATTGTAGCCACAAATACTAATCTCTCTTAAAGACTTCACATAGTTTGGTACAGGTTCTTTTTTCCTTTTTAAATCTTTGTGGTATTCTTATGAGGTTAGAAGTGGGAAAAAGTAGTTTTCTTTTAGAAATGGAGAAATTTTCCAGACTTCACTGGGAGTTAATGAGGTGGGGATTAATTGAGGCCTGCTGATTCTCAGGCCACAGCTCATAGGTCGTTCACATTTTTCATGGGTTCCTCGTTAGAAATGACTAGGAATAATGAGAAAAAATTGTAATAAGGTTATTATTACTGGAAACTTTCAAGTTGTCCATGGAGGTGCTTTCTTTTTAGGAAAGAATATTCAATGAATCACAGTTCCTTGCATGAACCCCTTTGAAGGAAAAAAAGTTCAAAGGGGATGTCCAGAGAGAGGCTAACTCTCTGGGACTACAGTGAATTGATTCTTAGTCAACGGGGGGATTTCTCAAACATTCTTAAAAACCTAACCCAGAACCCAGAACTGCACCTGTCAGCAGTGTCGGTCTTCCAGGTCAGAAACATTAACCGAGTGTAACTTAAAATGCTAAGTATCTTAACAACTCTTAAACAACTTAACCTCTTAAACAACTGTCTTCATCCTCTCAAGAGAACAGAAAATAATGGGACTCTGCATGTTTGACTAATTACTCATTTCCTGCAGATGCAAAACCTAACAGTTACGTGAAATGAGCATAGCAGCAAGTTGTGTCTTATAAATGTGCATTAGAAATTACAAAGAATTCAGGCTCCTCTGAAGTATTTCCGTTTACTCAAGGGCCAAAGAAAGAGTGGACCTCTGTCTCTACTCCAGAAAATTTCCCTTTTAAACCACCAACGGGAATTTCTTTTTGCCACCAGTTGGCAGAAGTAACTCTATGAGTGTGAGTTTTTTTCGTATAGCTCCTACACTGAATCAAAGTCGTGCAGGTGAAATTGCAAGGGAGACTGATCATTACTATTTAACCTGAAACTCTAAGTGGACTAGAAATTTCTAATGTTTATTGTTTGGTTTGTAATCCCGAGTGGTACTTGAGGTATTTACCGAGCCTGTCAGACTTTAGGTAAAAATCACAGGAAAAAATATTCATCTGGAATTCTGGAAAACATCTCCCCTGTTAAAAGATAAATAGAAAATGTGCTTTTATAGCCACCCATAGCAAATCGTTATGGCATTTCATAATCTTTATAATTTCTAGTAAACCAATATAACATTTTATAGAAACAATAAATTATATTCTTATGATTTCATTGGATAGCAAGTGGATCTAACAAGAGGAGAAGAAAAAGAAAGGGTAAGGCTTTCTCCTGTCAAAGAAGTAAACAAAACTGGACATTAGTTAAAGTGGTGAAAACAGATTTTCTTCAGTAACTACTGACAGTGGGAAAAACACTGAACTCCATTCAGATTTGCACAGAGGGGCGGGGACATTTTAAAAGCAGAATGCAGGAGTCAGGAGGGGAGAGAATGGGGACTCCAGTAGAGTCAGGGAAGTGAAAATTATAAGGGTTCGGTCGGTGCAGAAGATTCCATTTTGGTGTCTGCTAGCTGGCAGGTACGCAAGTTAGGACTCTATCCTCAGAAAGAGCCTGGGAAACAGAGGCTACAAATATATCTGAAAGGGACAGAAGAAAGATTCACAGTTGTAAATCTTTTTTAGTAAATGCTGTAAGAAAGGGAGGTCAGAGGCCTATCATCAGGTGTTGCCTAGAACAAAGAATAAACTCTTTTGACAGCCCTGAGCTTTTCCAGACAGGAACACCCCTCTCTCTCCCTTTTCCATCTCCCCATCCCCTCTCCCCCATCCTCTTATTCCCTCTTGCCGTGTCTGACAGGGTGAATAGAAACAGAAACTATCACTCTAGGTACTTCAAGCAATAAGGGTTTTTTGTTTTCTTTTTTTTAATAAATTTATTTAGGTTGCGTTGGGTCTTCGTTGCTGCGCGCGGGCTTTCTCTAGTTGCATCGAGCGGGGGCTGCTCTTTGTTGTGGTGCGCGGGCTTCTCATTGCAGTGGCTTCTCTTGTGGTGGAGCACGGGCTCTAGGCATGAGGGCTTCAGTAGTTGTGGCGCAGGGGCTTAGTTGCTCCGCGGCAGGTGGGATCTTCCCGGACCAGGGCTCGAACCCGTGTCCCCTTCATTGGCAGGCGGATTCTCAACCACTGTGCCACCAGGGAAGCCCAGCAATAAGGGTTTTAATACAGGAAATTATGTGCTTACACAAATATTAGAAGTGACAGGTGAGGAGTCTAGGCAGGGCCCCCAGTACCCCCACCTCTGAGGTCTTTACTAGAGCTGTAAATTCTAGAACAGTTCCCTGGGGCTGTAATGCAGGTGTTTGTGTGTGGGAATTAAGCTGTCGCTGCTGCCATTTGTGACTGTCTTCCAACACTAGGGACGCTGAAAAGTGGGCTCCCATAGCTACAAGCTGGGCACTGACTCTTGACACCCAAGAAGCTGTAGACTAAGGGTCTGGAAATTTGTTGTGGGAACACCTCCGTTTTCCACAACCTCGCTCGCAAGTAGAAGTAAGAAGATGGGTTTGACTTTGCTGTACTTCCAAATGTTTTAATCAACAGAAACGAATTTGCACCCAGAAAGATGGCTACAAAGGTGTCTTTGTGTCTTTCTGCTTTCCTCAGGCTTTTCTCCCCTCCCCCGTCTTTTAAGTGTATTAGTATATACTTGTTCTCCGACAAGGGCTAAACATTGCTGAGCTGTGAAAACTATACATGAAATAGGTGAATCGCATGCTTTTGTGTAGTTCACGGTCTGGCAGGGAGGTGGGCGCAGAGTCACAGTCCGCAGGTTAGATGCTTAAATAGCATTATGCATGCAGGGTTTTGGAAACTAAAGAAGTTAACTCAACATGGAAGCAGAGCAGCTGTCACAAAAAAACAACCGTAATGCAGTGTATGGAAAGACGACTACAAGGCTGTCCACTGGGGAGTAGGTGGCGCGTCTTCTTAGAACAAGCAAGTGAAAAATGTAGGTTTCAGAAAGTCTGGTGAGCTAAGGAAGAGCCAGTTGAATCCAGTCGTGATGTGAGGGTAGTGGCTGTAACTCTAGAAAAGTGTAGTTGGAGATGAGAGCTTACCTCTAAACACGAGGCTCCGACTCCTGAAAGAACAATGATATCTCAACATGTACACACTGCTATATTTAAAGTAGATAACCAAGAAGGACCTACTGCAGAGCAGAGAACTCTGCTTAGTATTCTGTACCTAATTAGGAATCGAATTTGAAAAAGAACAGACAACATGTATATGTATAACTGAATCACTTTGTTGTACGCTTGAAACTAACACAATGTTGTTAATCAACTATATTCCAATGTAAAATAAAAAGTTAAAAAAAAAAAAAAAAAAGAAGATGCCTCTTGGTCTTTCTCCACCCTGGCTTTTTAGTTGCTGGAGGAATTAGGCCCAGGCCTCTGATACCCAAGACCTGCTTCCCTGATGAGCATTTCCCCTCTAAGCTTGTAACTCTGCATTTATTTCTTAAGCTTAACAGAGCACAGAACGTCTTCATTTGTATGGGCATGCGCATTTAACTTTTTTATTCATTTAGCATACATTAAGCTCCAGTTGTGTGCTGGGCCCTGTACTCAATGCAGAGGAAAAGCAGATGGTTATATCTGTGATGAGGAATCCTCAGTGAGGAAACAGACATTCAGACACTAGCAGTAAAATCACACAGTTGACCTGAGGGAGCCTCGTACAGAATGTGCTTGGCACCCCGAAGAAGGCTCACCAGCGTCACCTGGAGACATCAGCAGGGGCTTCGTGGAAGAAGCAGTGTTTTAACCGACAAGTAAAGGCTAAGCGGGAATTTTCTAGATGGTTTAATATGTGGGATTGGAAGGGTGTTCCAGGGAGAAGAAATAGCTTTTCATGTATCAACAGTCCTCGGTGAGAAGAATCCTAAAGTGTTGGGGAAAGGGTGACATGGGACCCGGATGGTACCCAGAGGACGTACAGGACACAGGACAGGTCCTCAAGGAGAGGCCTGGTATGAGATTGCATGGTAGGCCCTGCAGGTGCTCTGAGGACCTAGAGAAGAGAGGTTTCCTGAGGTCCCGGGATGGCAGTGAGGGCTTATGGAGGGGATAGAATCTGATTAAGGCTTGGATTTGGAAAGGTGGCAGGCTGGGACCTGGGCCCCTTTGCTGCAGTGCTGGCACCTGGACACAGCTCTCCTCGAGCCACAAAATACAGAGAAACTGTATGGGACTAAAAATAACTGTGCGCATGCACAGTTGGGGCAAATTCTGGACAGAAGACACAAAGAGACCAAAAAAAAAAAAAAACCCCAAGTGCTGCTTTTGAAGAGCCTGGAGCAAAAACAGGGTGTTGGGAGCAAAAGCAGGGTACTGCGCATGCCCCCTGCACACAACACCACCTAAGGGGTGGGCAGAGCACCTAAGCTACCCCTCCAGCCAGACCCCTGGACACACCTCTCCCCTCACCCTGTATAAGGAACCAGCTCGCCGCCCCCACCCCCCCCCCACTCAGGGAGCAGGCAAGCAAGGGAACCTGTTGTTTGTTCTCGCTCCCCTCTGCTGCAGCAGGGGCCCCAGTAAGGCCTTGCCTGAATCTCTTGTCTGGCCTCTGATGGGTTTCTATTGATTAAGGAGGACAAGAACACTGGTTGGTAACGTGGGCACCTTGCTGCAGGTCTGGTGAGCAATGGGAATGCTGTCCAGAAGCGATATGAGTGCGGCCCAGCTGTTGCAGAGAGCAAGACAGAGCCCATCTTTGGCAAGAGGCACATCTCTGAGCCCGGCAGAAACTGGACAGGTCACTGGCATGTATCATGGAAAGCTCACAATGCCAGGGGGCTTTTTTTTTTTTTTTTTTTTTTGCGATACGCGGGCCTCTCACTGTTGTGGCCTCTCCCACTGCAGAGCACAGGCTCCGGACGCGCAGGCTCAGCGGCCATGGCTCACGGGCCCAGCCGCTCCGCGGCATGTGGGATCTTCCCGGACCGGGGCACGAACCCGTGTTCCCTGCATTGGCAGGCGGACTCTCAACCACTGCGCTACCAGGGAAGCCCCGCCAGGGGGCTTTTAAGGGAGTGAGATGGAAAAGTAACAGAAGATGCTGACCTGGAAGTCAGGAGATTCAAGTACTGGCTGAGTCTATAATTAGTTCTATAGTGCTGGACACATTACGTAGTCCCTGAGTTCCTGCAGCTACAGTGTATAAAGTGAGGACTACTAAATTTCATAATCCGTTAGGCCATTTCCAGTTCTTAATTGCTACCTGTCTTTTAAGAGGTGTTGAAATTTTTAGTGGGTTTTATTGTGGTGTTATTGTTAAGTTTGGGGAACTGGGATTTAGAGCCAGAGTTTCAGCTCTGCACCTTGGTAGCTTCATGACCTGAGCTTGTGTCCATATTTGCAAAGCTGGGATAATGTTTGCCTGGCCTCCCACACGGGTGGTTTTGAGAGTCAGATGTGATGCCTATATAAAATATTGTGCATTCTATAAAATACTACAGGAAACAATTGAAAATAAGTAAAGTAACAGGTTGTTATGCTAACCCCCTGTGAGAAATAATCTGGATATAATAGTGCCTTTGCAAAAAGAGAGTAACATTTAGGAAGATAATTTCAACAACGTGCAGATAGGCAATAGTGACTAACCCCATAAGGTTGATGGAGAATAGGATGAAGAGGAGAGGCGAGTGCTTGATGCAGGAGCTCAGGCTCATCCTAGAACTAAGGAATTAGAATCTGCATCTTAACAAGGGGCCTAAGTGATTTTTGTACACATTTGTGCCCGTCTCCTAGAAAATACCAGAATTGAATGTTCTGTTTCTGTGTTCCATCAGAACTGGCTCCGCCCAGCTGACACTGATAGCAGCCCAGGGGCTTTGAGGGGTCCCTGTGCCCCAGCCTGACAACTGGGCCTGATGCAGGGCTCTTTCCTGATCAATGAAACATGGGAATTATTTCAACCAACAGCCCTGCTTCCTGGGGAGAGCAGATGAAGACAAAATACTCCAGCCAGACGGATGTTGATGACACCTTAATGACAAAGGGCACAGAGAATTTAAACTCAAAAAGAAGAAGAGAGGAGAGAGGATCTGTTGAACATTATGTAACAAAGCCAAGAATATAAAAAATGATGAAGGTAGCCCCAGCAAACAGCTTGACCACAACCTCATGAGAGACCCTGAGACAGAATCACCAGCTAAGCTACTTCTGGAGAAACTCTGAGAAAAGAAACGTTTGTTGTTTTAAGCTGCTAAACATAAAATAGAAAACCTCTGTGCTGGACACTGTAGAAAACCTATTTTAATGCAAATGGATAGCATAATAAAGTAAATTTTTGTTATCTGGGTCAAGAGCAAGCCACAATGAGAAACTTACTTCCAAATTTCAAGAAGCATATGGAAAGAGAACCAGGTCTTAGAAAGATATTTGCATCTCTGTCATCTCCACTAATACTTTTATACAAAACATTTTAGATAATAAAAAGACGATAATCTATTTTTCTAGTGTGGAAAGAGAAAGAAGATTAACTATAAAGCAGTCAAATTTTATTAGCTGTTTCCAGAATTGAATAAGAGGATTTCTTGATGCCTATAAATAAAGCCAGAAAACTATAAGAACAGGGGGACATTTCTAGAATTGAATATAAAATCCTAGGATGTGTTTCTGCTCCAGGCTTCTGCAATTCCTACCATAAAGGGAGCAATTCAGATGCAGTGCTCTGTAGTATGGCTGCTTTTCTCAGAAACTTCTCTAATCCTTCACACAGGGCTGGAGGAATGCAGACCTCTGGAGGTCGTATTTTATGTGTTGCTATGGAACTGTCTAAATATTATGAACAGAGCAGTGGTATGGGACATACAGCGGTCTAATGCCATGAAATTATGGCAGCTAGAAACCATCTTCATAGTTCTGAAATGTAAGCTTGTAGTGTAAAAGAATGGCATGGGTGTCTTTAATAAGTGAATATTCTTTATTGCACTAAATTAGATCCTAGGTGGAGATACGAGGTCTCACTTCAAAGCAACTTCAGTCCAGGGAGAGTCTTGTAGACCCTAACGAGGAAACGCACAGCAGGCGGGACAGGGCCTAGTGCGGGGCAGGCCTGCGGAAAGAACTTGGTAGCCTTGGGATCTCAACTATGATATTGATGTTACAGAGTTGCTTTCAGGCTCAGCCCAGAGGTATGGTTGGAGATAAACAACTTAGGGAAGTCCCCAAAGCAAAGCAAGCCTCCCTCTTCCAACTCCCCTGTTTTGAACAGGGAGACCCCAAACCCTCAGCTACTTGGGCTTCAAGGTTTGATTCTTTCTCAGATTCCAATAATTGTTTATGAAACTTTGTTTAAATTTTTATGTCAGAAGCTACCCACCACAAAATACACCTATTTTTCCTCCCTGTTATAGCTAGCTAAGGTTAGTTACATTTAAACGAGAAGTACAGCTCTGTGCTTCTTTTTGAATAACAGTTCTGTGAATGCTATTTTCTTCTGTAGATTATGCCAAAGCCAGTTTCCTCTCTGAATGACTTCTAATATGTGAATTCAAAATACAGCAAGCCTACGTCATGAGCTGCCCTGAATGAACAGGAACTAAGCACAGCTGGGGCTTTGTGGCTTCTCTTGTTTTCTTTCCTTTTTTCTCTCCTCTTCTTCAGTCAGTTGCTATTGAATATTATTTTTTAAATTAAAGAGGGAAAAACATTTCTCAAAAATCTTTTCACCTGCATCGAGAAATTCAAATTAAAAAATTGAAAACTTTCAAAAGAATGAAGTTTTACTTTGCAAAATGCAGGGAAATGTGTCTGTGTCATTATCTGGATAAGTTTCCCTACCAGTAGAAAGTTTCCACTTCACTCTGCTTTTCTGTTTTCTCGTCTTCCCTGCCGAGGAGGAGAGGAAGAATGTGTTCCCTCTTTTTGTGTTGGTTCCTCACTAGAACAGCATGGTAACACATTTTAAAAAGATTTTTCCTCTTTTCTTTTCAGTGTTTTTAGACGTGACACCACCTGGATATTCTTGTCTGGAAGCTCCTTTAAAAGTGTGGGAGGTCTAGAAAAAAGTAAAATAAGTAGAAGAAATGTAAAAATATCTGTTGAATGAAACGTCACAGAAGTTTTTTCAAACATCAAACTGCTCAGTTTTCCTTTCTTCTTCTTAAGGCCTTTGATACACAATGGAAGAAAGTCAGCAAAACAGGATCAAAGGTCAACCTCAATCAAGAATAAACATAATAAACTGTAAGAACTAATCAAGTTCCGTGACATCGCTGGTATTATCTTGCACCAAATATTGCTTGAAATAAGTGGCTCGTTCATCCAGTCTTGAAAATAGGCTTTGCTACAGAGATTCTCATTATATTCCTCATAAGAAATGGTGTACACGTGAACGCTGTACAACTTTAGCTTTTCATCAAAGAACAAACAAGAATAATAGATAAATATGAAAAAACATGGCCTAGATTTATTTATAATGCAGTCATTTCAAAGTTTCTAACCATTGCCTCTCCCCCATGCAATGGAAATCTAAGCAGTTATCGTAGAGCTTCTTAAATGTCAGACATGAAAAGTAATTGTTTTAAAAGATACCCGTGGTAAAGTGTACTTCAAGTCAAGCCGTTATCAGTAAGCAGATTAAAACCCAACAGGCTTCTCCAGCACGGTTCTGTGGCCTTCCTGCCTATTGCCCAGCTTAGTGAGACATAGATCCTACTAGGTGGACAGAAAACAACTGATGCTTGCTGTTTCTAGGCTGTTGCATTTTTGAAGAAGGAAGTAGATTAGTCAACTGTGTCATCTGTGAACAGCAGGACTATGACACAGAGATAACCGATCGTTTGTGTGCTTCAGCAAGTGACAGTGTCACTTGATGGTTTGGGAAGAGATGATGTTTTACATTATCCTTTTGGCAAAGCTTTGCCATCTTCCCTTGGTTGATGACTTCAAAATGCTTGCTCAGAATGAAAGAATTACAGACTATATTACGAAAACGAATTTGTCTCCATTCTAGTTGTGTAGTAATAGATTCTGTGTCAGTGGTTCTCAGCCAGGGGTGATTTTGCCACCCAGGGGACATTTAGCCACTTTAAGAGATACTTTTGATCGTCATGACTGGGCTGGGGGGGGGTGCGCAGGTGCCAAAGTCTTGTCATGGTTGGTTAGAGGCCAGGGATGGCGGTCCACGTGCTCTACCGCATCGGATGGCCTCCCTCGGTGAAAAAGCATCCAGCCCTGGTGTCTGTAGTGCCCAGGGTGAGAAACGCTATTTTATATGACTTACCAGAATGACAAAATTACCTAACATACATGATCTAATCCTAAAATATTTTTGCTCTTTTCGGATTACAAAGCTAAATGTTTTTTTTACATATATTTTTAGAGTTTTGTTGTCAGATAAAGTAATTAGTCATGTTGTATCCAGTTTGAAACTGCAGGACATACTTATATGTTTAAAGATAGGAAAAGGAGACATATTTCCTCTTCTGTTTGTGTGTTAGGGTCAATTCACCTTTTCCTACCCCTTCATATAACCCCCAGTAGAGGCTATCTTCAAACCTGAGAACACGCTGAATGTAAACTGCAGGGGGAGAAAAGCTCTATTTCATATTGAACTTATAAGCACTACAAACATTATTATAACCCATATTATACCGAGTTACTGAATAGTAACATCTCTAGGTTTTCCTCATCTAGTTGAAGTATGAAAGTGGAGTGAGGGTTATTGCACAGTAAGGATCATTGCATTTCTATTTATAATAAGCAATGGGAAACTGTATTCAGGTTTTCAAATTTAATTTAATTTTTATTTTATGTTGGAGTGTAGCTGATTTATGGTGTGTGTTAGTTTCAGGTGTACAGCAAAGCGGTTCAGTTATACATATACAGATACCTATTCCTTTTCAGATTCTTTTCCCATATAGGTTATTACAGAATATTGGATAGAGTTCCCTGGGCTACACAGTAGGTCCTTGTCGATCATCTATTTTATATATAGTGGTGTGTATATCTTAATCCCAACCTCCTAATTTAGGATTCCACTTCCTACTCATCTCTCCCACTGAGACAGAGGGAAGGAAAAAGGAAATCAGGGAAAAGATTGGAAAGAATACGGGTACTCCTCACTCAGCTTAGAGAAATGAAGCGGGCCTGCATGACTTCGCTGTGGCTAGCAGACCTCATTGGAGGAGAACTCATTTCAGAGAAGCCAGCACCTAATGCCCTGTTTGGAACTAGAATATATATCTGTACACGCATCTTTTATCAGGCTGGGGGTAAAAATGGTGTCAGTAAACAGTGAGCTCAATCACAGTGACCCTGACTGTCTTTTGCTGTAATGACTGAATATCCCTCCTCTTCTGTAAGACATTTCCAAATTATTTCTGCACTCCTGAAAGGGGTGCCTCACGTAAATTGCCACGTGTCCCCTCCTCTCCTTCTCTGCCTTGCACTGCCCCACCTGCCTGGTTTCCTGTCTTTACACCCCCTTCCCCAGGCCCCTCTCTTGAGGGCACCTCTCCGGAGGTGATAGGGGTCCTGCTAAGGGAGACGCGTCCAGATTCTCTTAAAACTGCTGCGCCCCGTCTTCCTGGGAAGACATGCTGGAGCTGTGGATTTGGTTCAGAACAGGTTCTCTCCAATTTCTTGCCTCCTTTGAACCACCCCTACCCCCATGCCACAGCGTTGCTTGAAAGCAGAGATTCATGGTGTCTCCGTAATGGCTGCCCCTTCTGTTCCGTATTTCCTACAAGCAATTCCTAAAACTAACAAAAAACCTAACTCTCTCACCAGGTACAAGCAAAAGTCCAGACGCAGTCCACTGCTGGTCCTTTACATCCCTGGACAGTTCTTTTCTCCAATGACAAGCGTAAGTAATATGCAACCTCTGCTCAACCTACTGGTCAACTTTCCCAAATATTTATTGTATTTATTCCAGAAAATTTATTATCTACATTAGATTAATGATGACATCACAGATGTAATAGATGAATATTTCTTTACGTTGATGTAACAGAAGGGTCATTCTGGAGGTTAAAAAATAGTCTGTTCCAGAATCAAAGTCTACTGCTGGTACACAGAACTAATTGTGGTATTTAGAAACAGTGTTCCCCCAACTTTTTAGTCACATTTCAAACTCCTTGGTGTTCAGTTTTAGCTGTTAAATGAGAAAAAAAAAGAAGAAAGAAGAAAGACTTTAATCAAAGGGGAATGGAGTAAAAAGTCAATATTACAGTGCAAGTGTCATTAGCCAAGATCAGTGTGGCACACAGAAGAATTTTGATTAGTCTAGAACTTTTGGAGAATCTAGATCCGTTGAGACCTGCACTTTTAGTTGCACTGCAGAATTACAGCTTTTCTGATCACTTTCACGTTTATACCTCCAGGCTGACCTCTCTCCCGAGCCTCACACTCGTGAAGCCACCTGCCAGGTCCCCGTCTCCACTACCTGAGTGTCTAAGAGGCAACTCAGACGCCTGGGTGAGAACTGGCCTCCTGGTTGTCCCCTCTCCACCACCTCCGCGTCTGGCTAGTCTTCCTTGTCTAAACTCAGGGCAACTCCCAGTTTTCTGTTCCTCAGGGCAAAAACCTTGGGGTCATTCTTCATTCTTCTTGAAATTTTTCTCTTTCCCTACATAAAACCCATCACGAATCTATGAGTTTCATCTTCAGGATGTATCCAGAGTCCGGTACTTCTTATTACCTCTGCAAATATTATCTTTGGACCAAGCCCCTGTCATCTCTCACCTGGAGTGTTGCAGCAGTCTCTTGTCTAATCTCCTGTTTCTTCTTTGGGCCCCTCTGACTAATTTCAACGCAGATGCTGTAAGTTTGATTGGTTAAAACCCTCCAATGATGCATCATTTTGCTCAGAGTAAAAGTCAAAGTTCTTACAAGGGCCTGGAAGGCCCTTCAGATATGTTCCCTCACTTTCTTACCTGTTTGATCTGACCTCATCTTCTGCCAAAGCTGGCTTTATGGATGTGTGACCCGTGCTCATAGGGTCCCAGTGCATGGTTGAAGGATCTGCCAGAGCCATCTTGAAATTTTGAACAAGGGACCCCCGATTTTCATGTTATACTGGGCCCTACAAATTATGTAGCCAGTTCTATCTTCTGCTGGTCCTCTGGTCACCCACCACCCTCACTTTGACCCCTCACACTTCTGTAAACTCGCCTGCACCCTCTCCCCTCCAGGCCTTTGTACTTGCTGTTCCCTCTGCCTGACTCTTTGCCCCAGTGAGCTGATGTGACTCACGCCCTCAGTTTTTTCTAGTCTCTGTCCTGGTGTTAACTTTCAATGAGACTTGCTTTGACTGCACCATTTATATTGCAAACGAGCTCCCCTTCTACCTGACTCTGCTGTTCTTTTTTTCCGCATTTGTACTTATGACCTTCTTACATATGAATTTTTTTCTTATTTATTAAGTTAATTGTCTATTATCTGTATTTCTCCCTCTTGAACATAATAAGCTTCATGAAGGCAAGGATCTTTATCTTTTCTTTTTCACTGCTGTATACTGCATGCCTGACACATAGTAGGTACTTAAAAAACGTTTGTTGAATAAATGAATAAGCATTGGGAATTGATGACAGAGTCCCAGATATAACCTCTGTAGTTAATTATATATAACATGGAATGATAAGCTATATATAGTTTTCACTGAATCTTGTGACTCATTTCATTCAGAGCAAATCTTTGTGTTGTGTTCATATACTACTTCTTTCACTCTAATTCAAAAAATAATGTATCAAGACTTAAATTCCACTAAAATATGAGAGAGTTCCAGTCTGTATAAAAATAGTCACCTTTAGGTCAATTTTGAAATAGAAAAAATTTTGTGGAAAAGGGCACTGATGACTTTGCAACAGAAATATAAATTCCTAGAAAACTGGGATTTCTCCCAATTTAATACAAACAAACAAAATACATACCTCTCCACTCCTCATGTCCCCTGCTTCTACCTGTCCTTCCCCTGCCCCCCGCCCCCATCTCCACCAAATAACCAAGTTTAAGTGCATGAAGAACTTTTTGGTGTGTAAAACTGAAACCGATTGGCAGCAATGGCCGAGTCTGGCCAAAACTGGAGGCAGAAGTAACAGCCAGATCTGACTTGACTGAGTTTCACTTCCTTTAAGTGCATCTGTAAGTGCATGGCTCTCCCCACCCCTACGCGGCGTGTGCCCGGTCGAGACTCCACGTACGTCAGCACATTCTTGTCCTGTCCTGAACCCTGTGCAGATGTTTGTCTGTAAAGAGATGGCAGGATACCAGCACGTCTCGGCCCTTTCTCTCTGGACGGTATTTTTGTTTTTTCACTTGAATTATGTTGTGAGTTTTGTTCTTTGACTCTTTACTCTCAGGTGAAGATCTTGTCTCCCATTTTACTGAGAAAATAGAGGCAACTAGAGGAGAATTTCTGCAAACTCATTCCCTCACATACCCGACTTCTGGGCCCACTACATATTCTACTTTGTCTCCTGTTACCACAGAGGAATGGTCCATGTTCAAGTCCAGGGTCAACTCCTCCCCTTGCAGAAAGACATTGCTCCCGTGATTCTCCTCTCTCTGGAATTTTCCCCTTGCTAGCATGATCTTTTCCATCAGCATGTAAATAGGATCAAGTCCTTACTGTTCCTTTCCCATTAAAAAAAATGAGTTCTCTTGATCTCACTACCCGTCTTCAACTACTGCCCCATTTTTCCCCCCTTTTTTTAAGTGGTAAATCTCCATGGAATAGTCAACTGTGCTCGCTGTCTTCAGTTTCCCATTTCATCCTGTATCAAGCTCGTGCTTTCGGTACTTCAGAGACTGCTCTTGTCTACGTCACTAAGATCTGGTGTCATTACAACCAAGATCTGTGCCCTATCCCCCTCTTACCCGAAGTATGAGGAAAGTCAGACACAGTTGATTATCGCTTCCTTCTTGGTGTATTTTTCGCTTGTCTTCCAGAATAAGCCTGATTTTCCTTTTACTTTACTGGCCATTTCTTTTCATTTTCCATCGCTTGTTCCTCTTCATTGCCTGACTTCTTAATTTTGAAGTGGCCCAAGGCCACTTCTCTCTTCTGTTCTCACTAATTCCTGAGTGATCTCATTCATTCTTGTCATTTTAATACCATCCATATGCTGAAAAGCACCTGAATTTATATATCTCTCTGGATCTCTCCTTTTTTTTTTTTTTTCTATTTTGCGGTACGTGGGCCTCTCACGTGGGCCTCTCCCGTTGCGGAGCACAGGCTCCGGACGCGCAGGCTCAGCGGCCATGGCTCACGGGCCCAGCCGCTCCGTGGCATGTGGGATCTTCCTGGACCAGGGCACAAACCTGTGTCCCCTGCATCGGCAGGCGGACTCTCAACCACTGCGACACCAGGGAAGCCCTGGATCTCTCCTTTTAACTCGAGATTGAAGTATCTCAACTTGAATGTTTAATTGTTCTCTCAAAATTAAGATGTCTGTATTTCCCATCACTTTTTAAAAAATTAATTAATTAATTAATTTTTGGCTGCATTGGGTCTTCGTTGCTGCACGCGGGCTTTCTCTAGTTGCAGCAAGCGGGGGCTACTCTTCGTTGCGGTGCTCGGGCTTCTCATGGCGGTGGCTTCTCTTGTTGCAGAGCACGGGCTCTAGGTGCGCAGGCCTCAGTAGTTGTGGCACGCTGGCTTAGTAGTTGTGGTGCACAGGCTTAGTTGCTCCGTGGCATGTGGGATCTTCCTGGACCAGGGCTCGAACCCGTGTCCCCTGCCTTGGCAGGCAGTTTCTTAACCACTGCGCCACCAGGGAAGTCCCTGTATTTCCCATCACTCTTAACTTGCTCTTGCCAGTTTTTTTCTGATCTCCATGGACATATGGAAACTCCATTTTCTAGGTGCTCAGGCCACAGTCTTTAGAGTCAATCTCGATGCCTCTCACATCTTGTCTATAGTACATCATGTTACCTTTGTCTTCAAAATATTCAGAATCTGATTCCTTCTTATCTCACTGCCACTGCCATTAACCTAGTCTAAGACACCTTTATCCTTTGCTTCGATCACAGCAGTAACCTCCTGTCTAGTCTTCCTTGTTATCTTCCACTCCATCTCTCACCTTTAGTCTGTTCTCAAAATAGCAGCCAGGGTGATCCATTTTTAAAAAGTTGACTATTCACTCCTCTGTTCAGAATCCTCCACTGACTTTGCATTTTACTCAGAGCAAAGCCAAAGTCACTACCGGGCTCTCAGCAGTCTGACCTTCTGTAATCTAACTTCATCTCCTCATTGAGTGCTTTGCTCCACCGACCATGGTGGACCATGCCAGGCACATTCCCTTTGCACCAATTGTCACTCCCGATATTAGAAGAATATCCCCTCAGTATCTGGATGACTTGCTCACTTAATTCTTTCAGATTTTGCAGCAGTCTTTGCTTCTCAATGAAGTCTTCCATGACTACCATATTTGCACTGCAACCCTTCAAAACACTTTATCCTTCCTCCCTGATTGTCATCCACAAGTTATAATCATGTAACATTCTGTGTATTTACTTTTTTTTAATCGTCTGTCTCCTTGTGCTAGAATATAACTCCCACAAGAGCAGATATTTTTGTCTTTTTGTCCACTGCTCTTTCCCTGGTATCTGAGCAGTGCTCGTCACAGAGTAGGTGCTCAGTACATATTTGTTGAATAAGTAAATGAATATATTTTGTGCCTACTTGATTCTATACATATATAAACACACACACATATATATATATATATTTGCTTATATACATATACAGTATTTGATGAGTAAAGGGGAAAAGTTACAGATCTTATTTTAGACCACTGAGAGAAGCTAGATCAGAACAAAATGAGATAGAATTATTTTTAGTTTTTTTTTCATGAGAGACTATTTTGGAATGTAAGTCAACCACTTATTCAGTCCTGCATAGCATTCACCTACTACTGTCCTATCTGACTTCATTCTTGTCTTTTCCTAGTTTCTCCCTTGGATTAGAAGGCATGTTCCATAACCGCATCCAGTGCCATCTTTCATAGTTATTTCATGATAGTTATTATCGGTTCGAGAGTGTGCATGGGCCAGCAGCAGGTCTTTGATACTGGCTGCTCCTCAGGCCCGTGCCGAAGAGGAAGGAGGCCGTTCTGACTCGGCTCCCACTCAGCATGTGGGCTATGAATGAAAAATTAAAAAACAGGTGGAAAATACTTGATGTTACCTGACAACTTGCTTTTCCATGATTGAATCTTCCCCAAATGTGCAAATACCATAATTCTCAGATACATTAGTCTAATTATCCTTTCCAAAACATGAAAATGATAAATTAGAAAAAGCAAAACTAAAAGGAACTTGTGAATGATCCATGTCTTTCCTGTAATCTCTTGTGATATATCTGAGTTAGCACGCGTCTGTATATTTGTGTGTGTGTGTATGTGTGTGTGTGTGTGTGTGTGTGTATCTCTGTGCATGACCCTAGTTTTTGGATGCACTTGAAGCTGCCCAAGAGAAGGGGACTGTCCATGAGAAATCCCCAGGATTTTGTCATGAAAACTGAGCATCTGGTTTCCCTCATGACTCTCCTGATCCTTGGCCAGAAGTAAATGGCATAGAGCCCTTGTGAAAGTGACTAATGGTGAAAGTCTTTTAGTTCCTGGAATCACTAAGAAGGCTTAACTCGATATTCATGAGTAACTCCCCTTGGGACACCTGTACTCCATTTAAGGTGTGTGTGGAGGCCTGGATTCATTATGTCATCATTCAGTGGGTCCCCCAAGATGTTTCTTCTTGGACCTATTCACTGAAGGATTTCGTGGGTAGACCTCATACTGTCTTCTGAAAACTCTAGAGAACAGACAATAGTAAATGGCCCTAGAAGGTTCTCCGTTTTCTGTGGAAACTCTGTAGGTTGATCATGTGGAGGTGAGTTAAATGATTTGGCCTTGATCTTTTCCTCCCGTGGTTTTGTGATCTCAGGTTGACTGCCGCATGTGTGAAGACTCATCACTTGCTTCTTCTTTGCGTGGTTTCTTTGTATATGTTTGGTGCCTTAAGCTCCTTGACTCTATGTGCCTTCAGACTTATCGATAATATTATATTACTTTTTGGTTCACTGGGAACTGGTTAGTGTCCAGGTTTGGTTGCTGTTAATGTAAGTAACACTTGCATTTGTGTATAAGTGACATCTCGCTCATACAAACAGAAAAGGATGCCGAACTTTGTCCATTATTGCCAGCCGGGCTCATAGGGATTCAACTGGGGACTTGATAAAATCAAGAGAATTCGTTAAGATTGACTACACCCATAATATGAGCCACTTGTGGCTTACTAAATAAATAGCTTACATATATTCAATTAGTAATTCATTTTATTTAAAAACAATTTAGTAGTTCCCATTATGTTTTGGGAATTGCTCTAGACACTGGAAGTAGAGCAGAGATCAAAACAGATACAGTCCTGCCCTCCTGGGACTTACATTCTAAGGTAGTGATGGGGCAGACAGTAAGCAAATAGATGAATAAATGATGTCATGCCTGGTAGTGATACATGAGCCATGAGAGAAAAAGAAGTAGAGGATAATATAGAGAGTAAGGAACAGGTGTCAGGGAGAGTCTTTAGGGGAATGTTGTGGTTGAACAGAGACCTGAAAGACGTCAGGATACAAGTCGTGGGACTCTCTTGGGGAAGTGCATCTGGACAGAAAGAACAGCAGGTCCAAGGTTCTGTGGTGGGAGACTATGATGTCATGGGTGGTGATGGAGGTAGTGGTAGGGTTAAAGTGTTACTGCTCCTAGATAATGGAAGACCTTGTAGACCAACCTAAAGAGTTTGGGTTTTATCCTTAGTGATATGGGAAGTCACGAGATGTTTCCAAGGAAGAAAATGATGGGATTTTATTTACATTAAAAAAAAAATCCCTGTTTGCTCTAGAAAATAGACTTAGGTGAGAAAGGCATATAAAAATGGAAGCAGAGAGATCAGATAGGAGACTGTATAGGAATCTAGGGAAAATCTGATGGTGCTTGGTCCAGAACTAGGGTGCTAGACAAAGCAGAGGTCATAGGAAGAGTCCAGATTCACAATAAAATCTGGACAAAGAGTGGCCAGGATCTGCTGAAGGAGTTGACGTAGGATGTGAGAGAAAGAGAGGATCAAAGAAGCTTTCAGGCTTTGGAGCTGAGCGACAGATGAATGATAACGGCGCTAAGTGACATGGGGGAGACTTGGGAAGAGGAACAGCATTGGATAGGTGGGTGGGTGGGAAGCAGGAGTTCAGTTTGATAAGTGTTACATCTGCAAAGCCCATTAGGAGATGTTGAACACAGCTGGATACAGTAGCCTGGCTTTTAGGAGAGAGGAGAGGGCTGGAGCTAGAAACCTGGAGGACACCAGCGCACAGATGGGACGTGGTGAGAACACCTGTGCTGTAAGTGCAGCCAGAGAAGAAGCGCAATATCGAGGAACTGAGAAGGAGAAGAAGGAAGAAGGGGATGGTCCAGTGAAGAATCAGGGAATAGGAGTGGGGAGAAGGACTGAAGAGGGATAGCTCTTTGAACAAGTGAAGAAAGAAAATGCTTTTCAAAGGTGGAGGCCTGTATGTGTTAAATGCAGCTGATAGAACAAGAGACTTCCCTGGTGGTGCAGTGGTTAAGAATCCGCCTGCCAATGCAGGCGACACGGGTTTGAGCCCTGGTCCAGGAAGATCCCACATGTCGTGGAGCAGCTAAGCCCATGTGCCGCAACTACTGAGCCTGGGCTGTAGAGCCCGGGAGCCACAACTGTTGAGCCAGCATGCCACAACTACTGAAGCCTGAGCGCGTAGAGCCCGTGCTCCGCAACAAGAGAAGCCACCACAATGAGAAGCCTGCGCACTGCAACGAAGAGTATCCCCTGCTCGCCACAACTAGAGAAAAGCCCGTGCACAGCAACGAAGACCCAACACAGCCAAAAGTTTATAAAAAAAAAATGATAAAATAAATAAAAGTTTTTTTTAAAAAAAAGAACAAGTAAGAGGGGAATGATAACCCCTGGAATTTGAAATATGAAGGTGCTTAGACGATCATTAACAAGATGTGGTGATATGTTTAAGTTACTAAAAGATCCTTTTCTTTTTTCATTCCAGTTCTCCATTGTAGGCTAATACTTTCCTGTCTTTCTCAGTAGTCAAAATCCTGGGTCACCTAAGTGGCAATGATGAGTTCTTCAGAGGAAGCCCTTATTTTTCTTTCTTAACTAACCCCGAGGGCTTCTTGCTCTCACACCATTGCTCAAAATTCAGATTTTAGAGTGTTTATCCACGGTCACACTTTCAAACATATTTTACTGCCCACTCTCTGGGGGTCTATGTGTTAGAAATTGTAAGGTAACTTTTGAAAAGCAAATTCAACTTATCTGTCCCTACTAATGTCCGAATAGTGTTCTATTTCCAATTTCCTATTATGACCACTTGCCAATATTCATCCAACTGTGTGCTTACTCCTTGGTACCTTAATGTTTCAGGAGTACCAATTTCTCCAGTAGGGATAGATTAGTCTCTAAGTGTATCAGAAGTGTTCGGGGTAGGTTGGTGATGTAAGTAGTAGTTCCCAGGGAAGGTTCATTTACCCTTCTCTTCTTTCCCAGTATTTCAGTCAGCAGCTTGCTTATGTGGTCACTGGTTACTCAGTGGGAAAAATGAAACATTATAGTTCTTCAAATGTTGAAGAGGGGAACACCTTTAGAAAGGGCAAAAGGTCGATGAGTTTGTTTTAAGGGAAAGCACTGTTTTTACCAGCACCTTCTCAATAATTGGGTGGAACACCGAATGAGGAGGAATTGGGAAAATCCTGTCTTTTAGGTGGTAGTTGGTAGAACTTTGTGGATTTTGGGGTTTATATAGTTCATGTTATATTTCTGTCGGGGAACTTTCAGGGCCCTGAAGGCAGAACAAAACTATTCCTTTTTTTCTTGACTGGAATTTTTGAGAAATGAAAACTCTTTTCAGTATGTGACAAAAAATACCAGCCACCGCTGTGGGCACAAGCACACTGGTCGCTCTGATTTAATCAACTCAGCTGACATTTTGAGCACTTAATCTGTACTCAGCACTGTGAGACCTCTTTATTAATTTTCTCACTTAACTTTCCCAACTATCCCATTACGTAGATATTACTGATGACATTATATAGAAGAAAATTGCAATACCAAGCATGTTTAAGTTATTTTATTAAAGGCCCACAGGAGGTAAATGATAGAGCCCTGACACTCTGAATCCAAAGCCCATGTCTGACATGCTGACCACCTAGGAGCTCGATAGACACATATACAGCCAAGTAGCGTATAGTCCGATAAGCATGGCTCTGAACACACTGTTATGAACCAGAGGCAGAGGCAGGTAGTGACCCTTTGAAAAGATCACAAAGGTAGGTTTTCTGCGGGGCCTTAACAGATTAGGATGAAGGATCACGACATTCCTGACTTTTGGAGCTGCATAAGCAAAGGCATGAAATCATAAAAGCTGATATTTCCCTTGATCTCCAACACCTGAACTCCTTCCTCAGCCACTGGTGGGTTACATCCTGTATCCTGACAAGATACCGTGTTAAGTATATTTTCAGGTACATGTGCCCTGTTGCCTAGACTGTATTGTGAGGTGCTTGTGGTCAGGGAACACGAGCATGTGTTCTGATGTTGTATGCAACACCTAGCTTAGTGCCCAGCCCACCGAGGTCACCTGACATGGTTGTTACAGATGCGTATTCCGGGGCCTCTCCCCCAGATACTGCAGTTTAGTCATTCCAGGGTGGAGCCCCAGAACGTACTTTTTCTAAGCCAGTTCTCTCTGGGGATCATGATTATACTTTGAAGAACACTTGAGTCAGTAGTAAGAGCTCAAATAACACACATGGAGGGATTATTGATGCACAGGGAATAAGCGGTGGAAAAAGCAAAGAAAATTGAGAGGTGTGATGTAATGTTTTCTGTAATACGTACTGGCTGTCTTGGTTGGCGTGCTGTTGAGTGTTGCTACTTTGGTGGTAAAGTTCGAAACGTTCCTTCGTGCAAAGTCACCCTTTCACAGTTAACTCACCTCCCTACTCCACCTCTACTTGCTTGATTCAGTCTTTCCTATCTTTCAAATTGTGACTTAAACGTCACTTCCTCAGAGCCTCTCCCTAACTTCTTGAAGCACTTGGAGTAGACCTTTCCCCCACGCAGCCCTTCTTCTGTTGTAGCGCCTATTTCAGTTGTCATTGTTTTGTAAAGACCCATCTACAAGTCACCCTTAATGTGCAGATGGGAAAGCTGAGATCTAGAAAACTGTCTATTTCAGGCTGCCATAGGTGATCAGTGGCAGTGCCTGCCCATCTTCTCACCGCGGGTCTAGCATGTGTTCTTCTACAGGACATTGTATGCACGAGGTAATCAAACCGCTACAGCAGCTTTGTCTGTCTTTAGAAGTAAGGATAGGATCCCATGATTAGTAACTCACAAACTCCACATTTCCGGAGCTATGTCTTGGAAAAGTGCATAATGTATACCTTTTTCTTGTTGATTTCAGACTGTATTTTGGTTCTGCTGACAGCGGGCTGCATAGTGTTGTGCTCTGTCGACCCTCGGATAGCAGCTGTTAAGGAAGGCTCTTTTTAGGGAGAAATGGCTACCCTTCTCCTATATAGGATTATGTGGGCAGAGTCGAAGCTTTGGATTGAAACATATAGCAGGATGACGGGCATGTTCAGAGAGAATTCATATTTCTCTTGGCGAGGTCTATACTTTCAGTGGTGGTGTGGGTTTTCTTACACTCATCTTTGGTGTGTGTGTGTGAACAAAACCACCAATTCATTCTCCACGACTGACAGAACCTCACTCAGATGGAATGGTTAACAACTGTCAACTTGCTTATCACAATATTCTACTCATGCAGTATGATCAGTTTTGAAACTTAGAGTACTTTTATTGATCACTTGTGAAGGTCTCTTAGAGATCTAAAGTTTCTAATTACAGTAATTTCTGTATATTTTTTGGTCTCAAGAATTCTCGATTAAAAGATTTAATAAAACACAGTGTTACCAAAGCCTGTATTCATCTTTCTGTTTAGAGTTTTGTTCCGTAAATTTTGGGGGGGGGGTGGAATATTTTATTTGGCACGGGCATGAGGAAATGAGTAGGGGTCTTTCAGTGTCTGATCTACTAAAGCAGGCCACATTAAAAAAGAGACTACAGGTCGATGCTATGAATTATGGTGCCTCATTACTTATGGATTTGATTTCTCTCAGTTGGTTCAGCGTTAAAGAATTGTACAGTCCAAAAAGGTTATATGGTAGAGAAAGTCATGTGATTTACTGCCGGATCCAAGAAAGGCTATTCTGCTGCCCACCTGCGTTCTTCTAGCAGATATGAGTAAAAGCTGAAGAGGTAACCCCAGAGCCACCTTACCAAGGTCAGGACCAGATCGGGGAAGGTGAGATACAGTCAAATTTAACATTACCCTTGGGTGACCGGGGCTCTGTGATCATGCAAATCTGAACCTTAGTGCACGGCTCCACCTGGTTTCTGCCCAAGTGGGGGCAGCCATCCTAGAGCTGTCAGACTGACTTTATTGAACTGAATAGTGAAGAGGGAAAGCTCAATTGGTCCTAATCACTTTCAGGGAATGAGGTGTGCTAGCCCGGCAGCTGTCTGGGCCCCCTGTCTATGTGATGTTATAATATCTGTATGATACGTCAGAATGAATGCCATGTCGCTCAGTTCTCCAAGTATGTCGCTTTCATAATTGGCCAGATGGATCTTGGTCTTACTCCTGCCAGAAGACGCAATGCCCAAGAATGAAAATGGAACAAACTCATCCTCACTGACACTGACCCACCTGGGTTTAGTATTTTGATGACACGTACATAGGAAGTTGCACAGTGAGAAAAAGGCCACAACCATCAAGCTTGAAACCAGTCAGCTGAGAGTTCCTCTGTTTAGGCAGTTCAATGCCCTGAAATTCTGAAAATGAATAATGCACTGTATAGCACTATTTTCTGGGGTACAGGGTGGGCTTCATGATCTACATTTTAAACCCGTGCCAAGAATTTGAATGTTACAAGGAATCACATGGCGGGGGCGGGGAAGAGGGAAAGCCTGAATTCTGAAAAGTGGGAAAGAATTTTTAACTTGAAAACCAGAAAGTTCCAAAAGAGTGACAATGTTGTATTCAGTGACCATAATACAACTATTTTAAATATAAAGTGGCGTATAATCTAGGCTTAGAGAACATTCCTTCACACCTTACTAAATAGATATTGAACAAGCTAGTTAGAGACTATATTCATCTGAAGAAATGCCAAATGATTAGCATCATGGGAACCTCTCATCTCTCCCCACATACTTGGTCCTGCCTCTAACTCCTGCTCTCTCTCCTGCACCCAGTCTCCAGGTTTATCACATCATTCTGCTGATGAAAAGTATTCAGTGGCTCAGCATTACCTGTGGAAGGAAGTCTGAACTCCTTGGCTTTGTGTTCTCGCTAGTCTGATATCCTCCTGATTCTCAGCCCTAGTTCTTATTCTTCTGCTTCAGCCAAGTCCAATCCTTGTTTCCTAAACTTCCCTAAAGCTTTCCCACTCCTCTGCCTTTGCTCCACTCTCCTTTCCTCCCTGTTCTTATTCCTCTTTCTCTTACTCTTCTGTTCTATCCGACTGGTCCTCTTTTCCAAAGCTCACATCAAGTACGATTTCTTTCTACATTGCTCTAACTCATAATTATGGTTATTGAACTCTATACATATCTCTGATTATCAGCATCAGTCATCTGGAAATGTATTGCGTGTGCCTGGTTTTGCTACTTCTTTTTTTCACGTGCCTAAAACTTCCTCCCCCAACTGGATTGCAAATTCCTTGAGAATCAGAAGCATATTTTGTATATCTTCTTCTCTCTGCAGTATCTATAAGAGTACTACGCAAATAATAGGTATGCAGAATATAATTTCATCTAGAATAGTTTGGGGTAGCTTAATTTAAATAAAAATTGCTGAATCGTTTACCCCCAAACTGTCATAGGATTATAAGTTGCGATCTGAGAT
This sequence comes from Leucopleurus acutus, assembly GCF_964270905.1. Taxonomy (NCBI): domain Eukaryota; kingdom Metazoa; phylum Chordata; class Mammalia; order Artiodactyla; family Delphinidae; genus Leucopleurus; species Leucopleurus acutus. Next base: position 9,772,498 of record NC_139143.1, read on the forward strand.
TCTCAGAGATGCTGTTTGTTTAAGCCCAGCATCTTTTGGCTTTGTTATACATTTTAACAGATAGTGTCCCCACGGCTTGTCGATAGAAACATGTCCTGCATTAATGTGGGTGACCTAACTAAGTTCCTTTGCTGTGCCTTGTACGAGTTTTATGTGTTGCATCGGGAAAAGCAAATGATTGCTGAGATGAGTAATACAGAACTTCACAGGTTAATCAGTCTTCCTATTCCGGAAGCAAAGCCTTCCACGCATGGCTCACTGACACCACAGGCTGCAAAAGGAAGTGTGGAGCTAGGTGTCTGCAATCTCTGTTCAACATGCGTGTCCCACACAATCACGTGGTCCTTATAAAACCACCTATATCCGTTCTCATACACCACGTCTCGCCGTTGTGTGTTGATCGTTACTGACAGCTGCTCTTTTTTTTTAAGCTTCTGAGCTCTTCTGTGGCCATGTGAGATGTGGTGGGAAGTAAAGTAAATGCCACTTGAAAGGGAATCATCCCCGATATAACTTTTATATATCATCAAAAAGAGTTACTCGATTCCGTACCCATGACCTCCTCTAGACTTGGAGTTCTTTGAAGGTAGAGCTGTTTCTTATCTATTTCTTTGTCATCTCCAGCACAGGGCCTGAGAGGTTGTGGGTGCTTAGCGAATGTTTATTGGATGAATGTTTGGAGAAAGAATGAAGCAATCAAGGAAGTGTATATGGGAGGTGAAGGAAATTAGTACCAGTCCCGCAACCAGTGAATCACTTGACAACTGTTTGCTAAGGGCTTATTTGTGAGCTGTGGTCTTCAAAGAATGCAGAGGAAATATGATAGAACAAGCTCGTGAAAGCTCACTTTTTACCCAGTTTAAAATGAAAGCCAGTGGAAACAGAAAGTAGGAGGAAAAGAGTTGTCTGTTCTCCCCGAATTCCTTTACCGAGTGCTGACCTTGTATGGATGGTCTTAGATTGTTGAATCCTTGTTTCTTCACTTTATCTATTATTCTAGAAGGCAAAACTGGTGGTTTGTTTGGCCTTCTTAATGCTTAAAAAAATAGAAAAAAATTATTTTGGTACATCAATATTCAGATGTCTGTCTATTCTTGAAAAGTGTCCAGCAACAGTGGGTCAGCATTTCTGCATAGCAATGATTATCTGAACAGGAACTGCAACTGTTAAGTAGGGCATGTGGATAATATTTGCAGGCTGTCACTATATACATTTTGAGGCACATAGAACTATACATTCACAGTTTGCATTACACACAGAGGTTTAAGAATTCTTTTTTTAAAATTTATTTTATTGAAGTACAGTTGATTTACAATGTTGTGTTAACTTCTACTATACAGCAAAGTGATTCAGTTATACATATATATGTTATTTTTCATATTCTTTTCCATTATGGTTTATCACAGGATATTGAGTATACTTCCCTGTGCTATACAGTAGGACCTTGTTGTTTATCCACCCTGTATATAATAGTTTCCATCTGCTAATCCCAAACTCCTGGTCTTTCCTTCCTCCCTACCCCTCCCCCTTGGCAACCACAAGTCTGTTCTCTGTCTGTGAGTCTGTTTCTGTTTCATAAATAAGTTCATTTGTATCATATTTTAGCTTCTACCTCTAAGTGATATAATATGTTATTTGTCTTTCTCTGTCTGACTTACTTCACTTAGTATGATGATCTCTAGGTCCATCCATGTTACTGCAAATGGCATTTTTTCATTCTTTTTTTATGTTGTTTCCATGTCTTGGCTATCGTGAACAGTGTTGCTATGAACATAAGGGTGTGTGTATCATTTTGAATTATAGTTTTGTCCAGTTATATGACCAGGAAAGGGATTGCTGGATCATATGGTAGCTCTATTTTTAGTTTTTTGAGGAAGCTCCATACTGTTTTCCGTAGTGGCTGCATCAATTTACATTCCCACTAACAGTGTAGGAGGGTTAAGAATTCTTAATTAAGTTTAGAATGAGAGGGGGTGTGGAGGGTGAGTAACACATGACTAATCTTTAATTTAGCTACGTACCTTAGCTAGGTATAACAGAAACGGCATCAAATTTGGGTGTTTTTTGGGTTTGTTTGTTTGTTTTACTAAGTTTGCCACCACTTAGCTGTGTCAACGTCTCTAAACACTTTGGACCTTCTTCTGTTCATTTGTTGAATGAGGTCCCTTGATGGTCACTGAGACTGCTTTCAGTTTTACCATTTTCTGATTTTTTTAGTTGACAAGCCAACAGAAGTGGAGTATGAGACAGGAGAGAAACCTGTAGAGAGAGGAAGGAGAGGAAGAAGAAGCAAACCGACACTGAGGTCCTACTTTCCAGCTGCTTTTTTGCATTGTCTCCTTTAATCTTTACAAACACATCCTGAGGTAGTTTTATTATCCCCAGTTTATAATAAAAAAACGAGGATTTGACGTTCAAGAACACATAGTAGAGGCAGAATGTGTGTCCTGGTCTCTTCGATCCTGAATTTAAATGCTTCCAACCATCCCTGTTGATTGGAGTGCCTTTCCTCCATGAAAACTGTATTGGTGGTACATCAACTCTGAATTATAGGGTGAGATTTAGAAGGCTGTGAAATTTTAAATGATAGAACAAATATGAAACACCTGGCATGAAACCAAGTACATAATAGGTGCTTAATAAATATAAATCCCATTCCCTTTTGACCGCCTTAAAGAAAGAAAACCATTATGTTTGCAAATTTGACTGGGTGAATTCACAACCTTAGCTACTTAATGATTGAAAGAGTTAATAACAACAAAATCTGAGTTCTTTCCATGACAGAGGCAAATACTATATATCTGTATGTATGTATGTATCTATAGGTATCTACCTATGTATTTGTCTATCTAAGGACATATACCCCTTTGAGTTCCAAGAGTTGAGCTGGGGGCACAGCTTATTTGTCAAGTAATACAGTCGCTATTTTATAGTCATTGAGCGGAATCAACCTAACTCACTGTGTGTCAGCAGAAGTCACCATAAAAAAGAGAATGCAGCGTGAATCTTGGCATGGTGGTTACTAACCGACTATAAAAAGCAATATAATAGATCTCTTTGGTCTCCAAGTACTAACACAGACTGAAATAATAAACTGTTCTGTTCTTTGAAACCAGGAATGTCTTTGGGAATCCTGGAGCAGAAAAGAAAACATCTCTGTAAGCTGATCAAGCCCAAAGTGTTGCCAGATAGAATTAACTCAAGTAACATTGGCCACAACTGTACCATTTAGCCTGTTTTTGCTATCACAAAACATATATTTTGCTTTGCCCTGGTAAGCTTGTGGCCTAAGAGAATTCATTTTTAGTGGTTAAGAAAAATTCTCAGAAACAAAAACGACCTCCTGTTGAATGATAATGAATAAACTTGAATTGATGGCAGGTTGTAGGATGAAATGAGGCAAGGGCCAAGTAGAGATGTCGTTAATTGGTTTGATGTGACGGGTGGTCCTGCTTCCATACGGAGAAGGGCGTGCGGAGAGAGAGCTCCCTGCCACCTGCAGGTAGGCAGGGTGTCAGGAAAGCGGCGGCCAGACCACACACTTGTAGTGTGTTTGACCTCGCCCCGCACGCAGCCTGGGCAGAGGAAGTTCGGAACCAAAGGCCTCTCATTTTCATTGCCTGTTTCTATTTTTTTGGTCCTATAATGCGGAAAGAATCCTTAAGATTTAGAAGGGATAAACATCAAGAACTTAGAATTTTTCTGTAACTTTAAATAATTTACAGTCAGAGCACATCTAATTTGATAATACTCTACCGATGAGCCTGTGATGCCAAAGGAGAAATGCATGTGGTTTTATTTTTGTATTTCATTTAGCTTAAACCTAAAATGAAATGCGCTATTGTTTTTTAGCCCACGAGGCCTCATAATCAATGCAAAATCCTACACCGCTCCCCCCCCATCGCCGTGCCCATCCCCTCCCCCATCACACTCCTCTTTCTCTTTTTGCAAAGATATGTGTTAACTGAACTAAAGATCTAAAGTACTTTACTATTCAGACAAGAGTATTTCTCACATGGTATGGCTATCACAAGGCTTTTGAACTAATTATTTTTATGCCTATAATTTCTATAATTCATGACTTTACAAGCCTGACGTAGGCACAAAGTGGAGAACTTTAATGTAAACAGTGCCAAAGAGATAAAAGACGATAGAACTTCAGCGGCTAACTGTTCATCCTCCTATACACTGGCATGTTTGTCATCAGGAATGCCACTCCCAAGTGTTTTGAGATAGAGCCACCAAAAGACAGATTTCTCAGGTTCAGGTGAGAAAGTGGATCCTGACCCAAGACAGCACATGGATGAGTTCTGTTTGGAGTGAATGTTATTGTAAGTGGCTCTTTGTTGACTAACTAGTAAGAAGTAGAGTTGTTCCCTGTGTCTCCTCTGTTATCACTCAGACAAAATGGAAGCTGAGAAAGTAGGAATGTGGAATGTTGAAGATGCTTGTTCTTTACTTTGTAAAAGATAAGATTTTACTTACAGTAAAGTGGTAGGTTAGGACAAGTAATAGGGAGTGAGGCCAAAGGCCTGTCATGCTGATGGGGCTATTAAATGCCCTCTTGGTAGCCAAGAGCCTCCAAGGCTGACAGTCTTCCTCTGGGAACTGTGATCATTCTTCTGTAGCATTGGAAATGAGGAAAGCCCTGCTGTGGGAAGGGGTTTCTCTTCCTTTTCCCTGTGGGTAGTTGTGGGGTCAGAGCATCTGGAAATCAGCATTAGAGATACTTGTGCACACACTTCCCCAAATCATATTTCCTCAGTGCATCCCATTGGGGTTGGGGTGGAGGGGAGCTTATTCTCTATGTCAGTTCTAGGGTTTGGGAAAGGGGTCTGGAAATAAAAATTATGGACAAATTAGAAGTGGAAGAAGGGGATGCAAATATGTTTTGAACTTCGTCTGTGCTGTTCTCACAGTGTCTTATTTAATTTCCAGATGAGGACTGGGGCTCAGAGAGATTAGGGAACTTGTCTGAGGTTGCATAGCTAAAACAAGCAGAAGCAAGTTTGGGACCAATATCTGTCAGCTCTCCTCTCTACTTCATTATGCTGAACAGCAGGATACAGAAAGAGCTGAGAGGTAAAACCATTCGAAATGATCGTCTTTCCCGGTTGGAAAATCAAGCAAGCAAGCAAACAAACTTGTTTGTGTCGTTTCCTTTTGTATAACGGCTTTTGCTTAGACAGAGCTGATGAGCACGGCCTTCCCGATAAAGCTACCTCTGTCTTTGGCTTCTTGGAGACATTCTTATAGTAAAGGGTGTCTGGGAAGATATGGAAGCCCCTGGAATAACTATTATCACAGGTATAGCTTTGCTTCCTGGGGCTGTGAGGTGACTTCTAGTTTGGAAGAGTGCCTGGGGTGATCATATACACGCGTATGCATTCAGCTATGTCTTTGTGTCACGTGATCATATTATAGGTAAGTTATTTAGTAACCTTTGTATTTTAAAATATCTTAATCAAAAACTCCGGTTCTAAGCCTAGGATCCCATTCTGGGCCATAACTAAATAAACAGATTTTGAGGGTAGTTTAGAGCAGTTCTTCTCAAACTTCAGTGTTCCTAAGAATCACCTGTGAGGTTGTTAACAACACAGACTCTTGGGCCACCTCTGAGTTTCTGGGTAAGGACGTCTGCAGTGGCAACCGAGATTTGCATGGACAGCAAGCCCTCACATGTGGTGATGCTCTGGTCCAGGGACCACGCTCGGAACAGGCCTGGCTGAGAAAGTGAGCAGGGCAGGAAAGAATAGTGACAAGTTCTGAACATTTTCTTTTTTGTATTCAGGCTTTGTCAGTTATGGGCATGAGATTAGAATTCATACTTATTCTTTGATGATTTCCTGATTCAATTCACTTCGATTCAGGAAGTGATTTTGAGCATCTTCTCTGTTCCAAACATGGTACCATGCACTGTGGATGAAATTTAACCTTAATGCCTTTAAAGAAATAAATGCTAAAGCCTCTCACATTGTTCTAAGCTGGAGCTTAAAAACAGGTAAACAAATCTTCATCATAGTAATGTAGAGAAGGAAGAAAAATTAGAGATAATCTACTCTAACTTCGCTTAGGGATGAAGACATGTTCCAGATAAATAACTTGTCCAAGTTCATACAACTAATTGTGGACCTGGCCTGGGGTCTAAATTCTATATTTTTTATAAACAACTCAGAACCAAATTCTATGTTGGATTTTGAAAAAAAAACAAAAGTTCTTTCTGAGAAATGTTGCTGAGATGTATCTTTTCCTTTCCATTCCTATTTTACCAACTCTTATTACCTCATATGAATGATCACATTTGTTTCTTGCTATTCTACTTGCCAGATCTCTACTGCCTCTAACTCATCCTGCACCCAGTAAATTACTCCTTTCTGCCATGTTCATCGTAGATCCTCATTCTCTCGTCAATGGAACTGCAGGTTTTCTGCACAGCTCTCAAGGACTTCTTCTACAGTCTCCACTTTGCTCTTACTGTTCCCCACCATGAACTTTCTGCCCAAGACGAGTCATTCTCCCCCAGACGTCATCAAACGCTACGAATTCCTAACCTTCGCTCACATGGATTCACCAGTTTAGAAGGTCCTTCCCATCCCTCCCTTATATAGGGAATCAGAATAGTGTTGGCTTAGAGCGTGGTCTCTGGTAAGAGACAGATCGTAATGAAATCTCAGCTGTGGCCCTTGGACAACTTAACCTTTCCAGACTTTCTTTGGTTTCTTCATGTAGGGTTGGGGCAGTAGCAGCCACTTACTCATCGGTTTGTGGTGGAGATGAAGGGGGTGGAGACGATGCATGCAGAGGACTTTACCTGGTCCCTGGCATGAAGTGAACACAATGAATATCAGCAGTTATTTTTAGTTAAGCACTATTAGTCATTCACATGTGTCTCACTTTGTTTAATTTAACTTTTTTCCCAAATCCGTCTTAAATTTATAACTTCGTTAATACCACTTTGCTCCTAATGATCTATTTCCCTCTTTTTAAGAAAATAGTATTAAAATTGTCTGGACTTTTTCTCGTAGGTGGACAGTAAACAATTTGATGATAGGGTCAAGAATCCAAACACTTCTCATTTACCTTCACTGCTACCACCCAGGCCAAGCCACCGTGGCCTCTCACCTGCTGCAATTATAGCTTCTTAACTTATCTCTCCCCTTCAACAGTGGCCCTGAGACACACCAGCTGGAATGATCATCCACCATAAACAGATAATTTCACTTCTCTGGTCACACTCCTCCAATGGCTTCTCACCTTACTAAGAGTAAGATAGTGTTGTTCAAGGCTTTGCCAGACCCTCACCCCTGTGCCCTCCTTCCCTCTGTGACTGTGTCTCTTGTTACTCTCCTCTCACTCTCTTTCCCAGGCACACTGCTCACCTGGCTTTTTCTCAAACCCACTAGGCATCTCCCCGCTCAGAGCTGCCACTCATGCTGTCCCTCCTCCCGGAATGCTGTTCCTCCAGATATCTACAAGGCTTCCTTCATCATCTCTCAGAGCTTTGCTCACACACCACCTTTTCAGTGAAGCTCTCCCTGGCCACCTAATTTAAAGCAATGACTCTCCCACTCATAATTTCTAGCGACCTTCCCTGCCTTTTGCTTCTCCTTAGTATTTTTCAACATATAGCATATTATATGTTTTTATATATTTTATTTATTGTCTGTCTCCATATAATATATATATTTTTACGTATTTTTTAACTGCTAGGACAGATAAGACAGTCAATAAATATTTTTTCAATGTTTATATAATATTTAAGAAAAAAAAATCTTACATCAGTAAGCACAGGACTAGAGACCTACGGATACTCATCATGGTGATAGTGCTTCTTTGCCTCTTTGTGTGTAAATCCATGTTGAGTTTTTTTACTTCTATAAACATGTCCTCATCTGGCCCATATTCATTTCCCATACATATACTGGGTGCTTAAATCTTTTATGTATACTGATATTATTTCATTTGATCTTCAAGTGTATGCAAGAACGATATGTGTACTTACGTTATAGGAATTTACTCAATATATGGAATGGCCTCTATTGGATTGAGGATGAAATAGTACTTTAAAAATTGTAATCTGTACCTTTCTTTAGAAACTGAAAACAGAAATCTCAATTAGGAGTAATTATTAACATATAGAATCAATATTATATAGAGTAATGATTTATCCTAATTTTTAAAGTCAGAGAGATACACGTTTATGCCTAAGAATTTAGAGGATAAAACTGAAGTATCTTTTTAATTCCTGATTTTGTGTACTTGCCATTTCTACATTTCTTCTTCCTTCTTCTTGTACTTTCTGCTTTTTTCTCTTCATTTTCCTCTTCTTCCTCCTTTACCATCTCCCTGTTTTCCTCCTGTTCCACAGATTAGTTTATTTTACTTTTTCTTTTGGCCATGCTGTGTGGCTTGCAGGATCTTAGCTCCTGGACCAGGGATCAAACCCGTGCTCCCTGCAGTGGAAGCGCAGAGTCTTAAACCACTGGATCACCAGAGAAGTCCCTATTTTATTTTACTTTTTAAGATAAATACTTATTCTCTCCCCAGGAAAAAGTTTTCACAATGAATTAAATGCCTCTAGAGATCTGAGATCAAACTGATGGATCTATTCAGTGGTAAAGGATGGGATAACCCTGGGTGGATTGAGGGAATTAACTTTTTTCCTGGGCAAAACCAAAACAAAACAGCTGCTTATTCCTCAATCCAATTACCAAATGTATATATTCAGGCTGTCTTAAGTCTTTTGGGAGACACCAAAAAATATTAAAACTTGATCTTAGCCTGCAAGGAATTAATAACATATGGATATAATTAATATGTTAAACTTTAACCACAATTGATATTAAAATAACAAGATTAATTATAACTTTCACTCAAGTGCAAGTTCACTGCTTGATGCAAGTATTGACTTCAGTGAACCTGCTCAGGCTGCAGTGATCACAGTGCGAAGTTGGGTGTCTAAGTTCAGTATCACCTTGCATTTGTGACCTGAGGGGTCCCCCAAATGGTTAAACAATTCCCCGAAGCTCAAGTGGGGCTTCTTAAGAACAGAAGTAGGGACTCCTCTGGCACTCCTCTGATCTTACTAGTCCCATGTCCTCTATGGACCTAGAAAAATAACTGTTTGAAGTTTTATAACTAGTAAGTCCTGTGTCCTTCACACTCCTTTTGCGCTTCTGTCTACAGGTGTATTGAGTGTTGACTCAAGAACACATATGGGCAAGTCTTACTCTCACTTGAGCAGGGGTATCAGTTACTGCAAAGGAGTCAGGTCCCTATATCTGTATGGACAGGCAGTGGTGAGCTTCCAGTGGACAGAGTGAGCCAATGTCTATGTGATGGGATTTCAGGGCTGCCACGGAAAATATGCTACCCAGGAAAGTTCCATTGTGCTTTAAGTTCCATTGTTCACATCAATGTCCTTGCCATAAGTCCTTGCCTTGTTAAATTGCACACTTTTTGTGGGAATACTAGCATCCTCGCATCTCACCTATCACAGGAGGTTATGGTACCAAAACAGAAATTTCTATCTTGCCCAAAATATCTCATGGAAATATAATCAAATGAACAAGTTTTGGAGAGCCTAAGAAAAGGAAGTGGATTATCTTTTTTACTTTTCACCTCAAATCATTCATCCCTTTTTAAATTTTTTTTTATTGGAGTCTAGTTGATTTACAGTGTTGTGTTAGTTTCAGGTGTACAGCAAAGTGAACCAGTTATATGTATACATGTATCCACTCTTTGTTTGCTCTTCTCTCCTTCTGACAATGTGGCATCACTATTTGCAGTTACTCTTGTTCTTCCTCCAGAGTGACCTCAAAATTTGCCCCCTTATATCATAGCCAAAGAGTCAATAAGCTGTGAAGGAAACAGCCCTGAGGAAAACTGATTGCCTTTAGGTACAGAAAAGGGAGTTCATTTTGATGGTAAAACTCAGTGTCCAGAGGGATCTGCATTAACAGTCCTCGGGTGGTAGTTAAGGAAGGACGGTCCAAGATGCGGTGTGCGTGTGTGTGTGTGTGTTAGGTGTGTGTGGGGGGAGGAAATGTGTGGGATCTAAAAGGATAAGAGTTAGGAAATAGTGGAGCTTGATTTGTGGGACCTCAGGAAGGCTGCCAAAGACATTTATGTTGTTAGAGAGAAACTCTGGGACAGAATTGGTCCTGGAATTTGGGGCTACAGGTATTTCAGCTCTGGTCAGGAAAAGAAATGCTAACACTGGAACACTGGTTTGGATATTACAGCTGGTGCTAAGTCAATAATGGACATATTTAGCTACAAAGATTCAATGACTTGTTTTTGAAAATTCATATTTGAAATAAATGTATGCATACATACATAGTTGAAATTTGATGCAATATGTAATTTTTCACGTGCTGTTTTTTTTTTTTTTTTTCTTTTACGGTACGCGGGCCTCTCACTGTTGTGGCCTCTCCCGCTGCGGAGCACAGGCTCCGGACCACAGGCTCAGCGGCCATGGCTCACGGGCCCAGCCGCTCCGCGGCATGTGGGATCTTCCCGGACCGGGGCACGAACCCATGTCTGTTGCATCGGCAGGCGGACTCTCAACCACTGCGCCACCAGGGAAGCCCTCACATGCTGTTTTTTAAAGGTATAATTTACACAGGATGAAATGCATGGATCTTGACCATTCAGTTCTCTTGAGTTTTGACAAAGGTACACACCCATGTAACACCACCCAAAACAAGACGTGGCACAGTTCCATCACTCCAGAAAGTTGGCTCCTGTCTATTTCCAGCCAATACACATCCACACCCACCTTCCCCAGACAACGATTTACTTATTTCTGTCATCATAGGTTAGTTTTATCTGTTCTTGGACTTCATATAAATGAAATGATAGAATATGTATTATTTTGTATCTGGCTTTTTAAACTCAACACAGTGTTTATGAGATTTATGCATGTTGATTGTATGAGTAGTCTGTTCCTTTTTATGACTGAGTAGTTTTCCACTGCATGACTGTATCAGTCATAGAAATAAATAGAATACGTATCTATGTATCTCTCTCTATGTATCTCAGGGTTCTCCAGAGAAGAGAATCAATATATATAAAGAGATTTATTTTAAAGAAGTGGCTCATGCGATTGTGGGGAACTAGGCTATCACCCAGATTTTTCTTGACATGCCCAATAAATGTTTATTGGGTACAGTATATTATGGACAAAATGTTGTAGAGATGGTACTTTCCTGTCTTCTTCTAAAGAGCATTAATTATTGTTTTAGCAGGCAGTTCAGTTACTCACTGAGAAGTTTGAACTTTTGGAGGCTTGATTTTAGGCTTCATTAGGGCAAGTACATTTTGGTTTTTCCCTATTTCTGGGACAAGTTTCTTGGTCTTGGGATATTGTCTTTACCCCTAAGATGTGGCACTTTGTGATGCCAGTGAAAACTCTGAGGTGGTTACAAGCCCCTCTTCTGATGAATTAAAACTCCAAACTCTGTCTCCTGTTCTGTGGGCAGCAGTTAAAATCTCCGGTCCACCATTTGAGCTGCCCTACTTTCGATTTCCACTGTGCTTCTGGGGCAAGCCCCCTGTACCACAGACCAGGGCTCAGCCAAGGGTCTGAGTGAAGTTTTAGTCATCTTCTGAGGCTATTTCCTCTGTGGCTCCCTCCTTTCTGGTATTTCTCTCCTTAATTTCTAGCTACTTCGGCAGATCTGAATTACATTCCCTGACGTCTCAACCTAATGAGACCGTAGCTTTCTTTCTCCATATAATGTTTCTGAGATGCATCCAGGCTGTGTGTATGAATAGTCTGCTCCTTTTTATGACTGAGTAGTTTTCCATTGTACGACTATATCTGTATCTGTATCTATATTGATGTCACCTTTTTATTTTAAGGAATTGGCCTTCTGCTTGAGTTCTACCCACCCTGCTGTAAACATGCCAGGAAGTGCCCTAATGCAGAGAGCCCGTAAGCATGGATGGCACCTAGTGCGCTTCCTTTTTCTCAAAGGTAGACTCCTCACCTGTTTTCTGCCTGCTATTTTTCGTTGTTGTACACTGATGCCTTCACGTTTTTGTTTATAAAAATGTCTGTTTTGAGTTTATGATTGTTATCTGTAGGAGGATCAGTCCCACGCAGGTCACTCCACCATTAGGTTTCCAGAACTGGAACTTTTCTCTGTGTGCTTTTAAGGTATACTCTTTTTCTCTGGTCTTCAACAGTTTGACTAAGACATGAGTAGGTGTGAGTTTTCAGAATTACTCTGCTTAGGGTTTGCTAAGATGTTTAGTCTGTGGGTCAGTCTTTCATCAATTTTTGAAAAATTTTGGCCATCATCTCTTCTTGATGAGTTACTTCTCTGTTTGTTTGTTTGTTTTGTTGTTGTTGTGTTTTTCAATTTTCTCTCTTCTCTCCTTGTGAAACTTCAATTATATGTATGTCAGAAAGTTTGGTATCACCACATAGATCTTGGATATTCTGTTCTTTTTCTTTTCCTTTTTGTGCATCAGTTTGGATAATTTTAATTGATCTGTATTCAAGCAAATGGCTTTTTTAAATCTGCTGTGTCCGGTTTTCTGATTAGCCATTGGATAAACTTTTTGTCTGATATTACATTTTTTTATTTCTAGCATTTATATGTGTTTCTTTTTCGATAGTTTCCATCTTTTTGCTGTAATTCATCATCTGTTTTCATATGTTGAATGCCATTTCTGTTAGATTCTTTATAATATTTATTGTAAATATTTTAAAGTCCCTGTAATAATTCCAACATGCCATCTGTGGGCTTCTTTCTCTTGACTATGTGTTGTTTCAAACAGATCATTTCTTCTCACTTAGGATGTCTCAAAATTCTGGATTTTATGATGGGATTGTGAGTAAAAGAACAGTAAAGACTGAAGTAATATTATTTACTACACCCCTCCCCCAAATCAAGCGTCTTTTTTTCTGTCAAGCCTCTAGACTGGGCGGCTAAGTCGCTATAATCTGGTTAAAGTCAGCTGTCTCTACTCTGCCGTAGCTTCAGTAAGTTTTAGGTCACCACTGGCTTCAAATGTTCTGAAGGTTAGATCGGGGCTTTCCCTTTGATAGCACTTGGATCTGAGCCAGATCTCAAGGCTCTCGTATGCTTTATAGCCAAGTTACTTTCTGCACTCCGGCTGCTAGATTTTTAATTGCTCAGAGTGCTCTTTATTTATTCGCGCTCTTAGTTTTCTGACCCTTGGGAGATCTCTCTTCCTCTTCCTGCCTCACCATCAAACTTCAGTAGTGATTGCTTGCATCCATGGAGAGCCTGAAGTGCCTCAGATGGACTTTTCTTGCCATGTCCCCAGTCCTCAGCAGGCTGCTTCTCTTAGGAAGGCCCTATGTGCCTTGCCCTGTCCACAGCTGTACGTCCACGTGCAGGAAGGTCTGTGGGGAAATGGCGGGTGGGAGCAGACTTGCTCTGAGGCTGGGGCTCCTGGGGATGCTAATTCATCACGCCAGCCCTCACACGGTCACTGAGAGGTAATTAAGAGTTTGGGTAGTTTCTTCTTACTCTGTGGTAGTTTCCTCCTTTTTCTACACCATTCCTTCATGGAGGAAATCAGTGTGGCTCACTTCTCTACCAGGAAGGGCTCAACATTTTTTGGAATTTGTTCCTTTAAGTTTCTTTCCTCAACTCTCTGATTATTTTTAACTATGTTTTTGTAGCTTATGCAATGTATTCTCATTAGGGCTGGTCTCCTGTGACTTTTTACACGCTTCCTTATAGCACAAGGCCCAGTTCAATTTAATGTCCCCTACAAAATAATTTAATAAATGCTCTTACTTGAGTGAAGTTAAGGTAAAGATCGTTTTAAATCCATAAAAGATGAAGGTAATTTTACTGAAGTTCTTTATGGTCAGGGAACATAATTTTGAAAAATCCATGGCCTAGTACAGAATTAAAAATTTGTTTTGATAGAGAGAAAAGGATGATAGGAACAGATTACTAAAACTTGTAAAACCAACAATGGTATTCTTTTTTCTTAAAGAAATATTTATACTTAATCTCATTAAATAAGAATATATATTAAAACATACATATATATGCATATGTATACATATACACTTATATATATACCTATACATTAAATTCCTTAAAAAGGAATATTTATACTTCATCCCACTTAACATTAATACACACTCAGTATAAAAAATCAAAAGGCATAGAGATATGTAAATTAGAGTTAGTATTTCTTTACTCTTACTCTTTAAAGGTGATCACTGTGGACTTTTTGTATATATATTTCCAAACTTTGAAATTATCTATATACAGAATATCTAGATTTTAAAAAAACAAAGTAGAAATCACATTAAGAATTGTGCAACACGATGTATTTTAGTTGACGTATACGGACAGATATCATTCCATTATGCATTTTCCTAACCAGTTATTTTCTCCAGAAAGCATCCCTAAGTATGGTGTGTTAAGCAAAATTTAAAAGAAATTCTCAGTTATTTTATTTTTCCAGAGTATCACTTAAGCTCACCCAATTCTGTTCCTTATTGTTCCCATTTCCCCCATTTCTCAAATGTCTGACACCCTGCTCCAGCTAATGCATTTCCTTCCACCAGTATGCCAGACTGGTGAAAATATTAGCAATTACACTGCCACCTTGTGCCAGAGTCCATCTGAGCGCCACTTGCCATCCGTGAAGGGGTTCTCATTGCCAACTGAGGAACAAGAGATTCAGCTCTAAAATCCTATCTTAGTATGTACTTTCTTAGACAACACATGGCAGTGATCGCTTGCAATAGGTTGGGTCTCTTGGGAAGCAAACCCTGTGATGGAGATTAGCATCCACGGTATTTATTAGGTAGTGCTCTTGGGAGAAGAAGGACCAGGGGTGAGGAGGCAGAAGCTGACCTGTGATCAGTCTCAACAGTGCCTTCAACAATGGCTTTATTTCCACGATGGGCTTTGGCAGCCTGGTGACCTTATGAATTGTCCTAAGTTGAAGCAGCGGACACCGTGGAAAAACAGCATGAAATAAACTCTACACAGAAACAACAGAATACATCACGCATAATCCTTTCCCTTTTTTAAATCAATTTTTTGAACCTTCTGGTAACTATCAAAAGTAACCAATGAGCACGTGCAATTTTTTTTGTATAATTACTAACTCATGATTTTACATATGTATAAGATCTGTTTCAGGCCTTTCCAGTCATTTCCATCGATGCTCAAACTATTCCACAAATTAACCAGTGGGAGCTGCTCTAATTGTTTCCTCTGTCTCTTTTCTTTGACATCTATAATCGTTGATAGCTTTCTTGCTTTTCAGCACAAGATGCCAAAGATCTATTCGACGTATTTTCCACTCAGACCTGGAATCAGTCAGTTTCACAAGGAGGAAAATTAAGTTCTGAGACCAGAATCGAAGCCCCAGAAGTGGTCACTGCTATCGATTTGCTTTTGCTTCTGGAACTGCTCAGTGAACAGGTATTTACATAATATGTATTTTTTAAAAAGATAAATAAATGAAGGTAGGTTTCTTTGTCAGCTCAGGCTGCTGTAACAAATACCATAGACTGAATGGCTTAAACAACAACATTTATTTCTCATAGTCCTGAAGACTGGGAAGTCCAGGATCAAGGTGCCAGCAGATTTGGAGTCTGGTGCGAGCCCGCCTCCTGGCTTGTAGCTAGCCACCATCTCGCTGTAACCTCACGTGAAAGAGAAGAGGTCGTTTCTCTCCTGTCTCTTCTTTTGAGGGCTCTCTCTTGTGACCTAATGACCTCCCAAAAGCTCTGCCTCTAAATATATTACACTGGAAATTAGAGCTTCAACAAATGAGTTTTGGGGGGAAACATTCAGTCCATAACAATGAGAATGTGTATTTTTTAGAATAAGAAAAAAATTGTGTATCCAAAATGATATTTCTATTTCAAATGTATGATTACTGTGTATTAACTTATTTGGTTTTATGCTTTTCTTTCCATATTTTCTTATATTGAAGATCTTGGTGACATGACATATACCTAATTACTCGTTTGATTTATCCTAAACCATACACATATAATAATTTCAAAATAACAATACCAATGTCTTTAATAATAAACCTACTGAATGCAGCCTGTGATTTATTTGTGGTAATTTTTATCCTTAGGATATATCTCACTAGCGATGGACTGTAAAAATACTGCATTTTAATTATTCTTTTCCGTGTGTTTATGTCAACAATTTGTTATGCAATTAGATTCTTTTTTTTTCATTTTTAGGAATTGCTTAGCTTTTTATTTCTGAAATAACTATACTTTTTGATTACATAAGGCTTTTCCAGGGTTCCCAAGTAAATATTTATTTGGACATTCAGTTCCTTTTTCTGTTTCTTGCCCCATAGTAACCATTTTTAAATAGTTTTTGGTTTATCTTTCTACTGCTTCAAAACACAAGTAAATTTATACTTCTATTCCCTATTTGAAAACATTTTTTTAATTTGAAAATTAGAAGGACTTTAAAACATAGTCATATTTTGCAATACCTGATCCTATAGTTAGACAACTATATCAGATAGAAGATTGATTTTTTTTTTTTTTTTTTTTTTTTTGCGGTGCGCGGGCCTCTCACTGTTGTGGCCTCTCCCGTTGCGGAGCACAGGCTCCGGACGCGCAGGCTCAGCGGCCATGGCTCACGGGCCCAGCCACTCCGCAGCATGTGGGATCTTCCCGGACCGGGGCACGAACCCGTGTCCCCTGCATCGGCAGGCGGACTTTCAACCACTGCGCCACCAGGGAAGCCCAGAAAATTGCTTTATTTTGTACTAATATAGACTCAGAGAATAGGACTTCTAATTAGAAAAAGCAAGTATTATGAATCTGTAAGGAAATGTATTGGAATATTATAATAAAAATAGAATATGTACTCATATTCATGTAGTGCTTTTCAGTTTATATAACACTTTCACTATGAATTTATTAATTTGATTTTCACAATAATCTTACGACTTTATCTCCACTTTACAAATCGGAAACTAAGGCCTGGGGACAAAAATGCTTTGTCCAAGGCCTTGCCAGTTACTTGTCAGCTAATTACTGACCGAGGTAGGGGAAGAATTCAGCCTGTCTGCCTCCAATCCATATTGTAATGATGCTGCCTCTCAAATCACTTGCAAATATATATGGAACACTTGTGTCCTAGGCTGTGTCTTCTGTAGTTGTCGTAAGTTACTCCAAGTAAGTTTTCGAAGTAGGAAACCCTCTATTCCCTTTTTGAAGATTCACAATACAAAGTAACATTGTCAAGTCTCTGGAAATGTCTGTATTTTTTGAAATCTGTGTTATGTTGCATTTTTAAATGTTTCCTGATTTCACAAGACCACAGAACACCCCCCTTGGGCACTGTCCCCCACCCCGAACTAGGCCTGAAAAGGTGTCAAAACAGTAAGACTTGTTATTGTTAAAAGCGTGGGTGAATGCACTTCACGGCAGCTTCAATAAGCAGTTCTTTTCTTGACATAAACCATGCTTGAGAATTACATTTGGTTTAGATGGACATCTGTGATGTGTGGGAAGCCAAACTTTGAAGATCAATTGTGTTGTAATTTGATTCACTCAGTCCTTTAGCAACTTAACCAGGCCCTAATTAAAACAAAAACATTTACTGGTAATATTTTCCTCATAGAAAATTCACCCCTATTTAGTTAACAGACTAACAGGAGAATCCACAGCAGTTTAGAGTTGCTTCCATGTGTTCCTAGGAACGAGAAACCATGACAGAGCACGGCCTCAGCCGGAGTCTTCTGCATTTTCTCATCTGCAATGAGGTAAGTTGATGTGGAGATAAATGAGTCTGAGATACAAAGAAGTATTTACCCCTGGAAAATATGCTCTGCACTAAAACAGAGGTGAGTACCAATGCAAGCAGAACAGAACATGTGGCGCTATAAAGCCTTGAGTTTTCAGGAAATTTATGTACAAAAGTAATAAAGAATGAATACTACAATCACTTGATATAACAGGATATTCTTTAGTATCTCAATTTTTTGTTATTTTTATTATGATTATTTCAGGTCAAGTGACCTATTTTATTAAGAATAGAGAAAATGCTGTTTTGAAAAAAGAGGAGGTACTTTAAAACTTGGAGTTTTTCCTCCATTCCTTTTTTTTTTTCCCCAGTATCACAATGTTTATTGATAGATACAAGTATATAAAATCAGGGCATGAACATGACTTGATAAATTAAGTAGACTTAATTTCAATACTATAATAAGAGGGACCAATTCAAATTCTCACCATTTGTTTCACACCCACAAAGACCACTTTAAGGGCATTTACGATCTCTCAGAACTGGTCAGTTTTGTACAAGTAAACCCAGGCTCAAGGATATGAAAAACTAGCACATAAAGCCCAGTGTAGAAATACAGGCAGTATACTATTACGGCAACAACCATCAATTCCAGTTAAAAAATTTTCTGTAACAACCAAATGGATAATCAAATATTGCAACAACTCAGGTATTACTGAGCAAAGTGCATTTCTACAGTATTCAGTGTTGCTATTCAGTTTTCTAACTTAAAACAGCCTATGATAACTGGCAGCAAAGAAGGTCCTTGCAATAGACTGCCTCTGCCTGAGAACTTATGATGTAATTATTGCATGCTGCTAATATACTATCTAAACATTAAAGATACTCCTAAAATATTTGATGGTACACTATGATTAAGACTTTACACTACAAAAAAGCCTTATGCAGAAGGAAATCCTAACTGACGTGCTTCTGCTTTAAATATTGTGAAAACGTTACAGCGAGATGAATTTTCGCAGTGGTTAGGTCAAATGCAGTAACATCATAGCAAAAGTACGCTTTGCACAATTTAAGGCTTTGGCTGGTTTTTTTTAGCCAGGTTCTTCTTCTGATTCTTCTTATTCAGCAGTTTCTAGCCAGGTTAGCCACTGATCCATGTGGAACAAAGCCTTGCCTTTCCCTGGAAACTCTTGGGTTATATCTTCTTTCTAAGCCAAGAAAGCTTCTCCTTCAATAACCTCCATGTCATGGAAGTGAACAAAAAAGCAGAGTAACATGCCTTTAGGGAAGTTGCTATTGTAGCAGTGCACCTGAAGAGCATAGAGGGCACTGACTTGTCGATCAACGTGAACATGAAGAGATTTCTGCATTACTGGCTTGAAGGAAAGAAGCAGTTGTTTTTCCTGCTCTAACTGTTCTGTGGAAGGAGCAGAGGAAGAATCTGTTTCATCACTGGGTGGGTTTACTTCACTAGAAATGTACTGTAAGAAGCTAGTCATTAAGATGTTCACAAATCCTTTATCTACATGAAGTTTGGGAGAGATGTTATCTTTAATCCACTTATATATCGTTTGAGGAGATGGACCCAACTTTATTTGCTTTAACAGTTCCTTCTCCAATTTGAGGAGTGGGAATAAGAAACTCAGTCCCTTTCCTTCCAAGATCTCCAACATGCAGTCCTTATTCCGATCAATTTCTGGGAGCATTTTCTGCATATTGACCTTGCTTTGTTGGAAAAGCTCTGTTAACCATTCTCAATCTTGTAATTTAGCTAATTGCTGAAGACAGAGTAAGAAGAGAGGAAAACGGGTGCCACTTTCCAGTGGTTGAGCTAGTTCTGAAATGCTCAGCAGCTCCGAAATGATAGCACGAGCTGCAAACTGTGCTAAATATGATTTCACCAAGGGGATGTCAACCTCCAGTTTGGGGCACTGGTCCAGTACATTCAGGAAAGCCTGCATGAAGTTGTCACTTGTGGTTATCCCTTCCTGTTTGAGGAAACTGATTAGAGAACTTGCTTTTTCTTTATCTTCATCACTTCTGTCGAGTGACAGGATGATTACTTAGCTTAACATCTTGGGGAGAAAGTGTTTAGGAGACCTCATCTCTCTTACACCACTGACAGCTTCGTTTGCATTTCCACTATTCAGATATTCGGTTACAACAGTTTCGGTTAATTTAAGCAGCTCTTCCTTTGATGGTGGTGGCTTTTTACTGGTCTTGGTAGGCTTTTCCTGAATAAGTGGTGGATTACTTTTGAGCCCAAGCTGAGGTGTCTGTCCCAGAGGTGGTGTCTGAGTGCGTGGTGGTTGTGCACTAGAAGGAATCACAGTTATCTGGCACTGGATTTTTATTCATTAGGAAAGACTGAGCAGGCCTCAGGCTAATCTCATCTGCATTAAGCTGTCCGTCCTTAGAAAACCGAGGTGGCATATCCTTCGACTGTCCTTGAAGCTGGGATAAGAGTCCCTGACTCTCATTATGGTAGAGCTGGCTTAGCCCCTGGTTTTCATAAACTTGCCTCCCATCTCCCCAAACTGCGATTGTGTGGGAGGTATGATGTGTCCCCCATGGCCATTGAAGAGTTGATTTGAACGATGACGCCCCATGGTGCGTGAAAATCTATCCTGGATAACTCCTGGACCAGTACCGATTCCGCTGCCTGGCATTTGTCCAAACATATCAGCAAGTCCTCCAAGTGGGTCCCTATCCATTTTCATCCTGGGTGGCATGAACGGTCCCTCCAGAAAGAAGTCACTTCTCATCCCTTGAGCCACGGGAGCAGGGATAAACACTACTAGATCTTTTACTGCATCTTGACGGATTTGATTGATCGTCTTTGGTCCACTGTCAAGAAGAGCCTTGCGAGGAACCCAATGGTGTTCTCTCAACTCTACGGTATCCTGCAGCAGGAAACGAATCCTCGCCGGCAATTCCTTACTTAACATCAAGAAGCACATTCGGGCAAAGTACTGATCCATTAAGCACTTGGCTCGTTCCTGGTCTAACCTAGGTCCCACTCTCCTCATTATCTGACAGAGGCACTCCAAATCCTCTCCCATATCTTTGAGTTGGACTCTCTTCTTTTTTTCCAAAAGTGTTTTGATGCACTTACGAAGGATAGATTCATGAATAAGATCAAGCTTTCCAGGCTATCCAGTGAATTTGATGTTCCCCAGCATCTTGGTCTTAGCAATGGCTCTCTGTTCCTTCTCCTTGGGGAGGAGGGGAGTTTCACACTTATCACAGACATCAACATTTCTGGTTCGGTTTTCAAATTCCTCTTGTAATTTGGAAATTAGGAGGCGTCTGAATGTTTGTGCTTTGCTTCTGTCCTGGCTGACCCTCTGCTGCTGGGCCATCAAAGTTCGGTGCATCTTCTGCCAATCGCAGACATAGCTGAGCAAACAGTGAGCTATACTTTGGCTCTTCTAGGGCTTTGTCCACAATCAGCAGTATGACCCCTTTAAGGATGAGTTTACACTCTACACCCACATTGAGGAGCTCAAGGCATAGCTTGTCAAACTTCTCAGGAGTGAGCTTCCTGAGTATGCCTCTTACTTTCCTGAAGATTGCATCATGTCGTTCTTTTTCATTTGCGGAGTTGTTTGCTGCAGAGTCGTCATCTCGTCTAGTGCTTCGTGCAGGAATCCATTTCTGCGCGTTTTGCCCTGGCGTTCTCCCCAGGAACTCGCTGTTGCCAGCAGTCTTGGGATAGTGCTGAGGTGCCCCCCTACTTCCTCCTCCGCCCGAAGAAGCACTGGAACGAGAAGCACCCCCTTCTGCAATCGCACTCTCCACTTTGGCGGCTTGACAACCAAGACTCTTCAGAAGAATAATATTAATGGATGGGGTGGGGAGGGAAGGGGTGGAACAAATGAAAAACCTTCACCGAGAACTCAGCAGCTGCTACTGCAGCTGCCGCCTCAGGATCCGGTTGTGGGGACAGGGAAGGGAGCGGGAGGGGAACGGAAAACAAAAGAGGGGGAGGGAAGGGGGAGGAAGGAGTCGGGACTGGCCTGAAACTCTCAGCTCAGAGGAGTCGCTGCTGCAGCCGCCACCTCCATAGAGCTCCGGCACGCTGCTGGCCTCCATTCTTAATTTCTGAGAAATTTCCTTGAGAATTTAAACTATTTGTTTAAGTTTTTTTTTTTTTTTTTTTTAAGTACAGTTACATATAGACGTAGAAAAAAATCTCTGGGGATTTGTATGGCCCTCGGGGGGCTAAACTGAAAACAGTTTTCTTGGATGAGTTCTTAAATACAAAGGGGAATTAACTGCAGTATGGGTTTTTTCCTTTACCATTAAGGTAATGTTCATTCATTCATTCATCAAAGACCACAAAATTACTGTTTACCAAGTGCTCTGGATTCTGATAGGCTCTTTGGGAAATACAGTCCAAATGTAGAGAATTCAAGGTTCATGGTCGCTGCTGTCAATTCGGTGGCATTCCAGTGGAATGACAAGGTACACAACTGTGATAAGATTAGTATTAATACAAGGGGAGCAATGAAGTTACTCGTTGTGATGAAGTACTGGGTGGATTTTAGACAACTATAGGAACTTTGGAGAGAGATATATATGCCTGGAGGAGTCTAGTAGAGACAGTTTTTGTGGTAAGTGTGATACTTGAGTTGAGCAGTGAACAAAGGAACCCTTGGGTAGCAGGCGAAGAACAGAGAGAACGTCCTGTGCAGGTGGGCTGTGTTAGCAGCGGCAGGAGAAAGTAACCCTCCACCCCCACCCCGCGATAGAGTCTGGGGATGAGTAATAGCAGAGTTTGTGTGTAGGATGCATGGAGAGAAAGTTCTAAGGGAGGAACACATGATTGCTGATGCACCAAGAAGGACACATTTCATCTGCGTAGTATTAATGCTCAGAATGTTGAAACTGAGTCTGACTATCCAAATTGTAGCACACTCTGGAAAACCACTGTCCTGGACCTTTAAAAATGTCAGCCTCATGAATGACAAACAAGGACGGGAGACTGTCCCAGATCAAAGGAGGTTGAAGAGACATGACATGTGTGACCCTAGATTGTAGCCCAGGGAGGAAAAGTAAATTAAAAAAACCAAGGACGTTACTGGTATACTTGGGCAAATTTGGAAATGGACGTGTATTAGAAAATGGCATCGTATTACTGTTATATTTCCTGAGTGACGTACTTGTATTATTATATAGGAGAATGCCTTCATTCGTAGGAGATTTGCATTTAGGGATGAAGTGTTATGATATCTGCAAGTAATTCTCAAATGGTCAAGAATATATTCGTGCACACACACACACACACGCACACGCACACACACACACAGACGAGAAACAAGTTCAGCAACAGCTTAACATTGAGGAATCCAGACAAAGGGCCTATGGGTGTTTCTCTTGCTATTTTTGCAACTTTTCTGTAGATTTCAAAATTTTCAAAATAAAAAGGAAGGGGAAAATAAGTTTTCTGTGAACATTTGGATGTTCATAATTTTCTTGTTTTACAACTTCTTTTATTTACTTGATACTCATTGAACATGTTAGTAAATGCCCTCAGGGCTATATCACTCAGTTTGTGCTGGTTATTTTTGTGGAAACATTTGCTTTATGATCATCATTAACACATTTTAATGTAGTGTGAGCGCATTGTATTCCTGAAAATGACTGGATAACTATGTACCATCTTTTCCCCCTTGAGTGATAGACTCATGTGACACAGCAGGCTTTTCAAAGGGTCCTAATCCTCACCACCATTATAAGACAACTTCTTATAAGCATTTTACTTTTTTTAGGTGTTCATGAAATAGTGTGGACTGATTCTCTATGAAATAAATAATCAATGCCTTTTTTTTTTTTTTTTTCGGTACGCGGGCCTCTCACTGTTGTGGCCTCTCCTGTTGCGGAGCACAGGCTCCGGACGCGCAGGCCCAGCGGCCATGGCTCACAGGCCCAGCCGCTCCACGGCATGTGGGATCTTCCCGGACCGGGGCATGAACCCACGTCCCCTGCATCGGCAGGCGGACTCTCAACCACTGCGCCACCAGGGAAGCCCCCCTATTTTTTATATATGTATTGTATGCCTATAACTTGGCCAAGTGCAATTCTTGCCTTCAGGGAATGTGTACAATTACTGATAACATATGCCTGGCCAGTTTACACCAGGGCATGTCAGGCAATAGGGGATGATGATTTTTATGTGCCTCAGGAGTGATGAGAAAAGTGGTGTGATTTTTCTGATAACAGTGGGATTTTGGAGAAACACACCTGGATGAATTGCATTGAGGCCAAAGCTTTGGGCTGTTCCCAGGGAATTATGGCTTCCAGAAACTGCCAGCAATGGGTAATTCTCCTTATTTAGGGCTGTGCTGAGTGCCTTCCCCTTTAATCATTCCATCCGAAGAGCTTGGGCCATACCAGTTCTTTGGTAACGTGGTCTCTGCTGGCATCTGGAAGGAGTCACTTTTTAACAGGCTTTCCATCTGCTAAGATGATTAATGATACCTGCTCAAACGGCTAGAGCTGTTTTTCCTCGCGGAGTTTGTGGGCGTGTGCTGACTCATGCACCCTCTGACCCCATGTCCCCATTGTGATCTGGAGCATGTACTTCCAAGAGGACTGGTCAGGTGACTGCCAGGCTATACCCATGGAACAAAACCAAGTTAAATGTTGCACAACCTAAAAACTTGGCTGTGGAAGTGCCACACTCCAAATTATAAATCCATCCCCTTTTTTTTTTTTTAATGAGAATTATTTTTTTATTTTATTTTATTTATTTTTTATTTTTTTTAATTTAATTTTATTTTTTTAATTTATTTTATTATTTATTTATTTATTTTTAATGAGAATTATCAGTTCGTTTCATCTGGTTTTACCTTCCATGGGGGGAAGTTAAACAAATTCATCTCCCCATTCAACAGGGTCCAAATAATGCAGCCACAAAATTAAAGCAACATGGGCACTATTGTAAACTGAAATCACGGTTCACTTTACAATGTAAACCTGATAACCAAAAAGAATTGATCTGAAGGTGGATATGGGGTTCATTTATTTAAAACGTTCAGAACCCTGATATCCCCTAAATTAGGATACAGAGAAATACAAAACAAAATAGTAAAACAACAACCACAAAACACAATCGTGAGGAAAGGTTTCACAGGACAAGATTTCAGGAGCTGACTAACAGGTGGATCCAGTGTTCTGTTGACTGCAGAGCATGTGGTGGACTAGACACGGCCAGGCTGTGGGGTGCCAAAGCTAGAATTGTAGCGAGTGCATTCTAGTGTGCTCTGAGATGGAGTAGCACACACCAAAGAAGAGAATAAACATGGAAGGTTAGGAAAGGCAAGGTCTAATGATGTAGAAGAATGATTTTAATCTACACAATATTATAAAAAATTATTAAAGGATTTAATTTCAGAATGAAGTTACTGGGAACTTCAGGTTGAATAATTAAAACTGATTATTTCCAACTTGCTTTCCATACTTATTGGAAGTTTATAATGAAAGGTATACACATATATTTTAAAAGAAATTCTACAAACCAAGTCTCCATTTCAATGTTAGATATTGGAAAAAGAACAGCAAATTAAATCTAAAGGATATAAAGGGAAGAAAATGATAGCATAAAAGATTAATGGAACAGAAGAAACACACAATAAAAGAGATTAATAAAGTCAAACTTGCTAAATTGAAAAGATTAATAAAATTGCTGAACCCTTAGCAAATGTGTTTGATGGTGAAAGATTGAAAACCTCCATCATATCAGAAACAATGCTAGGATGTGCTGTCACTACTTTGTGTCCTAGTATACTGGAGGCCCCAAGCAACGCAGTAAGAAAAAGACAACACTTTAATGTTAGCACAGTAGGAAATAGGCATTATTTGCATAAGATATAATCAAAAAGTTGAGATTTTATACATAAATAGTATCAACTAATGAGAGAATTTAGCAAGTGTGCTGATTCTAGCCAGTGTACAGAAATCATTGCATTTGCATATACCAGTAACAGAGGTAGAAATTAAACTTTAAGAACAAGATACTATTTAAGGCAATATAAATAATCCAAATACTTAACTCTAGGTGCAAGAACTCTATGTAGAACATTGTAAAATATTCTTTAGAGGAATTAAATACGATCTAAATACTATTGAATTCATGAATTGTAAGACTCAATCTTGTAAACGTGGTAATTTTAAGAAAATTGATTAATACTATTCCATCAGAACCCCAGCAGATGTTTGTTGTTTTGGGGGTCTGGTTTGTTAGCTTCAGTGTGTGTGTGTGTGTGTGTGTGTGTGTGTGTGTGTGTGTGTGTGTGTAAATTGAAAAACCAGTTTTCATTTTGAAGTTGGGAGTCGATTTTTCTACAAGTCTCACACTTTTTCCTAGTGTCTTGAACAATGTGTAAAGCCCAAGCACTGCACCAACAGCACCTAATGGTAAAATGGACCCGTTTGTGTATCCCCAGGTCTCCATATGCCCACGTGCATGGTATGCTCACTATGATACCACAGTGTGCTTCTGCTTCTATTCTAATGAGTCATTCACTGCTTAATTCCCTTCTAAGTTAAGAAATCCATGCATGTGTCGTTGAGTGGTTTTGCTTTAAAGTTTATATAGGTCTGTGGTGGAAAATTGTGCTTATTAATTTTATGAAACTATTAAGTTAAAACAAATACATGATACTTTAACTGAAATTTGTGTTCTTACATATGAAGCATCATTATTCTACTTTCTTCATTGGTTGCTGCGACAGGAGAAACTGAAAAATATGGCTTCTACCCACATTCAAAAAGCAGATCAAGACTCTACTGCTTTGTCTGGTAAGTACTGATTTTCCACCGTGTTTGTCTGCCCTCTAGTGGTTACAGAGCAAAGTCCAAAGAAAAATTCCACAGGTCAGATTCAGATGATTTAGTTTTGAGAAAATATTATTATTATTTTAGTTCAGCCTGGCTCTCTGTGTAACGTATTACTACATTTAGAAATCTGGGACAGGTCAATAGCCTAGACATTGGCATACACTTGTACAGTGCTGTTATATATGGTGTTATCAAGTATGCAAGATTTTTAGTTCAATACTAAAAGACTAGTATCAAAATAATTTATACGTTGGTAAAAAAATAACAATGGAACCCAGTCAAAATGATAATTATAGATAAAAGTCTTGAACCCTTACACCTGGTGCTAAGCACTTTCCATACGTTATCTGATTTTATCTACACAGCAATTATGGAAGCAGGTCACCATTTTACAGATAAGGAAACGGGCTTAATGTGGCTAAGGTCAAATATATGACATCACTTATATGTGGAATCTAAAAAATAAAACCAACTAGTGAATATAACAAAAAGGAAACCGACTCACAGGTATAGAGAACAAACTAGTGGTTACCAGTGGGGAGGGGGAAGATACAGGTAGGAGGTTAAGAGGTACAACTACTAGGTATAAAATAAATAAGCTACAAGGATATATTGTACAACACAGGGAGTGTAGGCAGTATTTTATAATAACTATAAATGGCATATACCCTTTAAAAATTGTGAATCACTATGTTGTACAACTATAATTTATAATATCGTACATCAACTATATGTCAATTTTAAACGTTTTAAAAAGGTCAAATATAAACCATAATAATAGCTAACATTTTTAAAGTAACCTTTAAGTGCCAGAAACTCTACTAAGCACTTTGTATGTCTGTATTAGGCAAGGTTGAGGGTAGGAAACAGAAGCCTCTCCAGAGATTTAAAGTGGAAGTGGGTAGAGACAGAGAGTGCAGCCCTTACAGTCACGGAAGGGCCAGGGAAGCAGGTTCTCGGGTGGCTGGGATGCCCGCCGGGATGACACAGGCCCAAGGAGCTCCCACCTCTGAGGTTGGCCCCGACATAAGGCCACAGGTCTCACAAGACTGAAAAATCCGGACAGTGGACTGGAATTCCGCGGCAGGAAACCTCCGAGTTCTGACACCTTGCTTGCAAGCACAGACGGCTGAGCTGCAGGGACATGGCCTCTCGCTCCTGTCCGGCATCTGCCTCTGGTGGACAGAACACAGCTCACACCCAGAGTCCCTGCTGCCAGGGAGTGGGCTTCCCTCTTCTGGCCGCGGCGGACCAGGAAGTAGCATGGGAAGGGGTGGGGGTGGACATGGGGGCAACTGGCCACATCACACACAACGTCTTGTCCGTCCAGTCCCCACAGAGGCACATATTTTCGTTTCTGCATCTTGGAGATGGGGAGTAGAGGCACCAGCAGGTGACAGCATACGCTGGTGCATCAGAGCAGGAGGCTGTGCCTCTTTCCTCCCGAAGTACAGCACGTCCCACTCTCTTGATGTGACCGCACGACGTCAGCGTTCATTCCAGGTTAGAATAACGTGGAAACGGCGCCCCCTACACAACACGTCTTTCTTCATGTTTCATCAGGATGAGACCCAGATTCAAAGAGAAGTGAAGTGAAGATGGTGCTCTCCTGCTGTCTCCTGAGTGAGTTGACTGCCTGGGTTTGGGATAAAAAGACGTAAAATCAAAACGCAGCTCTCGGGGGCTTCCCTGGTGGCGCAGTGGTTGAGGGTCCGCCTGCCGATGCAGGGGACACGGGTTCCTGCCCCGGTCAGGGAAGATCCCACATGCCGCGGAGCGGCTGGGCCCGTGAGCCATGGCCGCTGAGCCTGCGCGTCCGGAGCCTGTGCTCCGCAACGGGAGAGGCCGCAACAGTGAGAGGCACGAGTACTAAAAAAAAAAAAAAAAAAACAAAACCCGCAGCTCTCCTGCTCACGTTCTTGCGGGAAAACAAATGTGTTCACTAATGCTTGTAAGACTGCCAGGCACAGGGAGCTCGTGGCGTTGCTGGCGCTGGAATGTGGGTGCAGTTGGCATATTTGGAGGAATCGAGGGGCGGTACACGTACTCGGCGCAGAGGACATGGGGTGCTGTTCTTGACTGTCCAGCCGGGCTCGCCGGGCTGTGCCTTCCCTCCGCATGCTCTCCAGACGCGTCCTCAGCTCCAGAGGCGGATGTGGAGCCACATCAGGCCAGTCTGACGACTCACCTCAAAAATGAGCGCTTTGGTAGAGGACCCGTGGGGACTGAAAACAGAACTGCAACGTTGTGTGGTAACCGTCTTCGAGGCAGTCATTTCCTGACCGCTTTAGGTAATGCCCGTGACTCCTGTGGAGACTCCTGCGGGGGCGGGGGGTCCTGATTCTTGTCTCTTACGAGGCACAGTTGTTCATATATATATGTGGGTATATATGTATATATACGTGTGTATATATGTGTGTGTGTATATATGTATGTGTGTATACATGTATGTGTATATGTGTGTGTGTGTACATGTATATACACATATTTTTGCAAGGCTGGTTGAAAACAGTGGCCTTTGTCCTCATCCAAGAGTGTATTAAAAGCACTTGGGGAGGGCTTCCCTGGTGGCGCAGTAGTTGAGAGTCCGCCTGCCGATGCAGGGGACACGGGTTCGTGCCCCGGTCCGGGAGGATCCCACATACCGTGGAGCGGCTGAGCCCGTGAGCCATGGCCGCTGAGCCTGCGCGTCCAGAGCCTGTGCTCCGCAACGGGAGAGGCCACAACAGTGAGAGGCCCGCGTACCGCAAAAAAAAAAAAAAAGCACTTGGGGAGCTTCTAAAAACCTCCTAAGCTAATGCTGTGCCCCGGCGGTTGTAATTTAATGCATCTGAATGAACAGAGTGGGGCTCAGAAGTGCACGTTTCGAAAATTCTCTGGCGTGAGTCTAAGCTCACCTTCGTTGTGAATCATTAACCTAAAATGGATAGTGCTGTGATCTCTTCAGGAGGAACTGAAGACAGAGGCTCGGTGTTGTAGTGGCAACTTGAATAAGATTAAGTCATGAGCCAAAGATGTCACAGTTTCCTGGATTAGAAATAGCTTGTTTGAATTTTAGGAGCTAGAGATTTAATAGAGATTTAAAAGTGTCAGAATCAAGGATGTAATATTTGTAGGGAAATTAATTCTGGCCTTTTTGAAAGGTGCCTGGCATTTTTTAAAAAGGGAGTGCATATAAAAGATCTAAAGCGCCCTCAAGTGGCTAAACTCTAAATTACATTTTAGTGAAAAGATTTGAAAAAGGTGAGTAGAGAGGAAAGAATTCTTTGGAGTCCAGGATTTTCTTTCCTTTTTTTAAATTAATTAATTAATTTATTTTTGGCTGTGTTGGGTCTTCGTTTCTGTGCAAGGGCTTTCTCTAATTGCGGCAAGCGGGGGCCACTCTTCATCGCGGTACGCGGGCCTCTCACTGTCGCGGCCTCTCTTGTTGCAGAGCACAGGCTCCAGACGCGCAGGCTCAGTAGCTCTGGCGCACGGGCTTAGTTGCTCTGCGGCATGTGGGATCTTCCCAGACCAGGGCTCGAACCCGTGTCCCCTGCATTGGCAGGCAGATTCTCAACCACTGCGCCACCAGGGAAGCCCCAGGATTTTCAATTCACAATATTAGAAGCTGCGATTTGAAAAGGAGATGTGGATGCCATGAGATGTGTCATTTAGCTGAAATTTCCTCCCAAAATTGGTGGTGAATTATTTCCATCCCTAAACCTCAGGTGCACTAGGGATGTATATCACCTTAGGAAGTCCATATTTCACTTGCAGTTTTGTTTTCTTATTGTAACCTGGACTGGCCTCCTTAGACTCACTTTCCATTGAAATTCACCAGGATTATATCATCTGGGTTGACACAGAGGAATAATCACATATTTTTGTAAGCCTTTGTTTATAATGAGGATTATGGATTTATTTATCCAACAAATATTAATTTAGGAGCTATTCTGTGCCAGCATTACTCTGGACATTGGGATTACAGTGGTCAACTAGACCGAAAAGATCTCCATGCTCAGGGATGTGTGTGAGGTGTGTGCAGAGAAGACAAACAAAGACCCAAATCGCACCCAGCCCAACTCACCATCACCCCTTCATAGGAAACGCCATCCATGCAGATCATCTGACGTGCTTTGAGGGGACTAAACATGGAGGTGGGACGGAATCTCATGGGTGTGCTGGCAGCTTTAGGTAGGATGGTCAGGGATGGACTGAGGTGAGATATGGAAGAAGTCAGCTGTATGCAAAAGAAGGGAAGAACAATCAGGTAGAGAAAGAACAGGAGGGGAAGAGCCAAGCGTGTTTAGGGGAAGAGTACAGAAAGCAGAAAAGCCAACGCGCAGGGAGGAAAGTAGCAACTGGACCAAGAGGAAGCAGCTGCTAACCAGACCTTGACCGCTGTGGCTGTATCCGAGCTAGTGAGCCAGCCGCTGGAGGCTTTTAACAAGCGGGATGCGGAGTGAGTCAACTGGATTTGCACTTTTGTAAGTCACTCACGTGCCATGGGGAGTATTGATTGGAGAGAGGCAAGAGGAGAAACAGATCAGCTAGGAAGCAATAGCAATAGTCCAGGCGAGAGAAGATGGTTGAACTCAGATGGTAGAAATGGAGATGCAGAGAAGTAGACAGGTTCAAGTGCACAGCTTTGTGAGGGGAAAATTGGCAGGTCTTGTTAATGGCTTAGATGTGAGGGATAAGGGAAGGAGGACAGAGGATGACTCCGGAGTGTTTGTCTAGTGTTAACAGGGTGGAAGGAAGTGCAGTTTATCATGATACGTAACACAGAAGCAGAAGTTGGGTTAAGGTGGGAAAGCACCTTTTGGAATTGCTACCTTTGAGATGCACGTGGCATATATGCTAACATGTCAATAGGCAGCTGGCTCTAAGAATTTAGAGCTCAGGGCAGAATTAGGAACTGGGCCTGTGCATTTGGCACTCATAATCTAGTCATATGCGTTATTTAAAGCCATGGAAATGAATGAAATTATCTAGTAAGAGGTTAGAAAAACACAAGTAAGCTGAACTGAACCTGGGGAATTCTTACTTTTTGAGGTCAGGTGGCAGCAGTGAAGTCATCAGAGGTGGCTGAGGTGAGACATGGAGAAAAGCAGAAGAGCATGAGGTCGCAGAAATAAAGGTGGTATTTCAAGGAATGAGTGGCCAAGTACGTGAAATGCTGTTGAGTGTAAATTAAAATAAGAATTTACAAATGTCTACAGAATTTGGCAACATGGAATTTTTTGAGACCTTGACAACAATTCAGTGCAGCGGTGTGGAAGAAAGCCAGATTAGAACAGACAGAAGAATGATTATGTAACATCATCGAGAAGAGATGTCAAGTAGAAACTTCCAGGAATTGTGCTGTAACAGGGGAGCAAAGAAATGGGTGGCAACTTGACATTTTTCAAGTAACATCTGTTTCCAAGTTGGGTTACAAAGAAGTGTTTTCATACTTACTGGATCAGCATCTTAATAGAGAAAAACATCAATAGAAAATTGATAATGTAGGAATGAAGTCCTTGAGAAAGTAACAGGGGTTGGCAACCAGAGTGCACTTGGAGGAGCTGGTCCTTAAACGGGAAAGGGGCACCTTTACACCAGCAGGAGATGACAGAGACCATGGCCATAGACATGGATGATGTTCATCTCCAGCTAAGGTCACTTGACCATCTTAAGAATCTTGTGTTTTTGAGTTACAACGTCACATTTTTTTTTGCCAGAATTTCTTTGTGCTTTCCAAAATTTGGGAAACATCGGGCTAAATAAACTTCCTTTACTCTGGGACTTTTCAGACTCTTTTTTAAATTAAAAAAAAAGTTAAGTTTTTTATTGGAGTATAGTTGATTTACATTTACAATGTTGTGTTAGTTTCAGGTGTACAGCAAAGTGAGTCAGTTATACATATATCCACTCTTTCTTTTTTTTTTAGATTCTTTTCCCATATAGGCCATTACAGAGTATTGAGTAGAGTTCCCTGTGCTATACAGCAGGTTCTTATTGGTTATCTATTTTATGTATAGTAGTGTGTACATGTCAATCCGAATCTCCCAATTTATCCCTCCCCCCCACCTTATCCCCTGGTAACCATACGTTTTCTACATCCGTGACTCTACTTCTGTTTTGTACATAAGTTCATTTGTACCCTTTTTTTTTTAGATTCCACATATAAGCAATATCATATGACATTTGTCTTTCTGTGTCTGACTTCACTCAGTATGACAATCTCTAGGTCCATCCATGTTGCTGTGAATGGCATTATTTTGTTCTTTTTTATGGCTGAGTAATATTCCATTGTATATATGTACCACATCTTCTTTATCCTTTCAGACTCTTTGATTTGCTTATGTGTATTGTAAATTTCCAGAAGGGAATTTATAGAATGCAACATTCTCCAAACCCATTTGACCACATAAATCTTTTCTCCTGAACTATTCTTTGTACTTTGGAAGAAGATTTCCGAGGAACATACCTTAGGAGATCCTGAATAATCAAAAGGACTAGAGTTTCTTTTATTAAAATTGATTTTTAAAAGGCATTTTTCTTTATATCGTTTCTCATAAATCCCATTTTTTTCTAGCCCTCGTATAAATTGAAAAGAAATGAGATTATATGGTAAATATGTGGGCACATGCTATTTTTAGCCAGTTCCTGACTTTTCCTTGATAAACTGAACAGTAATAATGTAAGCACTACTTTGTATCTGATATTGATATAGTTGGATTCATCGCTACCATATTTGTTACTGTTTTCTATTTGCTGCCCTTGTTCTTTGTTCCTGTTTTTGTCTTCCACTCTTTTTCTGCCTTTTGTGGTGTTAATTGAGCATTCTATGAGATTCCATTTTCTCTCTTTTATTAGCATATCAGTTATACTTCTTTCTTTACCTTTGTAGTGGTTGCCCTAGAATTCTCAAGATACGTTTATAATTAATCCAAGTCCATGTTGGAAGAGCACCACACCACAGACAGTGTGAGTACCTCCTGGTAACAAAATAATCCTAATTCCTCCCTGCTGTCCTTTGTAGCATTCCTTACTTTCATTTTGTTTATACATAAGCATCCTTAAGCACATGTGTACTTAATATACATACATCAGCATATGTAACCAAATACATTGTTGCTGTTATTTTCAACATACTGTTATCTGATAGATCAATTAAGAATCAGAGAAATAAAATAAAAGTTTTTACCTTCACTAATTCTTTCTCTGATGCTCTTCCTTTCTTTATGTAGATCCCAGTTTCTGACCTGTGTTAATTTCCTTCCCTGTAAGACTTTTTTTGACATTTCTTGCAAGGAGGGTCTACTGGCAAGAAATTCCCTCAATTTTGGTTTGTCTGAGAAAGTCTTTATTTCTCCTTCACTTTTGAAGGATAACTTCCCAGGGAACAGAATTCTAGGTTGGAGGCTTTTTTCTCTCAATACTTTCAGTATTTCACTCCACTTTCTTCCTGCGCACATGGTTTCTGAGAAGATGTTGGACGTAATCTGTATCTTTGTTCCTCTGTAGGTAAAGTGTTATATTCCTCTGGCTTCTTTCAAGATTTTTTCTTTATCTTTGATTTTCGATAGTTTGAAGATGATATGCCTACATACAGATTGTGTTGGTGTTTATCCTGGTGTTCTCTGAGCTTCCTGGATCTGTGTTTTGGTGTCTGACTTTAATTTGGGGAAATTCTTAGTCACTATTTTTTCCACTATTTCTTCTGCTCCTTTCTCTCTTCTGTCTCCATCTGGTATTCCCATTACATACATGTTACATGTTTGGTGGTTGTCCCACAGTCCTTGGGTAGTCTGCTCTGTTTTCTTCAGTCTCTTTTCTCCTTTTGGAGGTTTCTATTGACATATATGCAGGCTCAGAGAGTCTTTCCTCACCTGTGTCTAGTCTACTAACAAGCCTATGTAAGGCGTCCTTCATTTCTGTTACAGTGCTTTTGATCTCTAGCATTTCTTTTCCTTTCTTTCTTATGATTTCCATCTCTCTGCTGACATTGCCCATCTGATCTTGCATGCTGTCTGCTTTACCCGTCAGATCCCTCAGCGTATTAATCACTGAGGGCTGTTTTAAATCCCCTGTCTGATAATTCTAACGTCCCTGCCATGTCTGGCTCTGATGCTGGCTCCTTCCCTTCAAATTATGTTTTTTGCCTTTTGGTAGGCATTGTAATTTTTCTTGATAGCGGGACATGATGTACCAGGTGAAAGAAGTGCGGTAAATTGGCCTTAGTACCTTGGTGGTGAGGTGGGAGGGGAAGCGTCCTATAGTCCTGTGATTAGGTCTCAGAATTCAGGGAGTGGAGGCCTCTGGGCTATGAGCTTCACAAGTGTTTCTCAGTTTTCTCTCCCCTCTTAGGTGGGGCAGGATGGCTAGAGCGGGCTGCAGTTGGGTATTTCCCTTTCCCCCAGTCAGTTAGGCTTTGATAATCCCCCAGCAGGCTAGGCTCTGGTTAACTAGTTTCACCTGAGGGCAGCCTTGTTAAGAAGAGAGTGCTCTGGTGTATTTCAGATGGTTCCTTTTCCCCTCCCACTGCCGGAGCCCAAGGAGATTTTTCTCAGATATTCACCGTAGAAGCCTTGTCAGGATCCTGGAGGTAAGTGTTACAAAACTATGGGGGACCTCCTATGACTGTGTTTACCTGCAGCGTTTACCTCTCAGCGTTGTCGGCACTGAGTCTCCAGCAATTCATTAATTACAGTGCAGGGCTCCCCCCCAGCGTTAGTTCCCATAGCTGTTTCGGCTCCAGTAAACCCCAGCTCCCTGTATTTGACTGTCTGTCTCTCCAGTCTTGGGGACAGCAGTTTGGCCTGTGTCCTCATGTCTCTTATGGATCCAAGAAAAGCTATTGATTCTTCCGTCTGTTCACCTTTTTTTTTTTTTTTTTTTTTTTTGGCGGTATGCGGTCCTGTCACTGTTGTGGCCTCTGCCGTTGCGGAGCACAGGCTCCGGACGCGCAGGCTCAGCGGCCATGGCTCACGGGCCCAGCCGCTCCTGCGGCATGTGGGATCTTCCCGGACCGGGGCACGAACCCGTGTCCCCTGCGTCAGCAGGCGGACTCCCAACCACTGAGCCACCAGGGAAGCCCAGTTCAGCTTTTTACTTGTTGTTGGGAGGGAGTGGCAACTTCCAGACTCCTTACATGCGGAACCAGAAACCCAAAATCTCCCCTTTTCTCTAATATTAAACTCTGAATAAAAATCCATTCGTTTACAAACAAAAATTTAAAATGTATCACAGTCATATATCACCTATACTTTAAGTATCAGATTTAGGAACTCCGAAACTGCCTAATATAATATAGCATCTTCCAAATAGAAGGCGTTTTACAAATACTTGTTGAATGAGTACATAAATGTATGAACTTCATTTACCATGACCATTTATTATTTATTTATCTTGAAATGAGGAATTAAGTATCTTTTAAGAATTTTTTAATTGAAATATAGTTGACATACAATATTGTATTGGTTTCAGGTGTGCTGCATAATGATTTGACATTTGCATACATTATGAAGTTACCACCACAGTAATTTGCATCTGTCTCCATGCAAACTTATTACAATATTCATTTCTTATTAAATTTAAAAGAAATCCAGTTCATTTGCACTATTTAAAAGAGTTTGAATCATCTCCCTATTCTGTCTATTGTTATATTGGAATAGTAGCAATGGTTTTACTGTTAGAATAGATTCTGGTGGTCAGGAAACAGCATTTGCCCTTCCCCAGACTAATTAAGAAACGTTTTAAAATGAAAAATGTAATTAATTAAATAGTGAATATTCAACCCCTCGAGGTCTTGTTTATCTATATATAGATATATTTTTTTATTAAAGTATAGTTGATTTACAGTGTTGTGTTAGTTTCTCATGTACAGCAAAGTGATTCAGTTATACATATATACTTTTCTATTATGGTTTATTATAGGATATTGAATATAGTTCCCTGTACTATACAGTAGGACCTAATTATTTATTTTACAGCAGTTTGTATCTGCTGATCCCAAACTCGTAATTTATCCCTTCCCCACCCCCTTTCCCCTTTGGTAACCGTAAGTTTGTTTTCTATATCTGTGAGTCTGTTTCTGTTTTGTAAATGAGTTCACTTGTATCATATTTTAGATTCCACATAGAAGTGCTATCATATGGTATTTGTCTTTCTCTGTCTGACATACTTCTCTTAGTATGATAATCTCTAGGTCCATCCATGTTGCTGCAAATGGCATTATTTCGTTCTTTTTATGGCTGAGGAATATTCCATTGTATATATGTACCACATCTTCTTTATCCATTCATCTGTCGATGGACACTTAAATTGCTTCCATTTCTTGGCTATTGTAAACAGTGCTGCTATGAACATTGGGGTGCACGTATCTTTTCAAATTAGAATCAGATCTTGTTTTTAAATCCATGGTAGAACCCAGCAGAGTAATCTATACATACTACGGACTCAACGAATATTTGTTGAATTTAATTAGACTTTCAAAACAACCTGTCTTCATTAAACTTAGCAAAGAAAGCTACACATATTTGTTTCATTTCAGGAAATCCAGGAGGGCCCAGTCACCCCAAATCATTTTCAGAAGGAGACCAATAATATCTGAAATGCCACTTTAGAAAGTCACTTCTTTACTCATCAAATCTAGATGAAATATTTAGTATGTACCAGCCACACTGCTAGGTGCTGGGAACACTAGGCCACAGTCTGGTGCAGAGAGTCAGGCGTGCAAATAACATCACCTATTTTGTTGTCTTTACTTTTTGACAAAGGATCTTCATCTGCCTTTTGTGTAGTGTGCTCCTCTCTGCGTCCTGCTCCTTTTCTAAGTGTTTTCTTATTATTCTTAGTATTGTTCATCTTGGAAAGGTGAGCAGTTCTGAAAGAGAGCTGGGTGAGGTATCAGAGGAAAGGGTGGGCCTGCAGGTTTTGAAGATCAGCCAGTTTCCCCACACCCTCGGGGTTACAAGAAGGTCCCGCCGGGGCTCTGTGAAGTCTAGAACGTGGTGCGAGGTGGGGGATGTGCCTACATCCACACATGCACACACAGGCGTGCTGAGATCTTTTTTCCTTCTCCAGTGGGCAAGATTAGCACCTGCAGGGCTGCTTGCTACCGTATTTTATTCTCTGTGCTGTCATTCCCATGGCAGACAGCTTTTTTTTTTTTTTTTTTTTTTTGTTGCTGTACGCGGGTCTCTCACTGTTGTGGCCTCTCCCGTGGCGGAGCACAGGCTCCGGACGCGCAGGCTCAGCGGCCATGGCTCACGGGCGCAGCCGCTCCGCGGCATGTGAGATCCTCCCAGACCGGGCACGAACCTGCGTCCCCTGCATCGGCAGGCGGACCCTCAACCACTGTGCCACCAGGGAAGCCCGACAGCTTTTTTATATATTTCCTCTTTCAGTTCCACCTTCCTGGGGCCACTTCTTGGCAACACAAAGGCATCTTGGAGGCTCCCGCTGCCCGTCCCCCATGGGAATCTTGCTATTCTAACCAGAGACCACTGTTTGCCCCTGAACGTGGGATGTAGCTACGGTGAACTCAGCACGCTGCATACACTGCCTGGGTTCTGCTGAGATCCTGGTCACACTTTCAAGGCCCTGGTCTAATCATCATTGCCCTTTGGAACTCTTTTCTATGTATTTTCATCCAGAGTTACGGATTTTCATCAGTTTTTATTGAAGATGAGGTGGTCTTTTCTGGTTTTCTCCTGATTATTGTTGGATAGTTTCTAAGAAAAAGAGGGACAGAGAATCTTTTGCTCTGCCTTCTTTTCCCAGAATTCTCTCAAAAGGCTTAAAAAAGTAGTTGTAGTGGGAGTGAGGAAGAGAAAGGTGGAAGGCTAAAAATTGTTAGTGATAGACAATCAGAGTTGAAGATTTAAGAAGTGAAGTGTTAGATGGTGACATGTTCAGATATGCTCTTAAGTATCCGAGGTCGAGCGGAGATGAAAAAGTATGGAGGTGAGGTAAGACACTGTCAGGCTGGGGTCTTGATTCCAAAATCCATGTGAAATCTGATGGATAATTGCAGTAACTGGCAGTGAAGAGAAGGCTGTGGATCCCATAGCAGGGCTCTCAGAGCACGTGCGTTCATTGAAAGCTACGGATAAGAGAGTAAGAAGGCAAACCTTTTATGCTGTGTCTTAAATGAGAGAAGTTGCATCCCATGACAGTTGAAGAGAAAAATCATAAAGTGCAGGAAGTAGGGGCAGGCCTGGTAGGCAGTGTCTGCAGGCGTCAGCCGGAGCTGGGTGTGTGGACTTGCGGGGGCGGGGGCGGGGGCGGGGCGTGACGGATCACCGGAGGTGGAACTCTGTGTCAGGAGAGATGGCTTCTGCTTTCACATAAATCACAGCGCCTTTGCCAGCATCGGGTCTCATGCCTTCCTAGGCACTTTTCATGATACACAGAAACTCTGCTAAAATCTGTGCTGGAATTTCTGATGTCATTAAATTTTCACAGGTGTATTTTTCCTACTTCTTAATTAATATAGAGTAGAAAGAAAAATACTATGAAAAAATGTATGGTAGCTGCTTTTTCCTTCTGATGGAATTGCTTAAATTATCTCTGGGGTAGAGGGTTCTTTTGTTGGTGAAAACACCGAGATGGGCTCTGATGGCATTTTTGCTTGAGAAACACAATGCTGTCGGTCTCATTTGGATGGAGTCAGTGGGAGAAGGACAGGCGTGGACTGTTTGACAAGATAGAGTGAGAGGAATTTCGAGTTACGGTGAGTCAACCAGAGATCATCTAAGTGACAATCAAACGAGGAGGAAGGAGAGCCTCATGAATGTGATGGAAGGCAGGGGACTTGTGGGTGAGTATGGACATTGAAGAATATTTCCACAGCAGGGGAGTGATAACAAGTATCTAGAAACAGGGATGTCCTCCACTGAATTTGCAGTAATTCCTTTCCATTTTATACCTTTATATGGTTACTGTCAAGTTTCCATTGAATGCTTTTTTGGCTCAAAATAGCCTAGTGTTATTTATAATTTGGGGAAAGAAAGAAAGGGTTTCGGTTAGGACTGGTCATTACTCTGTGTGGCAGAAAACTTGAAAGGGCATGGCTTAAATATGATGGGAGACTTATTTCTCCTGTAAAGAATTCTAGGGGAGGGCCATCCAGGGCAGCAGTGCCAGCCCCAGGGTCATCAGGAACCCACAGCCCTTCCTGTTCTCCATTCAGCCACCTGAGGGTACGGTTCTCATCCAGCAGTTCCCTGTGGTCACTACAGCAGGCATCAGACCCCATCCTACTGGAGGTAGGATGGGGAAAGGGAGGAAGAAGGGCATGTTTCCTCTTTTCCAAAGAGGCTTCCTGGAAGTTGCACAGAACTCCTCCATTTCCACAGACCTTTATACACATCTCACTCACCAGTACTTAGAGACCAAGGGAGGCTGGGAAACCAAGACTCCTAGCTGACTGCAAGCTGTCTAGCTGAAAATTAGTATTCTTTATTTTGAGAGACAAGGTGAGCACATGTGTTTGGAAGGAGACAGGTACTGGTGTTTCTGCTGCAGAAACATGAAATCCAGCAGAGGGGCAGGAGGGGCAAGCTGGCCAGCTGGGGACCGCAGCTGGGTGAGCTCGCAGCATGGAGATCCAAGCTGTGGCGTGGGCTGACTCAGAAAAGTAGCGCCTCTCCATCCCCATCCCCTCAACCCAGCTCTCAAGAATGCTCAGGAATTTACTGGAGGGGACCGGTAGAGC
This sequence comes from Leucopleurus acutus, assembly GCF_964270905.1. NCBI lineage: Eukaryota > Metazoa > Chordata > Mammalia > Artiodactyla > Delphinidae > Leucopleurus > Leucopleurus acutus. The sequence continues at coordinate 9,812,773 of NC_139143.1, forward strand.
TGCTACAGCAGGTGAGGAGGGCTCGAGCTATCCTTTAATACTCTATTTGATCTCAGTAGGAACAATCTACGCCCAAGGGGCGGACACATGAATTATGGTGCAGGAGGCCCCGTCGCCCACTTGTTAGGGTGGGACAGCTCCAATCTGACTTCGCTCTCCAGCTCTCCTCTTTACCCACCCCACACGTTTATACCTTTATATTCCCTGTATTGGTAAAACTATTTATTGAATAGTTAAATACCTTTTAAAAGTATTTCTAACAAACATCATCTCTCTCTATCTCTTTTTATAAAACAAATACATCTTGTATGAATTCAGGATGCTTGTCAAGACCTTGGCTAGTTATATAAATCTTGACCTATGGACCAAAAGTCTGATTTTCATTGTATATGTCCTGTTGCCGGCTGTCTTGGGAAAATATGGAGGGAGCTTCAGGGTCTGTGATCAGCTGTCCATAGGATTAAGATTCCCCAAAGCAGGAGGAAAGCAGCCACTTGGCCTGGAAGCCAAAAAACTCTCTCTGGGGAGGAGGAAAGTTTTCCAGCCCTGGGTGGAATAAAAATTGTTGTATGTGGGCTGCCAGTGCAATATGGGTGTCACTGCAAAAGTTCCTTACTCCTGCGTCCAGAAGACTTGATTTACAGAGTCTTGAAAAAAGTCCTGGGAAAGGAGAGGGGCAGATGCATTTATAATTTTATTATAATCAGATATGTTTCCAGTCTTTTAAAATAAAACCTGAGCCCTGGGTATTTTTTCTTTGACCGGTGTATCTTATGAACTAAGGTCAACATAACATTTAAAATCCAATAATTTAATCGGTGGATATAATAGAAATCACAGTTACAGGTGAATTTTGCTCCTTTAAAGCAAGAATTCTCAAAACGTTTGGTTTTAGAGACCCTATACACACTGAAACGCTGTTAAGACACTAAGGAAATTTTGTTTATATATATTTATAATAGAAATTAAAACAGAATTTTAAATGTTTATATGGATTCATTTGAAAACCCATACTAATCTCATCACATGTTAACATAATTTTAATGAAATAACTAGATTTTCCAAATAAAAGTTGAGTGAGAGGAGTGGCAGTGTTTTACCCTTCTGCAAATCTTTCTACTACCTGTCCTAGTAGTGGATTGCTGGATTAACCTATCTGCCTCTGCATTCAGTCTTTGGTGATATGTTTCTTTGGTTGAAGTAAATGAAGAAAATTCAGCATTGTACGCACATATATAGTTGAAAAAGGGAGGAGCGTTTTAATAGCCTTTATAAATAATTGTGAAGAACCTTTTTCGATACCACACCCAAACTCAGCAAGTGGTAGTTTCTTAAAAGTTCATGGTAATGTGGAATCAATAAACATGTCATTACATTAAAATCCATTGGTCTATCACGTTATTTGAATGTAGCTTTTACCCATGCATATTTCTGTAATATGACACATCGAACATTTGGAAAATATTATGTTGAATTTTGTAGTCTTCCAAATGTTGATGAATTTCGTTATACAATATCCAGAAATTTCATTAATATCACTACCAAATTTACCAGAAAAGTCTGGAAGTGTTGGAAAGCTGTCAAGCTAATGGAAGCTTTTACTTGAAGCTTAAACAGTGTTATTTGCCGTAAATACTGTTAGTTGTTATCCTTAAGTGACAGGCTCACTTTGTTCATGTTTGAGAAAAGGTATGACGAGATTCAAGTCTGAATAATACTTGTTTTCCAGCTGTTCTTTTCAGTAAAAGTGATGTTTCATGAAAATAGTAGAAGGTTCAGCTCACAACTTAAACAATTGCACAAATGTTTTTCCTCATGACAACCATCAGATTTTGACACGCAACAGAAGTGCCTTATGTGTACTTCCCATCTTGTCACACAGAATATTAAAAAGGCATGTACTCAAGGGTCCAGATTTAATAATATTAATATATCTCTGCTTCGTCAAGGACACCCTTAAGTGGAAGTGGATGTGTTGGCCTGAAGAAAGTAATGACCACTATGCAGTTTGGTGCCACTGCCTCCATTCATTCTAAAGTGCCAGCTGTTTAATCCATCACCATTTTGCACATTCAGTGCAGATGTCAACACAGTGAAAATGACAAAGTCTTAGTCTTATTATTAAAACAGCTCTAACCTTTTGGGGACCCTCAGGGGGCTGAAGACCACATTTTGAGAACTGCTAAACTAAATTATTCAATAATATGTTTCAACATAACTTAGCACAAATCCACTAGATTTTAGTGTTCAGTTCTATTTTTGAACTCCTTGAAAATTAATACATTTGTATTCTTAACCTCATTTAAATAAGTTTATTGGACAAAATTTTATTTTGACGATTAAAAGATGTCTACTAGCGATTAAAGTGGTTGAATTTTTTCCCTTGCCTGTTAATCCCCTTCCTTGGAGAATATAATTTATGAAGCAGCAGCCAGAAGGTGACACTGTCTCTGAGTTCCATCTTAGTGAAGGTTGATGGGATCAAAAAAAACCCCTGTTAATTTAACATGCTATTTTAAAGTAGAGCTTAATATTTATCATATTTTCTTCAGTGATACTGACCTCTCACTCTTTTTAAAACTGTCTTTCAGTCATTCACTGAAATTGTTAAACCTCATTATCTGGTGAGATAGATTACTTCCAAGCAGTGAGTGTATCTTACAGATAGTAGGGATTGTATTCCTCTTTCCGTAGTCACCTGTTTTTCTCCTGTACTAGGCACAGGGCACGGTTTTACTGGGGTGCCCACGGGGATCTCTTTCAGCTCCCTTTGTTCACCTTTTCTTCTCTGCGGGAAACTCCACGTGCCATTCATTCTTCTTCAAAGCTGCCAGCTTCTTTCTGAACCCGAGTTTTCTCTCTCCACAACTGTGTTTGCAGAGCACACTCCAAACTTATTTGTTCCTTTGTGCCTGTAAAAAATAGGCATATAGACCCTTATTTGTTTTTAGATAGTAACTAAAAACCAATATGGGAAATATTAAAAATTAAAAAGTCAATTCAGTCACCCCATCTTCCATCTGTTTTATTTGCGCTGAGTCGCTCCCATTTCAATATTCTGTCACATCATCTGGCCTCCACCACTTTCTCCTTTGCAATAAGCCCCCTGGTCTTCACTTCCTTTCCCATTCATCATAGATTTTCATGGTCCAGCTCTTGAACAGTTCTTAATCACATATTTAATTATCTTTCATTTTTTTATCTACTGCGTACTGAATTGTATCACCCCCAAATGCATGGGTTGATGCCCTAATTCCCAATGTGATGGTATTTGGAGACGGGGCATTTGGGCTATAAGGAGAACTAGCTGAGGTCGCAAGGGTAAGGCACATGATGGCATGTGTCCTTACTAGAAGAGGAAGAGAGACCCCGTGTGCTCTGTCTCTCTCTCTTTGCCGTATAAGGACACAGTGAGGAGGTGGCCATCTGCAGTGCAAGAAGAGCTCTCACTGGGGAGCTGAATAGGCCAGCCCCTGGATCTTAGATTTCCCAGCCTCTAGCACTCTGAGAAATATTTATATTCTATTGTTTAAGCCACTTAGTCTACAGTATTTTGCTATGGCAGCCTGAGCTAAGACACCATCTATCTGGAAGAATTTCTATCTTAGATCAATTCAACTGCCTACTTTTTCCATGTCCACGCTTGATCGAGCTGTTGATCAAATCTTGAGATTTCCAAATAATTGGTGACAGTCTGTTACTATTCATTACCCTATCTAGGAGGCCTTGTAGTTAGAATGGGAGAAATTAGTGAGAATTTTGATCCTTTTCTACTCTCTTCAAACTTGTCTCCATTTCCCTCTCACTCTCACAAGAGAGAACTGCTTCTTCTACTTCGTTGGAGGAACTGGAAAGAAACATGTAGTTTAGAGAATCTGAATTCATATCTTTGACACATTCTGGTTGTGTGATATTGGACAAACTATCTTCTCTGAGGTGTTCTTTTTCATTTGCAAACTGGGAAGATATTATCAATGTTACAGAAAGTTCTGAGTATTAGATGAACTCTAATCACCCTGATTGAGACATAAAATGTAATCAGTGAATATTGATTACTATATTTGTTCATATTAAGAAATTGAAACCATGCTATGGGAATTCTCTCAACTTCCTGCCACTGCACCTTTAAATTTCTTTATATTCTTGTTTATTCTTTCCTTCCATTGCAGTGTAATGATCCTTCTTCAAACCCATTCCTCGGCTGTGCTATGCCTTCATTATACCTTCATGAGGTCTTTGTTCTGTCAGTTATTCCCGCTGCCCCCTCTAGCGTCACCTTCTTCCTCCATACTGGATCCTTCCCATTAACCTTTAGACTGAGACAGGATTCTGTGATATTTTAAAGTAAAGCTGTTGATATTTGCTTCTATCTCATTATTGCCCTATCTTGCTCCTTTTCTCAAACCATCACCTTCCTGAATCTGGTTAAAGGCTCACCACTTGGGCTTCCCTGGTGGCACAATGGTTAAGAATCTGCCTGCCAATGCAGGGGACATGGGTTCGAGCTCTGGTCCGGGAAGATCCCACATGCCGCAGAGCAACTAAGCCCGTGCGCCACAACTACTCCCACAAGCCACAACTACTGAGCCCGCATGCTACAGCTACTGAAGCCCGCGCACCTAGAGCCCGTGCTCTGCAACAAGAGAAGACGCTGCAATGAGAAGCCAGCGCACTGCAACGAAGAGTAGCCCCCGCTCGCCGCAACTAGAGAGAACCTGTGCAGCAACGAAGACCCAACGCAGCCAAAAATAAACAAATAAATAAATTTATATATTAAAAAAAAAGGCTCACCACTCAGGATCCAACTTAGATGGCACTTCATCTAGAAGTCTGCCCATAATTCCTGCAGTCTTGTCTAGACGCCCTTTTCAATGTCATATCTTAGCAAACTGCTCGTCCCTGTCAAAGCACATATCATGCTAGAATTGCCTCATTGCTTTCATCGTCTCCCCAAATATTGCAAGCTCTCTAAGGGCAAGAAACCTGTATTTATCTTATTTACTATCATATCTTCAATACTTTGCACGGTGCTTGGGGTATAGTAGGCATTCAATAACCATTTATTAACTGAATAAGGGGAAATGGATAAAACTTAAGGAAAACTAACAAGAGAAGTTGCAAATGTTTGAGATATTTTAAAATCATTGTCTTGAGTACTCACTGATTTATATATTATCCTGAAGGGCTGTTACAGGATTAAATATACTGTTTAAATATATCTTACAAGTTTTAAGATATATTTAAACAGTTAACAAAGTAGAGACTTGATGCTACAGAGGCCTAATATTAATCCTTATGTAGAATATAATTTAAGAATAATTAAATGGTCAGCGCACTTTTGAACTTGCTGAATTGCTTTCCCATTTGCTTTCTGCAGTCAAACTTAACTTCTGCCAGAGGTAATAATGGTGGAAGGCCACAAATTTGTGAAAAGACTTTCCTTTTCTTTCTTTTTTTAACTCACAAATAATATTCTGTTTTTTAAAAACTTATTATTTATTTATGGCTGTGTTGGATCTTCGTTTCTCTGTGAGGGCTTTCTCTAGTTGTGGCAAGCGGGGGCCACTCTTCATCATGGTGCGCGGGCCTCTCACTGTCGCGGCCTCTCTTGTTGTGGGGCACAGGCTCCAGACGTGCAGGCTCAGTAGTTGTGGCTCACGGGCCCAGTTGCTCCGCGGCACGTGGGATCTTCCCAGACTAGGGCTCGAACCCGTGTCCTCTGCCTTGGCAGGCAGATCCTCAACCACTGCGCCACCAGGGAAGCCCACAAATAATATTCTTGAAATCTCCCATATTCTGAATGGAACCAGCCTTACTTAAAAGGGCACTTGGGATGTTCTGAGCATGACACAGAATATATTGAGGATTATAAATCTTAGACCATTGAATGAGGTGATAGTTCCTAGATGAGATGCCAAACTCTCTCTCTCCTTTTGTTTTGTCCTGGAAATGAGAAGGGCTGCCATCCAGGAGCACCCCAGGGAAGAGAAGTAGACTATTTTGGCTCATACGATCCTATGAAATCTGTGCTCTCTGAGTTAAATTATATTGCCTGACTCCTAGGGCACGGAGGATACCCTGTGGCCAATAAAATATTTTGACATTCTTTCATTCATGGTCTCTGCTTCCTTTTGGAAATTATGCCAGTCACAATGGGCCGTGATGGCTACAATAAAAAAAAAATGGTGGAGTTGTTAGGTATATGTAGCCACAAACAAATAGCTCTCCCTGTTTTTATTCTTGGGGCTGGACCTTAATTATTAAGACTTTTTCATCATATAAATCTTCAACAACCTCAAGCTCAAGGAAAGCCCCTCTTCCCAGGAAGTAGTATTGAAGTACACATTAGAAAACACAGAAATGCTACATAGCTTGATCGATGCCCATAAAATGCTTTCTTACTCAAGTGGGTAATTTGCAATTCAGTGACCCAGATGCTGGTGTCATCCTAACCTCCACACCTACCAGATACTCTGGTAATACCACAGTCCATCTCCAGGACCATAGGGCCTTTCTCCCTCTCCTCTTGAGAGCAGCCAATGGAAGAGAGAGATGTGATTCCCTTTACTGTGCTGTATATGAAAGTTGCCAAGGCAAAACAACAAAACAAAACAAAAAACAATGAACAGGCTGGGCTTTTTGCCTGGGCCCATTGTCTTAAGGCACTTCCTCTGGCCTGACTTGAAAATAAAATCAGAGGAATATTAATGTTTCTTGTCCTATTTATTATAATATAGAAAGTGGTATAATAATTCCCTAATATTTTTCTAAACTGAACATTTTTGCTGACCAGTGTAAGGATTACCCAAGGTTCCTAATTAGTGACCCATGGACTTGGAGGTGAATGCATACCTTGCTGGTAACATTGGTTTTTATAGCTGTACACAGGTGCATTTTCCTTAGGAGATCTTATCAGATTACCCAAGAAATTCAAGACCTGGAAAGGACTAAGTTTTGTTTACCTATCTATATAAAAATATATAGATATAGTTACAGTTAAAGATACGGGTATAGACCCCATCAAATAACATATTATATATATTATATATATAACTCTATATGCATGCATACATGTGTGAATACACGTAAATACACATACACATGCTTCTATTACTTACACATATGCACATAATACCTATCAACATGTAAAGTTGCTAACATTTTAAAACAACCAAAGGTTTTACAAAAAGAAATACGCTTGATTGCATTGAACATTTTTCTCATAAGGAGACAGATCATAGTATGTTTATGCAGAGGTCACTAGGATGATAAATTGCTTGGGGAAAGAAAAAGATACAGAGATGGTTCGTAGTAAGGTCAAAGCACAAATCGAGACTCTGTGTAATTTCATCTTTCTTATTCTTTTTATTTTCTTGATTTTCCTTCTTGGCTTGCTTTTATCCAAATGAGTATCAATAAATGGCCATGTCAATATTAACAATGAATGAACTAAGCCTAAGTAATTAATTTCATTAATGTCTTCCCATCACTCACCAGGGGCACATGTATCACTTTAGAATTGTCAGGGCTAAAACAAGTCATGTAATGTCCTTTCTAGATTTAATGCTTTCTACCTCTCACGATACATAAGAGAAAACACTGAGATTATATTCTCTGTTCAAAGGGCCAGAGAAAAATCCAGCATTTTTATCATGGAAACTTTACTGATGAGTTCCACAGACACAGTTTGAGGGTCTGAAATGTGACATCGGAGTTCTCCAAGTCTTTCAGAGATGCCTCAAATTCCTTCTGACCATGCTTTGGATTTATCATCTCTGTGGCCGGCAGCACAGATATGTCCCGGGCATTCACCCGTTTTGCCGTGTGTTTAGCTGGACAAAAGTAGTGCTAAGCAATGCAGAGAATATATACTTTGAAAAGGTCTCTAAGCACCGTTTTGTTCATAGTCAGTGATGCACTTGAGCCAGCAAGTGTTTAATTTCTAACTTAATAAAATTACCAAAATGTGGATCTTAAAATAGGTATTTAAGAAGTGTCTCTTTGGGGAGTGACTGCCGTCAGCAGCATGGAAAGCTTGCTTGGAGATTGCAGTAGTACTTACTGTAAAAGAGCATCTGCCCCTGGGCCTCTTAATCCTCTTGCTCATAAAAAGTATCCAGCCCTAAGAACAAACAGGAAAGGAAGGGGGTGGAGAGGACTGCTGAGTCCGCGGCTGGAGGCCTCCGATGGGGAGGGCCCGGCCAGTGAGCGCATCTCTGAAAGCCACTTTCAGGCACTCATGTCCCGCATCTGCTGGCTCCTTTTGTTTTATCGCTCTGCAAGGCCATGTCCAGTTCATTCAATCTAATGTAGTTAATGAACATGAACTCTTCAGGGTCGCTAAGGACCTTTCCTAATGAATATCAGAACCTTAGAAAGGGAAATGATGATAAGGGATGCAACAGTGTTCTTTGAATCACTAGACCAAATAAATTGGACAGGACATAATAGCTTCTTGTTTTTGCCAGAGACTCACTCCGGTTCTTTGGAGAGGAATTCAATCATTTTTGTCTCGGTCAACTCTTTATCAGCTGTTTGAATTATGTGATGAATAGCTCCAGTGAATATCCTGGGGCCGGGAATTTTTATCAATAGCTTAGCATGCTTGTCTGTATAATAGAAGAATTCAGAATATTTCGGTTAAGCATATTTTTCTTGCCAAATCTTGTATCTGAAGTTCAGTGTAATGAAGCAACGTGCTCACTTGGTATCTTTTGAGAGTTGCTTTCATTTTCACCTTTATATTTCAGTAGAATAATACGAATGAAAGCATTCTGAGGATGAAGGATGCCACCAGCTTCCACTAAGATTAATCACCCTTTTAAAAGTAGATGATGCTGTTTTAAAATTAAAATACAGTCTTCTAGTGTTTAAATGATTTTCTCAATAATAATAATATCTTAATAACTCATATATAGTGCTTCTTATCAGCTTTACCTGTGTAATTCATTTAATTTTCACAAAGACTGTATGAGGTAGATACAATTAATATCTCTGTTTTACGGAGGAGGAGACTGAGGTTCAGAGAAATTTAGAAGTGTACTCAAGGTCACAGAGCTGTTAGGTAGCAGAGTTGAGATTGAACCAATGCCCCAGAGACTGTGTTCTTCACCACTGAAGAACTTCACCACCATACTACCTTTTAAAAATTTATAACACAAGTTAGGATTATTGAGTGTTGTTGATCAACTATGTGGTAGTATAGAGGAAAATTTGAAAACTAGTCATGACATTACAAAAAAAAGCAATTAGCCCTGAAATCCATAGGTTGTTTTTTTTTTTTAACCTTATTGATCATGCTCAATTAAAGGTATTTAAGGCACATGGCCTTATGGATTTTTGAGGCTGCAAGGAACAGAGATGTGTTTGGTTACGGTATATAATAGGACTTCTGATTGAGGAAGAGCAGGAAGTAGCCTGAAAAGCTACATTTCCAGCCCCACTTTCAGAATAAAACTGTAATTCTGTAGTCGTGCCTTAGGGAGAAGTGGAACTTCAGTGTTCGACATTGCTCTGGTCATAACCTGGTTCTCTGGTGCTGCCTCCAGAAATGTGGGTCCGTCTTTCCTGTTGACCTTGGCTATTTTATACCCCAGCTCATCTTTGTTTCACCTGCTTTTACTTCTGCTGCTGCTAAGTGACTCTGTCTTTGCAAGTTTCCCCAAGAGAGAGTATTCATTTTGGTTGAGTTGTCATCATCCAGTATAAGGGCATTTCTTATGGACAGAATCCTGTGACAGTCACCTGTGGATGGCTGCCTTAGGGTATGACAACCACCCCTGTTCCAAGAAGCTGTGCCCAGTATTGACAACCTACGCATATGAAATTCCTAGGTCAGTTCCCTCAGAAGAAAGCTAAGGACATTCAGCACATTATGTCCAAATCATACCTCCATGTATGTCCCCCTAAACTATATAAATGCCGGTCAACCTAAACACTTGCCTCAGTTAAGCTAGATATCAGTTACAGTCAATGAATTTCTTATTTAAAATGAATGAAACAATGTTTTCTAAACACACAAGGTAAAAGTATTAGCTAAATATTAGATTAGAACATATATTATACAATATGTATAAATTTAAATATACATGGCCAACTTCCAGATCTGCTCTCAATTCTTAAATCTTTGTATTTTCTTACAAAGATTTAAGAATTGAGAGCGGATGTGTCTTTTTTTTTTTTTAAGCAATTTTTTTTTTATTTTGATAATATGTTTTTTTTTTAACATCTTTATTGGAGTATAATTGCTTTACAATGGTATGTTAGTTTCAGCTTCACAACAAAATTAACCAGTTATATATATACATATATTCCCATATCTCTTCCCGCTTGCGTCTCCCTCCCTCCCACCCTCCCTATCCCACCCCTCCAGGCGGTCACAAAGCACCGAGCTGATCTCCCTGTGCTATGCGGCTGCTTCCCACTAGCTATCTACCTTACGTTTGGTAGTGTATATATGTCCATGCCTCTTTATCGCTTTGTCACCGTTTACCCTTCCCCCTCCCCATAGTCTCAAGTCCATTCTCTAGTAAGTCTGTGTCTTTATTCCTGTTTCACCCCTAGGTTTTTCATGACATTTTTTTTTTTTAAGTTCCATATATATGTGTTAGCATACGGTATTTGTCTCTCTCTTTCTGACTTACTTCACTCTGTATGACAGACTCTAGGTCTATCCACCTCATTACAAATAGCTCAATTTCGTCTCTTTTTATGGCTGAGTAATATTCCATTGTATATATGTGCCACATCTTCTTTATCCATTCATCCGATGATGGACACTTAGGTTGTTTCCATCTCTGGGCTATTGTAAATAGAGCTGCAATGAACATTTTGGTACATGACTTTTTTTGAATTATGGTTTTCTCAGGGTATATGCCCAGTAGTGGGATTGCTGGGTCATATGGTAGTTCTATTTGTAGCTTTTTAAGGAACCTCCATACTGTTCTCCACAGTGGCTGTATCAATTTACATTCCCACCAACAGTGTAAGAGGGTTCCCTTTTCTCCACACCCTCTCCAGCATTTATTGTTTCTAGATTTTTTGATGATGGCCATTCTGACTGGTGTGAGATATCTCATTGTAGTTTTGATTTGCATTTCTCTAATGATTAGTGATGTTGAGCATTCTTTCATGTGTTTGTTGGCAGTCTGTATATCTTCTTTGGAGAAATGTCTATTTAGGTCTTCTGCCCATTTTTGGATTGGGTTGTTTGTTTTTCTGTTATTAAGCTGCATGAGCTGCTTATAAATTTTGGAGATTAATCCTTTGTCAGTTGCTTCATTTGCAAATATTTTCTCCCATTCTGAGGGTTGTCTTTTGGTCTTCTTTATGGTTTCCTTTGCTGCGCAAAAGCTTTTAAGTTTCATTAGGTCCCATTTGTTTACTTTTGTTTTTATTTCCATTTCTCTAGGAGGTGGGTCAAAAAGGATCTTGCTGTGATTTATGTCATAGAGTGTTCTGCCTATGTTTTCCTCTAAGAGTTTGATAGTTTCTGGCCTTATATTTAGGTCTTTAATCCATTTTGAGCTTATTTTTGTGTATGGTGTTAGGGAGTGATCTAATCTCATACTTTTACATGTAGCTGTCCAGTTTGCCCAGCACCACTTATTGAATAGGCTGTCCTTTCTCCACTGTACATTTCTCCCTCCTTTGTCAAAGATAAGGTGACCATATGTGTGTGGGTTTATCTCTGGGCTTTCTATCCTGTTCCATTGATCTATCTTTCTGTTTTTGTGCCAGTACCATACCGTCTTGATAACTGTAGCTTTGTAGTATAGTCTGAAGTCAGGGAGCCTGATTCCTCCAGTTCCTTCTTTCGTTCTCAAGATTGCTTTGGCTATTCGGGGTCTTTTGTGTTTCCATACAAATTGCAAAATTTTTTGTTCTAGTTCTGTGAAAAATGCCAGTGGTAGTTTGATAGGGATTGCATTGAATCTATAGATTGCTTTGGGTAGTAGAGTCATTTTCACAATGTTGATTCTTCCAATCCAAGAACATGGTATATCTCTCCATCTATTTGTATCATCTTTAATTTCTTTCATCAGTGTCTTATAATTTTCTGCATACAGATCTTTTGTCTCCTTAGGTAGGTTTATTCCTAGATATTTTATTCTTTTTGTTGCAGTGGTAAATGGGAGTGTTTTCTTTATTTCACTTTCAGATTTTTCATCATTAGTATATAAAAATGCCAGAGATTTCTGTGCATTACTTTTGTATCCTGCCACTTTACCAAATTCATTGATTAGCTCTAGTAGTTTTCTGGTAGCATCTTTAGGGTTCTCTATGTATAGGATCATGTCATCTGCAAACAGTGACAGCTTTACTTCTTCTTTTCCGATTTGGATTCCTTTTATTTCCTTTTCTTCTCTGATTGCTGTGGCTAAAACTTCCAAAACTATGTTGAATAAGAGTGGTGAGAGTGGGCAACCTTGTCTTGTTCCTGATCTTAGTGGAAAGGCTTTCAGTTTTTCACCATTGAGGATGATGTTTGCTGTGGGCTTGTCATATATGGCCTTTATTATGTTGAGGAAAGTTCCCTCTATGCCTACTTTCTGCAGGGTTTTTATCATAAATGGGTGTTGAATTTTGTCAAAAGCTTTCTCTGCATCTATTGAGATGATCATATGGTTTTCCTCCTTCAGTTTGTTAATATGGTTTATCACATTGATTGATTTGCATATATTGAAGAATCCTTGCATTCCTGGAATAAACCCCACTTGATCATGGTGTATGATCCTTTTAATGTGCTGTTGGATTCTGTTTGCTAGTATTTTGTTGAGGATTTTTGCATCTATGTTCATCAGTGATATTGGCCTGTAGTTTTCTTTCTTTGTGACATCCTTGTCTGGTTTTGGTATCAAGGTGATGGTGGCCTCGTAGAAGGAGTTTGGGAGTGTTCCTTCCTCTGCTATATTTTGGAAGAGTTTGAGAAGGATAGGTGTTACTTCTTCTCTAAATGTTTGATAGAATTCGCCTGTGAAGCCATCTGGTCCTGGGCTTTTCTTTGTTGGAAGATTTTTAATCACAGTTTCAATTTCAGTGCTTGTGATTGGTCTGTTCATATTTTCTATTTCTTCCTGATTCAGTCTTGGCAGGTTGTGCATTTCTAAGAATTTGTCCATTTCTTGCAGATTGTCCATTTTATTGGCATAGAGCTGCTTGTAGTAATCTCTCATGATCTCTTTTATTTCTGCAGTGTCAGTTGTTACCTCTCCTTTTTCATTTCTAATTCTATTGATTTGAGTCTTCTCCCTTTTTTTCTTGATCAGTCTGGCTAGTGGTTTATCTATTTTGTTTATCTTCTCAAAGAACCAGCTTTTAGTTTTATTGATCTTTGCTATTGTTTCCTTCATTTCTTTTTCATTTATTTCTGATCTGATTTTTGTGATTTCTTTCCTTCTGCTAGCTTTGGGGTTTTTTTGTTCTTCTTTCTCTAATTGCTTGAGGTGGAAGGTTAGGTTGTTTATTCGAGATGTTTCCTGCTTCTTAAGATGGGCTTGTATTGCTATAAACTTCCCCCTTAGAACTGCTTTTGCTGCATCCCACAGGTTTTGGGTCGTTGTGTCTCCATTGTCATTTGTTTCTAGGTATTTTTTGATTTCCTCTTTGATTTCTTCAGTGATCACTTCATTATTAAGTAGTGTATTGTTTAGCCTCCATGTGTTTGTATTTTTTACAGATCTTTTCCTGTAATTGATGTCTAGTCTCATGGCGTTGTGGTCAGAAAAGATACTTGATACAATTTCAATTTTCTTAAATTTACCAAGGCTTGATTTGTGACCCAAGATATGATCTATCCTGGAGAATGTTCCATGAGCACTTGAGAAAAATGTGTATTCTGTTGTTTTTGGATGGAATGTCCTATAAATATCAATTAACTCCATCTCATTTAATGTATCATTTAAAGCTTGTGTTTCCCTGTTTATTTTCATTTTGGATGATCTGTCCATTGGTGAAAGTGGGGTGTTAAAGTCCCCTACTATGAATGTGTTACTGTCGATTTCCCCTTTTATGGTTGTCAGTATTTGCCTTACGTATTGAGGTGCACCTATGTTGGGTGCATAAATATTTACAATTGTTATATCTTCCTCTTGGATCGATCCCTTGATCATTATGTAGTGTCCTTCTTTGTCTCTTCTAATAGTCTTTGTTTTAAAGTCTATTTTGTCTGATATGAGAATTGCTACTCCAGCTTTCTTTTGGTTGCCATTTGCATGAAATACCTTTTTCCATCCCCTTACTTTCAGTCTGTATGTGTCTCTAGGTCTGAAGTGGGTCTCTTGTAGACAGCAAATATATGGGTCTTGTTTTTGTATCCATTCAGCCAATCTGTGTCTTTTGGTGGGAGCATTTAGTCCATTTACATTTAAGGTAATTATCGATATGTGTGTTCCTATTCCCATTTTCTTCATTGTTTTGGGTTCGTTATTGTAGGTCCTTTCCTTCTTTTGTGTTTCTTGCCTAGAGAAGTTCCTTTAGCAGTTGTTGTAGAGCTGGTTTGGTGGTGCTGAACTCTCTCAGCTTTTGCTTGTCTGTAAAGGTTTTAATTTCTCCATCAAATCTGAATGAGATCCTTGCTGGGTAGAGTAATCTTGGTTGCAGGTTTTTCTCCTTCAACACTTTCAATATGTCCTGCCACTCCCTTCTGGCTTGCAGAGTTTCTGCTGAAAGATCAGCTGTTAACCTTATGGGGATTCCCTTGTGTGTTATTTGTTGTTTTTCCCTTGCTGCTTTTAATATGCTTTCTTTGTATTTAATTTTTGACAGTTTGATTAATATGTGTCTTGGCGTATTTCTCCTTGGATTTATCCTGTATGGGACTCTCTGTGCTTCCTGGACTTGATTAACTATTTCCTTTCCCATATTAGGGAAGTTTTCAACTATAATCTCTTCAAATATTTTCTCAGTCCCTTTCTTTTTCTCTTCTTCTTCTGGAACCCCTTTAATTCGAATGTTGGTGCGTTTAATGTTGTCCCAGAGGTCTCTGAGACTGTCCTCAGCTCTTTTCATTCTTTTTTCTTTATTCTGCTCTGCAGTAGTTATTTCCACTATTTTATCTTCCAGGTCACTTATCCGTTCTTCTGCCTCAGTTATTCTGCTATTGATCCCATCTAGAGTACTTTTAATTTCATTTATTGTGTTGTTCATCGTTGCTTGTTTCATCTTTAGTTCTTCTAGGTCCTTGTTAACTGATTCTTGCAATTTGTCCATTCTATTGTCCATTCTATCTCCAAGATTTCGGATCAACCTTACTATCATTATTCTGAATTCTTTTTCAGGTAGACTGCCTATTTCCTCTTCATTTGTTAGGTCTGGTGGGTTTTTATCTTTCTCCTTCATCTGCTGTGTGTTTTTCTGTCTTTTCATTTTGCTTATCTTACTGTGTTTGGGGTCTCCTTTTTTGCAGGCTGAAGGTTCGTAGTTCCTGTTGTTTTTTGTGTCTGTCCCCAGTGGCTAAGGTTGGTTCAGTGGGTTGTGTAGGCTTCCTGGTGGAGGGTACTAGTGCCTGTGTTCTGGTGGATGAGGCTGGATCTTGTCTTTCTGGTGGGCAGGTCCACGTCTGGTGGTGTGTTTTGGGGTGTCTGTAGACTTATTATGATTTTGGGCAGCCTCTGTGCTAATGGGTGGGGTTGTGTTCCTGTCTTGCTAGTTGTTTGGCATAGGATGTCCAGCACTGTAGCTTGCTGGTCGTTGAGTGAAGCTGGGTGCTGGCGTTGAGATGGAGATCTCTCGGAGATTTTTGCTGTTTGATATTATGTGCAGCTGGGAGGCCTCTTGTGGACCAGTGTCCTGAAGTTGGCTCTCCCACCTCAGAGGCACAGCACTGACTCCTGGCTGCAGCACCAAGAGCCTTTCATCCACAGGGCTCCTTAATTTGGGATGATTCGTTGTCTATTCAGGTATTCCGCAGATGCAGGGTATATCAAGTTGATTGTGGAGCTTTAATCCGCTGCTCCTGAGGCTGCTGAGAGAGACTTTC
Source organism: Leucopleurus acutus (assembly GCF_964270905.1). Lineage (NCBI taxonomy): Eukaryota > Metazoa > Chordata > Mammalia > Artiodactyla > Delphinidae > Leucopleurus > Leucopleurus acutus. The sequence goes on from NC_139143.1 coordinate 9,828,752, forward strand.
CCTTTCTCTTCTTTGTTCTCACAGTTCCCAGGGGCTCAGCTTTGGATTTGGCCCCGCCTGTGCGTGTAGGTCGCCGGAGGGCATCTGTTCTTTGCTCAGACAGGACGGGGTTAAAGGAGCCGCTGGTTCGGAGGCTCTGGCTCACCCAGGCCAGGGGGTAGGGAGGGTCACGGAGTGCGGGGCGGGCCTGCAGCGGCAGAGGCCGGCGTTTCGTTGCAGCCTGAGGCGCGCCGTGCGTTCTCCCGGGGGAGCCGTCCCTGGATCCCGGGACCCCGGCAGCGGCGGGCTGCACAGGCTTCCCGGAAGGGCGTGTGGCTAGTGACCTGTGTTCGCACACAGGCCTCCTGGTGGCGGCAGCAGTGGCCTTAGCGTCCCAGGTCCGTCTCTGGGCTCTGCACTCTTAGCCGCGGCTCGCGCCCGTCCCTGGAGCTCTCTCAAGCAGCGTTCTTAATCCCCTCTCCTCGTGCACCAGGAAACAAAGAGGGACGTAAAAGTCTCTTGCCTCTTCGGCAGGTCCAGACCCCTCCCCGGACTCTCTCCCGGCCAGCCGCGGCGCGCACCAACGCCCTGCAGGCTGTGTTTACGCCGCCAACCTCAGTCCTCTCCCGGCGCTCCGACAAATCCGGAGCCTCAGCTCCCAGTCCCGCCCGCCCCAGCGGGCGAGCAGACAAGCCTCTTGGCTGGTGAGTGCCATTCGGCCTGATCCTCTGCGCTGGAATCTGTCCTCTTTGCCCTCCGCACCCCTGTTGCTGTGCTCTCCTCCGCGGCTCCCAAGCTCCCCCACTCCGCCTCCCGAAGTCTCCACCCGCGAAGGGGCTTCCTAGTGTGTGGACACTTTTCCTCCTTCACAGCTCTCTCCTGCTGGTACAGGACCCGTCCCTATCCTTTTGTCTCTGTTTAGTTTTTTCTTTTGCCCTAACCAGGTACGTGGGGGGTTCCTTGCCTTTTGGGAGGTCTGAGGTCTTCTGCTAGCGTTCAGTAGGTGCTCCGTAGGAGTTGTTCCACGCGTAGATGTATTTCTGGTGTATCTGTGGAGAGGAAGGTGATCTCCGCGTCTTACTCTTCCGCCATCTTCCCGGAAGTCCTCCGGATGTGTCTTTAATTGAAGAACTCCAAGTTTAATATTGAACTAAATTCTTTTAAATAGGACTTAAGTTATTCAGTTCTGTTGCTATTGGTTTCTTTTTATTTGGCTGTTAATTAAAAAAGCAATGACTCTGTAATTTCTAGGGCATGATGTGCCTTTCAAGATTGTTGGCACAAGTAATAAGATATATTAAACTGAAAGGATTCAGTCCCTGTGGATGGACGTGTGTCCCCCTGAGTATATTACTACCTTGACTGAGTGGTGGCGCATCCTGATGGATTACTCATCTAAGCTTCCCTCACTATTGGGAATCTTGATCCCCTGTATTCTTGTGACAGTTTAATTTGGCAGACCTCTGCACGGATCCTCATATAGTAAGGAAAACAATCTGATGGGGGAAGAGGAAAAGTAAAATGGGAATAAAAATGAGCTGTGGTGAGCAGAGCTTTCTCAGAAAACTGAGACACCCATGCCCAGAATATTTTTAAAATGTTCTTCCTTTTGTTACAATTTGACCTGTTTTGAAATAACAGGTTTTCTTCATTGATTTATTTCTTCTTTAATCTTTCCTTGATAGTTGTGGAATGCAAGCTTGATATGCCACTTTTTTTTTTGTTACAAAGAATTTTACTTTGTATTTGTCATTGAGAAAAAAAATGTCTCCAGTGCCTTTTACCTTACGTGAATGCAAAACTGAATTGTGTTTTTCCCCTGCCCCCCGCTGATCTCTGGAAATGTCTTGTGAATTGTGTATTATAATACTAAATTCCAGCTGAACTTTGGTTCCAAGTAGCTTAGAGACGGCTCTGTGCTACTCGTTAGTGGAAATGTTTTTATGCCCATGGTGGCAGGTAAAGGAGAGGCTCATAAAATATTTATAAAAAATAGAATAAACTGGATTAGGAGTGGGGAGTTTGGCACTAAATTGTACCACATTTCGAGGTGGGTCACTTAACCCCTCAACCCTCAATTTCTTCACTGGCGTTTGTCCTCAGAGGTGGTGTGAGTTTGAAATATTAATATCAGCTGTTTGGTACACAGTGCCATTCCTAGGTCATTTGAAAATACTATTATTTTTTTATTAGATAAATCTGATTCCCTAAGAAATGGACACTCTGTCAGCTAAATGACACATTGTTGAAAGAGAAATAGTCTGATAATAGGACTAACACGTAGATAATTCATCTTTTGTTTAGCCATGATACCATAGACTGTCAGACTCTTACAGACAGAAAGGACTGATGTAATGCAGCATATTCAGAGTTTGATCTTCGGTGCCCTAGAGGTTGATGTAGTTCCTTCAGGGACCCCAGAGTTGTAATGAGGGAAAAAGGCAAATTAGTGGGATCTGACATTTCCCCCCTCCATTTCCATGAAAGAAGTTCAACTTTCTTTTTTACATAATTTCGTTGTGTCTCTGAATAATTTCAAAGTCTTTTGCCAAAGATTTTTGAATATTACTCATCATATTCAACATTCTCATTTACAGATAAAATAGCTGATCTCCAAATCTGTCTCGAAATCATGCTAGTCTGTGATTCTAGTTGCCAAAAGAGCTGTGGAGTCCAAAAAAGCGTTAAGATCTTGTAGCCGTTTTTCATCCCCGGCTGTACATTGGAATCACCTTGAGAGACTGACAAATCGTGATGCCCAGGTGCTCCCCAACCAATTATACCAAGTCTCCACAGGTGATTCCGACCGTGCAGCCAAAGGTGGGAACCACTGGCTTGGCGGGAGGGGGAGCTGACTGACTTAAGTTGATGTGGGAGGGGGGTGTTTATGGAGAAAGTGGGCTCTGAGGATCTGACAGATGGGCTGAATTCCGACGGGACAAAATGGAGGCATTTTAGGTCATGTATTAAAATTTGTTTCAGAAAATAGAGAGGGGTGAATAGACATAGAGAAAAAGAGAGAATGAGAGAGAGAGAGAGGAGAAAATCGGAAGTATAGCATGGCATTAAGAATCAGAAATAACTTCATATGTCAAATTCCGGCTCTATCCTTTACTACAAGTGAAAAAAATGTGGCCAAGTTACCTAACCTCTAAACCTCTGTTTCTTCATCTGCAAAATGGGAACTAAAAGGGGTAATAAATAAGTGAGGTAGTCAAGACTAAATGAGAAAATTTACATAAAGCCCTTCTCTGAGTGTCGAGGTATAGAAAGCTCTCAGAATTTCTTGACTGTTGCACTCGTCATTACTACCACTTCCCGACACTGAAAGTCAAGGACCGTCCCTAGATGGATTAAGGAGTTAGCTGGGGTCCAGATTGCGGGGGACCTCAAACGCCAGCATAAGCACAGTTCTCTTTTCTTCCGTCACTGGCCCTTACGTTTTTGAGCATGAGACCAAAGCCACTAAAGTCAAATGTCAGATGTGTGTGATGTCAAAGGGCATGGGTGACGGCAGAGGGTGGAGAGCAGGGGCTCAGGGGCCGGACGGGGGAGGCGAAGAGGAGCCCAGGACTGACGTTCCTGCATTATAGCACTTGGAGTTTACAAGAAAAAATTTATAAAAAATACATTGTTCCAGAAAACTAGAGCAGAGAATAGCAACTGGCTTGATTTCTATGGCAGCAGGGAAATCTCAAAGAAAGAAAACGAAGTGACTTTGAGGTTAAAATAGTGACCGGAGGAGGCGACAGTTGGGAAGGAAAGACCAGAAGCTCGCTTGTAGACCTTTCAAGTCTGAGGTTCGGGCAGAACGCTTCGAAAGGAGGGAGCAGAGATCTGAAATGTAACACGGAGGCCGGGAGGGGGTTCGACGTGGAAACAGGGCCAGATGGCGCCTCACAGCGAGTCATGGCTGATGGTGTGAGAGTAACTCAGACCCCAAGGCAGGATTACAGAGTCGGAAGAGCAGAACACCGTTCAGATTCCGCTCGCAGGTGGTTCAAAAGTCACCTTTCCCCCGGCCCCGCCCCTTCGGCTCAGGAAACAATTTCAAATTGTTTCCACCACTGCAGTGTCTCCCCGCCCTTCCCTGGGCTGCCCCACGCTTCCTTCGAAACCGAGATACATTTTTTTCCTGCTCTTTATAGCTACCTCTATTCTCCCAGTCATTTTTTTCCTTTTGTTTTCTTAGTATCACCTCGTATGTATTTTTACAATAACATGAATTGTGATTTTATGTTTATTTTGTCTCTCCAATCAGTGAGTTCCCTGTATATGTTATTTGTCTCATAATTATAGATGCTTAATAAATTGTTGAATAAATGAATAAGTATTTTTCTTGTGTGTACTTCATTGCTCACCTATATGCTCTAAACCTCTAGGGAGCATCTGAAAATGTATGGAAGCATTATATTTTGTTTGAAAGGCTGATGAGGGCTGCAGGTATTTGGATGCCTAAATTCCAAGAATGCCAAATACACTGCAATGGGTGGGACACTGTCTAGAGTGAATAATTTTTCTTCCCAAACATGAAAAGGGCTATTGAAAACACTGGTCTAAACAGTGCTAAGCAGATAGCAGCTGCTATCAAAGACAACTGTTGAGGTGGGTAAAGGGTTTCTCAGCTAACAACAGGCATGGTATAGCCCTACTTGAGGAGCAGATTCGGGCTGGAAGTAGTTTTCAGGTACCCTGGGGCAGGAGAGGAAACGATGGGGGAGTGGTGGAAAAGGGAATGCCAAGTGATTTGAGTTCTGCTGTTGACACTATTACTTATTAAATGAAACCAGGATGCTCTTTCTTCCCCCAAAATGTAAATTACACAATTGGACAGATTTGAATATAATCAGCTACTTTTTAGATTCTTAATCTCTTGTTAGTTGCATGAAGAGTAGTCAACATAGATATACCTCTCTAGCTTTCCTAAGCAGAGGAAATCGTTCAGCACAGGAATTTTTTTTTTAGTCTGACACAATGATGATAAAGATACAGACATGGTTTCCGGGTCTATTACAGGTGCTGTTACAGTGTGTTATCTTTGTATCTCCTCTCCAGTCCCTCCCTCAAAACACACACCAGAAAATACATCCCTTGAGAAAATGTCCATTTATTATTTATCTTTGTGAACCTAATGACTAACGATATTTCGGATCCCAACATAACGCTTAATAAATAGTTGTTGAGCAGATGCTTGAGTACAGTATTTTAAGTTTTCTGTAACAAAATTAAAAAGTGATCAATTTATCAGTAGGCTGTCATATGGAAACAAACCGCCAGGTGGCACCAGAGTATTTGAAGTAAGTGCATTTAGCTCTACTTGCTCTAAAACAATGATGGGATAGTGTTTTTTTTTTTGTTTGTTTTGTTTTTAATGCATATTATTGATTGACTAATGATGTGGACCACCATTTTATGGGACCAGGTTATTTGGATATCTTCTAGTCTCTTGCCTATTTCTTACTGGGTCGATCTAGCTAGCTGGCTATGTATTTGTATTTGAAAGAACTAGTCTTTCGTTGGTTCTATAGGTTGCAAGTATATTCTCCCACTGTGTGGCTTGCCTCTTTGTTAACGATGTCTTTTGAAAATCAGAACATCTTGATTTGATTTTATTGAAGTTTAGTGTATTAAGTTATTCCTTTTTGATTATTGCTTTTTATCAGTGGTTAGTTTTTTAAAAACCTTTTTAACATCTCTTGTGTTATTTTGAAGAAGCTTTATTTGTTTGACTTTTAAATGAAATTGATTTTTGTGCATGGTTTAAGATTGAAGTCAGGAATAATTTCTTCTTGCATATCATTATTCAATTTACATAGCACTATTTGTTGAAAAGGCTCCTACCCCATTGCTAGGTGGTAACATAATCTTGATTCCAAGTTCCATTTATGTATTGATTTATTTCTGGACTGTGTATTCTACACTAAAAATAGGCAAACTTCTCTAGTGTCAGATAGTAAATATTTTAAATTTTTGGATCATATGCACTCTGTCACACCTACTCAACTCTTTCACAGTAGCGCAGAAGCAGTCAAAACAATGATGAGATAGTGTTCTTTTTTAGATTTATACATAAACGACTTAATAAAATTATGATTAATAATTTAAATTTCAGGTGTTTTCTGGGTGCTGTTTTGCTCCCAAATGTGAGAGCACACAGAGTAAGCATTTTAAAAAACAAAACTGTGGATCAAGTGAGAAATGGAGAGCCAGAGAAGGAATGTGTAGGAAAGGCTGGTGGAAATGGCTACTTTGCTCGAAAGAATGCAAAATACATATATATATATATATATATATATATATATACGTGTATCTATACACGTACTGTATCTGTACACACATATTCATTTATTATATATATTCATATATATAATATTTACATATATTTTATATAATGTATATAACATATACATTATAGAATATATCTATTCTGTTCTTTTTTTTATATCGATTCTTTTTTACCTATCTATCTATCAAAGCAGAACATTTTCTTCAAAGGAAGCAGCCTGGGCTGTTTTGTGCCTTCAAGCCTCTTCTGGAATGGGCCCCCGTCTCACATTCCTTTCTAGACTCCACTCAGAAACCCCTTTCTTTGTGAAGCCCTTCCTGATATCTCTCCCAAGGAAAAAAATTATTATTGGCTTCGTTGTCTGTGGAGCATTGTTTCCTTATGCACATTTCTATCAGTATCTAGGCCTCCTAAGTGCACATAGTATTTACTTTGCTACCCGCCCTCTTTTATTTAATTGTGAATCCTCTGAGAAAGGAATTGTATCTTATTTGGTTTTGTCTCCCAGAGCCTGGCCCATAATAGAAACCTAAGAAATGCTCTGTGAATGAATATCAGGCCTTCCATGCTGAGAGAACACTATGGAAAAAAATGCACAAGACAGAGAATATACTTATTTTTTAATTTATTTTTTTATTTACTTATTTTTTAACATCTTTATTGGAGTATAATTGCTTTACGATGGTGTGTTAGTTGCTGCTGTATAACCAAGTGAATCAGCTATATGTATACATACATCCCCATATCCCCTCCCTCTTGCGTCTCCCTCCAACCCTCCCTATCTACCCCTTTAGGTGGTCACAAAGCACCGAGCTGATCTCCCTGTGCTATGCGGCTGCTTCCCACTAGCTATCTATTTTACGTTTGGTAGTGTATATATGTCCATGCCACTCTCTCACTTTGTCCCAGCTTACCCTTCCCCTTCCCCATGTCCTCTAGTCCATCGGAGAATGTACTTAAATTGTGGTCCAAAATGTCAACATTTTCTGGCTAATGTTGATCTCCATCACATTTGATCAATAATGGTGATCATGAATTTATGAATTCATTATGGTTTTTACTAACGTTAATAATAGGAAAATTGTCATTAAATGGTTACTATTCTTCCTATTTCTTGTGGTGTGGGGTGGAAGAAACTAATCTTAACCGATATGAAGATTAGATAGATAACCATTGTCTTAGCCATTTTGCACATGAATTTGTACAACTCTCTCATGTCCCCATTTACTGCACCTATAAACCAGATCAATTAATACTAGACTCAACACTGATCCTTCCATATGCTGGTTGCTACTCCTTCATCAGTTAGGAGCTTAGACCTCTAGTTTTTTTTAAAACCCCTGTTTACAAACCTTCTGCTTATTTTCAAATAATGCAGCAATGTTAGAATACCGAGCCAACAAGACTTAATTTTCAGGAACCAAATGCTTATCTAAATAAAGATACAGTATCTTGGAGATGTGAACTAATGAATACCTTTGTGAGTAGTTTGGTTTCTTTGAAGTAAAGTTTGTAAAGTAATTAACTTTGCATTATATAAAATTGGAATTGTATTTTAGTGGCAATATTGTAACAAACATAGCATTTTTTAATTTTTACACAATTTTTCAAGGTTACACTCCATTTACAGTTGTTACAAAATATTGGCCATGTTCCCCATGTTGTAAAATACATCCTTATAGCTTATCTTGCACCCAATACAATCACAGTATGTTAATTTCCATTTTAAAGGTGGAAAATGGAATTGACCAAGATCTCATTTCTGCTACAAACCATTACATTAGAGAAACCAAACACGCACACACTCTCTCTCTCTCTCTCTCTCTCTCTCTCTCTCTCTCTCTCTCTCTCCCTCTCCCTCTCCCCCTCTCTCCCCCTCTCTCCCCCTCTCTCCCCCTCTCTCCCCCTCTCTCCCCCTCTCTCCCCCTCTCTCCCCCTCTCTCCCTCTCTCTCTCCAGTAATTAAGACCTTTAGTGACTTGAGCTTAAAGGCAGGTGATGATAATGCATTCTGACCAAACACAAAAAGTCTCCCTGGGCAAACTGAGAGGCAGTGTAGAATCTGTCCTAGTGCACTACCCTTGCATTTCTTAGATTTTACTTAAGTTTTCTCCAATTAAAAAGTTATATGAGCTACTTGACATAGGAAATCTAGAAGAGATAGAAACATTGTCTATCTCTTAAAGAGCCATCCTTGTTTTCCCTGGCACTATGGACAAAACTCCTTTTTATTCCTCAGAACATCTTATTTGGAATTTGTAAATAAAATTTGAAAAATATACAGCAGAATCTTAAAACTGTGCATGTAAATCATTCCCCTAAATGTGAATAACTTTGAATGCCACATATTTCACATTGATTTCAATTTATTCTTCCCAGAAACAATCCTGTGCAGGCTCCCTCCTCCTTGTATCTCTCCCCCTTCCCTCTCCCCCCCTCCCCGGGAACATACGTACCTATTTTAGTCATTTCTTCCATGCTTTATGTAATCTTTTAGAATCTGTTTCTCTGTGCATGAGTCATGTATCACTATGATGAACCATTTTCTCAACCTCCAGTCCTACTGTTTTTTCTTTTATTAGCAAGGTGTTTTGGAAATCTCACTCCTAGAACACACATGGTTGAGTTATAAAGGCGCCCTCTCCTTCATGTCACTACATTTTGTTCTCTGCCTATCCCGTTGGCTGGTTTCCGGATTAATACCATGTTAGCACCCAGTGGCCACTTATTGAATGCTTGATTAATGAGTGAATGCACCATTTGCCATGTTGTTGAATTAAAGACTTTGAGAAGAGAGTAATTGCCACCTATACATGTCTTGACTCCTTATTTTGCCTACGTAAGTATCAAAAAAAAAACGGGTTATTTCATATATTTATTTCATATTTTCTCAGTACCTAGCAGAGTTTCTTGCCCACACTATGTATGATAATGTTCTTTACCATCTCTGGTTCTGTAACTGAGTTTGAATCTTGGTTCTACCATTTATTAGCTGCATTAACCATTCTTAAGGCTCAGTCCGCATTGTGAAACGCAGAGAATAATAATACCCAGCTAATAGATTTCTTCTGAAGATTAAATGAGTTAAATGACAGGAACATAATTGGTCCTGTCATCTGTTGCTGCTTAATAAACCACCCCTAAATCTTAGTGGTACAAAATGGAAACTATTGTGTTATACCCAGAAATTTAGACAGGGATCATTGAATTCTGGGGCCTCGGCTTGGAAGACACAGGTATCCAGGTGTGTGTCAAATGCTGGGGCGGAATCATAAGGAGGACTCTTTACTTAATGCCTGATTGGTGATGACTTAGGGGGCAGGCTCCCCTGTGGGTCGTCCACTGCAGCCTCTCCATCTTGTCTGTGCCTCTGACAGGGTTCCAAGAGGTCCTGTCCAGAGTGGTGTCTGGAAAGCAAGTGTTTCAAGAGAACCGGGTGGAAGATACGTAGCTTTTCTGACCTAGCCTCAGCTGTCAGATAGAGTCACTTCCTTTATATTCTTCTGAGTGCACGCTGGTCCCTAAGTCCAACCTAGATCCTAAGTAAAGAGGGATCAGACTCCACCTAGGAGTGGACGAGGTCACATTGCAGGGCAACCCGCTGGGGAGGATATTATTGCTGTCATCTTTGCTTAATGCATTCTGTCTACACAATGCTTGGTAATACTGACTGATCAAAAAACATTTTTCCATTATCGTAAATGGTGATATATCATCGAAGTGTATATTTGTGCATATTTTTGCATTTATAGGATTAGCAATGGGCTCTAAATTTATCGTGCATTCAGAGTTCAGCACCTGGGATGGTGACTCACACAGTTGGCTCTCGATCACTGTCAGTTGAATGAATGTCAATGATTTGGTGACTGAGCTGGTTCTATGTCCTGATCATACTTTTGGCTTCTTGATCTCCGGTACTACTGATACCTTTTCCTGGAATGAACTACAAGTTTGGCCACTGTAGATTCACTGTAGATCTCCGGTACTACTGATACCTTTTCCTGGAATGAGCTACAAGTTTGGCCAACTGGGTGAATGGTACCCAGTTCTAGGCTGCGTCTTCCCTTCCGCACATGGCAACATTGTGTGTAGGCTTCAGCCTTTTGGATCCGAGAAGGAAAAAATGTGCTGGTTTAGACAAGTTTTTACTATACATGTGTGGCAAATCTGTCTTGGTCTCCTTTGCTAGTTCCTTGTCTTCTTAACTTCTAACAGGAGTGCCCCAGGACTGAGTCCTTGCACCTATTTTGTTCTCTACCTAAACTCCCTGACTTAGTGATCTCGTCCAGTGCCATGGCCTTAAAAACCAACTGTCTATCATCTATCTATCTATCTATCTATCTATCTATCTATCTATCTATCTATCTATCTATCTATCTATGTCTATCTATCTAATTCTGTCTATCTATTTCTATCTATCTATGTCTATCTATCTATCTGTCTTCTAGGCTATTTTCAACAGAGCAGTCAGAATAATTTTTTAAAAATATAAACTAGCTCATGTTACTTTTTTGTCCAAAACTTTGTTATCTTACTCAGTATCTTCCTATCTTGGACAAAAGTCAAAGTTCTTATAATGGCCTAAAAGGCCCTACAAACACACATACACACACAAACACACAAACACGCACACATCCCCATCTGGCCTCCTTTCTAGTTTTCTCCCCTGTACTCTTCACCATATCTATACTGTCCTCCTACCAAGCATGCCTACATCAGGGCCTTTGCAATTATTGTTCTTTTTCCTGGATTTCTCTTCTTCCAGAAAACCACGAGACTGGCTCACTCATCTCCAAGCCATTGTACAAATGTCACCTTTTCATTGAGATCTTCCAGACCATCCTATTTACATCACAACACTCCATCAGTCCCCATCATTCTGCTCTGTTTTATTTTTCCCCACAGCACTTTTCCCCCATCTGACACAGTATTTATTCATTTATCTTCTTTATTGTTAATTCCTTCACTGGAAAGCAAGTGCTATGAGGGCAAGGATTTTATCTGATTTGTTTACCTTATTGTCTCCCAGTTCCAATCACAGTGCCTCTCCTAGACACTCAGGAAATATTGGTTCGATCAGTCAATAAGTTAATAATGTATAAAATATTATAATATCTTTTATTCAAATGAAGTAAAATAATTTACCATCTATCAGCTATTTATCAAAAATAATACCCATCAAAAACACTCAATATGTATTTTTATTTATCAGCTGGATTTTCTGAGTATCCTAAGTTTATCTCAGGTTATTTTGCTTCCCTAAGAGCCTCAACAGGTCGCAAGTCCCTTATTAACAGCTTTGTGCGCACTGATGAAGCTTCTCTAGTGAAATAACTTAAACATTAGGAGTCATTTTAGATCCTAGGAGAATCTGGCTCAATTTGTATCTTCATTTTAAATATATTATTATTAAAAATAAAAATTCCCCATATCACTTTGGGAGATATGACCATGTACTTTTAAAATACTATCTTGTAAATTATTTTTAACAAGTACAGGGAAATGTAGGGACTTCAACTGTAGGCCAAATGCAGAACAAGTCAGGTCGAAGTTGTAGTCAGTATTATCAAATTATAAATGTTCTGGTCTTACAAATAGGATTCATGCAAGACTACATAGCCAAGTGTAAGTTGGTTTTTCTTGCACACACATAAGATCACGAATATAACTTAACAATCTTCTAAACCTAGGCTAGTAACAATTGTGAATTATGGGCATCATAAAATTTAGATGCATAATCTGGCCATGTGCTTGGTTTTTCCAAATTTTGTATGAAGAACTGTGTAAATACTGCTGTTGTTTACTGAGCTCTCCTACAGATGACTTACTTTATCTCTGTAGATTTCTCTTCACAGTCAGAGGAAAAAAAACAAAAAAAAACACCCAAACCCGTATGTCTTCTTTTAAAGGTAAACTGTTTTGCTATCTTTAAAAGATATTTATTTCGTTCTGTCACTTTTCCTTAACTTTCAATTCAGTTGTCAATTTTGTGATACATTACTTGAAAAAGCTGAATTTAAATTTGAGTTGTTAGACATGATTGGTTAAAAAAATAGGAATATTGAGAATTGAATAAACATTTATGGACGGGTTTATTTATAATCACAAAACTCGCATTATAGAATACATTTGCATGTATATTTATATAGTATAAGTAATTTTCTGCGACGTTAGGAAAGCTTCTTAGCGAGATATATTTAATAGGGTGAATGTAGGGTGAACAAATCCTAATTCAGAAGGGATTATGCCCTGTGGGAGTAGTGTCCTCTGGCAGATGATGGGCTCATAACAGAACCCCTCATGCCGTAGGACTCACACAATCTAAACTGGATTCGGATTGTATAAACACACTTGGAAAAGTGATGGGGCTGAATGGCTCACTAGGGGTCTCCCTGAGCAGGAACTGGGAAGGCTCCTGGGACATGGCCCATAATAAGCAAACGTGAAGCCAGACGTGGTGAGCTGCACTCAGCAACAAAGCCTTGATGATCTTAGGGGAGCAGTGGTCCTGAGTTCAGAGTGGTGGCTGGCGCATGCATCCAGTGCAGGTCGATGGCCTGTGTCTGGGACTAGGAGAAGAGTAAGCAAAGACTGAACCGTCTGTACTAAAAATATTTTAAAATATGAATGGACAGACAGCATTCCCTTGGGATTCCTAAGTCACAAGGAGATGAGAGGCATTGAGCCCTTTACCAGAGAACACTGCACATTTCTGAAAGGCATCTGGAGAACCCAGAGGAGACACTGCTGTCCCATGAGAATGTGCAAAGCAGCATCTCACGGCTGCTCCTTGAGCAAAATCCTTGGGATTCTCAGAAATATTTTGAATAGGTGGCCTTTGCAAGTGTTTGGAGTCCTACGAGGGAAGTATAGCAAGAGCTGGGAGAATTTGGGTTGATGTTGTTCACAGGACCCTATGTGTCCTCGTGGGTTGGTCAGGCCTAAGGAGACTCGCGTGACACTAAAATCACAATGGCAATTTCTCATCAGGGGATTACACATGAGGGTTCAGCAGTTGGCCATGTCTGGCATGTAAGAGTTGCTCAACAGGGACTTCTGTGGTGGTGCAGTGGTTGAGAATCCGCCTGCCAATGCAGGGGAAACGGGTTCAAGCCTTGGTCGGGGAAGATCCCACATGCTGCGGAGCAACGAAGCCCATGTGCCACAGCTACTGAGCCCACGTGCCACAACTGTTGAAGCCTGTGCACCTATAGTCCACAACAAGAAACGCCACCGCAACAAGAAGCCCATACACTGCAACGAAGAGTAGCCCCCGCTCAGCACAACTAGAGGAAGCTTGCACACAGCAATGAAGACCCAATGCAGCCAAAAATAAATAAATAAAAAATTTATATATTAAAAAAAAGAGTTGTTCAACGAAAGTTCATTGGATGGATGAATATTTAGATATAATGGGAGTGCTCCAGACAAATCTACCTACTTTGGAATGCAAGGCTTCTATTCTAGGGGCTCAGTATGAAATGAGCTCTGAGACTAGTTCTGCCATCTTGGTTCTGCCCTCTCTATGATTACTTTTCCTCAGGGGAATATTAAATGGAGGCTTTGTGACGATCCCACTGGATAGTCATTTTGCCTGGTGCAGTGCAATGGGAAAAGCGCTCCAGAAGGGTCTGTGCTTTTATCACTCCCCTTTCTGTTCTTTCTTTAGGTCCTAAAGAAAGAACATTAAATCCCTCATTCCCTTAAATCCAAGTACTCAGTGACTCTGTATCCTCCTTTCCTTCAAATCCAATATTAATTAATTTATATTAACATATTCATGCTGTTCATATTTAACAGTAATATACATTCCCCCATTCTTTCTTACCCTTTAAAAAATAGTTTTATTGAGATATAATTTACATACCATGAAATTCACATCATAAATGTGCAATCCAATAATTTTAGTAAATTTACAGAGTTGTTCCTCTTTGACCAAAATCCAGTTTTAAAACCTTTCCATTTCTCCCAAAAGTTCCCTTGTGCCTGTTTACACTAAATTCTTGTTTCCGCTCAGCAATATACATTTAAGCACATATATTACGTCCTTCACAGGTAATTACATTTATCCTCTGTTTTAATAAAGTTTCAGCTATTAAAGAAGAGATGTTGAGAGAACGAATCGTTATTAACCAAAGAGGCTGAAATCAGATAGCATGGTGACTACTTATACTTTTTAAGTGTTCCCTTAGTACTTCAGTTGTAAGTGTCTGAAATCTGTCCTTTTCTGATGACATCTGACAGGTATCTTTAGCTGTCTGCCTGGGGTCATATTCCGAGGCACCTGTGGTGCTGGGGAGGATGCAACCTACCCAGTAATAATACCACGGTGGGTTGCTGAGAAAGCCTCGTGGCTCTGTAGAGTGGAAAGAAATGGGTTTATCCCTGTCTTTGCCATTTAGTGACTCTGTGATATTGGATAAACTTATGGTGTCACTGAACCTGTTTTCTCTTTTGTAAAGTGGGAAATAATATTTATTTTTCTTTTATTGCTGCATAGGATCGTTATACCAGTGAAGGGAATGTCTCTGAAAGCACCTTATAAATAAAAATCCCTACACATAAGTTAGTTTTTTCCTTGTCATCGTTAAGGTTAAGACCAACTGTGTCTTCAGTTAACTCCTTTTACCAAAGCTCTAAAGCTGAGTTGATAAATAAATAAGGGAAAGTATTTTTCATCTGCTTAAACTCTGAGGTTCATTGGGTACATGGGTCAAAAGTAATTAGTACCCATTAGAATTACATTTTTGCGTCACTTGAATGACCGAAATCTTAATGATAGTAGTGCATGTAGAGAATTTATTGAAAGTTTAACATAATTCTACCTTTAAGTCCCAGATATCTAACATTTGACTCTCCCTGATGAAATTTGCCAAGAACGTTCATCCTTTCACTTGAGAAAGAATTTTAAGTTGCCGGTGGCGCTCAGCAGGCAGCCTCCTACACAATGATATTGCAGTTTTACTCTCTGTCAAGGTTAAAAGCTTAATGCTATCTTGTCTTACAGGGTAGAAGCAAGCTATTCGAATTGTCTTTAAGTGCAAAGAAATAGAAAGAGGAATTTATGAAATGCTTCAAATCCCACTTCTCAAACATCTTTTCTATCAGATTCTTCTGCTTTTGAATGGAACCCGTTGTTGTTAAACCACCTGAGCCTGCATCCCTAAGCGCTCTTCCTCGCAGGCTTGGTAGAGAAAAGACTGATTCTTTGCAGGAATGCATTGCACAGCTTGAAAGGATTGAACACTGTAGGTTTTATGTTCTATGTAAGTATTAGTTCCTGTTAGGATGCCATATTTAGCGGGTCAGCCGTCTTGGTATTGTTTGCAAAGGATAGGCTCATTCAAAAGAGCTGAATTTAAAAGTAGGTGGAGACATCAATAAGAATTTCTCAAATACAGGTTTATCACAATCATGGGCTCCATTGTTCTTTATTAAAACTAAATCAGAGATGAATAATGGATAATAAATAACTTAATTCTCCCTTTTGTTTGTCCATTGAATTGGTAAGAGAAACTTGCATCTTTTCCCTTTCTAGGGTTTCATCTGTTATCAAATGTATCTATTTATCTATTCTCTTACTATTTGCATATTTTCATCTTGACATTGAATTGGTTTTTATTGATTAAAAAAATTTTAATTTAGAAGTACAATGTAGGGACTTCCCTGGTGGCACAGTGGTTAAGAATCTGCTTGCCAATGCAGGGGACACGGGTTTGAGCCCTGGTCCAGGAAGATCCCACATGCTATGGAGCACCTAAGCCCGTGCACCACAACTACTGAGCCTGCTCTCTAGAGCCCGTGAGTCACAACTACTGAGCCCACGTGCCACAACTACTGAAGCCTGAGCACCTAGAGCCCGTGCTCCACAACAAGAGAAGCCACCGCAATGAGAAGCCTGCGTGCCACAACGAACAGTAGCCCCCGCTCGCCGCAACTAGAGAAAGCCCGCGTGCAACAAGGAAGACCCAACGCAGCCAAAAATAAATAAATAAATTTATTTTTAAAAATAAATAAATTTGTTTTTAAAATAAATAAATTTGTTTTTAAAAATAAATAAATAAATTTATTTTAAAAAATAAATAAAATAAAAGTACAGTGTAAATGGTTTTCCATCACGCTGAAAAATCAAACCTTCTTATTCTGGCTTACACAGTCCTACATGATCTAACACTAGCCTAATTTTCTGACCTTAAGTTGAGCCATTCTTTTGAACAGTTAAACTCTAACCTCAATCATTTTTTCTTTTTTGCCTGTCCTTCCTAATTGAAAAATTTAGCACAAGCAGTTGCCTCTTTCTGGAATGTTCATCACTCTAATCATGCCATTGCTACTGCTGCAGGTTCAGTTTCCCAGGAAACAGGCTCTGAAGTGGTAATTAGGATGTGGGGAGTTTGTTAGGGAATGCTCTTGGGATCAACATTGTGCAAGGGAGGAAGGCAAAAGCGGGGGCAGAGAGAAAGTAGGCTGCATCACAGCCTCAGTAAAGGCATCAGGTGACCCCAGGGGGAACTTGCAGGCTGGGTTGGCCCCTCAGAATTGTCTGGAGTTGGGCTGAGGGGCCAGGCCTTTACTCTCCATCTTTTTTTTTTTTCACCTGTTTATTGGAGTATAATTGCTTTACAGTGTTGTGTTAGTTTCTGCAGTATAACAAAGTGAATCAACTATACATACACATATATCCCCATATCCCTTCCCTCTTGCATCACCCTCCCACCTTCCCTATCCCGCCCCTCTAAGTGGTCACAAAGCACAGAGCTGATCTCCCTGTGTGATGCGGCTGCTTCCCACTAGCTATCGATTTTACATTTGGTTGTTACATATGTCAATGCTACTCTCTCACTTCAACTGTTTCCCCTTCCCCCTCCCCGTGTCCTCAAGTCCATTCTCTAAGTTTGAGTCTTTATTCCTGCCCTACCTCTAGGTTCATCAGTACTGTATTTTTAGCTTCCATATATATGTGTTGGCATACTGTATTTGTTTTTCTCTTTCTGACTTACTTCACTCTGTATGGCAGTCTCTAGGTCCATCCACCTCACTACAAATAACTCAGTTTTGTTCCTTTTTATGGCTAATATTCCATTGTATATATGTGCCACATCTTCTTTATCCATTCATCTGTCGATGGACATTTTGGTTGCTTCCATGTCCTGGCAATTGTAAATAGTGCTGCAATGAACATTGTGGTACATGACTCTTTTTGAGTTATGGTTTTCTCAGGGTATATGCCCAGTAGTGGGATTGCTGGGTCATATGGTAGTTCTATTTTTAGTTTTTCAAGGAACCTCCATACTGTTCTCCATAGTGGATGTATCAATTTACATTCCCACCAACAGTGCAGGAGGGTTCCCTTTTCTCCACACCCTCTCCAGCATTTATGGTTTCTGGATTTTTTGATGATGGCCATTCTGACTGGTGTGAGGTGATACCTCACTGTGGTTTTGATTTGCATTTCACTAATGATTAATGATGTTGTATTCTCCATCTTTAACAGTTATTGAAGGAAAGCTGCTCTTGGAAAGGATGTGATCTTGGCCAAGGCTGCTCTCTCCAGTGAGGAAAATTTGCAGAGAGGGCTAACCACTGTTACAAAATCAGCTGAGACATAGTAAACATTTTAAGTTTATTTGAGCAGAAATAAATTTGAATTTGGCAGTGCCAAACTTGAAGAAGTTAGGAGTGTTCCACCAGTGGGAGCTGGGGAGAGTTTTTTGTAGAGGAAAGGCCAAAACAAAGTAAGAAAACTGTTGGTTGGCGAGAGCTCAAATCCTAGTTGCCTGCTTGTGACTGGTTGTTCTTAGGCTTTAATTTTGTAAACTTGAGGCATTTACAGCCTTAGATTTTGGTTGCTTTCTTAGGCTGCCACGGCATTAGAGCCACCTCCGTCCAAAGGCCTCCTCATTTAATTAATTTAACTCAACTAGGAGCTCCCAGGCAGCAGTACTTGTAGCAGCTGGGGAATATATGTCAGTCCTCAGGGAACTCTGGGTGGTCCATCACAGGGTCCAGACCAGCTGTCTGACCTGATGATTCAGATCTCAGCCTAAATATCACCTATTCAGAAGGGCTTTCTTGATCACTGTGGAAGACGCACCCTAAGGCAGCCTCCAATGAGTCACTCTTGTTTCTTCCCCTCCGGTTGAGTGTCGGTGGAAGCTGTGACTTGCTTCTCACGGACAGAATATGGCAAACAGGATGGGATGCCACGCCCATGGTTACATTATGTTACGCAAGGTTTTATCTTGGCAGACTGGACCGAGAGAGGCTCACACTGGCCTTGCTGTGAGCTGCCTGTGGAGACAGCCACGGGGCACAGAAGGTAGCCACCTCTAGGACCTGGGGCTGCTTAGAGCCGATAGCTAGTAAGAAGCCGGTCTCCCAGTCACAGAGCTCCGAGGAAACTAGTTTTGCCAGCCCTCTAGTGAGCTTGGAGGAGGGCCCCAAGCTCCAGAAATAAGGCAGCTTGGCCGACACCTTGACTGCAACCTTGTGAGACCCAGGGAGAGGACCCAGGAAATCTGACCCATGGAAACTGAGATAGTAAGTGAGTGTTGTTTTAAGTTGCTAAATTTGTGGCAATAGAAAACCGAAACAGTCATGCAATCTAAAGTCTACACACTAAGATATTCCCTATCGTATATCTCTGTTTCAATTCTCTGCATTATATTTAGAGCCATATGATATTTTGTGATCTACATGTTATCTGTTTCCCATCACCAGAATGGAAGCAACCTGCAGACAGTTTCTTGTCTTATCTATAGTTTTGTTTCTACGTCACTTCCCATCAGTTTAATTCTCTTTTAATTACTGCATAGCATCGCATACTATGGATGCATTGTCACTTATTTAATATTTCTTTGATAACATTTAGGTAGTTTCCATTTTTAAACAGCATCACCATTATTCAACAGTCGTTCAATTTCTTCTTTACATACACTTTCATGTAAGTATATTCATGTGAATATATCCATGGATAATAGATCCTAGAAATGGAATTGCTAGAGGAAAAGTGCTGTGCGTTAGATTTCCACCGATTTTTCTTACCTGAGCGGTTTCAGTAATTTTTGGGGGGATCGTGTCACCTCCCGGTCTTCCTCAGTCCTCCATCCCTCAGACTTTTAGTGTTTCACTGACATGTCTCTGATCATGCAATAAATAACCTTAAAACTTCCAGTGTTTCCTTATAGTCTAAGAAATAAAGTCTCAGCTCCTTAGTCTGGAATTACAGCTGCTTCTGTATGTTCTTAACCTTCCAGCCTCACATGGAACTGTCTACCTCCCATGCTTTATTAGTGAGTTTATGGGAAGATCTTCTGTTCTCTAAGCATCCCTGGCACTTTGTCTTCTCTGTGTCTTACTCTTCCCTCCCCTAGGGGGAAGAGTGTCTTCCTGCCCCTCACCCTTTTATGTAGCTCAAATGCTGTCTCTTCTGATTAAATATTTCTTGAGTTTCCTAGTCTTTGGTAATGCTTTTATATTTGTAGTTTTTTTTAATAGTTCACAAATACTTTACATGTTTATTATATTCTTTAATTCCTAAAACAGTCCTTTGAAACAGGTAATAAGATGTGTTTTGCAGATGAGCAGGTTGAGTTTAGAGAGCTTAAACAATTTACCTAAATCACGCTGCTTTTTGAGGGGCAGTGCTGTAATGCAGAACCTTCTGACTTCAAATCGAGTGTACAGACCACTAGGCCACGGCTGCCTTTCTTTCTTCCAAATCCCTGCAATTCTGTACCTGGGCTGGTCTAGCCTTTGGTGCTTATTCAATTACAATGTACATTTTAAATATTATTTTTGTTATCACATATTCCCTTCTAGAGCATAAGCTCCTTGAAGTCAGGAACTTCTCTTAATTTAATTTTTGAAAAATTTCCCACCACTTCTTATTGTCCCAGGTATGTTTAGTTAGTGAGCAAAGATGAACGATTCAATTACATATCCATTGCATTCAATGGGGAAAGAAAGTCATATTTGGACAGAGAAAAGCCTGTTTGAGTCTGGCCAGACCAAGCTCATTTTTGGGTTCTGTGCTTGGGTTTGCATCCCACCAGCATCCGCGATGTGCTGCCTCCCCGCGCAGGGTCTGTGTGCACTTGGTCCACAGGCACCCAAGCACATGGCTTAACCAGTATTTTCACAGACCAGTTTTTAAAAGGTGTATGTAGTACATTTTAAAAATACCACCTGATTATCATTCATCAGTCTGATGAACTCGGCAGAGATTTTAGCCATGCTGAGACTTTGATCTTCAGCAGATCGAAGGTCAAATCCTCTCTCCCTCCCAGTGTCAGAAGTTTTGCTGGGGACAGGTCAGGCCAAGGCTGTTCCCTGATGCATGGGTTTCTTCTTCTGTTTTCACACGAGAACTAGCAACTCACTAGTTTACAGAGAAATCTGTAAAACCACCAATGCATGCTCAGACACAAACCCATGGACCAAACTGAAAAGTGAAGATAAGTATATATTTGCTTGCATAAATATTTTAAATATTAATTTTTTTCATTCTCTTAAGAATTCTTGACATATTAATTCCCCCTTACAGCCATGCTGTCAAAGATTATTCATCTTGATAAGAAAACTGATTCTCAGTGAAATCAAGATGAAGTCATGAATTAATTACTGCTTATATGTAGACCAATATTTTTTCTGTCTTTTCAGTCCCCAGTGTTCTGGCTGACAATTGGATAAAAGAAATTGTTGGAGGTTATGGCCAGATCTTAAAGGTCAGGGCATGTTAAACACTTGTGAACAAGCCTCTCTTTTTTCCTCAATAGTAATATACTATTCTAAGCCTTCCTCATAATTTAGTTTGCTGTTAAATTACAAAAGTAGTATTTATTTAAAAAAATAGATATCTTTCCAACAATACTGAAGACATAAAAGGTGGAAGTCTCCACTGTCCCCCTAACTTTTATTTCCATGAGTAGTAACTGTTAACATTTTGGGTTATATATTTCCAGATGTGAGAGAGTAAGTGTGTGTAAGACATATTCACACTAGTCCACTATTCTGCAAACTATTATTTTCTTTCCAGAATATATCATGGATCCCTTCCATGTTCATACATAGTTTCCATCTTCCAGATCCCTCTGGCTACAGGTTGACTTTTACACAGCTTCCTCTGCAAGACTGGCCTTGTTTATATTCATCATATTTACTTGCCCACCCATCCGGGAAAGACTGTGGTCAGAGGTGAGGCAGTGTGCGTGGCAGTATCCACATTACCCTGAGGATCCTGGTGGGGCAAGCTTCTTGCCCTTTGACCCCACCTTGTTTGAGTGCAAAATGACCTTTCCTAGCAATAGACTGATCACCCTTAATATTTGAGAGTAAGCTGTAAAACAAAGTAGAATGTTTTTCTTTTTAATTATTGATTACTGAGTTAAACCATCCTCTGGACACTTCTCTGGTGATTTGGAAGGAAAGGTCTTTAGCCTGTCAATTGCATTTTCATTTCATAGCATTAATTAGGGGTTTCTAATGGCCTGCATATTTTTTTAATAGACTTTATTTTTTAGAGCAGTTTTAGGTTCACAACAAAAATAAGAAGGTACAAGGAATTCCCTGGTGGTCCAGTGTTTAGGACTCTGCATTTCCACTGCTGGTGGCCCAGGTTCAATCCCTGGTTGGGGAACCAAAATCCTGTAAGCCGCTCAGCGTGGTCAAAAATAAATAAATAAAAATAAAATAAAATTTTAAAAAAAGGTGCAGAGATTTTTCCTATACCTCCTCTGTTCTCACATGCATACTCTTGTCTATTATCAACATCTCCCATCAGAGTGGGACATATGTTAAATCTGTGGACTTATATTGACACATTACTGTCACCCAAAGTCCACGGTTAACATTACAGTTCATTCCTGGTATTGTACATTCTATGGGTTTGGACAAATGTTTAATGATACGAATACAGTAGCTTCTAGTATCATATACAGTAGCTTCACTGCCCTAAAAATCCTCTGTGCTCCATCTAGTCATCTGTCTCTCCCTCCCATCCCTGGCAACTACTGATCTTTTTAACTTCTCATAGTTTTGCCTTTCCCAGAATGTCACATAGCTAAAATCATACTTCTTTCACTTAGTAATATGCATTTAAGTTTCCTTGTCTTCTCATAGCTTCATAACTCATTTCTTATTAGTGCTGAATAATATTACATTTGCTGGATGTACCACAGTTTATCCATTCACCTGAAGGACCTCTTGTTTGCTCTCAAGTTTGGGTAGTTATGAGCCAAGATGTTATAAACATGCATGTGCAGGTTTTTGTGTAGACATAAGTTTTGAACTCCTTTGGGTAAATACCAAGGAATGCTACTGCTGCATCCTATGGCAAGAATAGTTTTGTAAGAGACTGAGGAACTGCCTTCCAAAGTGTCTGTACCATTTTGCATCCTTGCCAGAAATGAATGAGCGTTCCTGCTGCTCCACATCCTCATCAGCGTTTGCTGTTGTCAGTATTCTGGATCTGGGCTATTTTAATGGGTGTGCAGCAGTATTTTGTTTTAATTTGCATTTCCTTGATGACGTATGACGTGGAGCATATTTTCATATGCTTATTTGCCATCTGTGTATCTTCTTTTTGTGAGGTGTCTGTTAAAGTCTTTGGCCCATTTTGTAAGTGGGTTGTTTGTTTTCTTATTATTGAGTTTTACTAGGTTTTTTGGTATATTTTGGACAATAATTCTTTATAAATTATGTCTTTTGCAAATATTTACTCCCAATCTATGGCTTGTCTTTTCATTTTTTTGACAAAATCTCATGCAAAACAGAAAATTTAAATTTTAGCTTATCAATTATTTCCTTCATGAATTGTGCTTTTGGTGTTGTATCTAAAAGTCATTGCCAAACACAATATCATCTAGGTTTTCTCCAATGTTATCTTCTAGGATTTTATAATTTTACATTTTACACTTAAGTCTGTGATCCGTTTTGAGTTTATTTTTCTCAAGGGTGTAATGTCTGTGTCTAGATTTTTTTTTTTTTTTCATGTGGTGGTCTAGTTGTTCCAGCACCATTTGTTGAAAAGACTATCTTTGCTCCATTGTATTGCCTTTGCCCCTTTGGCAAATATCAGTTGACTATATTTATGGGTCTATTTCTGGGCTTTCCATTCTCTCCTGTTGATCTCTTTGTCTATTCTTTTGCCAATACACACTGTCTTGATGACTGTAGCTTTACAGTAACCCTTGAAGTTGGGTACTGTCAGTCTTCCAACTTTGTTCTTCTCCTTCAATATTATGTTGAGTATTTTGGGCCTTTTGCCTTTCTATATAAACTTTAGAATCAGTTTGTAAATATCCACAAAATAAGTTGCAGGGAGTTTGATTGGGATTGTGTTGAACCTATAGATCAAGTTGAGAAGAATGGACATCTTGACACTGTTGACTGCTTCCATCCATGAATATGGAATATCTTTTTATTTATGATTTCTTTCATCAAAATGTTTTAGTTTGGGCTTCCCTGGTGGCACAGTGGTTGAGAGTCCTCCTGCCGATGCAGGGGACACGGATTCGTGCCCTGGTCCGGGAAGATCCCACATGCCGCGGAGCGGCTGGGCCCGTGAGCCATGGTCACTGACCCTGTGCGTCTGGAGCCTGTGCTCCACATTGAAGAGGCCACAACAGTGAGAGGCCCGAGTACCACCAAAAAAAAAAAAAAGTTTTAGTTTTCCTCATATAGATCTTGTACATATTTTGTTAGATGTATGCCTAAGTATTCAATTTTTTTTGATGCTAATATAAATTGTATTGTGCTTTTAATTTCAAATTTCACTTTTTTCATTGTTGTTATATAAGAAAGCAATTGAACTTTTTAACCTTGTATCGTGCCATCTTGCTATAATCACTTTGGCCTACATATTTTAAGTGTCTCATCTATAAATATAATCAAATTGTTTTGATTACTTAAACATTCAGAAGATGCTGTATGTAAATTTTTTCTCATTTAATATATTCAACTATTGTGCATGTGATAAATCATGTCAAAATTTCATTTCCATTTATCTTGACTAATGAAAATTTGAAGATTTTTTGTTTTTCTGCTTTCCTACATATACGTGTATGTTTATATAGATATAGATAGATATTTATGTACATAAATAATTGTTTCTTCAAAGATATTTATATACATAAATAATTGTTTGTTCAATTAAGTAAAACTTTTAATGAACTTCTCTCGTGGTATCCTCTTCCTTTTAGGTAAAGCGTAGAGAGAAAGAACCACATATTCAAATATGGCTTGAGAGAAGTAAAAATGTCTCATAATTTAAAGGAAACATTTCAGATTAATGGAGAAGAGGTTTATTTGGTTTGTTCATTTTCATTTATGTGTTTGTAAATGTACCTTTTCTCAAATATAGTTTTTTATATATAGGGCATAACCTATTTTTTAAAGATCCCTCATGATTTTTGTTGAAAGGTGTTCTGCCTCTCTAAAAAGGAGTAAAAGTATCTTCTAGGTGTAGACTTTATTCCTTGCTCCCAGAATAGGGAATAGAAATTCTCTATTGTCAATAACATTCCAGATTGACTGCTGTTCAGGTTAAAACCTGAACAATCATCATGATTTCCCTAGGACTGTTTAATTACTGTTGACATCCAAGTTAGAAGATGTGGTTGGAATGTGTAGTTCTTCTCAAACTGTAATTTGTCTTACATTGTTTTGGATTTATGAAGGCCATGCCATTTCCTCCAGAACAGCACACAGTAAATATATGTGCCTTAACATGCACATTTAGAGATTTTTTTTTTAATTCATGTCTCTGTTTTGATTTTTGTTTTTGATTTTCAATTTCCCTTTTCAAAAGCTTTCCAGATAGTGTTTCTCCTCCAGCTCAGGGGTCAGGGAACATTTTCTTTAAAGGGTAAGATGTTGAATATTTTAGGCTTTGTGGACCAGATGGTCTCAACTGTGTCTTTGTAGTGGGAAAGCAGCCGTAGAGGGTAAGAAAAAAATTGGGCATGCCTGTGTTCCAATAAAACTTTATTTACAAAAAAAGGTAGTGGGTCAGGTTTGACTCACAGGCCTTAATTTACTGACGTCTGCTCTAGTTCAGTGTTATCCATAGTTATTACCAGTCTAGAATGAGATAAAGAGCTTCTACCATAATGTAAATCTACACAGTGCTTTCTTCACTGAGGAAGTCTTGTTATGAAAAATATGTAAGTTGAACTAATTATTATTTTGTGACAATAGTTGACTTACATTCTGCTGCAAGCTCCTTATCTCACCATGGACTGGGGTCAGTTTTTTCATCCAGCACTGGCCCAGGGAAGACACCATGAATGGCCCTGCTCAGGCTTATTCTCGTATATATCAGTCCCTGAAAACTTTGCAGTTTATGATTTGATTACATCTAGTTTTTCCAACATAGAGAATATTTTTTTCTGCTGCTTATTTTGTTGTTATTGTTGGAAATACAGCTCAAATAAAAGGCAAAAAACAGGAGTTGTGTTAAGGATCACTTAACTTCTGTAGCAGCTGTGGAAGAGTTATCTCCTCAGCACTGATGGACTTTATCACCTCATTCCCTTTATTTCCTTGATTCAAGAAATATTCATGTTGTTTTTTCTTTAAGGACAATAAGACTTTTATAGTAGATTGTTCATTGAAGGGAATATTTAGGGGTGATAATTAATTTTAACTTCTTTTAAAAAATTCATTTTATTGAAGTATAGTTGATTTACAATATTGTGTTAGTTTCTGGTATGTAGCAAAGTGATTCAGTTATATATATATATATATATATATATTCTTTTTCATATTCTTTTCCATTATGGTTTATTATAGGATATTGAATATAGTTCCCTGTGCTATACAGTAGGACCTTGTTGTTTATCCATTCTCTATGTAATAGTTTGCATCTGCTAGGCCCAAACTCCCAATCCATCCCTCCTCCCCCCTCCTCCCCCCTTGGCAACCACAAGTCTGTTCTCTATGTCTGCGAGTCTGTTTCTGTTTGGTAGATAAGCTCATTTGTGTCATATTTTAAATCCACATGTAAGTGATATCATATGATATTTGTCGTTCTCTTTCTGACTTACTTCACTTAGTATGATAATCTCGAGATCCATCCATGTTGCTGCAAATGGCGTTATTTCATTCTTTCTTATGGCTGAGTATTATACCATTATACCATCTGACTTATGTCAAATAGTAGTAATAGAAAAGACATTTGGAGAAAAATTATGCACATTGGGGCTTCCCTGGTGGCGCAGTGGTTGAGAGTCCGCCTGCCGATGCAGGGGACACGGGTTCGTGCCCCGGTCCGGGAAGATCCCACATGCCGCGGAGCGGCTGGCCCCGTGAGCCATGGCCGCTGAGCCTGCGCGTCCGGAGCCTGTGCTCCGCAACGGGAGAGGGAACAACAGTGAGAGGCGCGAGTACTGCAAAAAAAAAAAATATGCACGTTTGCCAATTGATTTGTTTATTCATATCAAAAACATAGAGTTGAAAATGTTATGGTATGTTGCTGTGATAAGTACATGTGAAAGAGTTTCCCTTCATTTTCTAGGTAATTCAGGGGAGTGTTGAGGATGGATGTATACTATTTTCATGACTTTGCAAGCCAACACGTACAATCTAAGACTGTTACTGTAGATGCATTGTCAGCATGTCCAGTCTTCAAACAATATAAGACATGCAATTTTAAGTGTGTGAAATTAGGAGATTATATTCTTTCTTTCTTCATCCTTATCTTTATGTGATAGAATTACCCACTTCTCAAAATCTGAACTGTTGGGTGTTTTTCTATACCGTATAATCTTTGTCAAATTAAACATTTAAGCTTAAAATGGTTATACAAATTGACCATTCGGTTTTGAATGTTTGTCTTTAATTTTTTTTAACCTACCAAATGACAGTTCAAAATGAACTAAACGGCTTATGTGTCGAATCTGTCACCATCTTACATTTTTTGTTTTACCGATGGTGATTAGTGGATAATTTGTGGGATGCTGTGACCATTCACTACTGCAAACAAATAATCTTATGACACATATTGTATTTCTACCCACATTTTAAAATACCTTCTTAATATTCAAAATGTATAGGCTTCCTTCTCTGAGTCATACAGCACCTTTTCCTTCTTCCACAAATCACTAGGAATAGGTTGCAAGTCTTGGCTTCATGTGGATTTTAGAGACGTGAAAGAAACCATCTCAAAAGATAAAAGTGTTGGTTGGTAGAACCGTATATTCATTCCTTCATTAAGCATTTATTGGTCCATTATTCAGTGTTCAGAATTTTTGTTTTAAACACCTAAAGATAACAATTCAGTTTGATAGGACTTCATAAATGTGGTTTATAATTTAGATTTAGGTTTTCATGGCTTTATCAATTTAGCTACGTACAAGCAGGGCTGTTTGATCATATTCTAGTTCCTGGCTTCAACGTTTCAAGCCTCTCCAGGGCAGAAATGACAGATTATGAGTGTGCTACATTTCTATAGCTCTGTCACTTATACCCCAACCCTAGCTGACTTTCATGTCTGCAGTAAATATTTTGATCCAGGTCGGATTTGTGTGAACGTTATTTTTTTCAGATTGACTGACCCTGTGACTGAATTTTGCAATGAATCCTTATCAGATTGTTATACACCACTGCAAATGGGCACCTTAAAATTAGATGGAAGAAACAGAATATGTTACCAGAGGATGTGCTGACTGGATAAAAAGTAGGTTTTACCTTGTTTCATTTTTTTTTGAGCATAGAAGCCACTTTAAAAGTTTGCAAGTCTTTAAAGCATTAGCTACAGATATTTTAAATGTGCTAAGGTGAGAAAGTGCAGTGAAAAACATGAAACATTGTGTGACGGAGATTCTGATGTACTATTTTATTAAAGAAAGTAGATGGAAGTTCAGGAGCATATTGGCAAAAAACCCCCAAAGCTAGGTTTTCCTGTTTTAATTTTCCTAACAACTGGTTGTGAGGTGATGGATAGGTCATGATCTTCCTTGTGTCCCAAGGTATCTACAGACTTCAGATCATAATTTGTAATCAATTAGTGTTACCACTCTGAATTGACATAATTTTGACCAAAGTCAAAGAAATGGTGTTTTATTTAGTTCATCCAAAATGGATAAACGAGCAATGTCTATAAGACAGTTTGAAATTGAAAATAGCTCATAGACTTCCCATGACTATCTTGAAAGGTGGTATGCAGAGTGATTAAAATATCTAGGTTGCTTGGGTTCAAATCTTAACTCAGCCAGTTACTAACTGAGTGACCTTGGTCAAAGCTTCTTCATCTCTCTCTCTCTGCATTAATCTCCTTGTTCGTAGAATGAAGAACACTAAGCTTACAGCTTTGTTGCAAAGGATTAAATATTTCATAGATGTAATGTATATAAAACAGTTTCTGGAATACAGTAGGCACACAATAAGTGTTTTTTTATTATTATTTTATCAGTATTATCATTAGCATCATTATTGTTATTTTGGAGTCCATTTTGGCGTGAACCCTGGAGTCCAGGGTTTTGGATTGAAAACCATTGATCTAAACTCATAAACTCACTAAGCTGAATTTTATTTATTTATTTATTTATTTTATTTATTTATTTTTGGCTGTGTTAAGTCTTTGTTGCTGTACGCCGGCTTCCTCTAGCTGCGGTGAGCAGGGGCTACTCTTTGTTGCAGTGCACGGGCTTCTTGTTGTGGTGGCTTTTCTTGTTGCAGAGCACGGGTTCTAGGCGCCTGGGCTTCAGGAGTTGTGGCTCGCAGGCTCTGGAGCGCAGGCTCAGTAGTTGTGGCACACGGGCTTAGTTGCTCTGCGGCATGTGGGATCTTCCCAGACCAGGGCTTGAACCCATGTCCCCTGCATTGGCAGGCGGATTCTTAACCACTGCGCCACCAGGGAAGCCCACTAGGCTGAATTTTAATTTAGAAAAATAAAAATTAGTCAAAGAAGCATTTATAAAACAATATTCTCATTGTTAATTAGAAAAGTTATAAACTATTAGGCATTGTGTATATATGATCTAAACAGTTAATTCAAAATAGTTTGCCTCTTTGTATTTTGACTTTCTACATTGAGTTGACAAAGATTAGTCAGTATATGAACCTTATTTGCTGACAAACACACAGAAGGCTTTTCCATCCAAGGGTGTCCACAGACTGAAAACTAGATTGTTCTTTTGGGATTGACATTATTTTATCTAGAAATCACTTTTCTTTTTAATTTCCAGCAGTATTTTCTCCCTTCCTTCCTTCCTTCCTTCTTTCCTTCCTTCTTTCCTTCCTTCCTTCCTGTATTGATAACTATAAGGTAAGTTTTCTGTGCTACAGCCTGAGGATGCCACATTTGGACCATATATCCAAGTATATCAAAGAGTAGAAAGTTTTCTGAGTTCTTTATAGTTATACATACTGTATAAAAGACTCAGGGTAAAAACAAATATGTATAAAAGAGCCCATAGTCTAATGTATACCATATTATGAATGGTATATATTTAGAATAAATTTATTCTAAATTGTAGACTGCACTGTGTGATATACTCCCACAAAATACCATCCTAGTAACACATACTTTTGTTTATTATTTCACTTGGGAAGGTTGGTTTTGCCTGGGCAGCCCTGACTTAAAAATAGAACAGGTTCTATCCGGTGAAGCATCTTATCTGAATGTTGCTTGAAAAACTCTGCGTTCTGTAGTAATGTGCACAAAATAATGTAAACTTAAACAGGTGCTGGTCTGGTTTTATTACATTTAGTTCTGCGCTATGTAGACAAATATCTAAGGTCCATTTGGCAACATATAATAATATATCACTGGTACAAAAAATGTTTTGTATGTGAACAGTGTCACTGTACTTTTTATTTAAATGTATAGATTTGCCCTAGAGCCATGCTGTCACTTCCGTTTATTAAATACGTGGCCTTAAGAAGCACTATCATAATACATCTCCTTAAGATCTATAAAAACCTCTGGATTTTAAAATTTTATGTTCTGATATTTTCTTCTAGTAATGAAACAATCCCAGTTTCTCATAAAGAATAACACATTTGCAGAACCTCATAGGAATTCTAATTTTTAAACTAGAAAAATTTGTAATACTAGGAAATATTATTAGAACTATTTTCATTCATTTTCACTTTAAAAGAAATGGTCTAAACAGAGGTTTTAAACTTTCTTTCTTTTTTTTTAACGTGGACCATTTTTAAAGTCCCCCCTGAATTTGTTACAATATTGCCTCCATTCCATGCCCTGGTCTTTTGGCCACAAGGCATGTGGGATCCCAGCTCCCCAACCAGGGATCGAACCCACACCCCCTGCACCAGAAGGTGTAGTCCTTAACCACTGGACTGCCAGGGAAGTCCCTAAACTTTCTTGTTTAAGGTCTTTGTACTTATTCTCCCTTTCTACATTCATAAAATCTTGTTAGCTCTTTTACATCGTTGGCAAGAAAAAATACCAAACATAAACATGAAAAATAGACTCTTTGTTACCAATTGAAATATATCAATACTTAATTTTAATGGGAAATAATTAAATTCTCAAGTATATGTCATACAATTTGGTCCATAATGGTAGATTCATTTGGAAAACCCAGTGTATTACTTTTTTGCTTTTGTAATAATAATTTTTTATTCACTTAGAGTTAGTTTCCATTAAAGTTGAAAATCTTATTCCTACCATAAGGCAGACAGCTAATCTGTGTAGATTACTCTGGGGCTTCGTATTAAAGTTTGTTTTATGTAGACTCGAGGCTCATATTTGTTGGGGTTCAGTCATTGAATATGATACTTTGTTTATACAATGGTCAATCATCTTATGTCATACTTAGCAATATATCTGTGTACTCAAATCATGTCTGATAAAGAAACGTCTTTATAAGAATTCAACAAATCTACTGCTCACAATTTGATTGTTGTAACTGCATATTGCACTCAGTCTTTCTGTCCATGTCCTAGGCAAGATCACAGAGACCACTCATAGTCCATGTTTGTTTTTAAACAATACTTGTAAATATATGATGACGTAGGAATTTATCAATCTATTCACAATATCACTAACAAAAATTATATTAATAACTATTTGTATCCAGCTAAACTAATTGAATGCTCATCCAGTTAGGAAGATAGGGTGGTAAAAGTGTGACTCTAATGTATCTTAGGATGCTGGAGTGATACTGCCACAGTAAACTTCTGAATTACGAGTACTAGTTTATATTTTAATATTGGATTATGTGCTTTTAATGTTCTTGTTATCCTTATTCTTCTCACCATTCCAGCATCAGTTAGAGTCTTTTATGTTCACTGCATCAAGCACACAATATTCAGAAATATCCCTCCTTTTAATTGTTAAGAGTCAGAAGCATTTAGTGAATTTTATAATCTTTTTTTTTTTTTTTTTTTTGGCCACACTGGCTTGCAGGATCTTAGTTTCCCCGACCAGGGATTGAACCCACACCCTTGGGAGTGAGAGCACGGAGTCCTAACCACTGGACTGCCAAGGAATTCCCTGAATTTTGTAATCTAATTTAAAAATATCAACAGTTCAAATTTGAATGACTCAGAGCATAGAGCTTAAACCGGTAAGAGAGAATTAGTGATGAGTAGAGATAATACAAAGGGCTGGATTGTCAAATCAGACTCGCTCACATGAGAAATCTTACCCAGTAACAAGCTTTGCTAATAATTTCAAGAAGACATATAATCATGAGGCACAGGTGAAACAGGGAGCAATCTGGACCTTCAGTGCAGTTACTCAGGTTATTTCTTGCCAGTCAAGATGTGCTCTGGCTCAGGTTACTACGTGCGCCTCTCTGTGATATTTGTGTCTACATAAACGACACAAAAGAGGGCCATTTTGCTGTGACACATTATCATTTAATTTCCAGGTGGTTGTATAGCTTATGTGACATTTTCCAGGAAGCCATGTGCCATAAATTTGTAGATTTGTTTGTTTAGTACCAACAATCGTAGGCAAATCAAGTATATTCTGCTAAAATATTTTCATAGATGAAGACTCTCTTGAGAGAACACCATGAGTGCGTGTACCAGGCCATCTGTTGTCAGCAGGATGGTAAGGAGATTTGGCTAGATTAGCTTCTTTGTTTCCCAGAGTGGCTCCCCGTCTCCCTCCTCCTGCCACAAGGGAGATCGTGGATTGCAGATATTCTGCTTAATGATTTTCCTTCCAGGAGCCATTCTTGAAGAAGATGGGTTCAACCACAGGGCAGAAAGAGACTGAGGAAAATGCATTTCGTTTAATGGTTGCTGGGTCTTTGGAAAGAGTTTCAGTCTTTGATATAATCTTCTCAGCTGAGTCCAGGGAGAAGGTATGACTCTGGAGACACCTGATAAGTTTGGAGATATCTGACAGCTGAATATACCATGACTTAATGCCTCTCAGGGCACAGCTAAAGAAGATGGCAGGCGTCTTGGGATATTGGAGTTGTAGGTTGTCCATGGTTGAGTGTGGTACCTTGTGGACCAGCCTGAGTCATACCAATGTTACGGAGTTTTGCACATCCAGGGCAGGCAAGTTGAGAGAAGATTTATAAGTTTACTCTGTTTACAAGAAAGGTGTGGAAATAGATGTGAGAGCCTCACCACTGGAAAAAAGGATGTATAGAGCATGGACCCATCACTGGATGTCATGGAGGATCAGAGACATGAACAGCAGATGCAATAGAGATAGAAGATGATACCTAGACAAGGCAGGATCAGCTGGGCTCAGGGGAGGCCAGCGATGGTACCCACCATTACATGGGCAAGATGCCCTTGCTTCAGTTCCAGGAAAACATGTAAGGCCACTGGAAATTACATAACTTCAGGGAGAGGAGAAGAAGGATCAAGAAGGGAATAAGGGAGAGCAAGAGAGAGCGAGAGAGAGAGAGAGAGCGAGAGAGAGCGAGAGAGAGGGAGAGAGAGGGAGAGAGAGGGAGAGAGAGGGAGAGAGAGAGAGAGAGAGGCAGAGAGGGAGAGAGGGAGAGAGGGAGAGAGAGAGAGAGAGAGAGAGAGAGGGAGAGAGGGAGAGAGGGAGAGAGAGGGAGAGAGAGAGAGAACTCAATGGGATTCAATTTTACATTGGAAAGGGCTGTATTTCCTTAAATTGGCAAGATAAATTCTTCTGGTTGGAAAACACATTGCAAGCCAAATTCCATTCAGTTATAGAACAATGAATATTATATTTTTTGAAAGACTGAATTCATGACAGTGGAATTTCAAGCAAGCTCTGTTACCTTTGCTGAAGGACAAATGGTAGAGGGAATCTGTTTTAAAAACAAACACCTCTGCTCTTACTAGCTGCGTTACCTTGATCATATTACTTAATCTCGTGCACTCTCAGTTTCTTTATTTATAAGTAGGTATAACTATGCTTATTCATACAGTTGCTGTGAAGAGTAAATGAGATATAAAGGAAACCATGTAGCATGTGGTCTGGTACACCTATTGGTAGATTTCCAATCAGTGTTTGGAAAAGCATAATCTGAAGCATTGTAATCGATGTGATACTTTCCTTATCATTCTGCAAATTATTTAGTTTCTGCTTCCACACTAAGACAATTCTTCCCTGACCCTTTGAGATTTGAAGTCACCATTTTTGTTCTTCTGTTTCTGAGACCCAAACGTTTCCAGGACCCAGAGATTGTTTGTGGCAACCAAGATTTCTACTGTTACTAGAAGTTGTAGTTGTAGTTGCAAATGGGTGAAAAAATGTATCAGGTACCACAAAGTCCCTTTGTACTAGTGTGGTCATAGTGTCACAGGTCATAGTCAATCAATGAATCCTTACAGATGCGGATCTGAATTACACCTTACATTTCTAGAAGTAGCCCTCTTGTTACCGAACCAAACTTGGGTCTGCTTGCCCACGTGCAGTAAAGCCAATCTACTGACAGCAGGTTGTAGTGAAGGGAAGCCCACATTTATTGCAGCGTTCCAAGCAAGAAGTCTAGTTAACTAATGCTGAAAAAGCCTGAACTCCCTGAAGGCCTTCAAGGAAAGGTTTTTAAAGACAGGGTGAGGGAGGGGGAGTGTGGGGTGTGTGATCAGCTGGTGGACATTCTTCTGATTGGTTGGTGGTGAGGTAATCAGGAGTCAACATCCTCACCCGTCTGGTTCCAACCCGTCTGTGAGCAGCAGACAAGTTAACCTCTTGCACCTGGCGGGGGTTTCAGTCTCTGCAAAACAGCTCAAAGGACATGGCTCAGAATATTACCTATAGCGTTTGAGGAGGAACTAAAGGTCCTTGATTTTGTTTAATGGCTAAACTGTTATTATTTTGTCTTGCTTGACTGTTTTCCTTTTTTTCTGCATTTTCTCACTTCTCTGATTAAAGTTACTCTTTGAAACTTGGGGAGAGCCTAGGAGGCTAAAGTTTTTCTACAGACAAGAGACAGGCCGAGGACATGGTGTATGGGGGAGTCTGTTCCAGGAAGGCCCCATAGGGTCCTGCTCGGTTACACTCTAGCATCCATCTTTTTTTTTTTTAGCACTGATGTTTGATTATTTGAATTCATTGTGGGACTTCTATTGTCCCATCATAATTTATATGAGAGGGCAAAGCACATACAATTTGTGATATTTCATTTATTATTCATTTATTTATCCATTTTTATTTTACAATATCAGTGGAAGTACTGATATTATGGGCCTGTGTGCATTTTCAAGAACTTCCGTTTTCCTTAAAAGTAATAAATAATACCTGCAAGCTATTGGGAGCACTTGTTCTCTTATGAGGTCAGGAATGCGCAGGTATAAAAGATGAAGTATTTCCACAGGATATGTTTTTTAAGCACCAATCAAAAGTCAACCAGTGTCTTCATTTTCAAAAGAAGTCCACTGAGGTTTGCAATTTCCTTTGTGTTTGGATGCTGGAAAATAGGCATGAAACGAATTAGAGACCGAAGGCTACACTGCCATTTTGTCTCCTTTAGATACAGCGCTTGAGGTGTAAGAAAGTTGTAGGGGAACATGGCTGAGTTTACCATCTTTTAACAACAAGTTAGTCCAAAACAAAGCACATTTCTGCCTGTAGTTTTTTTGAATTTTAAAATTCTTTCCAGGGAAACAAACATATAATTTAAACTTTTGTAACTTCCAATTTTTTTCTACTATAAATCCCAAGATACACAAATTTAGGGTTACTTCTCCAGATCATTATTTTGTCAGCCACATTTTCCTTCTTTACAGCTAAAAATTCCAAATAATTTGCATGTTAATGTGAATTTTGAAATCTGAATTAGTTATTTTGAAAAATTAACCCGACTAATGTATTTATTACCTTACCAGAAGTTACCACAATGATCATTTTAAACATTCTGTTTAGAATATTTTTAACTTCTTCTTGTTCCTTCAGAGTCTCCTTTATGTACTTTTTATTATTTGGAATTTGTAGTGTAAATTATATGCTTGTTTCCCTGGAGATTCACTGATAAGAGATTGAAAACATCAGAATGAAAATAAGAAGATGTGGTTTTTATTCTCAGTTCTGTCACTAACTAGCTCTTTGCCCCTGGGCTCTCATTTTCTTCCCTTAACCTGTGTTTTCTCTCTGGTAAAATGAAGATAGGGTGTTAAAAGATCCCTGATTTCCTTTGTTCTAACATCTTCTGAAATTGCTTCATCATTTTTTTCTTGACTTTACTTCTGACTTTCCTAGCACTTATCGTAATGTATGACGGTTTTTATCTTTCATAACTATGCTTTTGAGACTACAGTATTGTGACAAGGTAGATGAACATGAGATCCATTGGAATAATATACCAAAATGGACATTATTTAAATAGCAAATAAAACATGTATCATCACTTGGAACCTGGAAGTCCCAGGTTCAATGAGAAGCATGATGTTTCCTATATGCCATTAGAAATGTGTTAGGAATCCAGGGATAAACTGTATTTTTTCTTACCTGCTCACGGCTTTCCTTGAAGTCAGCAGGAACTGAATACATGTAATGCGGTTAGAACATGGCCTTTGTAACAGGTGTTATTGTTGTCTGCAGCTCACGTTCTTATTTTGCATGACTCCCAAAGAGCGTTTGTCAAGTTCAATTTCAAGTCTGAGAAGCCAGTTGTGATGATTTGCTTTAGCATCGTGCATCATGGGCTGAAGTTAGTAGAAATGGTGCAACTGACACACAGGATGAATTTACTGGCCTGGAGCTACTAATTACAGAGGCTGTGTTGGCAGAACCTGAAATGTTTTGATGAAAAACCTAAAGCTCTTAAGAAGATTGGAAGGAACATTTTTATCTAAGGAAGCAGTGGAATTTTAAATTAAACATGATCAGGAGATGATTGTATACTAGTTTAAAGTCATCCCAGGTGTTACATTATTATAGACTTCGAATCAGTCATTTTGTGCAAGAATAATACTTAAATCTGGTTTTCTTTTCTTCAGCAATCTTGAGATGAGAGAAGGAATCTTCATTATAATAACTGACATAAAACTGGAATTAGAAATGAGAATAAAGTTAACATCCTGGAAGAAACAATAGGCCTGTATCCACAATTACCTGGAATATATCTATATTTGCTGTGTATAGCAGAGAGAGCCTCTCTCCAAAATTATTTCTTGAATCGGATTGGTGTGGCCAGTTCACAAGAAGTTTAACAAAATCAAAACAGACAAAGCAACGTATCTGGATGGTATATGTCTGAGAGATTTAAAGGAATCCAAAGAGAAAACTGGGGTTTTATAAGACAAAATGTATATATAAATTATACAAAATGTATAATTTATATATAAAAAGCTTAATGATGTATTTCAAATTTGATTATCAATTTAATTCACATAAGGAAGTATGCTGAATTAGCCTCACCTCCACAATGGATAAACTATAGACATTTATAAATGGGAGAAGAAGAAAAAAAACTCTGAATACTTAACAAAATGACAAATTAGAAAAAAATAGGTTATGTGATTTTTCACTCCTCCAATGGTAAATCATGCTAATTTAGGTTATATAACTAAAGAAGGACCCGCTTTATATAATCTACTTGAATTTCTAAAGAGTATCTTTGGGGTTCCACAAAGAACTAGGGTTTAACATATTATATCAGTGTAACATAAATAGTCATTTTTGCAAGAAAATGGCTCATAGCTAGAAAATAAAGGGCAAGGGCACAGTTATTCTGTGCTGGAGACATGCCAACATTTGCATCAGCTGAAGGTTATCAGGTTAGTTTTATGTTTGATAAAAAGTAATATACAGAGTTTTTTAAGCATGTAAATATTTAACAGCTATTGACATTGGTAGCAGAAAACCATCTTAGTTTCAGAGATGGTATCCTAAGGTATTAATTTATAGTAATGCAGCAACCAAAAGAGTCAGTGTAATAAATGAAAACAAAAAAATAATAATTTATGCAGAAAAATTCTTTTCATAATCTAAAGCTACACGATAGACAGAGGTGGGTATAAACTTTTAGGCTTAAAAGTCTAAAAAATAAACTAAATAGCAACCAAATCTAAACATATAAAATCATGAGTGACACAAATGAGGTAAATAATTTTTTTCTACAAAAACCTTGTAATGCTAGAATAAATGTACACATTTCAAAATCTTAGTAAAGAAGAAATTTCCTAAAAATAGGAAATTTTACTTGATACAATGAATAATAGAATTTAAGGGATCTAAAGGTTAATAGTTATAGAGAATACAGTTTAATAAAAAGGATTAAAAATTTCTTCTTTTGTCAAGGAGCCACATATAACTTATTATATCAGTGTTCACAATAAGCTAGATAATCCTAATATCAAAATATTTTTAAAAGTTGTTCATCCTACTTATTCATTTTAATATTATGTATAATAATGGATAAAATGGTATAATATTTATTATAGTTGCATGTAAGTATGCATCTATAATGTACTTTAGTTTTTGGAAAACTTCAAATATTTTTTCAGGATTGATCCATATATGAACATCTGACTTGATTATTAATCATTCTTAGCTAACATTAAAGTTGTTCTGAGTTTTGATTATGGAATATATATGAAAGAATATCTCTACTGACTCATTGTTAATACTACCTCTTTTACAATTAATCATACGCCATTTTATGACATTTCTCTTTAAATCTTTATTTGTAGCAAGCTTTTCATCAATTTTTAAATTGATTGTTTAATTCTTCTTGAGTTCAAACAATAATTTTAATAGTCCCTTACATATTCCACAATACCTGCATAATAGACAATCTAAAATTATTAAATTTCCTTGTATTTGGAAAATTTCTAATTATTTAATCAAAACTACTTCTCATTAATTTCATTGTGCTGTGGATTGAATCTGGTTTTAGGTGAACCTCAAATTCTACCTGTTTTTTCCTATGTAGACAGAACCTGATTGCGGTTGTTGACGTGGACCATTTTTCATGAAACAAACCTAGAAGATATCTTGCAAAATGTAAACAGAAATTGCATGCTTTTTAATGGCCCCACTGCTGGATTGTACTTTGAGGGGAGTACTGCTACTTATCAGACCCTAAGTTGTCTTTTGTTGCACGTGTTGAAATATAAAAAACCCGAAGGAAATAATTAAGTGGTTGTCTGAAAAGTTAGAGTTCATAATCAGCATTAGAAGAACCAGTTCTTTTATTTATTTATTTATTAAAATTTATTCATTTTTTGTGGCCATGCCGCATGGCATGGGGGATCTTAGTTCCCTGACCAGGGATCGAACCCGTGCACCCTGCAGTGGAAGCGTGGAGTCTTAACCAGTGGACTGCCAGGGAAGTCTCAGTTATTTTATTTATTTATAACAAGTGACTTTAAAATGTTCCTATTATTCATCTGCTCTGGTGCAAAGTATATACAACAGAAATTGTCATATGCTGGTTGTTGGGTTGGAGAACAACCAACACATGTTTGCAGGAAATGGGATCTATGGAAGGAGATATGTTTGCTGTAGAATTTACTGGAACTGGCTTCTCAGCCTAACAGGTACCATCCTTCCCATTTCAAACTGGAGTCCAGTGAGCAATGACAGTCCAGTTAACATGCAATGACAGTCCATTTAGTCATCATATACTTTCCATTTACAAGTCAAATAGTCAAGATAGTCTCTTAGGTTTTTTACAAGAAAAGGGAACCAAAAACCCAACTCTGGCAAGATGTTGTTTATATAGATAAACCATGTATATTTGGTATGTATGGAAAAAAACAGGAATTACTCTAGATTCATAACATTGCAATTAAGAATGTAATTATAGGGCTTCCCTGGTGGCGCAGTGGTTAAGAATCTGCCTGCCAATGCAGGGGACACGGGTTCAAACCCTGCTCAGGGAAGATCCCACATGCCGTGGAGCAACTAAGCCCGTGCGCCACAACTACTGAGCCTGTGCTCTAGAGCCCATGAACCACAGCTACTGAGCCCACGTGCCACAACTACTGAAGCCCACGCTCCACAACAAGACAAGCCACCGCAATGAGAAGCCCGCGCACCGCAATGAAGAGTAGCCCCCGCTCACAGCAACTAGAGAAAGCCTGCGTGCAACAATGAAGACCCAATGCAGCCTAAATAAATAAATAAAATAAAATTTAAAAAAAGAATGTAATTATAATTAATGTAAAAATAGATTATAATTATTACATAATTACATACTTTAATACAATTTAAGGAAAAATTTAAATCAATAAACCTTTGTTCATTGTGGGTGTTGTGGAATGTATATGGAAAAAATTAGTTTCTGTCTCAAGAAGTAATAAACAAAAAGTTAAAAAATAATAGAAAATTTTTTAGAAATTTTTAAAAATGTGGTACACGATTATTGTGAAATGCATGCTATAAACAATGAGACAGAAGAATATTATTTCATGTGTATTTCATAACTAAAACTCACACCATGGTTTTGGTATGTTAAGAACAATTATTAATCTCTAGATCTGGTATTCACGTGTGAATTGGTATTGCTACTAATATCATATGGAATGTATTGAATATGAAATGTAAGAAGTTTGTGAAAACAAAAATTTGAATCCATCAATTGGCTAAAATTTCATTTATTCAACATTTTTTTCTTCATAGATGAACAAAGAATTCAGTACATTCTCTAGGTTACCCTAAATTTTGAATTAGCAGAGCCTATGTTATAAAAGGTTTTACATGTCTTTAGGAATCTGAGTAAATCTGCACATTTTTTTCCTTCTCCATATATCTACGATTAAAATTTGTATCTTTCTGAGAAACCTGCAGATTTATAAAGAAAGAATAGCCAGGCTAGTAAAATTAAAATTAGCATCTCTCCAAGGAAACTACACACTCTTAAAGAAAGACCAGGCTGGTTACTGTGAGGAGTACTTAAGATCCAAGGAGTGATTTAGTGTCATGCAGTTGCTCTGTCTTTCCCACTGGTTTTATGAAATGAATTATTGAGCAGCAACTTTGTTTATATCATTAAGATTAAATCTCTGTCAAAATTGTCCTGGAAGAATTCTACAAGATCTGAGAAAATGGTTTTGGTATTAACAACGATGCCAGTTTTTCACATTAAAAAACGCTGTTTCTGACATCCTAATTTGTGTATTTGTGGTGTGTGTGTGTTTGTGTGTGTGTGTGTGTGTGTGTTTGGAGGGCAGAATGAAAAATAACTAACTTAAGAGTGGTAGATAGATATTCCATTAGTGGTATCACGTTTCTTTTTTGTATATGCAAGTATGAAAAATTTGGTGTGTTTGAGGGTGAATGGGTGTATGACTTGTTAAATACATTTATAGATGGCCCATTTTTCTATCATATACTACTCAAACTCTGAAATGCTAAAAGACAGTAATAGTATGAACTGTTGAAAATACAATAGGTATTAGAATGAGAGATATATGACTTGGGAGGTTATCATTCTACTTTAGTTTCCAAAAGTAGTTTTAAATAATTGTTTAATACATGTTGAATGCTGAATGTGATCATATTTGAAAGACAGCTACTTCTTTTGTATATCTTTTTATTTTTTTAATTGAATGAAACATTCTTTGAATTCTGTAGTGCTTTATGATTTTCAAAAGTTTCACCACATGATTTCATACAATCCCATAATAACCCTTTTTCCCCAACCCCTGTATTGCCCCTCCCCCCTTCCCTCTCCCCACTGGTAACCAGAAGTTTGTTCGGTATATCTGTAAGTCTGCTTATTTTTTGTTTTATTCACTAGTTTGTTGTATTTTTTAGATTCCACACGTAAGTGATATCGTATAGTATTTGTCTTTCTCTGTTTGACTTATTTCACGTAGCATAATGCCCTCCAAGTATCCATGTTGCTGCTTCCATATCTTGGCAATTGTAAATAATGCTGTTATTAACATTGTAATTTTTCACGCTAGTACTTTTGGGTTTTTTTTGATGTATCACATATCTTGGCAATTGTAAATAATGCTGTTATTAACATTGTAATTTTTCACGCTAGTACTTTTGGGTTTTTTTGGATATATACCCAGAGTGGAATTGCTGGTCATATGGTAGTTCTTATTTTTAGTTTTTTGAAGAACCTCCATACTGTTTTCCACAGTGACTGCACTGATTTACATTCCCACCAACAGTGTATGAGGGTTCCCTTTTCTCCACATCCTTGTCAGCATTTGTTATTTGTGTTCTTTTTGATGATAGCCATTCTGACTGGTGTGAGATGATGGCTCACTGTGGTTTTGATTTGCATTTCCCTGATAATTAGCGACATTGAGCATGTTTTCCATGTACCTTTTGGCTGTCTGTGAAAGACAGCTACTTTTGATCATGGATGTTCTGTGCCTACGTACTGTGACAAAGTCTTGCATTAATAAAATGCCAGTGAAAAATTTATTTTCTTCCACATCCAGATTTGTTGTTTTTATGATTCTTTAGCTTAAGGAAAGAGAGAATTTTTTAAATAGTGTTCTGAATTTCTCCTTGAGACATTTTTGGCATTATAGGAAAAACCCCTTGATCTTAATATTCTTACCGTTCATGGCCATACAGTGCAGCATTCTACTTAGTCAACTACCTTAGTAGTACCTAATCTTGTGGAGAACAGCAGTGTCTCAAAATGTTAAATTATTTAACAAGCCTCACAGCTTTAGCTAATGATCTCACTTTATTAGAATGCAGTCTAAGGAAATGTGAGGTAAAGGGAATCTGTGGGAATTCAACACACTGAGTGATAACAGGGAGCAGGATCTAGTCGTTGAAGCCTTATTGACCTAAATTCCCATTGACTGAGTTTTCTATACGTCGTTAATTGATTACTATTCTCAGCAATTCATCCTGCTTGGAAAGAGAGGGTCACCCAGATATTAGTGTTCCTTTGTGCTACACCTTCCTCTTGTGTGTCTCATTTGTGATCTTTTATGCCATTATCATTTAATGTGTATAAGAATTGCTTAAGGTGCTTATTGAAAACCAGAGACTATCTGTACAGGTGTATCTGTATTGTGTAGGTACTGTGGGAGCTTTCTGTTGGAAAGATTCTGTTCAGAGTGATACTTGATAGTCTTATACAAACAGACCAAAGCTCATTTGATATGTAAATTTTTAGATAGAGTTTGTAATAGTAGGAGTAGAAATCAGAGTAATAATTATTAATATATCTTTATATTTATATTCACAGTTTTACAGAAATATTTGTATGCATCATTTCAGAGATATGACTAACTTCATAGTAATTTATTCCATGTTTATTGATGACTCAGG
Source organism: Leucopleurus acutus (assembly GCF_964270905.1). Taxonomy (NCBI): domain Eukaryota; kingdom Metazoa; phylum Chordata; class Mammalia; order Artiodactyla; family Delphinidae; genus Leucopleurus; species Leucopleurus acutus. Next base: position 9,871,626 of record NC_139143.1, read on the forward strand.
TGCTCAGCTGGAGATGAAGCCCCAAAGACTAGGGAGTTGTACTTAAAACCACCATGAGGTTAATTTCCACTCTTAGTTCTGAAAGTACTTGCCTACTTTAATTTTCTCATTCATATTTTTTATTTCTTGAACATTAAAAATCCCCCCCAATTTCTTGAAAGATTGTATAATCTAGTACTAGGCTACACACTGTCAATATTAATATTTACATGAAAAGAAGAAAGCAAAAAAATTTAGGCTCTTTAGGTCAAAATAACAGTGACATATTAAAGTTTTAACACAATATTCTAATTACTTCTTTGAAAGGCACAGTAATATTCAATAAAAAAAGGCATTGTGAAAATTAAAAGCCTACATCAAGATTTTCAGAGTTAAAAATGTAACAATACGAAAAGCAACTTAGCAGCTTCACTATGGAGGAGACAATTCCCCAGAATATCAACATCCCAATTCCGGTTTTAATTGCCTTGTAATTCCAGTTATGTGAAAAAGTCTGATAAAGGAGAAAGGGGGATTTCATGTAGTTTGCCCTCAATGAGATTTCATATTTTAAACTAATTGTTTTAATTGCGCTGCTTTTTTCTTGTTTGGACAAAAAAAAGAAAAAAGAACAAAATGAATGGAGTTTGAAGTGGTAGAGAAGCCTGTCTTGGTTCAAATGAGAAATTTTGAGTTCATAATCTGAAATTTTTTCATACTTTCAGGTGACAGAGTAAAACCGAAATCCAAAGCTTGTTCTCTCACTAGATTCTTTAGTACTATTTTGGAATTGATATAATTGGGGGGTTACTTTTTGCTCATAAATATAGGAGAAAAAGCAAATAAATTCACCCTTATCTTATGAAGCCAAGGAGGAAAACATGGTTTTTATACTGAATCCCTGTTTTTGCAATTACTGTACATCAAAATAGTTATGGTTTGGAACACAGTACTAAATAACCAAGAGATCACTGAAGAAATCAAAGAGGAAATCAAAAAATACCTAGAAACAAATGACAATGAAAACATGACAACCCAAAACCTGTGGGATGCAGCAAAGCAGTTCTAAGACGGAATTTTATAGCAATACAATCCTACCTCAAGAAACAAGAAAAATCTCAAATAAACAACCTAACCTTACACCTAAAGCAATTAGAGAAAGAAGAAGAAAAAAACCCCAAAGTAAGCAGAAGGAAAAAAATCATAAAAATCAGATCAGAAATAAATGAAAATGAAATAAAGGGAACAATAGCAAAGATCAATAAAACTAAAAGCTGGTTCTTTGAGAAGATAAACAAAATTGATAAACCATTAGCCAGACTCATCAAGAAAAAAAGGGAGAAGACTCAAATCAACAGAATTAGAAATGAAAAAGGAGAAGTAACAACTGACACTGCAGAAATACAAAGGATCATGAGAGATTACTACAATCAGTTATATGCCAATAAAATGGACAACCTGGAAGAAATGGACAAATTCTTAGAAAAACACAACCTTCTGAGACTGAACCAGGAAGAAATAGAAAATATAAACAGACCAATCACAAGCACTGAAATTGAAACTGTGATTAAAAATCTTCCAACAAACAAAAGCCCAGGACCAGATGGCTTCACAGGCGAATTCTATCAAACATTTAGAGAAGAGGTAACACCTATACTTCTCAAATTCTTCCAAAATACAGCAGAGGGAGGAACACTCCCAAACTCATTCTATGAGGCCACCTGATACCAAAACCAGACAAAGATGTCACAAAAAAAGAAAACTACAGGCTAATATCACGGATGAACATAGATGCAAAAATCCTCAACAGAATACTAGCAAACAGAATCCAATAGCACATTAAAATGATCATACACCATGATCAACTAGGGTTTATCCCAGGAATGCAATGATTCTTCAGTATATGCAAATCAATCAATGTGATACACGATATTAACAAACTGAAGGATAAAAATTCATATGATCATCTCAATAGATGCAGAAAAAGCTTTTGACAAAATTCAACAGCCATTTATGATAAAAACTCTCCAGAAAGGCATAGAGGGAACCTACCTCAACATAATAAAGGCCATATGTGACAAACCCACAGCCAACATTGTTCTCAATGGTGAAAAACTGAAACCATTTCCTCTAAGATCAGGAACAAGACAAGGTTGTCCACTCTCACCACTATTATTCAACATAATTTTGGAAGTTTTAGCCACAACAATCAGAGAAGAAAAAGAAATAAAAGGAATCCAAATCGGAAGAAAAAAATAAAAGGAATCCAAATCAGAAAAGAAGAAGTAAAACTGTCACTGTTTACAGATGACATGATACTATACATAGAGAATCCTAAAGATGCTACCAGAAAACTACTACAGCTGATCAATGAATTTGGTAAAGTAGCAGGATACAAAATTAATGCACAGAAATCTCTTGCATTCCTATACACTAATGATGAAAATCTGAAAGGGAAATTAAGGAAACACTCCCATTTACCATTGCAACAAAAAGAATAAAATACCTAGGAATAAACCTACGTAAGGAGACAAAAGACCTGTATGCAGAAAACTATAAGACACTGATGAAAGAAATTAAAGACGGTACAAACAAATGGAGAGATAAACCATGTTCTGGGATTGGAAGAATCAACATTGTGAAAATGACTATAGTACCCAGAGCGATCCACAGATTCAATGCAATCCCTATCAAACTACCAATGGCATTTTTCACAGAACTAGAACAAAAAATTTCACAATTTGTGTGGAAACACAAAAGACCCCGAATAGCCAAAGCAGTCTTGAGAAAGAAAAACAGAGCTTGAGGAATCAGGCTCCCTGACTTCAGACTATACTACAAAGCTACAGTAATCAAGACAGTATGGTACTGGCACAAAAACAGAAATATAGATCAATGGAACAGGATAGAAAGCCCAGAGATAAACCCATGCACATATGGTCACCTTATCTTTCATAAAGGAGGCAAGAATATACAGTGGAGAAAAGACAGCCTCTTCAATAAGTGGTGCTGGGAAAACTGGACAGCTACATGTAAAGGAATGAAATTAGAACACTCCCTAACACCATATACAAAAATAAACTCAAAATGGATTAAAGACCTAAATGTAAGGCCAGACACTATAAAACTCTTAGAGGAAAACATAGGCAGAACACTCTATGACATAAATCACAGCAAGATCCTTTTTGACCCACCTCCTAGAGAAATGGAAATAAAAAACAAAAAGAAACAAATGGGACCTAATGAAACTTAAAAGCTTTTGCTCAGCGAAGGAAACCATAAAAAATGTCAAAAAGACAACCCTGAGAATGCGAGAAAATATTTGCAAATGATGCAACTGAGAAAGTTTTAATTTCCAAAATATACAAACAGCTCATGCAGCTCAATATCAGAAAACAAACAACCCTATTCCAAAAATGCACAGAAAATCTAAATAGACATTTCTGAAAATATACAGGTCGCCAACAAACACATGAAAGGATACTCAACTCACTAATCATTAGAGAAATGCAAATCAAACCTATAATGAGGTATCACCTCACACCAGTCAGAATGGCCATGATCAAAAAATCTACAAACAGTAAATGCTGGAGAGGGTGTGGAGAAAAGGGACCTCACTTGCACTGTTGGTGGGAATGTAAATTGATACAGCCACTATGGAGAACAATATGGAGGTTCCTCAAAAAACTAAAAATAGAACTACCATATGACCCAGCAATCCCACTACTGGGCATATACCCTGAGAAAACCATAATTCAAAGAGTCAGGTACCACAATGTTCATTGCAGCACTATTTACAATAGCCAGGACATGGAAGCAACCTAAGTGTCCGTCGACAGATGAATGGATAAAGATGTGGTACATATATACAATGGAATATTACTCAGTCATAAAAAGAAACAAAATTGAGTTATTTGTTGTGAGGTGGATGGACCTAGAGTCTGTCATACAGAGTGAAATAAGTCAGAAAGAGAAAAATACCGTATGCTAACACATATATATGGAATCTAAAAGGAAAAAAAAAATGGTTCTGACAAACCTAGGGACAGGACAAGAATAAAGACGCAGACATACAGAATGGACTTAAGGACACAGGGAGGGGGAAGGGTAAGTTGGGACGAAGTGAGAGAGTGACATGGACATCCATACACTACCAAATGTAAAATAGATAGCTAGTGGGAATCAGCCGCATAGATCAGCTCGGTGCTTTGTGACCACCTGGAGGGGTAGATAGGGAGGGTTGGAGGGAGACACAAGAGGGAGGGGATATGGGGATATATGTATACATATAGCTGATTCACTTTGTTATACAGCAGAAACTAACACAACATTGTAAAGCAATTATACTCCAATAAAGATGTTAAAAAAATAGTTACAGTCTGGGACATAATTCATTTCAGTATTCAAACCTCTTTAGAACACCATAATGCTTAGAGTTCGTTTTGAAATTAAGAAAATTCTGGATACAGGTACAATGCCTGAAAAAAACCTGAAAGTGTTAAATCTGAATACAACTGGCAGAAAAAGGTGAAGTAATAATAGGGAGTATTCATTTTGTTTTCAAAGGTGCCAAGACAGTTGTGTCAGGACAGCTAATATGCTGTTGGGTTTGTATATAGGCTGTTCAATTACATGAGGGATCAGGGGATATTCCCAGTGCCTCTGCCGCAGTTCTCTCCTATTTTTTTTTCTTATTTTAGAACTTTGATTTTGCTTTAACAAAATGCATGAAATGCTTACCTCAGGGCAAACTATCTCACCCCATGTGTCTTCTCTTGAAATAGCTGCAATTTGCACCTTCTATAGATAAAGAGGTCAATTTGTTTTATATAATGCGATATTCAGGAAATACCCTTGAGTTTAGGCTCAGGACCTGAGGTGTCAAATATTTGCTCTTTCCCTAAGCGTGCCCCATGGGTTTAACTGCCACCTATTCTTAGAGCCATGATGCTCCTGGGTCCCCTGCTCACCACCTCTCCCACCATCTTTCCCATCTTCTTCCTGAAATGTCAGTCCCTCTGTCCTGCACACCACTCTGGGCTTGAAGTGCAATGGGCAGCGGACCTTCTCGGTAACGTGGAGATTCACACACTCCATAGAGCAAAGCTAAAGGTAGATTAGCACTTACATTAGAGTGAAAACACAGGACCAGTGGACACCTGTCTGAAATGTTTTGCATCTGGAATAAATGTTTACAATTTTGTTCTGTCTTCTCAGGCATCTCCTGTCACTGGAGTAAGTATCTATATGAATGTTTTGTTTGAATAAGCCAGTTCATTTATTTACTTACTTAGTCTCATTTCCTGAAAACTTTACAGGGCTTACAAGAAATTACTATGACAAATATGAAGACATGTAGGTAGAGTTTACCGCACATGATCTATTTTCAGTTGAGATTCTAGGCCTTTCTGTGTCTGTCTTTTTTGCTTAATGGTAGTATTTTGGTAACTACTAAAAAAAGGCTCATTGGTAACTACTAAACAGTTAATGACAGGATCATATCATGTACAATGATCAGATCATTTCTCTAAAGGTTATAAATTCCTAGAGCTCATTGGAAACTCTAAGTTACTGTTGTATCGTTGCCCCATGGAGGGTGGGATCCACGTCCCCAACCAAAATCTGGTCTGGATGTCGATACTGATGACACCACACATACCACTACAAGGGTGTGAAGAGGTGTATTACTCACATAAAGAGGATCTCTGGGGAATGCAGGCAAGCTGTCAGGGTGGTCTGAAAGTGGCTTGGGAGACGGGAGAGGCAGTTGGCTTTGGTTTTTCTTGTGGTCCGAGGGTAGGCGAGGTGAGGGTTCCCAGGAGGGGTGGGGACTTACTTGGTTGGAACTTTGCACTGGTGCTAAGGGAGGGAGAGCACAGACTTTCTTACTGGTTGCCCAGATGTGGGGCAAGAGGAAACGTGGGCGACATGGGACCTCAAAGCTCTCAGTGGTCAATCATCAAACGTGCAGCCAAACTGTATTACGATAGCAGTGAACATTACCTTTGTAAACCAGTCCCTGGATAACATCCCTCTTCTTTACCTGCACTGTCACCTGTCTATCTCTGTCACCTTACGCTGCTTCCTTCATTCCTTTATTTATTTTCACGGAACTGGTCACAACTGGCCAGATGAGTACCTTTGTTTATTGTTTGCCTCTTCCAGCTGCAACTGTGAGCTCCTAAGCGTTAAATTACATTTGTCTGTTTACTGCTATATCCTCAGCAACCAGACAGTGCAGGGAACATAACAGGCACACAGGAATTATTTTAAAAATAAATAAATGTCCATCAGCTTTACTAGACTGTATGCTTTATGAAGGCAAGACTGTGGTTGTTCCTGTCATGGTTGATTCCAATGATTCAGAGGGATGCTTTGTGCTTCAGTAAATGTTGGTGAAAATAATTCATTCTTTTAGTTACTTTAATATAGCACTTTTGTTTTTATTTTTGGATTTTTGGTGTTTTTGTTTATTTATATTTTTATTGAAGTACAGTTGATTTACAATGTTGTATTAGTTTCAGGTGTACAGCAAAGTGATTCAGTTATATATACATATATTCTTTTTCAGATTCTTTTCCATTATGGGTTATTACAAGATATTAAATATAGTTAGTTCCCTGTGCTATACAGTAGGTCCTTGTTGTTTATCTATTTTATGTATAGTAGTGTGAATCTGTTAATCCCAAACTCCTAATTTATCCCTCCCCCCCTTTCCCTTTGGTAACCATAGTTTGTTTTCTATGTCTGTGAGTCTGTTTCTGTTTTGTAAATAAGTTCATTTGTATCATTTTTTTTAGATTCCACATATAAATGATGTATCATATGTTATTTATCATTCTTTGATTTACTTCACTTAGTATGATAATCTCTAGGTCTATCCACGTTGCTGCAAATGGCATTATTTTATTCTTTTTCATGGCTGGGTAATATTCCATTGTATGCATATATATATATATATATATATATATATATATATGGGAAAATGGGAAAAAATGTATAGCACTTTTGCAAGATTCTCATAGCTTTTTAAAAAATTTATTTTATTGAAGTATGGCTGATTTAAGGTTCTCCTCATAGCTTTTACTTTCAATAAAGAAATCTTGGCTCATTTTATTCCTGAAATAGAGCAAAAAGAAGTTTATTGAGTCTTGTTGATTTGTTTAAAAGTTTGGGCAGAGCAGCAAATTACTGAAGAAGTAAGAGTTGGGCACTCACTTCTGATGACAAAAAGATGCTGAAATTGTAAGTGACTTAGAGGTTATGTAGACATGGCCACTCTTTTGTTCACAGAAAGCAACAAGAAATATCTTAATTCCTGGAACACTAAGTGAATTTTTCATTTAAAATCAACTATATAAATTGCAGGACAGCACAATGGAAGTCAGGGAAAATCTAATGAATAGCCTTCAGATGAAATTTGTTATGTGTGTTTATTAATAAACCAAAATATCCCCTCCGACATAAGTGAATAAATATATAGATAAATAGACACATAGATTAATAAGTAAATAAATAAAATGTATCAATAAGATGTCACTCTGCTTTCTAGTCCAACATGAATGAGAGCCCAAAAGCTATTGTCTTGAAACTAAACAGTACTTTTTGATTTATTATATGTCCTGAGACACAAGCTGGTTATTTTTAGTAATTGTGAAACATTTAGTTCACTCTAATTTAGTAACTTATTACAAAGCCATTTGATATTTTGCAGCTGTGCAATTAATTATACGGCGGCCAGACTCCACAACTGACTGCAATGCTGTCATGGCTGGGGGAAGGTGGCCCAGCCCAAACCCCTTCCTGGTGTCCAAGCCTCGGTTAGGTTAGCTTTCAGCTGCCTGCTTTTTGCTAAGTAAAGGCCGTGGAGTGCTGTGTGCTCTTCAGAGTAGTCTGTTGCTCAGCAACTGGGCCTCCCCTCTTAGGAAACAGGTCAGGAAAAAGGAACAGAGATGAGGGGGTGATTAAATGTTTGTCTGCCATCTCTGATAAAGCAGAAATCCTCTGAAAAGAAATCATCCTGGATAGATATCTCCAACCCACAGGGAAACAAATTAATCTCATTAGGTAAGGGGTTAGTATCTGTTTGCTAGAAATGCTGTTTCCCGTTATCACCTGGAGGAAAGTTTTAGTGGCTTTAAATAGCATCTAAGACCAATAGCATTCTGTTTGATGAAGTTAGAAAATTTAATATGGCATGACCATCACCTCAAGGTCAAAGAAAGAAACTTTATTCTTGAAAGACAAGAACGGATGTTTTATTTCATATAGTTCACTTATTATTTAGTTATTCAGAATCACTTAAATGTCATAACAAAGTCTAGCTTTTTTTCATGACATAAAAATTTTGTGAAATATCTTTTTTCTTCTGTTACTTAGGATTTCGGATTGATAGTGTTTGTCAAGAAAAATTCCCGATGAAAAACTGCATTGTAGAATCTTGAATATCTCTAATTGAAAAATTGGAAACAGAAAATACTCTTTTTAAATGAAAATTTTCTTTCATGTATTAAATGATGTGAACTTGTGATGACTGTGTACCATTTGGTGAGTTTACAGTCTAAAAAAATTAAAAATAAGATCTGCAAACATATGGTAAAACAGAGACATTTTAGCTAGGAATAGTAGTCAGAAAAAAAGGAATCCATGATTCTTTAAAAGTCCTCTCTTACCACCCCTCTTAAATCAAATTTTCTTTTAAAAAATATTTTGTCTCAGCTGGTATAATTATACAGGCTAAACTATCATACATTTTTTCCCCTATATTGTATGACTGATATGCTATTTAAATGGATGCTGTGCCACTTCAGTTACTTTTCAGTTAAGACCTTTTTAATGTTCTCAGGAGTAGAGCTTCTCAGTTTCAAGGTGGGAGTCACTTAAGAGTAGGTGGTGTCATCCACCAGGGAATAGCCAAGTGTCAACCCTGGACACCGCGGGTGCTTCTATGTATGTGTTGATGACTCTGCCGGAATCTCAAACTCGATCTGTGTAATTACCTGTGTATCTATTTGTTTACAATTCATTCATTCATTGATGATTCAGCTTTTATAAGGCCAAGGAGAAATATGAATAAATTAATTTGGCAATAATTAACTGCTTCTCAGCTGGTTTTCTTAGTAGAGAATATATTGGCTTTGAGAATTGAAGACAACTGAACATATTTAAAACCCATAAAAAAATACGGGGGGAGAGCCTTTTTTTTTATTCATGGTTAGCTCACTAAATTACAAATTCAAAAATCTACTTCTACTTTGTTTTCTGTAAAATGGGGTTTAAACTTCCTCTTATATCTTTGAAGAGGTATCATTTTGGAGATTTTATTTTTAAATGTATTTTAGATTTTAGTTATAGTTAATTACATTATAATTAAAAATAATGTTGCTACATAACCAATAATAATTCTAATCTATGTAAAATATACACATATTCACATTTATATATATTTTTGAGTTTAGCTCATGTAAATTGTAATTTTCAATAAGTTGTCATTATTATGATTTGTTTAATATTGCTACCTGATGAGTAATGGAAAATTCTCTATCACATACACACGTATTTATATTTTACGGTGACCCTGGAGACTTAGTTCAGCAGATCGTAATTGTAATTTTGATTTAGTATCTCTATGTTTATATCTGTCCTTAGAACTGGAACAATTCTATCCACACCTTTCTCACTCCTGCTTTTCAGTTCTCATGCTGGCAGTTAAACCTCAGAAGCATCCAGCCACTTCCAGAATCGTCTTCTGACCACTTGTGTTATTATTCAACTCTCTTTGCTCAAACATAAAGAGGTCACATGCTGTGTGAGGGATAGCCTTCCTCAAAACCCGTAAAATGTAAGACAAATTCCCATAGGATATTTATATTTTAACACAGCCTGGTTGGGTTTTGCTGGGGGAAAGCGTGGCCAAAATATTCTTCTATTATTCCGGCACAATATACCTTCTTTTAAAATAAGAAAATAGCACAACCTCATACAACTTTTGCAGCTATACCTAACTTGTGGACTGTCTTGCTTTATAAGATTTCTTCACAACTGTGCAGACTAGCAGTGTGTCAAACAATTTGCATTTAAACGTGATAATCAGGAAAAAGAACTTCTTTAAAATATAAAGGTCAGATTAAGAATACATTGTACATGCAAATATGCTGATTTAGATGCAGAGGATGAATTCTAACAGTGGGCAACTCTAGAAAAGGCTAACGCTTTTCCTGAGTGCCCAGTAATGTCGAATTACAGTTGAACACCTATAGAAATAAATGTGACATCCAAATGGTCACCAAATGAATATATTATGCTCTGTGATGTTTCACTGAATTCTAAATGAGTTCAGAATGATGACATACCAAGAGGTGCTGAAGTACTTCAGACACACTCAGTCAAATGCGTGTGGTTAAATAAAAATGCATGGAATGTTCCTTATATAAAGTGAGTTTTTCCTATTCGGAAGGAAAGTAGAACAATTTATTTTTTTCTTTTACAGACTCATCACAAGTAAGAGTTTACTTTAATAAACTTGCTTTGGTTTTTAAAGAAACTCTTGCAGTTTGAAAGTTACTTTGCAATGTTTTCAAACTCTAATGTGTTGAGTTACAGTCTTGCTTTTACTGTGTCCTGTGACATTTATTAAGCTACATTTTCTGCATTTAATCGGAAAAGCAGTCATGAGCTAGATAAGTGGACTAATGGGCAGAATATGTTTACACTACTGAAAGGCTTTCCAGTAAACTAGGGAGTTGGGTTGTTCTAATTAGTTAAATATCCTGGTTAATATTTTTTAATATATCTATATAAGAAATCTTAAATGCGCTACATTTATTTTTCTTTATTTTTTAAATTTATTTATTTATTTATGCATTTATTTATTTTTGGCTGTGTTGGGTCTTCGTTGCTGCGCGCGGGCTCTCTCTAGTTGCAGCGAGCAGGGGCTACTCTTCGCTGTGGTGTGCGGGCTTCTCACTGCGGTGGCTTCTCCTGTTGCGGAGCACAGGCTCTAGGCGTGTGGACTTCAGTAGTTGCAGCACACGGCCTCTACAGTGCAGGCTCAGTAGTTGTGGTGCACAGGCTTAGCTGCTCCATGGCATGTGGGATCTTCCTGGATCAGGGCTCGAACCCATGTCCCCTGCATTGGCAGGCGGATTCTTAACCACTGCACCACCAGGGAAGCCCTCTACATTTAGATTATACTTAAAAATGCAGTTATATTCCAAGTTCCCACTCCTTTTGATAGGTGTGAGTTAATGATTAGGTTGCGAATTTCAAAGAGTAAACTCGTCAGGTGTGGCCCTCTGAGGATGGCTTTCCTGGGGTGCGATCTGCTCCAACCATTGTTTGGAGCAGAAGATGCCACCCAGCGAGTTTTGGGTCCACCTGTCTGATGACAAAAGCCTGAGACAGAGCTCCTTCAGAGGGGAGAGCAGAGGGGAACCTGGAATAGGAGCTCCTTCCTGGGCCAGTGGAGAGAGAGAACGGAAAGAACTAAGGAGATGAAACGGCCACTCAGCCCTGCTCATGTCTCACCAAGGAATCAAACGCAGGAAATCTGTAAACTATTGCAAATTCTGAGTCTGCCAATGACTTGCTATGAGGCCTTGATGAGGTCACACAACCTCTCTAAGTTTCAGTTTTCAAGCTATAAAATGGGAGTAAGTGTCGATTGCTGGGTAATTGCAGGTTTGACAGAAACACTCGTTTCATATGGCACAAAGGTCCCTTGACTGATTAATGTCTGTGGTTACCGTTATTTTGCTGGGTCTCCCGAGGACCCAGCACGGCAGGAGCTGGCTGTCCACACCTTCTCCACGGTAAAGACCCCTTGAGTCGTGGCTCCCCCCACCCTTGGAGCGTTCCCATGCTTTCCCACCCGCCGTCTTATTCCGCTCCCTCCTTCAGCCCCAGTACATTAGCCCACGGATGTGTTCATGCTCCCACACTCAAGCCTTTTGCCTCAGGGTTTTAATCCTAGCTGCTCTCTTGATTTCCAAATGGGTGACCTCTTCTTGTGTCCTTAGCTTAAATAACTCTACCTCTGTTAGGCCTTCTCCGAGCATCAAGTCTGATAATAAAATTATAATAACAGTTTTATCAAATCATCCTATTTTAATTTTTCCCTAGCAAGTACTACTGTCTCATACATTCTTGTTTGTCGTACTGATGGATGGACTGTTTTCATCCCACTAGAAGGCAAGCCGCATGAGGGCAGAGTTGGTTAATCTTCTCTTCTGTATCCCCTCTACCAACTTGGTGCTTAGACATACTAGGTGCTTAGTAAATATTTGTTGGATGAATAAATTTGTAGTGTGAGCTGCCTCTGGGGTTACATTTGCATTGTCTAAGTGTGAGGAAGTACCTCCTCTGAGCAGGCCTTAATCTCTCACCATTTAGATTGGGGGGGGTCCGATTTCTTCAGGATATTCTGAGGACTTTTTTCTCTCAACCGAGGGTTGAATACGTACTACTTCTTCTCCTCCCACTCCCCTCCTCCTTCTGGCCCAATTTACCTTAGTGTGTCCAGAGACCCAATTTAAGTTTCCCCCATTCAGGAGTGGTCAGTGTAGAATGCAGGCATCTGGAGATTCTAGTCAACCAGGAATAAATTAAAAATATCATGCCTGTGAATTCAGCTTTCTGTGTAAGGCTCTTGTAGCTATAAAGAGCTATAAGAGCTCCACTCCAAAAGTGTGGAGCTATAAATTACCTCGTACCCACTGAGAAGACACCACCATTGAATAAAAAGAGAAAAATAATCTGATGACCTCTTTCTTTTTCAAAAGACACACACACGGAAGCTGTCCAGGGAAGCTATAGGCCCCTCACCAGGCCCAAGACACCCTGGCTGACAGTCCCCTGAAAAGTCCAGTGGAAATCAGCTGAGATCCTAAAACTGAACAAGGCTTGAGGAGAGCCGTTTGCTTGGGATGAGTGTCTTATTTGATTCTCTATAATTTCAACGCTTTGACTTCCAAGAACATCTGATTCAGATAACCATATCATATTAATTCCTTATATAGAACATAAATTAAGAAGCATCCGATATTTACTAACAGGAAAAAGCAATTTCTTCCCCACTGTGGTTACTTTTATTTTGCTGGCTCTCCCAAGGGCCCAGCACTCCAGGAGCTGGAGCTTTTCCTTTAATAAAACTGAAGAGGTGCCGTGTCAGTGGTCTGCCCTGAGGCCCATCTCCCTCCCTCCATCCGATGAATGAGACTCTGTTCCTCTTGTCTCCAGGGCCCTTTCTCCTCTCTTGGTACTTAAATCCTATTAGCTTTGAATGTGCTTCATCCACTGTGGAGTGTGGAGACAGAACAGCTTCCAGAATTGTGGAATTAGACTATTTCAGCCACAGTCTTCCCTCAGTCCCCCCCACCTCCTTTTTTAGTTCTGGTGCTGACAGGTTAAACCCTTGACAATCGGAGACATTCTACTCTCTTCCAGAACCATCTTCCAGCTCCTTGTATTATCTGCTCAGCTTCTATCTCCCACCACTACAGGATGCAGAGGCCACGGTCTGTGTGAGACATGATATTCCTTAAAACTCACCTGTTAAAGGAAAAAAGTGCACCAGACAAGATGATGAGCAGAGAGAAGTTGATTTTTTTCTGATACTATTTCCAGCTACAGGGGCTTGAGCACAGACCAAGTGGGATACAAGCACCACTGAAACAAAGCGGGTGTTTCCAAGAGCTGGAGTGGAGGCTCTAGGCTTTCTGCATTTTGCTAATTGACCTTCACCAAAGGAAATGTAAGCTTCCTCCTATCATCATGACAGGAGGAGGGAGTTTCACAGGTTGGAGCAAGTGTTCAGGCAAGTCAGACTCCTTCCTTCCCACTGAGTCTGGGAGAGAGGGTGTTGTCTTCCATGATGTCCTACCTTCCAAAGGAAGGGCTTCTAGGTCCTTGAGGAAGACATTCTGGTTGTAAAACTGACAAGAGGCTTTACAAAAACATTTACTTCTTAAGTTAGACAGAGAAAGAGAAATATCATATGGTATCGCTTATATGTGGAATCCAAAAAGATGATACAAATGAGCTTATTTACAAAACAGAAACACTCATAGACTTAGAGGACGAACTTATGGTTACCAGGGGGAAAGGGTGGTGGTGGGAGGGATAAATTAGGAGTTTCAAATTAACATACACACACACACTATATAAAATAGATAACCAACAAGGACCTACTGTATAGCACAGGGAACTTGGCTCAATATTCTTTAATAACCTAAATGGGAAAAGAATTTGAAAAAGAAAGGATACTTTCATGGGTATAACTGAATCACTTTGCTGTACACCTGAAACGAACACAACATTGTTAATCAACTACACTCCAATATAAAATAAAAGTTAAAAAAAAAATTACTTCTCATAGAGGCAGAGAATGGATTTGCCATCACAAGTTTTCTCAGGTAAATGCTCTAAGATAAAGGAGGTCAGGGGCCTGGGTTATAAAGTTAAGTCATCCCGAGGGGAATGTGGAGGCCCACTGGGGCACCGGACAGGTCTGAGTTTCCTTTAGGACTAAACTCAAGGGCACTCTACAAGGAGAGGTTCATCTTGCAGCCATGTGCTAACAACTTGCTTGCATTTTCTCTGTTTTTCTTGCCTGGGATGTTATGATTTTGGCAAGCTTAAAGGTGTGCCTGGCTTACCGGTGTATTTCTTTTCTCAGCTTTACCTCTAACATGGCACAGAGCCATTGGAGGAAGCCGTCCAAAGGACATGACCTCCAGCTGACCCTCAAGCTGCTCCCCCCCCCCTCCTGTCCTTGGGAGTTGCATTGTGCTTCCTTCCCCTCCCCCAAAAGCTGCTCCAAGCATACAGCCTTGAAATAGAAATGTGGTGTTGAAGCCACCTAGGATAAATACACGACTGAACCCTGTTACGGTCTCTATGTAAACGTTTAAGATTCTGGCAGATGTGTGCGGAGAGCTGCTCATCTTGCAGCTGCTCGAGTCAAGCCTCACATGCAAGTTCCTTTGTTTAGTAAACCTGTCACCTCCCAATCTGGGGTGATCTGCCCCTTTCTTTGGTCTCTCCCTGCCCTCTGTGTCCGGGGACCAGGGGGTGATTTCAGATCATACCCAGGCAGCTCTGAGGAGGTTCTCAGGCAACAATAGTGCATTTTCCCAAATTAACAGCACAGTTGAATCAAGCTGGTTTTTTGCCTAGCTTCACAGTGGGTTTTTTTCCGTATTAAAAACATTCGATTCCAAAGTTATTGATTTTAAGCACTATCATCGCCACTTGATGAATGCTTGCATACTATTATTAGAGTTTTAAAAAAGATTTATGTTATTTTATGTTAAAATAATAGCAGTGGTAATGATAATCGTCTGTAGAAGTTCCTATGTGTATAGACAATGGCTTGGATCACAAGATACTGTAAAGTTTAGAAGTGAGTGTTTCTGTTTATCTGCAAAAGTACTGTCTCCTTGGGAGGCCTGGGCTTAAGCAGAGTTTATACAGTCATCCCTCAGTCTACAGGGCGGGGGGATTGGTTCCAGGAGCTCCCACACATACCAAGATTCGCGGACGCTCAAGTCTCATAGTTGACCTGCCATGTCCGTGGGTCTCACATCAGCAGATTCAGCCAACCTCGGATGGAAATTTAGATCTGCAGTTGGTTGAATCCACGGATGCCAGACTCAGGAATACAGTGGGCTGACGGTATATTTATTTTAAAAAATCCACATCTAAGTGGACCAGGGCAGTTCAAACCAATGTTGTTCAAGGGTCAACTGTAATTCGGCCAACTTTGCAATTTTGCCATTATTAACTGAACTTTAAAATTATTTGAGGTTTCCATTATTTTAAACTTTCTCATGAAATGGGTTGACAATATTAATCTATAACAATGCATGGACCTGTATTTTAATTTTCAAATAGCACACTTGTACTTTAGTTACAGATGGCCACAATCCTAGCCAGTTACATTTTAAAAGAGCAGAACGTGTTTCTAAATGCTTAGGGTCAGGTACCTGAATGCTTAACAATATGTACTCAATGGTTTACGGCAATTATCTGAGCCATCTTTGCAAATATCACAGTGCTAATAATGCTCATATCTGAGCATTAGCTGGGGATGCTGTTGTCTTCACTCACCTGCCAAATGTGCAATAAAGAAGCTCATAGACGGCTATTAAATCTTTTCTTTAATGTTCAATTATTTCCAAGTCTGTGACCACTATTTTATTTCATATGGTTATTTTAATTAAATTATTGAATTACAGTTATGAGGTATCTTGTTGCATGGCTAATATTTAATGAATGAATGGCATGACTTGAATGATTTCTGTGGTGTTCAATTGATCAATCAGGTCTCCTCAGCACAAGTATAATAGTTGGTATTATACTCTTCTATACTAGCACTTACAGTAAAGAATGGAGCCATGGATTTGATAAAGATATATATGAAGGAAATGAACAATGTCTGCTCTGCACCGTTTCGTGGTGAAATGGTAGTGCTCTGAACCTGTGACAACTGTATGGGATGGAGGTTTTTTCTCAATAAAAAGCAGATTGCTTCACACTTTTAAATTCAATTAAAATGAAATTTTAGAATATAAAATTCCATAATTATGGAAATTATGAAGCAAATGTATTGACATTTAGTATAGTTCAGAATAATAATGAGTGGCAACCAAAGAAAATGAAACTCAGAAACTACTACCAGATTGCTTAACGTTTAGAAATTTTTAGATCATGATAGAGATTTAAGCTAAGAGCAGGCCAATTTCTTGTTACTAGAAATGGCTTTACTCATTGTAGCTCCCATTTACTACAAGTTTCATTTACAAAGATTTTTTTTATTATTTATCAGAATCATATAAGAATTCACTGAAGCTAAGGTTACCGTCAGGGTTAGGGTTAACTCTGGGTGCTGGCACCATGTATTTTGCTTCTTCCTGGCAATTGTTATTTGAAAGGACAATTAAGCAGTGTCTAAAGCTGTACTCTTTCATATACGATGTTTGACTTAATTGCATACCCTGGGTTTCTCAAATTAGGGTATGAAGGCGCCCCATCTGTGTCCTCCACACTCTCCCGTCGCAACTCCCCAGATTCTGGAAATATCCTAGGAGGGACTCTGGCTCCTCATGAGAAAAGATTAATTTTTAAAAATTTCATTTACACAGATACCTAAAAAATAATGTAAGCATCTTCCGAATCATGTTCTTACTGAGTACAGTGAGGCCATTTCAGGGCTCCTATCTGTTTGATTATTACTATTATTATTTAAAACATATCAAATAAAATTTACCATCTTAAATAATTAATTAGTTAATTTATTTATTTATGGCTGTGTTGGGTTTTCATTGCTGCACGCGGGCTTTTCTCAGGTTGCGGGAGCGGGGGCTACTCTTCGTTGAGGTGCGCAGGCTTCTCATGGCGGTGGCTTCTCTTGTTGCTTAGCACAGGCTCTAGGGCGTGTGGGCTTCAGTAGTTGTGGCTCAAGGGCTCTAGAGCGCAGGTTCAGTAGTTGTGGTGCACGGGCTTAGTTGCTCCGCGGCATGTGGGTTCTTCCCGGACCAGGGCTTGAACCCGCGTCCCCCGCATTGGCAGGCGGATTCTTAACCTCTGCGCCACCAGGAAAGCCCCATCTTAACCATTTTTAAGTGCACAGTACAGTAGAGTTAACCAGATGTGCATTGGTTGTGCTCTGTATCTCTAGAATTTCTTTATCTTACAAAACTGAAACTCTGTCCATTGAGCAACTCCCCTTTTCCTCCTCCCCCACAGGTCCTGGCAGCCAGCATCTACTTTCTGTCTCTGAGCGTTTGACTATTTTAGATTCCTCATATCCTCAAATTTCATCCATGTTGTCGCGTGTTGACTTGCCTTCAAGTTCATGTACTCTTCTCCTTGATTGACTCTGCTGTTGATTCTTGTTAGTAAATTTTTCAATTCAGCTACTGAATTTTTAAGCTCCAGAATGTCTATTTAGTTCTTTTTTATAGTGTCTATCTCTTGATGTTCTCATCTTGTACATACATTGTTTTCCTGATTTCATTTAGTTGTCTATCTGTGTTGTCTTGTTGTACTTGAGCTTCCGTAAGATGATTATTTTGAATTCTTTGTCAGGTAATTCATAGATCTCCATTTCTTTAGTGTCATGTGCTGGAGAATTTGTTCCTTTGATTAGGCCATCTGTTTCTTCACATGCCTTGTTTTTGGTTTTTTTTTTTTTTTTTTTTTTTTGGTCAGGATTTCTGCATTTGAAAAAAATAGACACTTTTCCCAGTCATTATATAGCCTGGCCTGATACAGAGGAAGACCTTCACCAGTTTGGGTAGAGACTCTGGGGACCTCTCAAACCTTTTATCATGATGGGTCTTCCCTGGGCTTGTGTGTATTATTTCCCAATTAGGGAGATTTGATGGTTTCCCTTTCAGGAGTTGGTGATATCTTGTGCTCTCTGCTGTTTTTCTGTGGTACTGCAGGTACTATTCTCCATGGCCCCCAGACATTCAAGGTGTGCTGGTTTTATCAGTGCTGAGTCAGGCAAGACAAAAACCAGTCCTTAGGGCAGCTCCCCCAAAAGGGTCACAAGTCGAGTGCTTTCTCCTGATCATGACAGCTATCACCTTCTGTCTGTAGTATTACAGATTCGCTGATGCTGCCACAAGCCAGTGATTTCTCTTTTGCCTCAGCAGGCCCAGGCATCCAAAGTATGTTGGTTCCCCATCAGCTTTCCGACCAGGCAAGACAGAAACCAGTCCCTTAGTCAGGCTCCTGAAGAGCTGGAATTTTGGACACAGGCTGTGCCAGCTTAGGGGAGGCGCTGATGTAGTTGAAATGAAATGGCTTTTCTTGCCCATTTCAATGGGACTGGTCCTGGCGTTGACCTTGGCTTCTTGCCCATTTCAATTGGGCTGGTCTTGGCACTGCAACTTCCTAACTGGTTTCTGGAGTTCTCACGAAGGCTTTTTGTTTTTTGGCGGTACGCGGGCCTCTCACTGTTGTGGCCTCTCCCGTTGTGGAGCAACAGGCTCCAGACGTGCAGGCTCAGCGTCCATGGCTCACGGGCCCAGCCGCTCCGCGGCATGTGGGATCTTCCCAGACCAGGGCACGAACCCATGTCCCCTGCATCGGCAGGCGGACTCTCAACCACTGCGCCACCAGGGAAGCCCTCACGAAGGCTTTTTGAATGGTATATTATTGTTAAGTTGGTGTTTCTGTTGAGAAATGAGGTCTGGGGTTTCCTATTTTTGCATCTTACTGACGTTACCTCCCCTTATCTGTTTTTGTATTTAAGATCAAATTGGTTCCAAGTAGTAAGGTCTACAATCCCTTATCTGAAACCCTTGGGTCCAGATGTTTTTTGTGATTTTAGATTTGCGAAAGGTAACATGGTGCCTACACTGCAAAGTATATAACTTCCAGGTGGGGTGGGGCAGAACCCTGAAATCAACACAGTGATAAATGTGTATATCCAACTAAGAGGGAGATAAAAATTATAAGTATTCTTCTGTTACATCACGTCAGATTTTGCCATCAATAATTATGAAAATCATTTTCAAATCATTTTCAAGAGTGAAGTGTGAGGATAAGGAGTTGTGAATCGGTAGCCTTTGTTTTTATTGCCAAATAAGAAAAGAATAGAATAACCTTAATATGTGAATGACCGTTGCATCCAGTGATGGTGGATGTGCTGCCTATGGATTTATTGTCTCTTAGCTCTAAATTCATACTTTTTGTCTGATCAGTGAAAATGGGCATGGACCCTTTTAATTGTTTTCTTTGCCTGCCAGTGCTGAAGCTTCGCCAGTAGAAGGCGCACAGCTTTTCCCAGTAGAGGGCGCACAGGAGCTGCTGCTTCCTGCAGTGCATGGCAGCCAGCGGCTCCCCCTTGGTACTATCTTGGGAAATTTTCTAGCAGAAAGACTCTGGTGAGACACCTTCCCCATGAACAGCTTTACCTGATGTCCTGAAGGACATATTCTTAGCAAGCTCTTTTGGTGCAGTGATAGAGCAACTTCTTTGCCATAAAATGAGGCAGAGCTGCAGGTTCTGGATCTCAGCCCTGCAGTGTCTCTACCTTGAGTGCTCTGTCTCAACCCTTAACCCTAGAGGTAGTGGCTGTTCCTTTTGCCTGATAATTTTGGATTCTTTAAGTTCTCTTTACTTCTTACTAGCCAACCTTGTGTTACTCTAATCCCTTGCTATAGTTAATAACTCTTTATATTAAAGTTTCCCTGTGTTAACTGTGTGGTTTCTCTGTCTTGATTGGACCCAGGATGATACAGTAGGCTCTTCATAATAATATTCGGCAACGGTTCTGTGGCTTAATAAGAATTACTTTACCCTTCGCCCAGTTTCAGGCACAGAACTCCTAAAAACCTTATGATTCCCTAAGTTATAGGGGTGCTAAGAGCATCTTTTGTTCTAATTTGGTCTTTGACTCTGGTTTCTGACACCAAGAACTTCTAAGATCCTTGGAAATTCTGGGGTAATCAGAGTGTCTTTTTGTGTGCTATCGACATGACTGGTAGGTAGGGGTCCCCAGATAGCTCCTGGATGGGGTGGGGCTGGTCATCAGAAAGACCAAGCCACAGTTAGAAACTTGGAATCTTCAACTCTACTCTCCATCCTCGGTGGGGGGCGGGGGGAAGAAAGGCTGGAGATTGAGTTAATAATCAATCATACCTATGTGATGAAGCCACCATAAAAATATCCAAGTATGAAGTCTGAGAGCTTTTGGATTGGTGAACACGTCCATGTGCCAGGAGGCTGGTGCACCCCAATTCCACGGGGACAAAACCCCCTGCATTTGACACCCTTCTGGACCTTGCCCTATGTACCTCTTCTTGCATCTATTCATTTGCATCCTTTGTCATATCCTTTATAATAAACTGGTAAAAGTAAGTGTTTTCCTGAATTCCATGAGTCATTATAGCAAGTTATCCGAACTGGAAGAGGAGTCATGCGAACTCCTGATTTGTCAGCCACGTTTGGTGGAAGTGTGGGTAACCTGGGAATCCAGTACCTGTGACTGGTATTGGATGAGGGGCAGTCCTGCGGAACTGAGCCCTTAAACCTGTGGGATCTGCACTAACTCCAGGTCGGTAGTGTCAGAATTGAACTGTAGGACAGCCGGTGGTGTCTGGAGAGCTGAGAATTGGTTGGTGCAGGAAAAACCCCTACTTTGGGTGTGAGAAGTGGAGCATTGCTGTGTGAGTATAGGAACAAGTATTTCTCTTTTAGTTGGAGTCAGAGAAGTAGGATTTGCTAGAACAGCCTTGCCTCATGGAAATGTAGAGTTTGGGAGGAGGAAGGATGAAAGGGTGGGGCATGAGGAACCTTGATTCTTGGCTGGCCACATGGTCACGCACAGTATGGAGAAGTAGCTGCACCATCAATTACTAAAAGTTACCAACGGAATTTAGAGTTGGAGCCAGCTGTAGGGCTTGGTTCACGGCATGCTTAAGGGAATGCAAACTAATAGCAGAAAAGCTAAATATACACTCTCTTGGTTATTTTAACCCGCAAGAGCTACAAGGAAAGTAAAAGAAAGTGCTGAGTCGGGCCTTGCTGGTGGAACGAGCTCAGAATTTGATCAGTCGGAGATTTTGGCCACTAGTCTCAAAGCCACCCAGAAAGGGACAACAGAAAGTACCTCTAAGACCTTGGTCACCAGGAAGGTGGTCAGTGTGCAAGACAGCAAAACCAAGAACCTATGGACCAACGGGCATAGTGTAAAAGAGTTGTTTCATTTGTAGATCTGTATCATCAGATTCCTCTGGAGCCTTTACTGAAATGGTTAGTGAGAGTGGTTACTGTAGGGTCTGTGTCTTTTGTTTTAATGATTCAGGATGGAAGGGCACATTTGGGTTGATACAGTACACACAGCTCACCAGTGAACGATCACAGATGCGTGATCCAGACACACAGGAGGTTATTCCTGAGAGAACAGTCAATGTTGTGGACTGGATAAAAACCACTGTGAGGTTTACTTGTCCTGAGGAGGGGGACTGACCATCTCCCCCATAAATGCCAAGTGGAACACCCTGGGTGAAGCAGCTTACATGCTTTGTGTGCAAGCCATGTGGGACTGGCTTTGTGATGACCTGGATAGTCACCCACTGAATGTGCCTATTACCCTGTCATTGTAAGTGCTGTGGTTCAGAGGGTCCTTTTCACACGGGTACCCCATGTACTCTTACTGCTGCAAAACCGAGGGACAGCTCTGGAAGCTTTATTGAACTTGTTGCCTCAGTTTCCCCCCATGGCTCATACAAATGCTAATAAAGACATAAGATTAATTCAGAAGAGAATGGGGAGAGGCACTCTTTCCCAAAAGGTGGAAAATTTCAAACTATTATTAAGAAATAAGGTGATAGGGAATCCCCTGGTGATCCAGCGATCCAATGGTTAGGACTTGGCGCTTTCACTGCCAGGGCCCAGGTTCAATCCCTGGTTGGGGAACTAAGATCCTGCAAGCTGTGAGGTGAGGCCAAAAGAAAAAGACAAAACAAAGGGATAAAGGAAGCGTTGATACAGGCAAAAAAGAGGAAAAAGAAAGGGGAAGGTCCCTAAAATCATCCAAGCAGGGTGGAGATCTTACACAGTCGTTAAGAAATGAGATCAATAAAAAGAACACTGGTGGGGTTACAGCACAGTTTTAGGAGAGCACTGCTAAGTGTTGGGCAGGGCAGAGGGACCTCCCTGCTTGTCCCCAACATTAAAGGGGCCCAAATAAGTCCACTCTGTTTACCCAAGTTTAGAGAAATTTAAAGCTGGAAGGTAGGCAAAGATTACGATGGGAAATCTGAACTACAGTTGCTGGGCAGTGGTTAAGTAAGTTAACCAGGATAAAGATTGGCAAAAGGGCCAGGTCCCTGGCTCAGCCTCCTGCTGGGAACCCAAAGCCTTTTGCATCAGAGTGGGTGGAATGGTCAGGGACAGAAAAGGGAAATGTCCAGGGCTCTTTGGTATGGGAACCCCGTGCACTGTGGTACCGAAACTCCCTGGTGAAGCCCTAACTCAGGCTATAATTAGATTGAAGGAGTAGAAAAAAAAAAGGGCTGATAGGTTTAAGGTGAGAGTTTGAGTAGAAGTTGGAATGTTTACATTTACGTAAAGAAGTTGTGTTTCTTTTATCTGAATGTTTTATAGGAATGAGTATTATGTCTCATTCCAGTGACTGGGGAACATTTTTCCTACCTAGTCTTGTAAAAGATGACGTGTAAATTCGCCCTTCGAGAAAGATTAATTAGACAGGCTAAGTGGGAACCAGTATGATTGCCGGAGCCCACCCACCCCCTGTAGAACAGGAGCTGGTGTTGGGACAGATGCTCTGTGTGAGAGCTCTTTGCGCAGCAGAGACTGGGGCCGTGGCGAAGTCTGTGGGCTCCTCTCAGCAGCGACTATGGGGATTTTGGACTAGAGAGTTTCCATCTGAGAGGCAATTACTAACTTGCTACAGACATTAACTGAAACTGCCACTATGAATGAAGGTCAAAAAGTAACCTTGAAACCTGAAATACCCATCGTGTCTTGGATGATGTCAGAGACACACTCTAATTGGATGGTATCACCCATAATCAGGTGGAAGTGTTTGTACAGGGTCCCGCTGCCTGGGAATGCAGGAGGAAGATTCTCTTGAGCAGGGAGCCTCTTCTCCCTTAGGACTGACTGAAACCACTCTTGCTTTTTGAAAGTTCAAATAGAGAAAGCTAGGGAGATATGGAATTATCTGTGGCCCATATTGAAATCAAAAGAGCTAATACTATAGCTGCCAAAAGCACACTCACGTTCTAAATATGATTTGGCTGCAACAAAATGACATTTCTGTCATGATAAATTAGTATTATTAATTTAAATTTAATTTTAGATTTCGTCTGCTTAGTATTATGTGAATTTTAAGAAATATGTTTCGTTACTCATTCAGGTAACGTTAAAACTGAAATAGTCAATGTGGGCTATCTGCTAGCATATTTTTCCCTTTAAAAGAGGTTCATACCCGTTATAAGTTAAATTGTGTGCTGCCCAAATTTCATAGGTTGAAGTCCAAACCCCCAGCACCTCAGAATGTGACCTTATTTGGAAATGGGATTGTTGCAGATATAATTAGTTAAGGTAAAGTCATAACGGAGTAGGGTGGGTTCCTGATCCAATATGACTGGAGTCCTTGTAAATGGAGAAATTTGGACCCAGGCACATATGCAGGAAGAGTGCCATGTGAACATGAAGACGGCCATCTGCGAGCCAACGACAGACACTTGGGACACTGTTCCTCTTGAATCTCAGAAGGAACCAACCCTGCCCACACCTCGATTTCAGACTTCTAGACTTCAGAACCATAACACAACATATTTCTGTTGTTTAAGGCACCCAGTTTGTGATACTTTGTTATAGCAACCCTAGCAAATTAATACAACATCCACCTGAAGTTCTGAGAAATACTTAGCCTTCTTCTCCTCTGTACATTTGCTCAATATTCTTGAAGCTTTCTCACATGATTCATTGCTTAGTAGAAATTTTTTTATATGTATCTGTTTTTAAACCCCTTTTCCTAATTGTCCCGTGAATTTACTTGTAATGTTATTTATTCAGTTAAACTGGAGCTTACAAAGATCTCATTTAAAAGAGTTTCCATAATGTCACTTCCTTTTCTGCTGACTTTTCTCTTTATAAACATTCACACAAATTTAGAGAATCAGAAACTGCCAAGGTACCGTCTGTATGAATGTGACATGTAACTAGATTGAACTAGATTGTGATGGCACTTGTATCAAAAGATGCAAAGTAGAAATCATTACGTTCTTTATAGTCATCATTGGTGTAGTACTTACGTAACTGCCATTCACTCTTCTAGCCTCTTCCTTTTCTTCATACTTCCTACCTGTCTGAGCATTACTGCTTGTCTTTTTTCTATATTTCTCTCAAATACATACACTTTTCTTGTCCCAATTCACATACAATTTTTTCTTGAAAGACGATATTTAATTATGTTTTAGAAAATTTCTTGCCTATCATTTGTGTTCCTAGAGTTAGAGAAAAATAAAAGGATGTCAAGAAATCAATAACACCACCAGAGAAAAAAGATTAGCCTCCAGATTCCATCATTTCCTATAAATCCTCTTTGCTTGTTTCTATGACTAATGAATGCAGAATGGAAAATTATTCACACTCCAGCAGCAACCTGGATGCCAAACCCATTTGCGGAAGGCCTGGAATAAGAATATCATTCAGGATTCGTTCATTTTCAATGCAAACCGTGGAATCTGAGTAGGACAAGAGTGTCAGGGGGAAAGGGTGTGTTTTCGGCACTGCAGAAAGCTGTCATGGTGACGAGGAGGCATAACAACTTACTTATTTATAAAAATAAACCTGAAAAGAAAGTGAGTCAGGCACAGGTTTGCGATTTCACTCCTGTCGATGTCAGATGGAGAATATATCCTGAAAAATCTTAGTTATCGGAATCCCGAGAAAAAGCATTAGAGAGGGAGTAGTGACAGAAAACCCTACCTTTACAAAGGCGGGGATATAAAATACACTCATCTTCAGGTTGTTTGAGATTTCTATAACCGACAATTTTTGGAGTTTTTTCTAAATTCAAAGCAAGGAATAATTTTTGTGTGTGAAATTCAAAACATAAATGTGTAGTGAGTTCTGAATTTTATCAAATTGTGTGTTTTGAGTTTTTTAATGAAAATTTTGCACTCATCGTTTTCCCACAGGTGTGTTTTTCCCCAGCACTAATCTTATTCATCATAAACCAAGTAAGTAGCAAAGACCAGGGAATATGTTAAAATTCAGAAAAGAAAATTAACTGAAAATCAATCCCAAATAATAAGGCAACGTTCTAAAGGTGGATCTACCCTCTCGGCGTGAGTGCGTTAGGGTAAAGTGTCACTGGGATTAGTGTGGGGTTGAAATCCTGCTCAGCGAAGAAGTCTCCACCACTGCAGCTGTGAGTTTTGGAAGGGCCAGACCCCATAGCCTGGTGCTCAGCAATTAAGCTTAACTGGCCACCCGACTCCCCTGGGGGGAATTGTGGAGATGCGAATCAGCAGCAAGCCTCGATTTTCCACCAGGTGCTCTTTCACTTCTTGCCATAGTTAGACATTTAACTGGGTGAAAGTTCAGGGGTGAATTTCCCCTCCACCCCGCTCCCCACAATGGTATGAATTTTGCTGTGGAGCAGTCAGGTAGGAAGTTGTCCTCATTCTAAAATACATATGTGGGTGCCACAGAATTCCGTCTGAAGGTGAGCTGGAGAGGTTCTGGTTTACTCTGTGAAAAGTGTTAGTTGATTTCCCCATCCACAAACCCACCTTCCTCCGGTGTAGACCAAGGAAATAGAAGGGAGGTTGCTTGATATTTTTAAGGAACTGGTTACAGAATTTTAGTCAAACTTTGACATAATTTTTTAATTCCGTGGCATATGGAACATGAAAATCTTACAAAATCAAGGTCTTATAATCATGTCAACCATATTTGTAACCACTTTTAGGGTCTGTGATGAACTTATTTATTGTCTACAGAAAGCAAACAGACACTGCCAGCTTCAGTGTGTTGTATTTTCTGGGTTTGGATTAGACATTACAAGAGTATTTATAATGTGTTTACTGTGTATGAAGCTCTGTCCCACTACTTGGTGAAAGGAAAGTTTCTTGCCCTGAAGATGCTTATACCTTGCATGTAGAAAGGAGATCAAAGTTATAGAATATTTTGGTGAACACTTTTACATTGACAAGATTATACATAAACATTTAACACCTAGAAGTGAAAGTTTTGTTCATTTCCATGGCATTTCAACACTTCAGGCATCTTTCTAAAAGAAAATTTTAATTTTCTTTGTTGCTTAAACCCCTTGACAAGCTTCCTCCCCACTCTGGCACAGAGAATGGTAGATGCCTGTTGGAAGGATTTATTTGAGCTCTCCATCCCTGTCAAAGACTGACATGTCCTTCTATGAACTCTATCCTTTCCCTTTAATAGAAAATATTATTGGGCTTGTTTCGTTTTCTCTCTGCTGCTAAGCTGTACTTTCCAAAGAGGCAGATGTTCTATCCACCCTATTTATTTTTGTCTCCCTAGAAACTAATGCCTTGCATACCTCATAGCAAGTATTCAATGAGCATTTCTGAAATGTGTGAATATTAATACCTCTAACTTGTGGCACGTCAGCAGGCAACAAAGCAAAGCTGAAAGGAGACGTTCTACTCCTCTTCTGTGTGGCCCCACAATCTTGGCTTATTAGGTGTTGGTTGGGGAGAGGAGTGGTAGAATTTCTAGGGCTGCCATATGTCTCCATTTTCAGATTCAGCCACAGAAATGAGAAGACCAGTGAATGTGAATAGAGAGAGGATGAGACCTTAAATCATTCACTCAAGCAGCTGACTGGGCCTTGAGGTTTTCAAAACTCACGGTGCTCGCGCGCCCTCTTTTATTCCCCCAACACCTTTTATAGCCCATCACCCTATCTGGTAGGTTTTTAGTATTGGTTTAAGCCTAACTTATTCTTTAGATTTCTTTTTATTTTTAAGATTTTTTTGATGTGGGCCATTTTCAAAGTCTTTATTGAATTTGTTACGATATGGCTTCTGTTTTATGTTTTGGTTTTTTGGCCCCGAGGCATGGGGTATCTTAGCTCCCTGCCGAGGTATCAAACCCACACCCCCTGCATTGAAAGGCTAAGTCTTAACCTCTTTTGAGGCTCTTCCTGTTCCAAACAGACACATACACACACACGCATTCTTTCTCACTTTCTTCAACTCTCTGCTCTATCCCAGCTGACTCACATACAGGGCCTTCTATCATTGCATTCCTGTAATAATTTCCCTATTATGTGATCAGTGAAAGCAACATGTTATTTAACCCATTGGGAGAAATCCCTACTCACTTTTCTATGAACCACAGTTATGAAGCAACTCAACAGTTAATTATTTGCTGGATTAATGAATGGTTGAAAGGCTTACTATATAGATGACTGGAAAAGTGGGTGGGTGGGTAGATGGATGGATGGATGCATGGATGGATGGATGGTGAAGTGGAGCAGTAACTGCTTTTTTACTTTACCTTGTCAACTTGGGTGATTCTTAATACTCCAATAATAGATTAGGTAGCTGAGAGTAAAAACTCTGCAGGAAGGCATCAATAGCAAAATAATAAGCAAAATAAAATACTCTTATAGTAAGCAGTCTGGTGCACAGTCTTAAACATTTCTATTATACAACAGTGTATCAAGTTACTTAAGATATTGCCCTATTTTGTGGAGATTTTTGTTAGGGTTGGAGTAGAGGTAGCAGAATTTTTTTAAATGAGGCCCCCCCCCCCAAAAAAAGAAAGAAAAATCAGTGATTTTAATGTATTGTTTTGATTATGGTTTTCTTTAAAACTTCTAACTATACAGTTTAGTTATTGTGTGCATAAATTACATCTGTGTACTTGATGAATTAGTGGATTCATAAGGAGGTCTCCTGTGCCACTTATAGTGGAAACTGTGTTTAATTATTTAAAAAATGTGTATAGCACCAGAATTTAGTATTACTCCCAATAGACACACATTGATTTAAGCAGAAATGGAATGATTGCTTTGATGTCTACTCAGAGGGTTCTCAGGGCTACAGCAACACAGTAAATGAAGCTGAATTTCAAGTGGGCAGCATTGTTCCACTGTAATATTGCATAACTGAAATGTGGAGCCACAAGGGGTGTGACACAACTGAAACTATATTTGGTACATTTAAGATCTGAAATGATGACTTCTTTTTAGAAGAGCAAACAGAAGATCAAGCAGCGAAGTTTCAGTTGAGTCATCTCACTTGTGACACTTATTTTAAATGCAATCTGTTTAACTCCAAGTATTTCCATCTTTAGAAAACATGGGCCTCTTTTCTAGGGCACTTCTCTTATCCATATGTAGGCAGCTTGCTGAAGAGCTTCCAAAGAGAAAAATCCCATCTCATGCAAAGTAATATACTTTGACTTACTTTTATGGAGAGTATCGTCTCTGGTGAAAGATGACTGTTACCTTTTCTCTGTTGATTATTACCTCCTGCTCTCAGGGAATGGCTTCCTGCAAGGTCAGATGCAGCTCTGCATTCACAGTCCACAGAGCAAAGATGTCTGAGCATTTTCCCTGTGTTCCCTGTAATAAGACTAGTTATTTTCCAGGCTTTGGGTAGCTGTTGGGAGACATTTCTCCACAGGCCTCTCACATTTCTGCCTATCTTGTAAGGAGAAGCACTGACTATTTTTGCAAGCAGCCTTGGAAAACAATGTGTCTCTCTCCAGAGCAAAGGATAGGCATGTTTACTGCCCATTATAAAGATTCAGGTTCCCTAAGCTCAGGCTTTCTCACTTGTGACACAAACCATTGAGTATGCAGGTGTCACCCAGCTCTCTGCACCTGTGGGAGGGGGTACTCAAGGGTCCTGATACTTTGCCTACTGCTTTTACTATGAGTAATAACATCTTTTGTTTCAGATTCAGGAGTCTTGTGTCTTCTGTCATCTATGGGATTATAGTAGGCCAACTTGTTAACTTCAAAATAGGATAACATCTCATATCCTTCCAGTAAGTGAAAACAGTGAGGTAAGAAACATTATTTTAAGCATTGTGATATAGAATTAATTAATTAAACCTTTGGTATTAACAAATACTTGTAATATATTAAATAACATTTTACTGATGGCTGAGTGGTATGGTAAGTTTAGAATAGTACTAGGAAGAAATGCTTCATTATGACATAGTATGTACATTTATTCAGTGTTACAGCAAGGGTAAAATTAAATTTGCATAATGTATAGCATAGCTCTTCACAACCAGTACGTTGCATGTTTTGTTGAAAAGTTGCTACTTTTCTAAGTTTAACATTTTAATCATGAAAGAAAAGTAACCTTAAGTTAAAAGAGTTATATGGTTAAAAATTTTCAGGGACTTCCTAAAAGTTCCCCAATTATTTTCTTATATTTCATATCCCCAAGAAATTGTATTTTTCCCAAGGCATGTTTCTAAAATACACTTGCTTAATAAAACTCGCTAAGTTTGTTCACATTCAAAAATGGTTATATTTAAAAAGCTGTATAGTTTAATTACTGCTAAATATTATTTTAAATTCATGGGACATTATAGTTGTTTGTGTATAAGTTCAGTAGCATTCTCAAAATATTTAAGAAGCCTAATTTAAACAACAGTTTTAAATAACTCAAATATAGTTTCATAATATGTGCATTTCATAAAATAAGAATTTTCATTAAGCACTTTACTTGGATTTAAATACCTTTTTATTTCATATTGTAGGTTTAATAAAAGTAATTCAGCATAATAATTCTATTATACTTATGATTCTGAATTACTTGAAAATGCAAATTCAGGGAGATATAACAGTATTCTTTTTCATTATGCACATTTAGGTTTTTTAATAGTGTCTGATAATTATAATGTTAGTAGTGATAGATATGTTTGACATTAGTGAGTTATGTATATTTTATAGTGTTTTCAACACCCTGTCTTTCATAGGTTAAATTGGGTGGTTTATTAGGGGCTGGCAACTTCTATCATGCAGAGATGAAAGCTTACTCTCAAGAATCTTGCTTTATTGTGCACCGTGCTTTCTTCTCTCTTAATTCCTCTTTGGTTCCCGTTTCTTCCCTACTTCTATTTCCATATTTACCTTCCTTCCTTCTTTTTTTTTTTGTTTTTTTTTTTTGTTTTTTACACACTTAGAGGGTTTGTCCATGTGCGCCACAGACAGGGATTGGTGGGGGGAGGGGGAAGGGAGACTCCAGAGTGTTTCCCCTCTCTGTCTTGGGTGGTGTCTTCATCAGGGACTGCGTCTTTTCCATGCCTCCAAACATGGCCTTCCTTCTGTGGTTCCAACTTCTACCAGTCAACCCTCACATGGTGTCCTGACCCCAATAGACACTTCAGACTCCTGAGATCTGTTAACACCCCCTCCTCTTGTGTGCCTCTAGCCCTAAGACAATAGCACTTCTAGTTGATGTTAATCTCTGTGTTTCATCACCATCCTTTGCTTAGCTTTTCAGCTCAGGCATCACTTTGATAACTAGTTCTGTGTATTAGATTTCCTCTTTTCAACCTACCCAGAATTGTTTCTGTTTTCCCTACTAGACCCTGACAACTCTCTTGAGGGGATAAAATATCTTTATTGCTCTTTCCTAGTCAGAGTTTCTTCCTTTCCTTTTACTCCTTCCCTCTTGGTTCTTCTCTCTTCTCTTTTAGCTTTGACCCTTCACCTGGCATTGACATTTTTGCATGTAGAACAGACTATGATTACAACTACCCAATATAACAATATGAAAAACAATGCCAACTGAATTTCTTATTAAACATCTTATGTATCACATTATAAAATGAGTAAGTACAATAAAGTCATTAAAAAATAGTTTATCAAAACTGTCACTGTGTGTGTGTATGTGTGTGTGTGTGTGTGTGTGTGTGTGTGTGTGTTGTGTACATGTACGTGATTAAGAGAGATGAGAGAACAGGGCACTGAAGCCCCAGTCCAGTCCCAGCTGTGCATCTTGCTTTAGAGCTTTGGGCTAATCAACTCTTTTTGCCTCTGCTACCTCATTTCTATGATGAGCAAATTACCCAAATCTTGGAAGAAAGGCAAGGGAAGACTGCAAGGTTTTTCTCAGTGTCACACTAGAGCTTGTGCAACAGGTTCATTCAAGGATTATTTTATTTTCTAGGGCAGGGTTTGGCAAATTATAGCCCACAGGTGAGATCCAGACCAAGGCCTGTTTGTTCAGCCCTTGAGCTAATGTGGATTTTACATTTTTAAAAAGTAAAAAAAAGGAAACCAATATGTGACAGAGATTTTATATGGCACAAAAATACTAAAATATTTACTATCAGGCACTTTAAAGGAAACTTTTGCCAACCCCTGCTCTGGGGGAATGAACCACTGTTTGATTGACTACCTATTGTTGATCAGGATTTAGACTCAGTGAAGGTAGATGATTGATAAATTGACAACGAATTTTGTCCTTTGGGGAAGCAATGGATTTGTGTCTGGAAGAAAAGAATATGGCTGTAGTACTCTCTAGGACATTAATTAGTTTCATATATAACTTTGCAATTATATTTTAGCATCTTCAATTGACTGTGAGTAGTTCAGGATGTCTCATTCTCTTTTGAAACAGCTTTATTATCCTGCTGTTTCCCTTATTAAAAAGTACAATGATTTTGTCAATATGTGTTTATTTTATATTTGCATTTGAATGGTATTTTAAACTCTTAGAAATTTATGCTTTGACAGTAAACGGGCCACCTCCGTCTTTCCTATTTCGCTCTCAGTTCTTTCAGGATTTTAATACAACATGATGTCGGATAACTAGATGTGCGTTTTCGCCATCTTAAAAGTCATCTTAAAAGTCAGTCTAGATATTCTCTTAACAAACTCCAATCAAAGGCTTCTCTGAGTTTTTCCACTGTCTCTATGTTTTTAACATACTGTCTGATGTCTGCAGTATTGAATCTTTTGTTGCTAAAGCTCATCTCCTCATACCAAAAGAGCTGTATGTTTATCAAGAGACAGATTTTTTCCCTTTTTTCTTTGTTTTAATTATTATTGTTAATGCATTATTTGATTAAATAATACACAAACAAATAAAATCGGGGCAGGAGTAGAGAGTTGTTTCAATGAAGACCCCATTGAATGCTCTGAAAACAACAAAGATGAATTGCTAAGTAGGTGCCGTGCAGTTAAGTCTGGGCGAAGCAGTAGCCAAAGGTTGGCATGCTTGGCTATGACCAGGTCTCTGCTTGGAAGTGCCCGGTTTTGAAAACACCTGTGCTGCTTGTCAAGCCCCCTCTGTTAAATGTGGACATCTTTATGCTTTATGGCTCAGAATGACTAGAAAGCTTATTACCTTTTGCGTGATGGTAATAACAGGGTAGTTACATCTTCTTCTTAGGTGGGGCTGGGGCTAATGGGAGTTAATTTGGGTTAAAAGCCGGTCACAAGGAGACTCCTCTCTCTTAACCCAGAGCCCACAGATCCAGGGTCACCTGAGAGGCATTAGGAGGGCACCACAGGAAAGCTGGTGTGCCTGTTGCTCTAAATAGCTGAACTTGTCCTTACCCAAGGTCAGAAAATGTAGGGAATTACTGTCAATAGTCTGTGTGATGACCCCACAACTAGACTGGGCTCCCGTGCTTGGAAAATAAAAAGATGGAAGAATTTCTGCACTCAGACTATTTCTTTTAGTTCTCATTCACTTTAAAGAAACTAGAACTGTAATTTGTAGAATTTTTACGGCGGGTATAAAGTCAAAAGACAAAGGTGACAAAGCTGAAATCGAAATCATAGAGTCATACTCAGAGAAAAAATATTTTAGGTAATACTTACTTTTTTACTTATGTATTTATTTTTATTATTCCCCACTTTGTTCCTGATCTTGTTGAACAAGATGACTTGCAGACAAATAAGGAGCTTAAAGAGCATAAAGATATTTGAGCAGGTATTCTGATGATCTCTGAGATTTAAAAAAATCTGAATTTATGAAAGTTGCATAGCTTCCGCCTTCATGGGAAATTTTGGATTACCGTCAACTCTCATGGAACATTGAACAAGATATTTGTTGTTACACAACAAACCTAAAACCGTCACAGTCCTCTCCAGGTGTCAGAGCCTTGCACCCACCAAAGCTGGATTATTAATGGATTTTTTAATATGAATATGGATATTAATTCTAATACATGATTCCTACCCTAATAAAGGTACAGAATAGGTTCACCTGGTGAGTCTTGATTCAGGTTAGAGGGATAAAGAGTGGTGTCAGTGGTCAAAAAAGGTATCTTGGAAAGGAAGTCAAAAGACCAGAGGAGTTTAACCAACTTGTTCAGGGGGTGATATTGCTGGCAGAAGGAGCAACAGATATAAATACTTGAGCATGGTGTGGCCAATTATAATATTTTAGTATTATTGGAATGTGGCATGGTGTAGAGATGAGGGGTAGACAGTAGATGAGAGGTGAGGCTCAAAAAGCAAGCAGAGAGGCTGAGTCAAGATGGCGGACTAGGAGGATGCGGAATTCACATCTCCTCACAACTAGGGCACCTACCAGTCACTGGTGGGGGACCATGGACACCTAAGGGGACGGGAGGAACCCCCAGTGACCGGGTAGGACGTGGGGCATGGGGGGAGTGAAGGGGGAGGAGAAGTGGAGGTGGGATGTGACTGGCGCCCCTGAGTGGCGGCTGGGGGAGGGGAAGGGATCCCATACCCAAAGGGGGAAATTGAGGAACCACTGGGAGGACAGAGGATCAAAAGGGAGCGTGGCCAGGTTTCCCCTGCCCACTTGGGCCCCCAGGGACCTGTTGAGATCCCAGGCCTGATCCTCTGCCCACTGATGCCCCCGCCAGCCGCGCGGGTACTGAGGGAGTGGGAGGGCGTGAAGGGGGAGCAAAAGTAAAGGCCTGATCTCCAGGACCGGCACTCCTGTGGGGTGGCTGGGGGAGGGGAGGAGTCCCTACACTCAGAGAGACCCACCCACGATTAGGGGTCCAGCAGGGATGGGGGAGACAGTGGGGGAGGGGTGCAAAGGAACAGAAGGGATGGGACCAGTGCTTTCCCTGTCCACTTGGGCACTGGGAGGCCTGTTGAGCTCCTGGGCCTAATCCTCTGCCCTCAGAGCCTCCCTCCTGCTGCGAAGAGCCCAAGCCCCACCCCTACACCCCCCCCCAGGGCCCCACCTCTCCACACGGAGACCCCCTCTGAGACCCCCTCCACCCCCACTGGGCCTAAACTCCACCCACACACCCTCACTCAGGGCCCTACCTCCAAACTCGGGTACTCCACACTCCAGAGGCCCTCCTTTCCACATGCTGCCTCTCCCCTTCAGTGCAGGTCCTAAGCAGAGGCCCTGCCCCACACTTGAACGTCGCTCCCCTGACCCGCCTAGGTCCTCCCCACCCTAAACCCTGCCCCTGCCTAAGTTCCACCCCCCTGCCTAAACTCTACCTCCATAGCCAAGACTTTTTTTTTTTCTTTGCTTTGTTCCTCTTAGACTGGGGTTCTTTTTTACCTTGTTGATTCATTGTAGTCGATTCTTTTCTAATTTTATTTTATTCTTTATACACTGTTATTGTTCTCTCCTTTTGGATTGTTCCCCCCCACCCTTTTTTTTTTCTTTTTTCTGTTCTGGTTTTATTTCACCTTGTTGTAGTTGTTTCAATTTTAGTTTTATTTTTCCTAATATATTTTTTTATCTTTCTAATTTTATTTTGTTTTTTATTCTTTGATATTGTACTGCTCCTTTTTTTCTTTCTTTCTCCCTTTTTTTTTTTTAACTGCGCCATGAAGCTTGCAGGATCTTGGTTCCCACACTGGAGGTTGGGCTCCAGCTCCTGTGGTGGGAGCTCTGGGTCCAAACTGCTGGACTAACAGAGAACCTCAGATCCCAGGAAATATCAATCAGAGGGAGGCCTCCTGGAGGTCCTCATCTCAGCACCAAGACCCAGCTCTGTCCAACTGCCTGCAAAGTCCAGTGCTGGACGTCTCAAGCCAAACAACCAGTAAGACAGGAATAGAGCACCACCCAACCAAAAAAAAAAAAAAGGAAATGACAAAAAAATATGTTACAGATGAAGGAGCAAGGTAAAAACCTACAAGACCAAATAAATGAAGAAGAAAGAGGCAACCTATGTGGAGAAGAATTCAGAGTAATGATAGTAAAGATGATCCCAAATCTCAAAAACAGAATGGAGAAAATACAAGAAACATTTAACAAAGATCTAGAAGAACTAAAGAGCAAACAAACAGTGATGACCAACATAATTACTGAAATAAAAAGTACTCTAGAAGGAATCAATAACAGAATAAGAGAGGCAGAAGAACGGATAAGTGAGCTGGAAGATAAAATGGTGGAAATAACTGCCAGGGAGCAGAATAAAGAAAAAAGAATGAAAAGAATTGAAGACAATCTCAGAGACCTCTGGGACAGCATTAAACACACCAACATTCGAATTATAGGGGTCCCAGAAGAAGAAGAGAAAAAGAAAGGGTCTGAGGAAATATATGAAGGGATTATAGTGGAAAACTTCCCTAACATGGGAAAGGAAATAGCCACCCAAGTCCAGGAAGCACAGAGAGTACCACATAGGATAAACCCAAAGAGAAACACACCGAGACACATATTAATCAAATTATCAAAAATTAAAAACAAAAAAATATAAAAAGCAGCAAGGGAAAAGCAACAATTAACATACAAGAGAACCCCCATAAGTTTAACAGCTGATTTTTCAGCAGAAACTCTGCAAGCCAGAAGGGAGTGGCAGGACATATGTAAAGTGATGAAAGGGAAGAACCTACAACCAAGATTACTCTACCCAGCAAGGATCTCATTCAGATTCGATGCAGAAATTAAAACCTTTACAGATAAGCAAAAGTTAAGAGAATTCAGCACCACCAAACCAGCTTTACAAAAAATGCTAAAGAACTTCTCTAAGTGGGAAACACAAGAGAAGGAAAAGACCTACAAAACCAAACCCAAAACAATTAAGAAAATGGTCATAGGAACATACATATCGATAATTACCTTAAATGTAAACGGATTAAATGCTCCAATAAAAAGACATAGACTGGCTGAATGGATACAAAAACAAGACCTGTATATATGCTGTCTACAAGAGACCCATTTCAGACCTAGGGACACATACAGACTGAAAGTGAGGGAATGGAAAAATATATTCCATGCAAAAGGAAATCAAAAGAACGCTGGAGTAGCAATTCTCATATCAGACAAAATAGACTTTAAAATAAAGACTATTACAAGAGACAAAAAAAGGACATTACATAATGATCAAGAGATCAATCCAGGAAGAAGATATAACAATTATAAATATTTATGCACCCAACATAGGAGCACCTCAATACATAAGGCAAATGCTAACAGCCATAAAAGGGGAATTCAACAGTAACGCAATTATAGTAGGGGACTTTAACACCCCACTTTCACCAATGGACAGACCATTCAAAATGAAAATAAATAAGGAAACACAAGCTGTAAATGACACATTAAAAAAGATGGACTTAATTGATATTTATAGGACATTCCATCCAAAAACAACAGAATACACTTTCTTCTCAAGTGCTCATGGAACATTCTCCAGGCTAGATCATATCTTGGGTCACGAATCAAGCTTTGGTAAATTTAAAAAAAATTGAAATCATATCATGCATCTTTTCCGACCACAACGCTATGAGACTAGATATCAATTACAGGAAAAAAACTGTAAGAAATACAGACACGTGGAGGCTAAACAGTATGCTACTGAAGAAATCAAGGAGGAAATAAAAAAAATACCTGGAAATAAATGACAATGAAAACACGATGACCCAAAACCCATGGGATGCAACAAAACCAGTTCTAAGAGGGGGGTTTATAGCAATACAATCCTAACTCAAGAAACAAGAAAAATCTCAAATAAACAACCTAACCTTACACCTAAAGCAAATAGAGGAAGAAGAACAAAAAAAACCCAATGTTAGGAGAAGGAAAGAAATCATGAAGATCAGATCAGAAATAAATGAAAAAGAAATGAAGGAAACAATAGCAAAGATCAATAAAACTGAAAGCTGGTTCTTTGAGAAGATAAACAAAATTGATAAACTATTAGCCAGACTCATCAAGAAAAAAAGGGAGAAGACTCAAACCAACAGAATTAGAAATGAAAAAGGAGAAGTAACTACTGACACTGCAGAAATAGAAAGGATCATGAGAGATTACTACAAGCAACTCTATGCCAATAAAATGGACAACCTGGAAGAAATGGACAAATTCTTAGAAAAGCACAACCTTCGAAAACTGAACCAGGAAGAAATAGAAAATATAAGCAGACCAGTAACAAGCACTGAAATTGAAACTGTGATTTAAAATCTTCCAACAAACAAAAGCCCAGGACCAGAGGGCTTCACAGGCGAATTATATCAAACATTTAGAGAAGAAGTAACACCTATACTTCTCAAACTCTTCCAAAATATAGCAGAGGGAGGAACACTCCCAAATTCATTCTGTGAGGCCACCATCACCCTGATACCAAACCAGACAAAGATGTCACAAAGAAAGAAAAAACTATAGGCCAATATCACTGATGAACGTAGATGCAAAATTCCTTAACAAAATACTAGCAAACAGAATCCAATAGCACATTAAAAGGATCATACAACATGATCAAGTGGGGTTTGTCCCAGTAATGCAAGGATTCTTCAATATACGCAAATCAATCAATGTGATATACCATATTAACAAATTGAAGGAGAAAAACCATATGATCATCTCAGTAGATGCAGAAAAAGCTTTGGACAAAATTCAACACCCATTTATGATAAAATCTCTCCAGAAAGTAGGCACAGAGGGAACCTACCTCAACATAATAAAGCCCATATGTGACAAACCACAGCCAACATCGTTCTCAATGGTGAAAAACTGAAACCATTTCCTCTAAGATCAGGAACAAGACAAGGTTGTCCACTCTCACCACTATTATTCAACATAGTTTTGGAAGTTTTAGCCACAGCAATCAGAGAAGAAGAAGAAATAAAAGGAATCCAAATCAGAAAAGAAGAAGTAAAACTGTCACTGTTTACAGATGACGTGATACTATACATAGAGAATCCTAAAGATGCTACTAGAAAGCTACTAGAGCTAATCAATGAATCTGGTAAAGTAGCAGGATACAAAATTAATGCACAGAAATCTCTTGCATTCCCATACACTAATGATGAAAAATCTGAAAGAGAAATTAAGGAAACACTCACGTTTACCATTGCAACAAAAAGAATAAAATACCTAGGAATAAACCTATGTAAGGAGACAAAAAGACCTGTATGCAGAAAACTATAAGACACTGATGAAAGAAATTAAAGATGATACAAACAGATGGTGGGATATACTCTGTTCTTGGATTGGAAGAATCAACATTGTGAAAATGACTGTACTATCTGAAGCGATCTACAGATTCAGTGCAATCCCTATCAAACTACCAGTAGCATTTTTCACAGAACTAGAACAAAAAATGGCACAATTTGTATGGAAACACAAAAGACCCAAAACACAATAGCCAAAACAATCTTGAGAAAGAAAAGTGGAGCTGGAGGAATCAGGCTCCCGGACATCACATGATACTACAACGCTACACTAATCAAGACAGTATGGTAATGGCACAAAAACAGAAATATAGATCAATGGAACAGGATAGAAAGCCCAGAGATAAACCCACGCACATATGGTCACCTTATCTTTGATATAGGAGGCAAGAGTATACAGTGGAGAAAAGACAACCTCTTCAATAAGTGGTGCTGGGAAAATTGGACAGCTACATATAAGAGAATGAAATTAGAACACTTCCAAACACCATACACAAAAATAAACTCAAAATGGATTAAAGATCTAAATGTAAGGCCAGACACTATAAAACTCTTAGAGGAAAACATAGGCAGAACACTCTATGACATAAGTCACAGCAAGATCCTTTTTGACCCACCTCCTAGAGAAATGGAAATAAAAACAAAACCAAACAAATGGGACCTAATGAAACTTAAAAGCTTTTGCACAGCAAAGGAAAACATAAAAAAGACAAAAAGACAACCCTCAGAATGGGAGAAAATGTTTCCCAATGAAGCAACTGACAAAGAATTAATCTCCAAAATATACAAGCAGTTCATGCAGCTCAGTATCAAAAAAAACAAACAACCCAATCCAGAACTGGGCAGAAGACCTAAACAGACATTTCTCCAAGGAAGATATACAGATTGCCATCAAACACATGAAAAGATGCTCAACATCACTAATCATTAGAGAAATGCAAATCAAAACTACAATGAGGTATCACCTTGCACCGGTCAGAAGGGCTATCATCAAAAAATCTACAAACAATAAATGCTGGAGAGGGTGTGGAGAAAAGGGAACCCTCTTGCACTCTTGATGAGAATGTAAATTGATACAGCCACTATGGAGAACAGTATGGAGGTTCCTTAAAAAACTAAAACTAGAACTACCATACGACCCAGCAATCCCACTACTGAGCATATATCCTGAGAAAACCATAATTCAAAAAGAGACATGTACCAAAATGTTCACTGCAGCACTATTTACAATAGCCAGGGCATGGAAGCAACCTAAGTGTCCATCAGCAGATGAATGGATAAAGAAGATGTGGCACATATATACAATGGAATATTACTCAGCCATAAAAAGAAACGAAATTGAATTATTTGTAGTGAGGTGGATGGACCTAGAGTCTGTCATACAGAGTGAAGTAAGTCAGAAAGATAAAAAAAATACTGTATGCTAACACATACATAGGGAGTCTAAAAAAAAAGGGTTCTGAAGAACTTAGGGGCAGGACAGGAATAAAGACGCAGACGTAGAGAATGGACTTGAGGACACGGGAAGGGGGAAGAGTAAGCTGGGATGATGTGAGAGAGTGGCATTGACATATATACACTACCAAATGTAAAATAGATAGCTAGTGGGAAGCAGCTGCATGGCACAGGGAGATCAGCTTTGTGCTTTGTGACCACCTAGAGGGTTGAGATAGGGTGGGTGGGAGGAAGACGCAAGAGGGAGGGGATACGGGGATATACGTATGCATATAGCTGATTCACTTTGTTATACAGCAGAAACTAAGACAACGCTGTAAAGCAATTATACTCCAATAAAGATGAAAAAAAAAAGAAAGCAGGAACTATGTTATGAAGGAATTTATATGCCAGAGTAAGAAGCTTGGAAATTGTGCATAATGAGTGTCCATTAACGGTTTAAGCAAGAGGGTGTCTTGTTAGGATTTTTAATTCAGAAAGCTTTCTGGCAGAATACAAAAGTGAGTCACAGTGAGGTAAGACTGGCAAAGTGGGTGCCAGTTAGGTGGCTGTTGGAAAGGCAGAAAAAATGATGGGACCCTGATTTATAGCAGTGACAGTGGTGATCGAAATAAATTGTATCAGTAGAACTTATCAATTAATTAGATCTGAGATCAAAGGAAAACCGTTAAAATGACTCCTTGCCTTTAGACTCCGGTATCTCAATGATGGGAGACCAGTAACGGAAGGAATACTAGAGGATGCGAAGGTCTTATTGCCTGGAGGTAAAGTTGCCACATCATTTTCAATGATGAGATGTTTGCATAACAGCCCGGTGGGGCTGTGCGTCCGGATTAGACAAACTTGGGCCACCCCACTGGCATGACTCTGGGAGGGACCCTCACAACGGGTTCACAAGGTCATGTGCTCTTGTAAAATTTGCAGCAATAAAAGGTATTTTAACCACAGTTGCCTAAGACTGCTGCCCCTTTTACTCAGACTTCCCTCCACTATACTTTCCGTCTTGACAGTGGCTGGGTGAGTTTGGGGATCTGCCTGAAAGGCAATGATGATACACTAGTTTGGGTTCAGAATAAAGTGTTTGGGAGGTTCACAATCCTGGTGCTAGCCATCCTGGTTCAGGAAAGGCTTTCAGGCACACGTGTACAGTCCTCCGTGCCAACTCACCTGACGTTACAACGTGCAGGGGCAGGGCCAAGTGTCCCGGGTTGCCTGGTGTAGAAACGTGGGTCACGGAGGAGGAATAAAGTCTGAATGTATGGGACCACGAGTTGTTCTGTGGAGAACTCTTAGAATCATCCAGATGTGAAAAACTTTGAGTGAAAGATGTGGCTTTTACTAATGCTTGATCAAAATAGAAGTTCTTTTCTTTCATGAATATATTTGATACTGAAATAATTATAAATGCAAAATAATTTAATTTTGAAGGGAATTTAAGAAATGAACTTTATCTGAATTCCTCCGTTTAGTGGACACAAACCTATAAGAGGATTACACACAGCACGTTCATCTGGGTGAGAGGTCTTATGTTTTTTTTTTGCATTCCAAATATCAGTAATAAGAAACAGCAGCTGTCTAACCACACCAGATGAAAGAGTGATTTATCTGTTTAGTCTCTCAAATTACCAAACAATTAATGAAAATGGAGTAAAATATAGAGTTGTGTCAGACAGTTAATGAAAATGTGTTACTTTTTTGGTTTCTATGGTACTGTGGTATTTGTCAGCCTTTTAAAAATTATGTGGTTTCTTTGGTTGTTGTTGTTGTTGTAAGTATGTATTCACTTCTTAAACTAATTTTGTATTCAGTATTCTGTGTTCCGTTTCTTAAAAAGAACCCTCCATACGGTATAAGCTTTGGACCTCACAGGATCTGAATTGCTCAGGAGTCAGAATATTCATAGTGATGGAGACTGGGGCTGTGGATGCTCTCAGGAGAGTGTCCTGGGACTGGGAAGGAGAACGAGAATGGAAAGCTGAATTTGGGAAACTAAGGAGAAGGCAGAGAAAGAGGAGCCTGTGAAGCAGATGGAACAGGAGCAGCTAGGAAACAAGGGCACTAGTGGGAAACGGTGTCACAGAGATCCCATGAGTCGAGTATTCAGAAGGAAGTAGTTAACAGTGTGCAGTTCCACAGAACGGCCATCATGAGAGGGCTGGGAATTGGTCACCAGATTTAATCTCAAACAGCCATGACATTTCAGGGAAAAGTGAGCGCCAGTGACGGAAGCCCCTCTTGTACTAAGTTAAATAGCGAATTGGAGAGGAGCAAGTGAAGGCCACGTGCAGACCACACATTTCTATGATGCTTGGAGGTGAAGAGTATAAGCTATGGTAGATATAGAGCAGGGATGAAGAATAAGATACGGCTGTTTCATTCGAAGTGGAAGACCTGAGCGTTTGTAACCGCTGGTGGAAGCTGAAAGAGGAGAAGCGTGCACTTCTTTTACATCCTTCAAAACCACGGGACACAGGCAGTCCTACAGCTTCACTTGTTGAATGGAATTCCTTTAACATTAAACCTAAGTCATCCTCCTTCAGTCATTCTGCTTTTCTACAAGATATTTCTGTTAGTTGTAGCATGATTCCTCTATTCTTCCAAGGCCCAAATCTTGAAATCCACCTTCGTTACGTTTGTTTCGTCAACCGCAGGTGATCTTCGCTGTTTCTCTCCCAGCCGGCTCTCTTCAGTGCGCCTGCGCCGTGGTTTTCGGCGCGGTCCCTGCCCTCCTCTCTGGTAGGTGGGCCCTGTGTTTTCGCACATTGGTCCACAACTTTTCTTTTCCAAGTCTCAGCTGACCGCGTTTTAACTCGTCCGTGTCTTTATATTTATATATTTTGTATACCGTGATAGTAATTATCAACACGTACTCTGCCTGTACATTGTCCTGCAGTTAACATTTATACCATAGTTCTTTCAATTGTATATTATGTTGCACAAAGCAAAAACTTACTTTTCTCTGTGAAAATGCTTTAAGCTATGAGCTGCTGTCCAAATTCTACTGTCTTTCAGTTTATGGTACACTTTTTGAAGACTTTAAAAAACCTCTTGTGTTTTCCACACTGCTTACCTCAAAATTGTTAATTCCATGGGAAATTCTTAAAACTCAACTGATCAGACAGTAGTAATTAAACACATAAATAGACTGTTATGTTCTTTCAATACTGACTGAAGAAATGTTCTTTTATGTTTCAGGGCTAATAATTGCATTTTAATTTTAATTACAGAATGAGAAAATAAATGTGTTTTGCTTATATTTAGCCTCTTTTTTCAAAGTTATTGATTTAGAAAATAGGTCTTCTAATTTGATTAATACTTGCTTGCATTTTTTTCTGAGGCTTTACTCCTATTTGAAATGGAG
Source organism: Leucopleurus acutus (assembly GCF_964270905.1). NCBI lineage: Eukaryota > Metazoa > Chordata > Mammalia > Artiodactyla > Delphinidae > Leucopleurus > Leucopleurus acutus. Next base: position 9,915,275 of record NC_139143.1, read on the forward strand.
GTATTATGAAACAGTTTATATGAGCTTAAAAATGACCAGTTGAAATAAGTAATTAATGCTTTCAAAAGATAGAAACAGAGTACCTTAAGAGGATCTATGTATATGTTAGTATATTCATGTAACTTTAGATTTCTCAATGAAGTTCTAAATTTACTTCAAGCCATTATGTAATGATACTTTTCACTCTTCCTTGGTTTCTACCACTTAATATAAAAACTACATTTGGGAAAATGGCTTTTATCTGGCTTAAAACACAGTGAGGGCTCATTGTTTGAAGTTTCCAATCAATCTTTAATCTTTTAGTGTTGGGGCTTGTTTACTCATTTTAAAAGACTGCTTCTAGCAAAAAAAGAAAATCCTATAAAGGAATCTATAGAGTTGTTCTACAATAAACATGCTTTAAAAGCAAATTTTTAGTAGCTCAATCATAAATTCAACATTTAAATCTCCCTCAAAGTGCTCTCGGTTTTTAATAATGGATTTTGGTATGATCCCATAAAAGATTCATGTTCAAACCTTTAACAAATACTGCTTTGAATAATTAATTTCAAAATATATTTTTTCTAATACATAATAGGAATTTCCTCTGTCTTTTCTGTTTATAAGAAGTAAGGAAAACCAGTCTTATGATTTTGATTCATGATTATGTCTTTGTGGTAAACATGACATATTTGGAGAGAAGAACAAAAACAATAATTCAAAGGCATTATTCACAAAAATATTTACTTTTTAAAGACCTAAAACTGAAACTTTTAAAGTAAGATATTTTAATTAAAATATATGAAACAAATACAAGAATATTTAATATACCTACATTATGAAAATTTTAATTTTTTCTTATTAGTTTTTAAAAAGAACCAGATATTTATTATATTTTATATCTAAGCCATCATCATTCACAAAATTAATTTACAACTTATTTTCCCCAATGTACATAATGAATAAAAGTATCAGAATAAGGAAACCACACCATATTTTAAAAAAAATTAACCACTTCAAAATTCTTATTTGTAAAAATATAAGTCGATGAAATGATGTTTTATGTGAGATATCCAGGAATAGTTAAACAATCATCACCCCAGGAAAAAATGTGAATTTAACAAGACAGATTTCTGTTTTTCAGAAATATTCATTGCTGACTTTAATCCGGATACAACACAAGGCATAAATATTCAATGGCTAAACAATAACCCAGTTAAACTTCATTGGGTTTTTTTTTTTTTCTCTAGTAGGCATCCAATCCAATTTTTGTATCTTAAATGAAATAAGGAGAAAAAAATGGTGTGGTTTCTTAAAGAAATTAGGTCATTTAAAAAATGTTATTTTCCCACCTTCTGTTTGTTATACTTGGAAACACACTAATATCTATTCAATTATGATTATAATTAATTTTGCATATATATTTTACATTCAAATGCACACTATAAATAGTAATTGTAATAAAACATATTAAATTCCTCTGAAATGGCATAGCTAAATAAATAGTTTTCCTTTAATATTCATTCCCCATGCTCTCCCATTAAAATGCAATGACAAATCTGACAAAACAATAAGGGAAACACAGGGCAAGTGACTCTTTATTCATATAATAATTGATTACTGCTGTGACAACATCCCACCTTTTTCACATAGTTGTGAAGAGTTCACTTTAAATTAATTGGCATCACCATGAAATAAATTACAAGACTGTGTAGTTGGGAAGCAAATCAAGCCCACATTAGATATAATTGGGTGAAACTGATATAGGGATTTTGTGGGTGAAGGTTAGAAATGGAATTTTTGCACCGGAAATAAATGTATGAGACCAAATTGTTTTTGTTTTTAAAGAACATTTTCTTTTTTTTTTTTAAATGGATCTCTTTAGTTATCTAACAATGATTCGTATTGATTACTTAACTTAGGACATGGCCTGTAGGATTTGGAAGATTAGCTGATCAGCTTCCATTTAAATGAAAGGAAGATCCATTTAATCTAAACTTCAAGTCCTGGATAATGGATTTGACCTTTTCTTGAAATATTGGAAAATAAATCCAGACTATTCTTCAAAGTTATGGGCCAGAATGCTACTATTTGTTTAAAAGCCAAGATGATACTAAGCTTATTAGAAGGGATATTAGAAAGGAAACAGAAAAACACTTTTTTTTTTTGCTTTTGTTATATCAACATGTACTCTCATCAGGAAAATTATGGATGCACATAGTTACTACATCACACAAAATTAGAAAACTCTAGAAAAAAGTAAAACAATGAAGGCGAATAGAATGAATTCTATATAAACACAGACTAAAAAAAGTTTGGGAAAATAAAGTTTGACACTAGCTCATGTTTGTAATGCCCTAAAGGTTTTAGATTTTTATAATATAGTATTAGTAAAAAAAAAAATCTGTTGATTATATTTTGAGGCTGAAATATATCCTTCCTATGCAAGGTATTTGCATAAACTTATAGGAATCAGTACTAGTTACTGATGAATTTTCACTATTTGATATTTAAATAAATTCAAAAGCATTTTAGATAAATTCATGGATTGTAGCTCCACATTGGATTGTTAAAGAAGCTAAAATTCTTTTTGGAATATGTATATCATTTGATTTCTTTAGGTCTCATCTAATGGAGGGCAAACATAAATTGCTTTAAAATATATTTTGTAGGAATATTCTGTTTCTGTCAGGAAATAGAAAACACTGTGCTTGGGAGAACTCTTCTTATAATTTGAAGATCATTATCTATGTCACTATCTTGTAATTTTATTACTGCTTACTGCTTAGCTTAGTTTTTAATATAAGTACTTCCTTTCTTAAAACCGATGTAAATATTTTTAGAAAATGACATTACACCATTAATGAATATTTAAGTATGTTACCAGGAGTGTTAATGTTGTTATTCATTTTTTTTGCCAGTTAATCTTTTATTTAAAAATCCCATCCATAAAATCACTCATCAGTGATAACTGATGAATAAAGTAACATGGAGTGAAAGAGACATACAGAGAACAACATATGAAAGATATACATCTGATGTTTTACCAAAATTCCTCACTACCAAGTGTTCAAAAACCTGAAATTGATTTTATTCCCAAAACTTGCAATTGTTTTCTTTTCTGTTCTATTAAGTCAGAACATCTATAATTATAGCCTGGGATGGGGAATGAGTTCAGGAGGTGAGAAGGAAGGATTGCAGGTGAGGGTCTCTGGTTGGGATCTCTTAGAGGTCATTCAACATCCAATTTTTTAACAGATCATTTTGACACCCACTATATTTTTACCCACTGCCAATCATCTGCTTCTAGGTGGTGAAAGTTTGATTTGTGACTGACTGTGCATTCTTAGAGAAAACCTGAGAGGCAGTCTCTGAACAGGAAGTCTTGCTGTATGACAAGAAGGAATTTGCAAACTGATGGTAAAAGGTCAATTTGCATATTCAATGAAAGGAACAGTGCGGTGTTTGAGGATGAGTAGGATAGTAGATTCTCAGGCCCCAGCAGTTCTAATGGGGAGAAGATTCCTCTGCTGCTGTGAGAACAAGGTGCTGGCTGTGGCCCCATGGGAAAAGCACTGTTCCTACCAGCTCTGCCTCTTATCAGCACGTGCCCTTAAGAAATAACCGAGATCTCGGGGTTTTATATCCAAAAGGAGGGGATGTGATTTTAATTTCTAAGGCCCCTTTTGTCTTTTAAAGTTTTTTTTTCATCTCTAGGAATAATTTTTTAAATTTCCTATTTAAGTAGAGACTAAATTAAGGTTGGAACCTTCAAAAGAAATGTTGAAAAGGGTATATATAGCTTTTTTCCATTAAGTGCGCCTTAAGGGGAACTGAATATTCACAATCAGTGTGCATAATGTCTTCCTTTAAAGAATTTGCAAGTGTCCAGGGAATGTTCCGTTTGCATGATGTGTTTAAATGTTTATTTTTCAAGACAAAGGGGAGACAAAATTTTGTCTATCGAATGGTTTGTAGAAACATAAAATAAATCCTGCTATTTTTCCTGCATTTTCTAATGTTCAAATAATCTGCAAAATACAGATATCAACAAAGTTAAATAAATCTGTGAAAATAAAATGGAAACATGGAAGATCTGTTGAATCTTTATAGCTTTTCATATGGACGTGAAATTATTCGTAATTATCATGGGACATTTACATGTAGAAAGAGGACAATTTTAGGAACATCTCAAAATAACTGCATTTAAAAAAATCTCTTTGAGTTTTATAAACAAGTTCCAGTGCTGAAGGAGTGAATAGATACTTAACTCCACAGTTATTTGAGTAGATAATATTGCAGTAATTTTTTATTTTATGGGATAGTCACTGCTGTGCAGTTCATCAAATAAGGACTTAACCATGTTCCTTATTCCTCCTCGTTCCTTTATATTTGTATTGATCTAAGAAAACCAATCCTCCCAACCCTCAAGGTCCTTTTCATACATGCCTATGTGTGTCATTGAATTAAACCAAGTGATCTATTTTGACAGTTTGATCAATGGCATATATATATATATATATATATATATATATGCCATTTTTTTTTTCATTAATCTGAGGGCTATACCAGTTTAGATAACCACCACATTATCAGATCCTGGTTGAAAAGGAATCGTTGATACACTAAATGAAGGGTTATGTTTTGGTTTAGAATTTCTCTTTTTACAGAAGTGAGATTTTGACTAATGCAAATGGTATTTAAAATCATCTATATGATGCTAAACAGTCTCCCATGCAGCAACATGAAGATATATAGTTTCTTGAATTTATAATGTCATAAGAATATCCATTTATGGTTTGAGTGTATTATATGTCTATAAACTTCCTTTGTACTCTCCCAGTAGGAGATTTTTAAGTACCTGATAAAATAAACACATTCTAAACAAATGACTTAAACATTCAGGCTTCAGATATAAAATATTATTTTTCTATTGGAGTAAAACATGAATTCTAAACCCTAGAAAAACTTACATTGTGTTTGTATATTTAAAACATTCTAGCCTTGAAGTATAGTGATTGAGTTGATCTATCCTATCACTTGTTTTCCCCCTAATTATAATCTGACGGTTAGTTTGTCATTTACCTTCTTTACAAGAAAGGGAGCCATTTTTTATGATTTCCAACCTGTTTGCTATTTACCAGTTTCTTATAAATCTCTGACTTTAGAAATCGAGGAAAAGAATCCTTGGTCATCAGACTGTAGATCACCTGCTGAGCCTCATCAAAACATTTGAGAGTTGGTTCTGCAATATTCTTTGAGATGAGGTCCCTGGTACTGAAGTCAATGTTAATCTGTGGAAACAAATTTCATTGCGTTAGTTTAATCAAAGAACGCGTGGTTTAAACAGATGGTAGATACACATATGATTTGAATTTTTTTTCTAAACACAAAGTTAATCTGATCTAATCTAATCTAATCTAAACAACAGAGAGGCCACATATTCATTTCTGGAATGCAGAACACATGTTCAGTTTAATTACATTTCCTAGGTTGAAAGTGTTGGCATTGACAGAGAAGAGGTCAAGCCTTATTTTGAGATTACAAAAAATGGCAAAGTGAAAGGCAAACAAGAAATTTTATGATTTTAGATTTCTTTTCCCTCCCATCCTTGATTTCTTTCTAGTACTTTGACCTTAATATGTAAAATGTACTTTTCATAGGCAGAGCAATAATTAGAATTTACTAGGTTGGTTTTCACCAATCCATTCCCATTCTCCATACCTCCCCGTGTTGTTTCCCATAATGCTGCTTTTCATCCTAATTTGTATTTCTTTTTGTTTGCCAAAATGGACCAAATAACACCCCCTTTCACAGACCACCATGCCTCCCATGGAATATACATATATACGTGTGTGTGTGTGTATATATATTCTTGTCCCTTGAGCACTACCACATGTAACTATTCTTAGCAAGGTGTAATAGAGATCTATTATATTGAACACACCATTCACCTGCAAATCTGTAAAATGCCCCAAACCTTGTGGAGATACTTGTCCAATTCTACCCATATTCCAGGATATATTTTGAGAAGCAGAAAATTTCACATCCAAGTTGTTTTACTTAAACTGAAAATATTCATGAAGCGCGAAAGAGATTTGAATCTTAAAATTCAAAGCTCACCAAAGGCAGATGCTATATCTGTCTTATTTATCATTTTATTTCTTGGCACTTAGCCAATTATCTGCCACATAATAGGCAGTCAGTAAATATTTGTTGAATAGAATTATAATGTCTCTTGGTAAAATGTGGGAGACTATAAAAATGCCAGAATTTGGGGGTCTGGTAAAAGACTATAAATAACAATTTATGTTTATTGAATTGAAGTTAAAAGATAGGCAGGTAGACCTTCAATCAAATCTCTCCTCTGCTACTTACTTGCTATTCATATGAGTAAAGCAAGTTCTACAGTTTCCTTCAATTTTTGATTTCTATGGTATAAGAGAAGATAATAATAACATCTGTCTTCGAGTGTTTTAAGGACTAAATGAGATAAGTAATATCAAACTATTTCAGTATTATTATTGTAGGAAAAGAACAAAAGAAAAAAACTTTATTTTGAAAAGAATCATCAAAGGCCACTATTTGCTCACTGATATTTTCTTTCTTTAGCGATTTCAGCTACTCAGGGATCCAGATTACATCTGCTTTGTATTTCTTTGATCATCCTTTCAGGTCCTCTGTCAAAGTTCCAGATGAAATCCTGCAACTTCCTCGAAGGAATCAATTTCTGCTTCTTCATACAGGAAGATGGTGTGGCGTACTGGTAAGATTTTAGAATAGTTTTCCAATCTGTGCTCTAACACTTATGATGTTGCTGACCTGGGGTGAGTACTTTCATATTTTCAAGCTCTGCTTTTTTATCTTGAAGCTTGGCCATTCTTGACTGAGTGGTTGCAAGAATTAAAGTGAGATGATCCATAAAATCATTGATTCCACAAATATTTTGGGGTATGTTATGTGCCAGGTGCTTTCTATATTTGGGGAAAATACTATATACTTTCTATGTAGTCTTAGTATTATACTAATACTATAACTAGTACTATTTTATATTTACACTTGAACGATGAGAAGAAGCAGGTTCTCTAAGAATCTGGGGAAGACCATTTCTGGCAGAATAAACAAATGCAGAATCCCTGAGGCAAGAAAGAATTGGTTGTGTTTGAAGAGCCTCGTACCTGCATGGCAGGGGTGCAGGGTGTGAGAAAAAATTTCCTGTGACCAGGTTGGGAGAGGAGGTCGAGGCCAAGTCTTGGGGGGCTTATGTGCTTTGGTAAGGGGTTCTTATCTTTCTACTAGAAGCAATGGGAAGACACTGAAGTGTTCTGAGCGGGGAGGTGGCATGATAACATGTCATGAATCTAGTATAGTGCCTGCCTCATGGACGGAATCAATGAGTAGTGGGTATTACCAAGATCTTGTAGTGGTTTCTGAACATCTAGTATAATCTGTTTCATAAATCCTATCTTGTGTTGTGGGGATATGAGAATATATGTTGCCCGTTTCCTCCTTCAACTATGCTGTTCGTTCTTTAATGGTGTCATCTGCAATTTGTTGAACTTTATATCCCCCATAAAGGTAAATATTGCAAGTTAACTCCTTTAGGCCTTCAGTCATTGGGTGAGTTTCCACTGATAGCAGGGCCAGTGTGTGCCTGGTGCAGAGTGCTGCCTTATTATTTTAATCAGAACTGAACACCTTCAGTATCTCCTCATTCCCTACTTAAAAAACCCAAAGCCCTGATCTTGGCATTCATGACCTATACAATATGGTCCAAACCTATACATTTTTCTCCTCTCCGTGTGCCCTGTATCCCCATTAAGGTAGACACTGCCCCTCCAATTTCTTATATTTTGTTATGGATGAATATTTTCCCATACCATCCCAGTCTAGCTGAAAATCACTCCTTCTCACCTAAGTCTTTCACAACCTTTTATGTCCTTAAGACTACATTCAAATAGCATCTACCTTGTGAGGTTTACTTGTAGATTTTTTCCCCTTTTCTGACCTCTGAAAGGGCTTTGGGTTACTTAGATAAGATTGACATTTTGCCTGCCCCTCACGATACCTTGCACAGTGTAAGGATTCAGTAAATGCATGTTGTACAAACAAAGTGGAAAAAAGCTCTACATTTGTTAAAAGTCATGGTAAAATTTTAAGCAGAACTATTCCATTTCAATATGATACTGATAATTACTATGATTTGTTCAGATACACTAAGCTCGTACTTCTGACTTATCCCTCTCACTTTTCTGATTTGCCTGTTTTCCTACCAAGAAGCTGCCAACATCAGCTCTTGATAGCTAAGTGATGAGCAGAGACACCATTCCCAGGGGATCATCAGTAGTCTTTTGAAGCTGCGTCTTGGCAATTCAGTTTAATGTCAGTGACAAAATATCACACCCATGTGTTTGTATAAATGTCATTATTTTCCTCCAAATTTTTCAAGCTGGAAACATAAGAATCATCTCTGCCACCTCTTTTACCCTCTGGTCTCTCTCCCTCGCTCTCTCTTTCTCTTTCTCTCTCTCTCTCCCTCTGTGTGTGTGTGTGTGTGTGTGTGTGTGTATGTGCTTTCCTTATTCACCTTTTATTTTGTAATTTCACAATGCTGTTTTTCATTCTCACTCCTATCTCTCCAGTTTAACCTTTTATAATGTAATCTCTTCCCTAAACCATGGAATCTACCTCTTACCTGATACCTCCCCTTCTACACACTGTGGACAGCATTACTATATCAGTTTCACCAAAATATCACTTTCATTATATGAATGTTCAGCTGACAAGGCATCACTTTCTATAGCATAAAATTTAAACATTTTACCCTGGCATCTGAGCTTCCTCCTACCTGGACTTCAAAGTGTTGTTTTGAAATCATCTCCTACTTATCTTTGGTGATATCCACAAAGTTGGTCTACGTTCTGTTCCGAAAGTGAATTTTGTATCTAAAGCCCTCGTTTATGCTGTTTCACCATCTAAAATCCCACTTGCCTCCACAGTTTTATTCTGTACGGATTATCCTAAATCCCTTAGGATTCAGCTTAAGTTGAATATCCTCCAAGAAGCCTTCCCTGATCACAGACGGAAAGTCACTGTAATTTCCTTATCATCATACATTATTCTGATGTAAAAATCTTAAGAAATTTGATTTCTTGCTGAAACAGATTTGGATACAATGGCTTCTATTAATGTTAAGTATTCAATCTGATAATCAGAGAGAGAAGATTTGTCACTACAAAGGGAATTCAGTAGCCTGTGGCATGGAATTTACCCGACTTTTATCTGCTATCTTTTCCCTATGTTTTTCATTAATTCTTTTTTCTCTGCATGTCCCTCAAAGTATGAGCAGAGCAGATATGCATTATCTAAGTTCTGGGCCAAGTCTTCTCTTCCTGGGTTTTTTTCCTTGGTGACTGTGTCTTCTCCCATTTTCAAATATTTAAGCAATGTCATTATCTCTAAAATAACCCTAAGAATGTTTAAAGATGATTACTTTAACTGTAAATAATAATAGTTAACATTCATCAGATATTACTATTGTTGTGCTAAGTCTTTATATGGCTACTTTACACACACTTGTAAGATGGATAGTATTATCATCCCTATTTTTCTGGGGAAAAAACCCCACCTCATCTGAAAAAGTAGTTGTTTCTTGCTAGTCATTTCTGTAATTTATTCATTTAAGGTATTTCACTGAATGGGTGCTTAGGAATTACGCTAAGATCTGACTATATAAAGATGATTATGTTGAAAGTCAGACAAGAAGACAGATTTTGAGAAAGTAATCCAAAGGGAAAAATATACCTTCTGAAAAAAAAGCTTTTTGAAAGAAATGAGATTGTAAGCTGAGAATCAAGGTATTATTATGGATATATAAGTTTAAGGAAGGGACTTGGACATGGGAGGGAAAACTGGAAGAAGCCCAGTGGGTTTTCAGGAGGAAAAGGGCAACAGTCTGGAAAGGCATGAAGGTCCAGACCACATAGACTTCTATAGGTCTTGTTAAATAATTTTTAATTAACCTGAGAGCAATGAGGAGAATTTTAAGTACAGTACTGATAATAAACACATGTTTGAAAAAAACATATCACTGGCTGCTATATGGTATAACAACTAGGTGTGGATAAAGGGAAGAAAAGTTAGGAAGTCATACCAGAAATTCAGGTGGTCAATCATGGTGGATTAGGCTGGGTCATGTCACAGAGAATGAAGGGAAATGCATAGATTTCAAAGATATTTAGAAAGTAGAATAGATGGAACTTGTGATTGAATATTTATGAGCTGGGATGAGGAACAAAATCTTTAAGAATGACTGGATTTTAGAAATATTCTGAAGAATGAGATGACAGAGTGTTGATGGGTTGGATAAGGCATGTAAGCAGAAGAGAAGAACCAAGTATGACTATCAGCTATTTAGCCAGAGCAAAAAGGATGGAGTTGCCATTAACCGAGGTGGAGAGACTCAGGTAGAAGAAAGGTTTGAGAAGAAAATTAGGACTCAGATTTGTGTTTAAGTTTGAGATGCCCTCTTAAAGCCAGAGGGCTGGAAGAGATCACTGGGGGAGTAAATGTAAGCAGATAGTAGAAGAGAACTGCCTCCTCTCATGATAGTGTGTGCTGGGTTATGAGTAGGAACAGCAAAATAAGTTGTTAAAGAGTGGTGAAGGGGCTTCCCTGGTGGCGCAGTGGTTAAGAATCCACCTGACAATGCAGGGGACACGGGTTCAAGCCCTGGTCCGGGAAGATCCCACATGCCGCGGAGCAGCTAAGCCCATGCGCCACAACTACTGAGCCTGCGCTCTAGAGCCTGTGAGCCACAACTACTGAGCCCACGTGCCACAACTACTGAAGCCTGTGCACCTAGATCCCATGCTCCACAACAAGAGAAGCCACCACAATGAGAAGCCCGCATACCACAATGAAGAGTAGCTCCCGCTCGCCACAACTAGAGAAAGCCCATGTGCAGCAACGAAGACCCAACACAGCCAAAAATAAATAAAAATGAAAATAAAGAAATTTATTTTTAAAAAAGGGGGGGAGTCAGTAAGAGACGAAGAAATTGAGTCCTAGAAGCCAACTGAAGATAGTATTTCAATTAAGAGAGGGTGATCACCATTGTTAAATGCTCCTGAGGAGTCAATCCGGGTGAGGTTTGAGAATAGTCTACCCAAAGTGCCTTGTCTTTTCTTCTTGACTTCCCTGAAATTTCAGTATCAGGACAAAAGTGAAAATATTAGGCCTAATATATATTTTGACACATACATTCCTTTAATATAATCACTTTTGAAGGCATGTCTACGAACTGCACCCCCAACTTTGCATTCATCTCAAATTTGACTTTTGGCTGAGTTGTTGTATCAATTTCTATCTCAAAAAGTAAGAACAGAGGAGATGTTAATCTTGGAGTAGTTTGAAGGCAGACATCTTATCAGGTGGTAACCCTCTAGAGATGCAGACCTTCCAACTGTGTGGTCTTGAGTCCCTGCTGAGCTGCTTGGGAATTGCAGGGAAGCTTAGACTTGTCTGAGGATCTCAAATTAGTAGGTCCAGAGCATGGGTTGAATGTCGTATTGACTGATGAAATAAACACAGTTATATCTATATTATTTACTGATGTGAATAATCACTTGCATTTTGTTTCTACGGATACACTTAAGTTTCAAGGATACTGAGAAATACCTTTAATTTGCTTATTTTTCAAAAGGTCATGAATTACCTTAGCTATCTGAGACCACTGCACTGCCAATCTCAGAAAACAAGATTTAGGCTTGTGATTCTCATGGAATGACAGCTGAGATGTCATCGCAGCTGTTTAGCAGCTTTTAAATCCTGTCAATTTTGAAAAGGGCTTGACACAGCTGACATTGACAACAATCCATTGCATTAAAATGACTACCTTCTGACTGGTGTTTGTGATGGTTGTTTAAAAACGATATTATTATAATGAGCCAGAGATATTTTAATACTCAGGTGATTTTGATAACTGCAAGTTATGCAAGCCAATTCCTCACTTCTATACTAGCAGTTTTAAATTCTTTTGGCTTCCAACAAATTATTTTAGCAGTAAGAATGCATTTTAAACTGTACCTTTTGGCTCTCTTGTGACCCTGAACTGTGCTTTATATATTTTTACATAATTTGAATGAAAAGTTCTCAGTTGAGCTCTCACATTCAAATGAGATAGACTTTTCCTCATTTAGAATGTATAGTGTAGCAGGAGACTGTCATTATGCAAAAAGTGTGTGCATGCATATGTAAAACGCCTTGCTCAAATAGGGCAGGCAGCTTCCTAGACCTCATTCACAACAGAGCTTAAAAATTACTATTCAAATTAAAGCCGCCTATAATCATGTTTTTGGTTACATAATTCTGTTTAATCACCACTAAAACCTCTAGTATTACTTCGTTTTTGGCATCATTAAACACACACGAATATCCTGAAATATATTCTCAAGGGCGGCTATAAAAGTTGAGAATAGCCAAGTTTGTAACGTCAAGAAGGAATCCGTCTTGCACAGGACTGTATCCTTTTGTTATGATTGGTTTTAAAGACAGAAATAAGTGACACGAGATGGGAGGCAGTACTAATACCTTAAATTGGACAAGAGAAATGGAAAAAATAATCAAATATATGTGATCATAACATATAAAAGCATGATGGATATGGATTGTTAAAAATAGATGTAGATAGCAAATGTTATCTGGAGCAGCTGAAAGAGAGTCAGATTGACTGGTTTCCTTCACCAACCCCACCATGCTAATCCAAGATTAAGTAGTGCAGGGACATGTGCAAATTCAAAAAGCAATAGCCAGGACATGGAAGCAATCTAAATGTCCATCAACAGAGGAATGGATAAAGAAGATGTGGTACACATATACAATGGAATATTACTCAGCCATAAAAAGAAACAAAATTGTGTCATTTGCAGAGACGTGGATGGACCTTGAGACTGTCATACCTAGTAAAGTAAGTCAGAAAAAGAAAAACAAATATTATATATTAATGCATATATGTGGAATCTAGAAAAATGGTACAGATGATCTTATTTGCAAAGCAGAAATAGAGACACAGACGTAGAGAACAAAAGTATGGATACCAAGTGGGGAAGGGGGAATGGGGTGAATTGAGAGACTGGGACTGACACATACACACTACCATGTATAAAATAGATAACTAATGAGAACTGACTGTATAGCATGGGGAACTCTACTCAGTGCTCTGTGGTGACCAAATAGGAAGGAAATCCAAAAAAAGAGGGGTTATATATATACCTATGGCTGATTCACTTTGCTATATAGCAGAAACTGACACAGCAGTATAAAGCACCTATACTTCAATAAAAAACAAACAAACAGCTGAGCATTTTGTTTTTGAGTTGAAATGCAGCAATCATTCTTTCAGAGGGCCAAAATGATACTGCAGGTTATTAGAAGAAATATTCCTGCCACTTTGTTTTCCTTTATAGTTTAAGAAGTTATACAAATTAGAGGGAATATGAGAAGAGAAATACAGCTTTTGATAGAAAGGAAGATAGACTCTGTGTGACAAGATAATTTTATGCTTTTGCCTTTAGCGTAAACACCAAGGTTCCCAGGCTGTGTCATGAACATTGAAAATAAGTGGTAGATCTAAGAAAGGAGTTTAACATGTAAAAGCCTGGGCAGAAGACCTATGTCCTCATGAGCTGTGTACCTTAATGACTGTAGGACCCATCATTTTCTCTCTAAGGCTCAGTTCATTTTTTCACCTGTATAAGGTAGATGATTGTAATGCCTCCCTAAGATAGTGAACATGGTGATCAAATCAGACAGTCCATGTAAAAGCCCTGGACAGATGTGGCTTATGGTTTCTTTAGCTCTGCTTTTCTTTCTTTCCCCCTCTCCCTCCCCCTTTTCCTTCTCCTTCTCCTCTTTCTTTCTCTCTCTCTCTCTTTCTCTCTCTGTCTCTCTCTCTCTTCCTTTTTAAGAGATCCCTTTAGTTTAAGACAAAATAAATACGGAGCAGAAATCACTGGGTTGCAGGAGGTGCTCTTGCCTGCACTTACACTCCAAGGCACCCAGTACTAGGCTTCTTTCACTACTGGACTAGCCTTCTAGGCACCAGTGGGTCCTTTGGTTGACCTCCACTTCCACTACTATCATCCTTCCCTCCTCCCATTTTGTCTTGTTTTCGTCTACACTCAAATTTCTGACCAAAGCTTACTAATTAACTTCTTTTGAGGTACATTTCCTGATCCCTTAGACTTGGATTTTTCTGTTGCATGAGACCACATCACCTGTGTTTCCCTATCTCAACACTCATGAAAGTTTATTGTAATTACCTTTTTATACTACAGTTCTCCCACCACGATGGTTAGCTTTATTTATTCAGAGACTGTCTTTTTCTTAGTGGCACCAGCCAGGTGCTTGGTATGTAATAGACACCTATCTGTTGATTAGTGTACAGAAACTTAGGAAATTAATAAACAAGCAAACATTTTATCTGGAGGTGATTCAATAGCTGGGGGGCACTGTTGGCAAGCAGCAACTTGTGGGGCAGGACCAAGACTCAAAATAACATCAGCACCTTGTGGAAGTGACACTTAAAAAATGCAAAGAAAATAGGAATACAAAATGGAAGATACAAAATTGGCATTCCAGTAATAGCAGGAAACGCCTCTAGTTGCCCATGGGCTTCTCTCTACCAAGAATTCATATATCTATCTCTTCCCTCAAGACTCAGTTTAAAAGTAACCTCATTTAAAATAAAGGCCTTATCTCAATATCCTGCCTCAGAACTATTCAATCATTATGTCCTTTTAGGTATAATGCAAACAATTTCACCTCTTACTTTTCTTTTCTTTTTTTTTTTTTTTTTTTTTGGCACTTAATCATTTGTTGCTTTCCTATTTCTTTCCTAGAAAAAAATAGCAAAGTTCTAGAAATTAGAACTTAATTTAGTCCTAGAAATCAGTTCTAGGAATTTCATTTTTTAACCCAATTAGGTTGAAAGTTTCTTTTGAGCCAAACTATAGTTTCAACCTGTTTTATTTTCTTGTCGAGCTGCCTCATTCACACAAAACATTGCATTATACTTCTGTGTTTATTACCTGTTCTCTTGCCTAGACCCAGCTTCCCTTCCAATGGAGGGAATTTATCTAATGAAGGTGAATCGTAGGCACAGAATAAGCACCTATTGATGTGAAATAAAAATACGAGTCAATAAATAACATTGTACTACAATAAAAATAAAAGCAAAAAATCCAGACAGGTATTTTAAAAAGCGTCCTGCACAACCCATTAAGACATCTTTTCCTTTATGACTGTAGTTTCTTCTGTTTCATGTTATGATGTCCTCACATTTAATAAATACATTTAGGAATTAAATATTTTATACTAACATTTTTTACTTAAGAAACTGCCAGTGTATTGGTTCCTGGATTGGTCATACTATGAAGTTAAATTTATATTAAGTTTTCAACATTACAATGTAGTATGATTTGGAACATTTTCTAATCTCACAGAATGACAATCAACATAGTTTTCTCTTTAATCACATATTTTCCATCCTGACCAATTTTCTTTCTAATATAAGGGAGTGATGATACAAACATAATGTATATAAATGATATAAATAAAACATAAATACTTAAAATATGTCAGTGTCTTAGCTGAATATAAAAATATTATTTAATTTTTTGAAGATTTACATTCTTTGAAACCAAGTAATATTTTTTTGAAAATTTCCAAATATTATGAAATTAGTGGTCCAAATTGAAGGAAGAATAAATACAAGTTTAAGAATTCTTTTTCTTTGCCACTCACAAGTTCTTACTGTGTGCAAAGTAAGGCCACTTTAAAATATATATTGCTTATCTAATAATTTTCTCATTTTCAAATCACTTAGTCAAAATATCTGGCTCACAGTTATTTTTTTTTCCTGCAGTACCTTCTGAAAATATTTCGGTACAATCCATTCAATGAGTAGCTCTTTCTATCTGAAACTAGTGATTTGCTGTCATGTTTTTCTAATTTGTGTTCACATATATACGTTTATCAAGTCTTTTGTGGCTTTTCCTCAAGTGTTCTTTGAAGTTAGTTAATGGATGTTTTCCGGTAGATTCAGTAGCACTTACACTGACTTGTGTAAAGAAAAAAGGGATTAACAGTAGAAGCTAACACAACATTGTAAAGCAACTATACTCCAACTAAAAAAAAAAAAAGGATTAAACTTTTTAAAACCTGTTCTGCCCCATGTAGACCCTAGACACTTGATCTCATTCATCATTCTCATCTCTCCTGTGTGGTTGCTACATGCTTTTTCAGAGATACGTTTTTAGATGTAGAAACTAAGGCTCAAAGGGGTGAAATAGATCACCACAAGATTACAGGATTTGAATCTGTATCTCTAACCTTCAGGTTTTCCACTGCATCACATGATTAGTGTAGAAACCAGAGAGATGGTAACACTGTAAAGGAGAGGGCATGAGGTCCACTGCGATTATTATTATCTCTCATAGAGACCTGAAATTTCAATTTTTGTGTGCAGTTTTGCCTATTAGAATAGGAAACTGAGAACCATTATTAACATCAATTTATAGATAGGGATCATTTGGTAAATTTAGTATATAGTCTAATTGTAAATTGTCTATTTGCATCAATTAAAAATTATTGTCATGCTTGCAACTTTATAGGTGAGGAAATAAAGACATAAAAAGTTGAAAAGAAACTAAATGGGATTTAATAGACATCTGGATAATGTGACCTTGTCATTGTTCTCTGTTTTAGGGTTTTCTACCAAGGAAATTGGTTATAATTTTGATTCTTTATGAGAGTCAGTTTTACAGCTATAATTGAATATAGAAAAATGGAGAATACTGTCATATGAATCTCATTCTTGAATTAATTTCCACTTAGGAAAATCATATTTTCCAACCTCCATATCAAATATACCACTTTGTCATGTGAAGCCCACCTACTAGATAAATCTAAGCTACTTCCCACTCTCTCTTTATCTCTACTGCTGCCTGGCCAGCCTTATCCCCCTGCTTCTTGTTAGCAGTATCCAAATGCTTGTGATTTCTGGAAAACGCTAGGGAGCTTTGTACATCCAGGCTACACACTGTGCCTGCAGTTTGAAATATTCTTTTTTCATTTGCTCTCTTGACGAATATTGCTTATTTTTAATGACATATCTTTTTCATATGTGAACCACCTGGCAAATCAGTCCCTAAATTCTCCAGATAGACTTAATCGCTCTTTCCCACTGTGCTAATAACAAACTTTAATTATTTAAATTGTTAAATTGCTTATTTTGTATTTGACTGTTTTTTATCACATGTCAATCTCCCCTTCTACTCTGTGACTTCATTCTGGGAACAGGCACTCAAAAATAACTCCATTTAATGAATCATACTAACAGTCATATTATATTTAATGTGTAACTGATGGACTATAGAGAGATACCTTGAAGACTGCAATTGGTATATAAGAGACAAATGCACTTTAGTAATTGGAATTGGAAATAATGGCAAATAATTGGGAAGACAATGACTGTTGTAAATGTATATACACACTTCTTTGTCTTCAATGAGAATTTTGTCATACCCAGTAATAACCTCTTTAGACACTTCAAGGAGACAATGTAATCTATTATTTGAAAAGCAGCCATAAATTTAATTATATTTCATGTAGTAAAAATTAATTAGATGGACAAATTATTAAAAAGTATGAAAGTTTTATGTCCTAAAATAGTAGCTGTACTATTTTTTTAAATTATTACCATATAAATTTATTTTGGAAGGGAAGATTAGGAAAAAAAACAAAACTATTTTGTCCAAATTGATAATTCATTATATATTGTAACTTTGAATCCAGCTATAATTAAAAGATTACATTTCTTACTAGAAGATTTTTTTATACGTAATATTTGAGAATGTTGTCTTAAAATAATCATTCAGTAGATGGATTCATAAAGAAGAAAAACATCTGGCTTTCAAACCAATACCACAATAAGTAGGATATGTCTAGAGTTGATTTCAAAGCCTTTTAGGGAATGAGACATTAATCAACTTGACAAATCTTATATAATACATTTTCAGTTTTCTGGAATTATTTATTGATTTTTAGATAGTGACTGGGAAATGAATGTTGAAATAGCTCCACAGGAGTTATGTTCTTTTCTCTTTCCCCCTTTGAACTTCAGGCTAAGCTTCAATTGTTTCACATCTCTGTGATGTTATACTTTACCAATATATGCTACAGTAATTAATGTCCATCTAAAACTTGAACTATTGATACGGCAACTTTATGCCCTAGATTTTCGGAAATGTTTGCCTTTCATCTATGCTGTCCTCTGTTCTCACTAGTACAGTAACTTCTCATACCATGAATTTTAATTTTGGATTAGAGAATTTAGTAACTGTCACTTAGGAGGATATCGGTATTTCAACTCTAGGGAAAGATGATGACTTGTGCTAGTGGTTTATGTTTGGTGCTAGTAGTTTCATATAGGTTCCTGTTTGCTGCTTATGCATTAAAACTCTCTGCCTATGTTATATTTAGTGAGGAATCAAAGAAGTTTTAAAATATATATATATAGTTAAACATTAAGGGGGTATGCAGAGATGATCATGGTCTGGCTCTGGAAATGAAGTCAAATATAAATGAGATGTTACACACATAAAACACTTTATGGGGTCTATTCTTGGAGTCATTGCAGGTTTCTCTCTAAGGCCCTTTCTACATACTTGCCCCTCAGCCCCAGCTAGTGATCTAATCTTTATATCAGAATGGCTCCCCTTTGATAGTTTAATAAGGGAAGACCTCTGCCCCAAGAAGGTACTTAGCCAGAGGGGCTAAGAGGGCCCTGCCCCTCTGCTGGTTTCCCTGGTAACCGGTGAGCCAAGCTGATGGCAATTCCCCCTATAAATGGTAACCTCCCTATTCCCCCCCCCCCCCCCCCCCGCCTCGACTCCCCTGCGACGTCGGCCACCACGTCCTGCCCGCCGTCCACCACACATGGTGGGGTGTCGCTCCAGGACCTTGCTTCAGACATTTAAGCTCCGCCATCCATTAAACCATTGATGACTCTTTCGCTGAGTCCGGGCTCTTTCTTTTGTCTTGAAGCTGGGCAAGTGCAGGCCTCGTAGGCCAGCGGGGTGCAGCCCAACAGCCATCAACGAAATAAAGGTAAGCAAACCCCTCTTTTGGAAGGGAAGACATTATTATATGCTGTTTGTCGGTCTCCAAAGTACTAAATGTAAAGAATTTACACTGTTGGTTAGTAGTTGTTTTTTCCCTCACATACATACCTTTTTGATTTTAAAAATTTTATTCCAAATTGACCTCCGTGGTTTACAAAAGGGAAAATGAAAGTGAATTTGAAATCCAGCAGCACGTTTAAGTAGGATTTCTGTAGAGCTGTTAATTTTTGACATATTAGGCTATTTTTAAGAGCCTGCGTGTTGTGCTCAGAAAACAGAAACCTTTAAGCACATAGAAGGTGCTTTAAAATATTTGCTGAATCAGTGCCAGAGGATCACGGTAAGGAACTTCTTTTTGAATTTACCAACATTTTCTGTTTGAATACATAGTGACAATTTAATTTCCCTCAAGATGGACTTCGCGCCTTTCAGTGGGGAGCAGATTTGTTAGCAGATAAATATTCACTATTGTGGAATATTTCACCCACCTCTTCAGGGGCATCAGCTTCAATGAATTCAGAATAAATCATCTTGGCTTTGGAAGCAATTTTTTCTGCACTTTCTGTTTTCTTAAAGTCTTCACAGGCAAGCCAGAGCTCAGCGTTTTCTTCACTGAACTCTGATTTTAGGAATGTTCAAAAAGCATCTAGACCAGCTATAAGATATGTGAGAAAAAATTTGTTATATCACACAGTGCAGTCATACGACCAAAACAAGTACGTTGTATAGGGTGAGCATTTGAGGATTCAGTGACAAATATTTATCATCCCTCTAAATATAACATTTATATATTTTAGTTTTTAACTTTAGAAAACTTTATTTTGGATCAGTAGTCATAAACATAAAACATTTATATCTGTATTTCTACAATTAGCATTTTTTAAATTGAATAATAACAGGTAGTGCTTGAAGTCTGGGATTCTCATAGGTCCCACCTCTTCCCATTATCTTATTTTCAGCCAAATTTACACATTTATTATTCGTTGCATTCATAAATAAAGTTTGTGACCACCTGTTTAGACTCTTCCTTTCTCTAGTTTCCACATTAAAATGTGCCCCGAAAATGTGCCCCGAAATCTTCTTTGGCACTCCTAGAGTTTCTTTGGGAAGGTAATGCTTCTAATAAATCTTTTAAGGCCGAGGATGGTTAAGAGTGGGCCTCTACAGAGGTAGCAGGTTAGAAAGATTACTGTCAAATTCCCAGAGTTGCCTGAACTAAGCCAGTCCTTTCAGTTCGTGTTACTCAGTTTCAGTTGGAGCCTTCTGATGGCAGTGTCTGATCATAAGTGAGACTGTGTTTCTCTGAGGAGGAAACACCCTTTGGCGCATTTGTCGCTCAGTGGGATTTGCCTTCCTACACGTTGGTGGGTTTCTCTTCCACCTGCCATGGGGGCCCCCATGCCTGCGCTCAAAGCAGCTCCTCCCTGGCTGTGTGCTGAAGGGCTGACCCTTCAGGTCGCAAAGTAGAGAGAAATAAATTTATGGAGAATTGGGGGAAAGGAAAAATTGACCAGCAAAAAAGAAAATATCGGGAAAAAGTGTATGGGAAAGGGGCCTAAGTTAGCTGTTCGTAGGTTGCTGCAGGTTGGAAGGAAAGTGAAGATTAGTGAGAGAAAATAGAAAAGGGCTTCATGGAGCAAGATTAAAGTGTCTAAAAACACTATTAAAAATAGATTTAACAAGCTTTTAATTATTTGAAATAGAGTTGAAATAGCAGGTCACTGCAAAGGGTTTTCAGGTACCAATGAAAATTCTCAGTAGAAATATTGGAGAGTGTGGATGTTGTTAATATGTGAGCACTATAAAAAATTCAATTAACTGCACATTTCTTGCATTTAAAAATACATCTGAGAAGCTTCTGAGATTCTGTGACACATATTTGGGTTATAAAAATCCTCTTAGTAACACAGTTAAAATTTTCCATGAGGTCCAAACAATGGTGAATTGGACAGGTCTAAACAGAGTTTAAACTAAAATCTATTTTATATAGGAGATTAAGCAATAATACTGAAAGAATATTGTAGATTCATGTCTGGCACTATTTTATTTGTGTGTCATTAAGGCATATGAAGCTTTTTCCCAGTGAGGGTTATCTCAGTGCATCCCAGAGACAGGAAGTTAGAGATCAAGAGACCATTGTTATTTTCTTCCCACCTGCTATTTTAATGCAGGGCTACATCAAACTAACAACCATTTCCTTCTTTTCTCCTCCTATTGCTCTGTTTGGACACAAGGGAACAGAATGAACAACTAAAACTGGGGCTAGTTATCTCTGTCTTGGACACACTATTGTTGAACTACTCGTCTACCCCATACATACAATTTGAATGTTCATAGGATGTCTAGTGACTTTGGAATAATATGGTACATACAATTACTATCATGTCATCTGAGGACTCTCTACAGGAGGGAATGGCTACTGCTTAGGCACAGCAGGGGCTGATGGGTAGAATAGGTCAGCAATAGGTGGAGGAAGCCACACTAATACATGCGAGACATATCCTCAGGTCAAAAGACAAGGAGGTCATATGGTAAGTCGTTTAACCGTTTACAGCATTAAAAAGCATGAGAGCTATTTCTCTGGTTTCAAAGAAAGCAAAAACCAAACAGCTTTGCAGATGAATCTATGACTTTTCTGCTTTATGCGGGCATGAGGTACAAAATCCCAGGAGGTTTGCAGGTGGAAGCATTTGCCTTCATTTAACACCTTCCATGTCTCTGTTCTGCGGTGCTGTCCCAGCCAACTCTCCACCTGCAGATACCTTCCTGAGGCTCTTAGCAAACCTGATCTGTCCCGCTGGTTATGTATTTAAGGAAAAAAGAGACACGCCATTCGAAGCTTACAAAAATGCAATTCCGTATCTCTGACATCTTTAATATATGTCCTGAGTTGGATTCTAGGTGTACTGTGGATTATTTTATGTCTATGCTTCGGGAATTAGTTATTTGAGAATCATAAAATGAAAGTGTAATTTTGTCTATTTCAGTCTAATTGTGCATATAAATAAACAGCCATGAAGAATTTATTCAGCTTTACCATGTTTTAAACTTTTCTAATATTCTGATATTTACTTTATAAATTTAAAGTGGAAATGCCATTTGATTAGAACAAACAATACTGCATTTCAAACATTTTCTATGTATGTCTCTATAATGTCATTTCTATCCCATATGAAACAGAAATACTGCCAAGCAGGATTATGTATAACAAAAGCAGAATTCTACATATCTTTGTAAATGACTATTTTGTATTAAATTCTTAGATGTTTTATTTATAATTGACCAAAATTACCTTATTAAGCCATCATATTAATTGAAAATATATATCCACAATGTACATATTAATATATACACACACATTTAAATATGTTTTTGTATTCACTAAAGTAAGAACTCATTTGAAATAAATATTGATACTTAAACTTTATTTTAGCCTGCAGGACATGAAAAACAAGTGATTTATTTAAATTTTCAACTTTTCAATAGTTTGTATGTGTCTTTCAATTTGTAACAAAGGTAGTCATGATATACATCAAATGATAATGAGTCTAAGAAAATGACAACTTTATCACTTCCTATTTGGGATTTTCTTTTTGTTTTAACGTTTGGAATTTCTATCATCTTGTCTTATTTTGGACCCAACCTAATTCCATTTAAACTTTGGGCCTGTATAAATTTGTGTGAGTTTTGGGAATCTCATTCTTCAAATATTGATCAAACTCATACTGTATAACATGACTACAACTTTCAGAATTTAATGATTTTATTTTAATCATGGTATTTTTAAACCTATTATTAGTTGGATCTTACCTTGGTTGGTTAAAAGTGTATCCATATTTTCAGAACACACTGTTGTTTCTGTAGTTGGTGACCTGTGGAAACAGCATCTACCCTTGACAATAGCATTGTGATCTTTTTCTTCTATAACCTATAGTAATATTTGAGTTATGTGTATTTATTGAATTATATCATTTAAATTAGCTTTGCTTCATGAATTAAACTGCAAAAGGTCAACGAGAATTATATAATGTTTTCCACAGTAGAGAGCAATAGCAAATCAAAGTGGGAAGTAATTTGACATCAGCAAATTATTAATCTGGCCAACAGTGTTAATAATACTTACAAATTCTTGAATTCTAATAAAGGCACGAGAGAGATTGCTCATTGTTCTACATAGGCTCGTGAATTTCTTCTCAGCTATATTAATTGTTAATTTATACGGCATTACACTAGTCTATTCCTGAAGAGTTATCATGATAGCAATAATGACGAATGAACTATTTTCTAAGTTTTCACAGTATCCAGAATTGTCCATTTCATAATTATGCATCTTAAAAAAGTTTTTTTTAAGTTTTGATTAAGGATTTCTAACATGTGATGATTTTTAAAATGTTTATTTATAGTATTTTGAGAAGTCTTTACCTACTCTGAGACAGCCTTTATTTCTCTTTAGACTGGTATGCTTCCAGTTCTGGGTTGATTTATTTAAATCTAGGAATCAGTCAGGACAGAGTAATATCTTTTCCAAAGCAGTCAAAAAATTTATTGACTTAAGTCTTCTAAAGAAGGTATACTTTTAGGGATGTGATATAGAAATAATAAATCAGATTTGAGATATAAACTTTCTGAGATGTAAATATATCATGCATTATTCCCCTTAATAAACAAAGATCCTGATGAAATAAGCCCCCATCCACAGAAAGCATCGGCTACCCAGAAGAAAAATTTTGGATAATGTAGCTGTGATGCGCAAATGACTTCGTTATGGAAAGGAATGGTCTAATTGCAGGTTTCTATTAAAATGATTGATAATAAAATAGAGTCTCCCATCCAGTCATTCTTATAAACTTTTGCATATCAAGGTGACTAGATGTATGTAGCATCTATGCTACATACATAGATGCTACTAGCATATATGCTAGTGTGACTCGATCTCTAAGCTTTTTTATTCTATTACTTTGTGTGATTTGCTGCAGTTTTCATCATTTGTGTTAGGAGTGACTCTGCTCCCTTCTGCTGTTGCAGTTGTAGTTATATTTTCAGATAGTAATGTCTGTCCTTGTAGAGGCTACATGGGGAGGCTAAGTTGACAGGGAACTCATCTTGCTACCTCCCATTACTCTTATTTCCTATCTCCCATTTCTTTTACTTTCTTCCCCAATGGCAGGCAACTGATTTTCCTGTCTCCCTTGATCTACTAAATCCTGGGGACACAAGGTTTCCTGTGAAGCCATTTTGAAATGTTTTTTTTTCATTCAAATGGACATTTTAAAAGATTTAGGTTGCATTTCCATCTTTCATAAATGCAGAATGGGACCCGACATAAGATCTAATTTTCTGTAGAAGAGCTTGTGTGCACTATGAAAACCGTTACTGTAAAATGCTTACATTATATTTCATGTGAGTCAAATATTAAGTCTTCTGTCAAATATTAGGGATTCTATCAAATAGTGCTAAAATTATATGATTGCTTAAAACGCACGTGTTTAAAATGTTGTGTGTATTTGTAGATTGAAATTTGGTGGTTAGCATGGTACTCAAATTTCTACTTAGTAACTGTGGAGTGTATGTTCATGAAGAGTGCAGAGAGTTTTGATCCCTAGTCTGGCCACACAGTACACCCATTCTGAATAAGGAACAGCCATCAAAGATAAACCCTGAGAAATAGAATCTAGGCAGAATCGTTCAAGAATGAACATGTACTCCCCGATTTGTATGTAAGTTGTCTGTTGACAGGAAAATATGTTATTATCCAGCACCAAGAACAGTGTGTCTGGTTCAAGAAATATTTGTTGGACATGTAAATAAATAATGACTGAATGGCCAAACCCCAAATAGTGGCAGGCATTAAAGCCTTCAATGGAAGCAGTGCAGTGACTTTCAAGATGCTGGTAGATGACAGTGATAAGAAGGTTACTAAAGGTGTAGTTGAATTGTGTTAACTTCAGAGTGTGTTTTGGGTGAGGAAAGAGGAGAAATGATGCAAAAGAATCACTAGGCAGCGACAGACTAGGGACCTCACTCTCAACCCTGAGCATGTGAAATTGGAGGAAATGGACAACATCCATTCTGAAGGCATCAAAGCAAGCCATGTCCTTCAGGGAGAGCCAGAGTTTGCTTAAGCCAAAAGCAAAAGGAATATTCAGGGAAGGATTTGTTGGATGTAAAGGAGTCTTTTTGAAATGGAAGTGTTCAAATGAGTGGTAGCTATTCTTAGTGTCATCATGAATGTAGGGAAGCAGTAAAAACAGAAAAAGGAGAGCAAAGTCTGGGAGATGGTGTAGAACCAAGGACAAAAAAAAAGTTCATAATGTTTTGAATTAGGGAGATATACTAAAATATTATAGATATTCTATAGATATAGAATATCAGTGGAGATACTAGGATATTCTAGTAATATTTAAGGTACACCAAATACTGACATTGTTGTAAAGGAAAAAGTTGTCCTTCAACCCTCTGAAGAAATACCCCTGCTGGTGTGTGATAGTGCCTGGAATGCCCTCAGCTCACTGTTTTCTAATAGATTTCAAATTTGACTTGAGAGGTTCAATTTTGACTACCTGATATGATGGAAGGGTTGGTTGTAAGGCAGTATTTATTTTTCAGAAGTTAGGTGAAATGCAACTCTTTTAAGAAACAGTATTAATTTGCTGTTCAAATTTTTAAATTTGAGGTTGATTGTAATTCTTTGGAAGAGTAATTTCTATATGTGAATAAACTGAAAGACAATTTTTATAATAGCACTAAAATGAAAAGCAATGTACTGAATGTTTACAATCTGTACCACATTGTGCTAATCATGTCACAAACTTTACCTCATTTAATCTTCAAAATGACAGTCTGTTTTAATCCCATGTTACCAATGAGTAAGAAGACATAAATGTTAATAACTGGTGTAACATCACACATGTATTAATAGGCAGTTACAGTTCAAACACAGGTGTATCTGCTTGTAACCCAAACTCTTTACAATTCTTCCTGGAATGGATGAGTCAATATACATATGCTTATACTTTGTTCATGTTTTGGAACATCTGTAATAAACGTTTCAAATAAATTTTAGGGTGTTTTTCCTGTAATAGAGTTTATTACACGTCACACAAATATTTCCTCTAAATAACAGTTAAACTGTAGTAATTTCTACTCAATAGAAAGTTTTCAGAAGACAGTGGTTCTTCAATTTTGTACATTATCAAACAAAAATAGGACATTTCTTATGTTAGATGTGACTGACAAATAGGTTTAAAATTTTTAGAAACACAACTATATAAATGTTAAGAAAAATCTATTGAATTAAAATTGGGGGATAGAGGGGGTGGCTGATTTAAAAATAGACTGACTGGGTTGAATTTACTTGACAAGTGCTACCTTAAATAAATGGACAGTGTACTTCTCCCTCCCTCCTCTCTCTCTCTCTCTCTCTCACTTTTCTTTTTTTCCCCTTTTATTTGGATTTTAGTTGGAACTTTACGAAGATTTTGTCTGGCTCTTCTCCATTGTGTGTTCGCATATATTTCCTGTAAAATTGTGGTGCATAGTCGCGGTAATTTTTTTGTGTGTGTATGACTTGCCTTGAAATTCACTTGTGTATCTGGAGCCAAAATCACACTTAGTGTTTCATGGGGCTTTGGCTGATTTCCTTCATTAAACGAGTGCCATCAAGGCCAGCAGTCCCCATATTATGTGTCCGGAGAAGAGCCAGGCCAGATGGGAACTGCGTGAAAGCTACCAGTTATCTTGCTAACTGTGCCCGCTAGAACCAGTTGTATTGCATGTAAAAATGTGGGCTCTGACAACTGAGCTCTCCACACTCAATTAGCGGTTTGCTGGAGAGCGAGAGATTCACGCAAGGAGCCCGCGTGCTCCAGGAAGTGACAGCTGCTGCCTTACCCCGCAGTTAATATCTATGTTCAAATTTCTCAATCCATGTTGCAACAACGAATAGTTTTTGCAAGGATCATATATATCTTATGTCTTTAACCTGAACATTTAATAATTTGGGAAAGCTTCACATAAAGGGAGCTCAGTGGGTTTTCTCCACTTTGTAGCCTTTCTTTATCTTAGCAAGTATAAAGAATTAACTGTACAGGCAAGCCATGCATTGTGGACGGATTTTAGAAAAGAAGAAGGAATCAGTGGAGAAAGGAGAAAAAAATAAATCAGGAGGAAAGACAACAATTAGCATATTTATCATAAATGAAGGAAACAAAACATCGAGACTAATGAAGACTCAAGTGTTTTCATTTGTACATCTGAGACAAAAATAGCTTTAAACAGCAGCTCACTTCACTGGCATTTTTTGTTCCACTGTCTGGCTGTCACAGATGATGCTGAATTTCTCTTTCTGACTGATCTTCAAGCTGAAGGGAATGTGACAGCAGGAACATTACAATTAGTATGCAAGTACCTATCCCATGGGTTACAAATTGGCATTCTTTAAATCATGCTATTCTCAGCTTTTTTCATTTTGCTGTTAACTTTTCACTGGTTAGAACACTTAAACTTCTAAGTAACAAATAACTCTTGGAATGAGTGTGACATGTCCTCAAGTCTGTGGCATAACTGAAATAAATTCCATTTGAAAGTTTGGTTTCTAAAGTTCGTATACATCCGTTTACAAGACAACTATTGTTCACATGAGGTTAAATCAACCCGGGAGAAAACATATAGATATAATTCAATATTCACCTTTAGGTCTTTAATCTGTCTAAAAGGTCATTTTCCTTTGTTCTTTGATTTTCAGAATGTCTGGGGAAGACTTTCTTTTTTAGTACTCTTATTTTAAGTATATATGTTTAAGGATTTTAACAGCTTTATTCATGGACTAAAATATTCTAACACAGGCATCACACTTTTTAAAAAATTGTGGATTTATTATAGTTTAATAACATGCATTTCTCAATTTATTTTAACCATGCATTTTGTGCCAATATTTCTTTATACAGCGTTGATGTTTGAGATAATAATACTTAAATATGTTTATCAAGATAAAGGACTTATATTGGTATTTTTATTTGTAGTAAAAGTTTTGTACATGTTTCATCAAGCTTTTATGACAGAGCAATATGACAGAGTTCTTCGGTAGCAAAATTCTACCAGTGTATATTTATGACCCTTAATGTAAATTAAACACTCCTGAAAGACTGACGATTTTCAGGGTAGAAGAAATAAAGGAGTCAGGGACTTCCCTGGTGGTCCAGCGGTTAAGACTTCACTTTCCAGTGTAGGGGGTGCGGGTTCGATCCCTGATCTGGGAGCTAAGATCCCACATGCCTCACGGCCAAAAAACCGAAACATAAAACAGAAGCAATATTGTAACAAATTCAATAAAGACTTTAAAAAAATAAAAGCCCACATCAAAAAATCTTAAAAAAAAAAAAAAGTCAGAAGACCACAGAAAAGCTGCTTGTCCCTGAGTTAGCATGGAAGCATCCCCATTTCGTTGATCTATAGAAATGCCAGAGGGCACGTCCTAGGCAAGCGGCCCTGGGCTAATGAGAGTGATCAAAGCAGAAGAGATGGCCTAAAAAGTTAGTATCGTTAAGAAGGGATGCCCTCAGTTAGTTCCATTTATTTGGTTAATTCAAGCACCATTAAGTAATGTTCTTATGATATGCAAAAACAGAATCATTAAACATATTTAGACTTCTTGTTTTGCTGATGGGGAATAATGAAGTACTAACTTTATAATATATGCTTGAACACAGTACATTTTGAAAAATAAACTGTCCAAATTTAAAGACCCTCATGGTAAAAAACATGCTAAGTCTGTAAGAAATATGAGTCAGGAGTAGACTGATTTTACATTTAAACTTTAAAAAATTGACATTTCTATTTTGAGTTCAATGCAGTTGCAAGTATACTCTTTCTCATAAGTCCTTCCACACGTACAATTGTTATTTAATGTGTCCTTCCTGTTCCTCTCAAGCTTCTTTCAATTGTTCAGGAGGAACAAAATTGAATTTTATTTACCAACCTGAAAGTTCAGAATAAATGAGCAGGTGAGTAAATAAACTGTCTTCTTAGGTAAATGACTCTTGATTATGTTCAAAACCTCTTGACAGAAGGTTGCCATGTATAGGTATTGCTAGGACATCTAATTATCACCAGCTCTTGGTTTCAGGGAATTCAGGCTCCGTTATCAGAGCTCATGCCTAGTGTAATAGGCTGAATGACGACCCCCCAAAGAGGTCCATGTCCTAATGCCTGGAACCTGTGAGTATGTGACCCTACATGGCAAAAGGAGGTCGATGATTCTAGATTAGCCAGACGGGCCTAGGGTGATTACAAGAGTCCTTACAAGAGAGGGGCAGGAGGGTTCAAACCAGTCATAAAATATGTGAGGACAGAAGCAAGAGATTGGTGTGGCGTGAGGAGGGGGTAAAGGCCAGGGAATACAGGTAGCCTCTAGAAGCTGACAAAGGCAGTGAAGCAGATTGTCCTCTCAGAGCCTCCAGAAGCAACCAGCTCTGCCAGCACTTTGATTTTAGTCCAGGAAAACTGATTTGGGGTTTCTGACCTCCTGGACTCTAAGATAACAAATTTGCATTGTTCTAAACCTCTCAATTTGTGGTCGTTTGTTACAGAAGCAGTAGGAAACTAATGTATCCAAGGAACTCTCATCTTTAAAGCACTGCTTAAAAGAAGGTAGGAATGGAATAAAATGGGCATACATTTTGAGGCCAGGACAGTGACTTCATATCTAAGTGTGGATCCTTCCGGCTGAGCAGTAATCTTGATGTCTCTGAACTTCTTTGCTACTGAAATGGAGTTAGTACCTTTATCACAGGTTATTGTGTGAGACTAAAATGAAAATATACTAAGCCAAGGCGTCATACATATGGTATGTGTATATGTTCGTTTCCTATCCTTTGCCCTTATTTGACATTCACAGAACTATAGTTAAGATGCAGTATGGGACTCTTAGGGCAATACTACCATCATGCAATCAGTGGGGGTTTCTGTGTAAGGAGATGAGATTTATTCTACAAATTTGAGTGTTTACATTGTACAATAAATTGTATTGGGTGTACAAAATGATGTGCATGATAAAACTTTATTCAGACAGTATGAAACTGCTTTTGGAAAATTAACATGATGAGTGTGTGTGTAGTGAATTGGTAGAATGTGAGGATAAGGGCAGGTGGGCGAGTTAGATGTATAGCGTAGTGGTCTACGAATGAGATGCCAAGGGTTTGGACGAGGGCGATCGTAGAGGGATGGAAGAGTGAGCATCAGTAGTGTGGTGCCTGTGAAGAAGGGATGGGACAGAGAGGGTCAAAGGACAGATTTCAAACCCAGTGCCCGAAAGAATGGTGTTCGCACGTGTGATCACGGTAATAACAAAAGAAAAGCAAGTTTGGGGAAGTCAGTAGGATAAGAAAGTTTAGGGGTACACAGTATGTTGACACGGTTTTGATTAACTTTCCTGTCAATTGGAGGTCACAGCATTTTGACAGCATACCCCAAGACAACACAGAGCTTTTACATCTATATGAAGCCTCTCTATTAACTTAAGAGAACTATTGCTGTCTACCCTTCACTACTAAAGGTAGGAGAAAAATAATTACATAAGAATTTAATTCTAGTACTTGCATAATTTAAGTGAAAGAATAACATTTTATTTTGGTGCAAGTTCTAGACGGTGTTTATATTTTTTAAAAATATGCTGAATTGATTGTGTGACATCCAAGTGAGGATGTTATGAAGTATTGGGGGAAAAAACAATAACAGTTGAAATAACGAACACTTGAAATGTATCAGAAACTTCCTAAGTGTTCCGTCTCTGGTCATAATTCTGTGAGGTAGACAAGAGTTTCATCCTCACTTTACACATGAGGAAACTGAGACTCAGGTTAAGTAACCTGATCAAGGTTGCATAACTAGAAAGTGATATGGATGGAGCGAGCTTGAGTAGTGGGACTTGATATTTGAGAAGCGGTGACAGTTAAACATGTAACATTTCGTTTAACAAGGGAAACAGCACAGAAAAACAGAGCAGAGAACCGAGGGCTTAACTATTTATTTAGTCAATAAATATTTAAGTATGTTTGTAACTCTGTATGTAGAGCAACACTTACATGAACGGGGGAAGAGGACACAGCACAGGAAGTCAGAGAAAGGCTAAGGACTCAGAGTGGTATGGAATTTCCTTTAAGAACGCTGCTCACAGCATGTTGGGGCGAAACAAGGATGATCAAGAATGTCAGATGATAAAGAGAGGTTGAGAAGAATGAGGAGAAATAGAATACCGGAATTTGCCAAGGTGGTCACTGGGAGAACAGACAGGACCATCAGGCTTGAGGTTCATGAGTGAGGCACTGATTACAGGTCCATATTATGTCCCTATTCAAATTCTAAGGGGAAAAGAAGGATCATGATTTTTATTATTATTTTTACAATTGTCTTTCTAGATTTAAATAATAGGCTTATAAAAGCAGTTTATTTGGGGGCTTAATAATTTAACATTTGTTTATTTTTGTAAATAAAAGAGAAGAGAAAATTACATATTTCAATTCTACTTTGCTTCAAATCGCTGCTATATGAAGTGCAATTTATAAAGCAATGAGCCTGAGCTTTGTATGGTTCATAAATTACTTCTGAGAACATTCTAAAGGAGAAGTTTGAAATGTGTTGCTCAGTGGCAGCACCACTGAAATGTGTCTGATCTCCCATAGTGGCTGCTTAGAAATGTAACGCTTGTTTGGATGTTTAGTTCTTAGTATGCTTGTTGACAAATCAATCACATTACTTGCTAGTCACGTCTCATGATTGTATATCCTAAGTGTACTTTTTTGTTATCTTAGAATACCAAGTCACTGAGATAGTCAAAGAAACATCTGCCTCAATAAAGTGAAATATTTAGAAGTTTACAAGCTTTTGAAGCAAGCAAAATGGTCTTTTAAAGTTTTAAAAGTTAAATACCATTTTATATTTTAATGGATTCATATACCTAAATTAATTAGAATTAAATTTGAATATATGATAGAAATGAGTAAAGCTAAATGTATTCTCCAAATCGAAAGATCAGATTCTCTTTTTTCTTTGGCAAAAAGTATTGAATGCCACATTATAGTCTCATAGTCTTCATAATATCTGTTATTAATTGATTCCTTGTGAGTTTTCTTTAGCTGACAACACAGAGAAAAGTAACCATTGAAATGACTTTTTTACCTTCGTGTTTCAAATTTCTGTGTTGCCATCTTGTACACACAGCATCTGACTTTTCCAATGAGCTAAACTTCCCTTTGCTCATTATCTGATAGAGTTTAGTATTCAATACAAAAATAGGTAGGGCAGGATAGCAGTCATGGGAGATAGTAATAAAACTAAGCATTATAGTTTTTAAAAGAATATTTCAACTGGAATCTACATACATCTTTGGCTAAAAATATTTTGTTCACTTTTTGTAGCCTAACAAAATATTCAAGACATTTTAGTAGGGAGTACCACAGTCTGGGTAGCAGAATTTTGACATAATGAGAAGAATAATTCTCTGTACATTTTAATTTTAAAATATACAATAGAAAGAAGTTTCTAAGGTGTTCCTTGTGTTTGAGGGCACTAATTCCTAAAAAGAAAGGATGAAACACAAATTTGGGCTATGTATATCTAAACTGAAACTCTGTTACATCCAAATACATTTCAAGCATAGCATACAATATCCTGTACTATTTTATAAGGCAATGATTTCATTTGTTTTATTATATATTACTAGAATCAATTATCTAAGCCATGATATAAATTAAAGTTTACTTAATTCTCTTATTTCAGCCAGATTCAAATTCCTGCTAGGGATAACTTGACCCATCCTACTTATCAGTTATCCAGAAAAAAAAAGGAAAAAGGCAAATAAAATTCTCACCAAGCCAATCAACTTTCTTCCTCAATACATAAAAAGATTATTTTTATTTTTTTCTTAATCACATATTTCCCCTTGCAAAATAATTTGCCTTCATGAATACTATATGTGTGTGTATATACATATATATATATGCGTATATATCCATATATATTTTAACTTTTAAATGTTAAAAAAAAGAGTTTCCTTTCCTAGAATGGAACATTTCCTTTCCTACAATGGAGAAGAAAAAAAGACAATGAAAAGCTATTCACTCTTTGTAGCAAGTATTAGTAAAATATCTGACTAAGTACTTCATGATATTCAACCATTTAATTTGTTGACAGGCTGAATGGGTTGCTCTTAATTTGCAGATCACTGCTGGAAGAACTCTCTTTTCAATATTATAAAGTAGGCAGGAAGTCATCAAATATGTGCACTGCTGGGAATCAGACAGTAGCGATGTCTTCCATTGAATTCATCACTTTGACTACTTGAGCCTTTTAATCTTCTGATCATTGGTGCTTAGGCTTTACTTATAGACTGGCTGCAGGAAATTCAGAAATGTCATACGTACATTAAGTTTCAATCAGTTGATTTTTAGACAGTATGCTTTACGCAAAAGGGTATTATACGGAGTTGTTAACCTAGATGATACTACAATGAGTATACTTTCCAGAGCACTGGTTTCCCTTTGCTTATCCAGTAAGTCCAGAATCCTTAGCATGGCAGTATGTAAACCATTTCTCTAAAACACAGATTTTTTTTTTCCCCTCAGGCAAACTGATTTCCTGTATTCCCTGAGGGTGCCTCTGCATTCTATCCATTCTATTCTTCGTGGAATTTTTTTCTACTTGGAATTCTCTATCCATTTTTTGTCTTCTGAAATATCACTAAAGCATAGCTTAAAATTTGCCTTTACGTAGAAGCCTTTGGTATTCTCCAAAGAACCATCCTATCATTCACCTTCAGTTGGTAGCACTGCGACGCTACTAGTATCCTGTTTCCTACTCGTCACACTCTGTGTCCCAGTCTTATTTTCTTGTCTGAGGCAGAGGTAAAGTTTTGTACACCTCACAGAACATGGCATAGTACCTTGCCCTCTAAGAATGCCCCCTGAATATTTGTAAAAAGAATGAAGTGAGATGGATATGGTAGGAAACCATGTGTAAATCTAAGGGACATACTGAAAATATTAAAGAACCCACAAATAACAATGAAGAGGCAGTTAATAAATAAAATAATTAATGATAGTGATTGCCATTAGTAAGCCTCTTCTGTATGCCAGATAGTGTATATAGCTTTACACAGGGTGTTCAAGTTCATTCTTAAACAAGTTCTAAGTTTCTCATTCTATGTGTGCGAAAACAAGCTAAAAAGTCAGTTCTTTCTTTCCAAAAGTCATTTGATTTAAGCGATGGGGTAAGGACCTAAACACGGCCTTAAGTGATTCCAAAACCTATGTTCTTTCCTTGCACGTAATTTAAAATCTCAAACTATATTCACCCTTTGCTGTGAAGGTATTTGTTGTAAGTTTAAAGGAACAAAAGTATCAAGCATTATTCTGATGACCTATGATATTACTATTTAATAGAAGTTGTGTCTGTGGGAATAATATAATGAACAGTTTTGTTCAGGATCATATCTGAATACTCTTATTTGTAGGCCCAGATATGGTAATAAATATATAATTGGAAGAGTATATGAGATACAACTTTAAAATAAGATTTATGCAGACTTATTAGGCAGGCTTTCAAGTTTTGCAATGACATAAATGGAGTAGTGATTATGATTTATTTCAAAAGAAACGCTAACCCAGCATCAACCCAAACTTAGTGGGACTAGGGAAAGAAGTGAAGGGGGTGGATATAGAGCACATACTCTTTTACAATTTTAAGAGTATGATTTCACACATTTAATGCCTTGGTTACATGGGGTCTCTTAGTAAACTGAACACACACACCCACAAGTACCATATATTATCTCGTGTCTGTTCCAAATTTTGCAGCTCATTCTTTATTCCAACATCTCCTCCCTTGTCAGCATTTCCCTGATTTTTTTTGGTGGGGTCAGTCCTAAGTTTCCTACATATATTCCAGAATAAATTAGACATCACTTGTTCTCTTTATTTGATAAAGTTTCTAAATTAGAAAAAAACAAATGTTAGGTGACCTTTCATGATATGATCATACAAGTAGGTTATACTCATTGTTCTATGAAAAAATGTAGGTTTTTCCCAACATTCAGTTCGAGAACTAAAATGGGAGACTGTTGGTAGAAATCGCTTCATAAATTGTGTTTTATCTGGACCTCAAAACCATACAATCACTATTGATTATCTGCGCTTTAAAGATTATAAACTGAAGCTCAGAACGTACATTAATATTTTTACTTATGACTACACAAGTAGTAAATTTCTTAAATTAATAACGGCTGGATCTTGGATTGAAGCTCAGATGTCTCTAAATCTAAATATGTCTTCTACTACACTTCTGATGAGCAGTTCTGTGTTTTAAAGTAGAGCCTAGATTAGCAAAGGGCATGCAGACTCAAAGACAATGCTATATATACAGGAAGTCCATCTTTTTATAACCACAGTGTGTTCAGGGAGCCATATGTTAAAGTAGTTCACTCTTTCCACACGATTAATGATATAATTTTGAGTTATATTTTAAACCATACAGTATGTTTTCTTTTACTTTTTAAAAAGTTTTTTATTCTGACACAATTATAGATTCACAGGATATTATAAAGGTAAGACAGAGAGGTCCCATATACCCTTCACTCAGTCTTCCCCCCTGCTTGCATCTTTCATAATTATAACACATTGTCAGAGCCAGCAAATTGACATTGGTACACGTGTGTTTAGTTCTTTCATTTATCACATGTAGATTCGTGTAATGACCATTGCCATCAAGACACAGAACCTCAATGACCTCCCTCATGCTTCCCCATTACAGTCCTCCCCTCTGCATCATCTCTAATCCCTGGGGATTAGCAATCTGTTTTCATCTCTTTTTTGTCTTTTGATAATGTTACATTATCATACATATATGAAATCATACAACATGTGACCTGTGATGTCTGGCTATTTTCACATAGAAAGTGTCCTTGAGACCCACCCACATTCTTCTGTTATGTGTTCCTTTTTATTGATGAGTAGTATTCCATAGTATGGATGTGCCACTGTTTGCTTGACCATTCACCTATTGAGGGACATACTGATTGTTTAGAGTTGTTGGTCTATTATAAATAGAACTGTTATGAACATTTGTGTGCAGGTTTTTGTGTGGACATAAGCTTTCATTTATTTGGAATAAATGCTGAGGATTGCAACTGCTGGGTCATATGGTAAGTGCATGTGTATGTATATGTGTACAGATATATACATTTACATATATATGTATATACATACATACACACATATTTTTAAAAGAAATAGGCAAAATATTTACAGATAAATATTTTATTTTCCACCTGCAATGTATGAGCTATCTAGTATTTTTGCATCCTCACTTGCTTTTAGTTTTGTCACTGCTTTTTGTTTTATCTGTTTTAATAGGTATGTAGTGCTAACTTATCATGGTCTTAATTTTAATTCTCTAATAGCTAGTAGTGTTGAGCATCCTTTCATGTGCTTAGTTACAATCTGTATATCCTCTTCAATGAAGTACCTCTGCATGTGTCTTGCCCATTTCCTAATTGGACCACTATTTATTTTTTAAAAACTGTTGAATTTTGAGAATTATGTATATCAGATATGAGTCCTTTGTCAAATATGTAGCTTCCAGATATTATTTCCTAATAATATTTCAGCCTCTTACTAGGGTCTTTCACAGAGCAAAAGTTTTTGATTTTAGTGGAGTCCAATTTATTAATGTTTTTCTTTTATGGATGTGCTTTTGGTGTTGTTTTTAAGAATTTTTCCCCAAGTCCTAGGTTTCAAACATTTTCTCCTATTATATTCTAAACAATTTAGACTTTTATGTTTTACATTTAATTCTATGATCAATTTAGAGTGCATTTTTATATAAAGTGGAAGTTTAGATATAGGTTTTTTTTTTTTTTTTTTTTGCCTATGGATATACGATTGATAGTTTTGTTGGGATAGAATTTAGGCTGAAAAACATTTTCCCCTGTAATTTTGATAGTATTGCTACATAGTCTGCTTCCATCAAATGTTGCCGATGACTGATACCATAGAATTCTCATTTCTTTATATTTTTATTGCTGGATTCATGAAGTAGTTTGATGCTGTTACTTAGTGTGGTTCTGTTTCATTCACCAAATAAGCTGGACACATGATTAATCATTTCAGTGTGGAGCTTATGTTCTTCAGATCTGGAAGTTTTTCTTTCATTATTTTCCAATAATTTCTTCTTTTAAAGTTTTTTTTTCATTTTTTTTTCTGGACTTTCATTTACCAAGTATATTGTGAACATCTTGAGATTTATATTTATATAAATATTTTATATTTCTATTTCTATATGTTGCCTTTTTTCCCCACTGAATCTTTAGTCTAAGATTCTGCTTCATCTGCCCTGATGCATGATCATTTTTTTTTGCAACATATAAGTTTCCCAAATTAAAAAAAATATATATATTTTACTCAAGACCCTTCTCCAAATATCTTTGTTATTGTGGATATATGCAATATTTATTCTTTTACTATTATTTCAAAATGGTCTCTTGAGGGAGAAGCAATAAATATATTTTCAATCTGTCATTTTTTAACAAAAATTAGAAACAATTTTATATCCATTTTTTAAAGTCTAAAATAGTAAGTATTTTTCATTATTATTTTTATTTTTTCCTACATCATTGTAATTTTTGAGCCTATGAATGTAATGATTTCATGGAATTTAATGAGTAGCCTATCAATTTAATGATTTCAGGTATTTATCATGTAACTTAATTTTTCATAGCTACTTTTACTATGCCACTTCTTAGGTATTTAAGTATGTCTGATTTTCTGAACAGTATATATTAACATACAAAAGAATAAAATTGGACCATTATCTCGCACCAGATATACAAGTATCAACTCGATGGATTAAAGACTTAGACACAAGACCTGAAACTATAAAACTACTAGAAAAACAAAAAGAAAAGCTTCTTAACATTGGTATTGGCAATGATTTCTTGGATATGACACCAAAAGCACAGGCAACAAAAGCAAAAATAGACAAATGGGATTGCATAAAACTAAAAAGCTTCTGGACATCAAAGAAAACAATGAACAGAACTAAAAGGCAACCTACAGGATAGGAGAAAATATTTACAAATCGTATATCTAATAAGGGGTTAATACCCAAAATATATCAAAAACTCATACAGGGACTTCCCTGGCGGTACAGTGATTAAGACTCCACACTTCCACTGCAGGGGGCATGGGTTTGATCCCTGGTTGGGGAACTAAGATACCACATATCATGTGGCACAGCATAAATACATACATACATACATACTCATACAACTCAATAACAGATAAAGTAACCTGATCTAAAACATGGGCAAAGGACATGAATTGACATTTCTCAGAAGAAGACATATAAGTGGTCAACAGGTACATGAAAGGGTGCTCAACATCACTATTGAACAGGAAAATGAAAATCAGAACCACAGTGAGCTATCATGTCACACCTGTTAGGATGGCTATTATCAAAAACAAAAGACAGGTGTTGAGGATGTGGAGAAAAGGGAACCCTTGTACACTGTTGATGGATATATAAACTGGTACAGGCACTATGAAAAACTGTATGGAGTTTCCTCAAAAAATTAAAAATACAACTATCATTTAACCCAGATATATATCCAAAGGGCATGAAATCTTGATCTCAGAGAGATATCTGCACTCCGATATTCATTGCAGCATTAGTGACAATAACCAAGCTATGGAAACAACATAAATGTCTGTTATGTCTGTTGATGGATGATATATATATGTATGTGAAAAAAATATATATGGCTGAATGATATTCCAGTATATTTATTTAACAAAGAAGGAAATCCTGGATTTGTGACAGTATAGATGAACCTTGATGGCATTGAGCTAAGTGAATAAGTCAGACACAGAAAGACAAATACTATCTGATTTCATTTATATATGGAATCTGAAATAGTCAAACTCATAGAAGCAGTGAGTAGAATGGTGGTTGCCAGTGGTGGACACCAGGGGTAAATGGGGAGATTTTGGTCAAAAGGTACAAAGTTTCAGTTATGTAAGATGAATTTGTTCTGGCGAGCTCACGTACAGCATGGTGACTATAGTCTGTAAAGTGTTCTTACAACTTGCTGAGAGGGTAGACTTTAAATGTTCTCACCACACAGACACACAAAGAAAGAAAAAGGTAACTGTGTGATGCTGGCTACGTTAATTAGCTTAATTGTGGTGATCATTTCACAATGTATACCTATATCAAAACATGAAGTTGTACATTTTAAATGTATACAATTCCTATTTGTCTAGTATAACTCAATAAAGCTGAAAAAATCAGTTTAAACACATCCACATTTATTTAAAATAATAAATGTTTTATCAGATCACCTGTAGCTTTTTGATCCAGGAGCAAGGAAGAAAGTAAATTGTGTCAAGTTTGCACTGCTACATGCAGCCAGATTAAACAAGAATGCGGAACCCCTATTTACCCAGGGCTACATGTGCTCTACTTTAAGTGACCTTGGTGGTATGGCCAAACGTACACGTCCACTATAAGTATGAGCTATTACTATATATATAGGAATCAATACAATCTGCTATATTATAATCACCCAATTAATTACCAAAATAAATCTCAAAGCCAAATTGCCAGTTGTTACATACCTCCTTTCTGGTTATCCCTCAGCTCATCAAATTCAATGTGTCAAAAATGAATTCCTCACTTACCATCTTCTATCATTGATCTTCAATTTTTGCTTATTCCTATACTATACTCTCAGTATCTCAGATGTAAACTTTATAGTTATTATTAATGTTACATCACATGAAGGTAATATATTATCAGATCTCATTTAGTCATCACTCACATTTATGTATAGCTCTCAAGTCTGCCAACATGACCCAAGTAACGAACTAAACTAACACATCTGTCTTCACTGACTGTGATGCCATCTCCAGATTCTTTCCAACACATCCTATATATCTTAGAAGAGTCTTACTGAAAACAGATATGATCTCATTATTTTCTGTCCTAAGACGTTATACGTCTCTCTGTTACTTCCTAAACTATGTGTAAACCTCTTTGGATGACTTTCAACATCTTCCACAATTTGGTTTCAGTCTGATTTTCTAGATTTTCTTCCAAAGCTTATTGTCTCAAAGTAGATTGTACTTTAGGAAAACTATTTTTTCCCACTTTAATTTATTCATTTTATACCTTTGTCCATACTTTAACCTCCCTCTGGAATTGCTCAAACTGCACCATCTTTAATTTTCTAAATTCTGCCCATGAATCAAAGTTTGGCTTACACACATTCCTGTCTCTGATCCACAGAGCTGGGAGTGATCTTGTTGCTCTGAACTTTCATAGACTCTACAAAATATGTAATCACTTACTAATTTGTGAACTTCCATTGTCTCTCCTTCTAGACGTTTTTTTACCCATGAAGTTCGGGTTTCATTCAGCTTTGAATTTCTTCTCAGAACTTAGCAAACTGCTTGATACATAACAACAGAATTGGTTGACATGTAATATTAATAGCATTAGATGTAAAATTCAATAGAATAGAATAAATAACTTGAACAGTTTTATTTCTCCCTCAACAGCTAGGGAGACTTTCATGGCAACATGGCTTTAACTTACCATGAATGTATCTGCAAGATGGAATTTATCACTGAGTTAGAATAACTCTGCTTGAATAAACAAGCTCCTATACCTAGTCCTGTTCATAATGTGGAAAAGGCAAAGAACGTCTATCCTGAATATGCAGATTTTTGGAGTTTGGGGCAAGATTCAATTTTTGTACTGTTTCCTGTCTCTGCTGACCTCCTTTCCTCATTTGTATTATGGCCTCAGGCAGCAAGATTATAGCACAAAGATTTGGCTACAGTTTTACATTAATTGCACGACACACCTCATTTGAGAAACATCTCTGCTTTATAGAGTCCATTAATTGCCTAAATACTTTAATTCCTCAGAAATGTTTTCTTCAAATCAGAGTAACAGGTGGAAACACAGTTTTATTTTTCTTATGTAAGCTGCAGTTTGCGTAGATACTTTTTTTCCCCTTAACAATAGCCAGCAGATAAATTAAAACATATTTCCACATTTTACCCTTTTCAGAAATAGACACTGAGAATCAGAAACAGTCAAAATGTTGCTTTGATAAGCAGGAGACCTGGTTAATCTCAGGGTAACGGCCTTGAGAAGCAAAATTAAAAATATAATAATGTATGTTCTTCATGAAGCTGACATATATCCAAAGGGAAAAACAGACTAGGTAACTGGATTTTGTGCTCACACTAATGGGATCAGTCAGTCCTGTATGTTTTAGTTGCCTGTTATCTACTTTGTTCACTGAATTTAGTGAGGTGCTATCATTTATTTCCAGTTAGACCTAAAGATATGAAGCCACTAACTGTCCATGTGAAATTTGTTAGTATTAGTGATTTATTGGATCAAATAACTTTTACCTGTGTCATTCTGATAGAGATTAACTTCTGAATCTTTTTGTTTAAAAGGAGACAAAAATGGCTCATGGAATTGTCATAAGAATTGATCTATTTGAAATTATATAAAATTGCATAATGCTTTACAAATAAATTTAATCATATTTATAATGTGAAATATGAGATCCTATTAATATCAAACTAATCTTTTCATATCAATAAATAGATTTCTTGAGCACAGTAGCTAGTGTCTGCAAATTATTTCATGATTTATGTAATCAATGCACAATTAAAGTTTGGATTGTTCCCCTTTTTCACTATTGAAGATAATACTGTGATGAACATTCCTGTGTGGACATGTTTTATACATATGTCATTATATCAGTGTAAATTCCTAGAAATGAGATTGCTGCATCAAATTCTATGCACAATTTATATTTTGATACTTCCTGTCAAACTTCACATTAGAAACTTTTTGCCAATTTGCATTTACACAAATAGCATTTCCCTCAAATTTTTGTACAGTGAGTTTTTATTATTAAATCTTTGTCATTCTGATTGAAGAAAGCAATAAAATACCATAGCATAAGCAATGGCCTGTTTTGTTGAAACTCTTATATGCTACTTGTAAATATGTTTAATTCAGAAAAAAAGATATTATTAATGGAACTTACTAAGCACTTACATTGTAAGTAATAAACCAGCTAATTTCAGGAAAATGATAACCATCTGTGTTTAAATTTGTCTCCAATTTTTTTTACCTCCAATTTTACAAATTGAGTTCATAATATGAAATTGTATAATATGTAATAATACATAATGTGAAATTAGTGTTAATTTCAATAGATCTGCATCATTGTGTAGGCATTCATTTTTTTAAATTGAAGATACTGTATTTTATTTTGCATATGGGATATAGTCACATTGGCAATTACTGGATTTTACTCATCAACCTTCTTGGTTGATTCTGTTTGGTTAGCCAGTACAAAGCACATACATATATTTAGTACTTATAAAGTTATTTCTCTTAGCCATCTCAAAGTTGACTTGACTCAAAGCTGTATTTTTAAGGTGTAGAAATTGATTCACTTAGTTCATAAAACTGACAAGATATAGAGTTAATATTGGAACGCAGGTTTGTCCAAAAGTTTTGCGGAAGTCTAATTTGCACTCTGCCTATCCCTATCCAGTCCAATGATCCTGGCTATAACACCACTATTTATCTCATTACTGTGTATTTTTTTTAACATCTTTATTGGAGTATAATTGCTTTACAGTGTTGTGTTAGTTTCTGCTGTATAACAAAGTGAATCAGCTATATGCATACATATATCCCCATATCCCCTCCCTCTTGTGTCTCCCTCCCACTCTCCCTATCCCACCCCTCTAGGTGGTCACAAAGCACCAAGCAGATCTCCCTGTGCTATGTGGCTGCTTCCCACTAGCTATCGGTTTTACATTTGGTAGTGTATATATGTCAATGCCACTCTCTCACATTATCCCAGCTTACCCTTCCCCCTCCCCGTGTCCTCAACTCCATTCTCTACATCTGCATCTTTATTCCTGTCCTTCCCCTAGGTCCTTCAGAACCGTTTTTTTTTTTTTTTTAGATTCCATATATATGTGTTAGCATATGGTATTTGTTTTTCTCTTTCTGACTTACTTCACTCTGTATGACAGTCTCTGGGTCCATCCACCTCACTACAAATAACTCAATATCGTTTCATTTTAAGGCTGAGTAATATTCCATTGTATATATGTGCCACATCTTCTTTATCCATTCATCTGTTGATGGACATTTAGGTTGCTTCCATGACCTGGCTATTGTAAATAGTGCTACAGTGAACATTGTGGTACATGTCTCTTTTTGAATTATGGTTTTCTAAGGGTATATGCCCAGTAGTGGGATTGCTGTGTCGTATGGTAGTTCTGGTTTTAGTTTTTTAAGGAACCTCCATACTATTCTCCATACTGGCTATATCAATTTACATTTCCACCAATAGCACAAGAGGGTTCCCTTTTCTCCACACCGTCTCCAGCATTTATTGTTTGTAGATTTTTTGATGATGGCCATTCTGACCCATGTGAGGTGATACCTCATTGTAGTTTTGATTTGCATTTCTCTAATGATTAGTGATGTTGAGCATCTTTTCATGTGTTTGTTGACAATCTGTGTATCTTCTTTGGAGAAATGTCTATTTAGGTCTTCTGCCCATTTTTGGATTATGTTGTTTGCTTATTGTATATTGAGCTGCATGAGCTGCTTGTATATTTTGGAGATTAATCCTTTGTCAGTTGCTTCATTTGCAAATATTTTCTCCCATTCTGAGGGTTGTCTTTTCATCTTGTTTATGGTTTCCTTTGCTGTGCAAAGCTTTTAAGTTTCAATAGGTCCCAATTTTTAAAAAAATATTTTCATTTCTCTAGGAGATGGGTCAAAAAGGATCTTGCTGTGATTTATGTCATAACTTTTGTTTCATCAAGTGATACAACATAAAAAGGAATATCATCATTTTAAAGTCATCCCCAGCATTTTTCTAATGCAGTCCCACAAAGCCTATCCAGATTTGTCAGTCCATGTAGACAACAGTCATTCTATATTCTTTGTACTAGAGTTGTAATAGTTATAGGATATATACCTTTTATTATTGATTATTTACCATAGACTAGCCATGTTTTATTTCTACAGTGCAATAAATTGTCACAATCCTCCAAGTAGAATATTACTTCTTTTTCACAAAATCACCTAAAAAGATCCATATTCTTTCTTCAAGATCTGTCTTTAGTTAATCAAAGCAAAATGCTTGGTATCACAAGGCAATTGAAAACTAAAATAG
The DNA here is from genome assembly GCF_964270905.1 of Leucopleurus acutus. NCBI lineage: Eukaryota > Metazoa > Chordata > Mammalia > Artiodactyla > Delphinidae > Leucopleurus > Leucopleurus acutus. Next base: position 9,959,723 of record NC_139143.1, read on the forward strand.
AAAGATATACAAGTTAGGACACCTTTATTCACAGAAATAGTGCAACTTAAAGACAGAAGAGGCAAATTTTATCCCTATTATCACAATTTTTTTAAAGACTTTATTTTTTAAGAGTGGTTTTAGGTTCACAGCAAAATTGAGAGAAACATACAGAAACTTCCCATAGACCCCCTGCCCTACACATGCACAGCCTCCCCTATTATCAACATCTCCCACCAGACTGGTACCTTTGTTACAAATGATGATTGAAAAATCTGCACTGATACAACATAATCATCCAAAGTCCATAGTTCACCTAGGTTTCACTCCTGGTGTTGTGCATTCTATGGGTTTGGACAAACGTATAATGACCTGTATCCATTATTATGGTATCACACAGTATTTTCACTGCCCTAAACTTTTTCTGTACTCTGCCTATTCTTCCCTCACCCACCCAGTTCCTGGTAGCCACTGATCTTTTTACTGTCTCCATAGTTCTGTCTTTTGCAGAATGTCATATACTTGGAATCATACAGTATCCAATTAGATTCTTTCACTTAGTAATATGCATTAAGGTTCCTCCATGTCTTCTTGTGGCTTGATAGCTCATTTGTTTTTAGTACTGAATAATATTTCATTGTTTGAATGTATTTATGCATCTACTGAAGGACATCATGGTCGCTTCCAAGTCTTGACAGTTATGAAGAAAGTTGATATAAACATTCATGTGCAGGTTTTTGTGTGGGTATGTTTTTAACTCCTCTGGATAAATACCCAGGAGCCCAAGTGCTCCTAGTATGTTCAGTTTTGTAAAAAAAAAAAAAAAAAAAAAAATTCTTTTCCAAAACGCTGCACCATTTTGCATTCCCACCAGCAATGAATGAGAGTTCCTGGTGCTCCACATTCTTGCCTGTATTTGTTGTCAGTGTTCTGGATTTTGGCCAGATATTAGGATAGGTGTGCAGTGGTATCCTGTTGTTTTAATTTGCATTTCTCAGATGACATGTGATGTGGAACATCATTTCATATGCTTATTTGCCATCTGTGTATCTTCTTTGGTGCAGTGTTGGTTAAAACCTTTGGCCTATTTTAATAGTCAAGTTGTTTATTTTATCATTAATTTTTAAGAGTTCTTTGTGTATTTTGGATAACAGTCCTTTTATCAGAATTGTCTTTTGCAAATATTTTCTTCCAGTTTGTGACTTGTTACTTGTCTTCTTATTCTCTTGGGAAATGATTTTTCAGAAGTCTCACTTTCCCAATCTATTCTTAGAAACATCAGTTTCCTATAATTTCAATATAGCTACTGAATAATTACCTGTGACTAAGGTATTTGTTGGCATGGGATAGGTTTTGTAGGCTTACCTTTCACGAGATTTGATATAACTTATTTTTCAACGTTAAAGTTAAAAGGGATAAATAGTTTTTAATAAATATAGATGGAGCCAATATATTTTTTTCTGTGGGTGGAAGTTCTTAAAAGTTAAAATTTTATAAATATATATCCTTCAGTGATATTTTCGGTTTTTTATGCGTAGATTTCCAAGTGCAACATAATCATTATTTCCATTTTCCCAATGTGAAATTCACATCAAGGTGAAATACTATTCCAAAGGGAACAGCATATCATGTTTTTGACTTTTAGTTCAATTTTACAACCAGTGCAACATGAAATCACTGCTAAATGCAGCTACTAATGCCTTATCCTTCTGTGAAATATATCTCTTTCAAAAAGAAACCTAAACAAGGGGAAAATTATACCAAATGTAGACCAATAATCAAACTGAACTGAAAATTCTTCTAGGGAGAAAATTATTTAGTAGAATAATTGTAAAATTATTCTTGCAGAATCTGTCATCATCCTAGGGCTTTACCAACTTCTTTTGAACCTAGATGTAACTATATATAGTTGGTCACAAGACTCACTGATCTTTTAATATTAAAACTCTCTATGCTAATTTCCTGACATTATGACTGTACAGAAATATACATGTGTCTGTGGAAATAATTATTACATGTACATCATTTCTATCTGTATTTAGCTATATATTTGCTTTTCTTTATCAATTGTGGTATTTCTTAGGAACGAATAATGAAACACGATACAAACATTGACATGAGGCAAAATTGGTTTTTAACAATCAGGTTTTCCCTACAAGCTACCTTTTTTTGGTATAAATTCCATATCATAAGGCTATGAATCTCCTAATAAATAACTTGGTAATGATCGCTGGGCTGTGCATGTCTAAGGCTTCCACCTGACTTTTTTCTATCCTAAATATGCATTCTGTTTACATCATCCCAATAACTATTTGAATAATCTTCAATAAATTCATCCACACCACTTTAAGGCTGATGATTTTCAAATCTTCATTTGCAGCTCAGACCCTTCTTCTGAGCTTCTTATCTTTTTTTTTTTTTTTTTTTTTTTTTGCGGTACGCGGGCCTCTCACTGTTGTGGCCTCTCCCATTGCAGAGCACAGGCTCCGGACGCGCAGGCTCAGCGGCCATGACTCACGGACCTAGCCGCACGTGGGATCTTCCCGCACCGGGGCACAAACCCGCGTCCCCTGCATCGGCAGGCGGACTCTCAACCACTGCGCCACCAGGGAAGCCCTTATCTTTTTATCTCTACTTAAAATTTCTGCAAACTTATAAACATGTACATGCTATCACCTGTGCCCTCTATCTATATGGCTCTTTCTTTCATAATTTCTATTTCAGTCAGTTTTTCTGTCATTCACTCAGTGACCTGAGCAAAAAGCAATCCAGAGTCATTTTAGACTCTTCCCTCTCTCTCACCACATCTTGTGTAGTTTCTTACTATCTCTTGATTCGTCATTTCATCTTCTCTTCGCTTTCATTAGTCTAGTACAGCTCTTGTCTGGTATTCCTACTCTGTTCACCTGGAGTCCTCCCTCGCCTTCCTAAAGGCCACGCTCCATGACACAACACAATTCATCTTCCTGAAAAGTAAATCTGAGATGATGTTGGTGGCTGACCAGATGTCATGCAAATGAATGCAATTTCCTTCACAGCCAACTTTTATGCAAAGCCAGAGGGAGGCAGCTGCCTCTACAAGGTAAAGCGAGGAGTGACTGAAGTTTCATCTTAAACTTCTGTCTGCAGAACCATCACTGTACCTGAAATTTCCAACTTCCTCATTCTTTGTGTTAATAAATTGAAGTCTCATTTTAAAATGCAATACTTGTTTTTTGAAATCAACCACTTATTTTGCACTAGTTTAATTTTACAGAGAAGTTGCAAAGCTAATACAGAGTTTATATAGACCCCTCATCTATTCCACCCTTTCCCTCTTAATGTATTACATTATCATGTAGGTTTATCAAAACTGAGAAGCCAGCATTGGCACATTACTGTTAACTGAACTCCCAGATTTATTCAGATTTCATCTGGTTTCCCACTGATTTCCTTCTTCTGTTCCAGGACCCATTCCAGAATGCCACAATGCCTTTTAGACAGCTCTGATTTTGATAGAGAAAATTAATTGCAGTCTTTGAAAACTTAGTTTAAGACAATTTGTTAGATGAATGAGCCGATCACTCTTTATACTCTGAGGGAATGGAGGGAGAGGAGGACAGTAGGAAGAAAAATTTGAAGACAGCGCGTTGGCGTGTTTGAGTGGTCTGCTCTCATGTGAGATCCTGGGCGGGACGGGTATTGGTGGGAGACCCCGAGAAGCCAGGGAACACCCTGAGGACGCTTGATTTAGGACATGCAAAGTGGAGGGGGAAATGAATAAGGGAGCAAATGAATCATTGCAAACAAATATTTTAATTCCTAGTTTGTTTGAGGATAATATTTATTGATTATATAGATAATGATCAAATCGTTTTGAGTCCAAACCCAGAATGGGAAAATATTTGAAGAAAAAATTAAAAGCATATATACCATTGACTAGAACTGCAAATCTACAAATGTCTTAAGAGATCCTTTGCGTGGCATCTGAAGGAGATACTGGTTTGAGGATGGGAAAATATATTCTGAGTAACTAGTTTGATTACTGTCTTGTCACGATAGGCTTTTCTTCAGCTGCTACAAAATTTATGACTGACCTTAGGTATTTGAATGTCATGTTTCTATATTCAAATGAATCTTCTCAGGTTCTAAGGGGGGCAAATAGAACTTTCTGGCTGACTCATCTACCTAGGAATCTGAGGGGAATATCTTTGTGGTTGCCAGTCTCCCTGGAAGCATCAGCTGTGGCCCCTGCAAGGGGCAGGATATTGGATTAGCTGTTCCACTTCTAATTTCCTGGGAACATATTGTGTAGTTCCAAGGACATGATAAGAAAAATCTGCTTTACAGTCCTTTCTGAAAATGAGACATTACAGAAGGTTTACCTGCTATAATCTATATGGGAAGGGAAGGGTTTGTGGATGTAGGTTTGCATTCTGGTGGTTCTATTCTATGGAGTTAGGTTTTCCATTTTAAGATAATATAATGAGCTATTGAAAATGAAGGATTTGTTCAGGCACTGAAAATGAAAAACATTCAAAAAGCACATTATCCTCAAATCAGGACTCTTCTTATTACTGTTTCAGTGTATTTAGGTAGTATTAATGAGAAACTAGTTTGATTTATATTTACTGTGCAGCCTTATAGTACATATTTTAGTTTATCATGTTTATATTATATATGAATATGTAAATAATTCATAAGCAAGCAGTAACAAAGCATAAAAATAAAATCAATAAGGATTTACTCCTTTTGATAGGTGTCAATAACTTTCTTATTTATTTATATTTATAATGTTTAGTACCTAGTTATAATTAGAAAACATCAATGATCAGGATGATTTTTTATTACAGTTGGATTTTATCAGTATGCCTCGGGATTAGAAAAGCCTCAAACCATAAAACTTTCCACTGTTTCCAGTGAAAATTCAGCCATAATGTCAAATCATTATGTTTATTAGGCGCTTGTCATAATAACATTAATTATAAATTAGATCATTTTATATTCTTGAGAATGGGAAAAGTAATTAAACTGGTAGTTTCATTAGTTGACGAACAGCTTAAAAGTGTTTATTTCTTTTGGAAAATCAAGGTGTATTGTTCTTTCTTCTTCTAAATAAGTGCTTAGTACAAAAATGGGTTTAATAGAAATCTAAATTTAAGAAAATAAAATAATGTTGCTATGAATATTGACTTGATTTTATTAAACTTTAATATACTTATTTTAAAGATGTAAAGACTTAGCTTAGAATTTGAATATTAGAATTTTTCTTCATTATATGAGACTTCAATTTTAAGATAGATATTTAATTAGATAAAAAGAGTCATGATAATATTACCTGTTGTACAGTCTATTCTTTGAAAATATGCTAATTGCAGACTTTACAAAAGACATGGAGATTAAAATCTTCGTAAATCCATAAGCATTGTAATTAGCCTTTATGATTTTTTTTTCTAGCCAGATTTAAAAGCATACACATGATTAATTTAGGATCAACCAAACTGAAAAAGAGTTTTTCAATATTTTTATTCAATTAACTTATTCTAAATTTGCCTTTATTTCCTCTCATGCTCTTTCCTATTCTCATTTTTTTTCTGAAATGTCTAATGTAGCAGTAGAAAATTAAATTAACAGTAGAGTAAATCATAAATATCATGTTCTGATGAAGTTTTAAAAGTCCATTGTTTGTAGCCCTGTTTTAGATTACTAGGTTTTCTTACCCGAAAAGCTTGAAGAGATGATTACAACACATCCTTACTCTTCCCTTTATATTTTTTATGCTCTGTGCTACAGAATTAGCATTTACTGTTTCTACTATATGCTGTCCTCTGACTCAACTTCTCATGCAACCATCATCATGTGAAACATTTCATGTGCATATATTCTTGCAAAACATGTATTGCTATGTGTATGCATATACTTTAAATAACTAAATGATGTTGTGTTATATATTTCATTCTGTTTCTTAATTTCTGTCATCAGCATTATGCGTTTTTAAAAGATGCAACCATGCTGCTATGCATCCTTTGCTGTAATAGACTCCACTGTGTTTGTCCCCCTATCTGCCCTATACTCAAATGCTTCCACCTCCCAGCAACCACAGGTATAGCTCAATTGAACATCTTCCTTTGACCTTCATCACCATTTTTTAGATGACAAAACTGAGGCTTGGGGAGTTGAGTAATCTCACCAGGATCGCATGGCTGGGATTAGAACTCAGGCACTCTGCACCCAGATTCCAGCAGTACTCTTACTTCCTCCAGTGCACTGCTCTGATTGAGTAGCCATCTTGTATTATATATTCCAAATAGCCATCTCTAGAAGGACTACACTAGCCCCAACTTTGACCTTGGTACTTAGTTTAAGCAGAATAATTCAGTGGTTGATCCATGAATCTAAACTCTACTAGCATTATAATAAGGTGCACAGTGTGTAATGATGAGCTAAAAATATTATTTTCTATAGGTCTAGTCAAAACTGAAGTGGAAAAGGAACCACCAATTTTTAAATGCCCACTATGTGTCAGGCATTGTAGCAGAAATTTTATGTTCAGTAATTAACTTTATCCACTTAGGTGCCCTATGAAGTAGTTAAAATGGCTCTCTTCTAACAAATCAGAAAACCAGCCTCACCGTTGATCATCAACTGAGTCAGAAGTTCAGTCAATATTTGTCAGTCCCCAAAGCTCACATTTTTCTTACTAAACCACAAGGTCTCATTTTAATGAATCCATTCTTTAAAAGAACAAAAATTAAAAGGTGGAGGCAACTTTGCTTGATGACGCAGGTATTTATCTCATTTTGGCAGATTGCCGACATAGCCTTAAGCAAAGGTTTGTGTGAAATCCTTTGCAAGTACCAAATTCTACATACATTTTCTTTTTTAGAAAAAACCTACAGGAGGCAGCAAAAGTAGAAAATATTAACATATGTTTTAAGAACGAATTGGAGGTTCATTTTCCTAGAAAACAAACACATTGAAACTAAAGCCATAAAAAATTTGGAAGTGGGATTTCACATATACAAAGCCTGTTTGTTGCATGCTTATGGCAGCTTGAGCCTTGCCCTCCTCTGTTTATTGGTGTCCAGATAGATACCCAGATGATGTTAGACCATTATTTCTGTTCCATTTACCTCTAAGTGAAAATGACCTGCAGGTCTTTATGGTGATTATGACAGGCAGTTATTAAGGGTCTATAGTCGTTCTTTTCAAAAGGAACATTTTGAAAATTGTTTAACAAAAAATTTTCTCATTTTTTCCAGGGGTAGTTTTTTTCCTGAGCTTGAGCAATGATGAGTGTGATGATGAATCACTATCAGTTTGGGTGTCAGAGTGTCTCCCGAATAATAAATCCCATCAACAAAGACAGAACTAACATCACCCAAACTAGGAAGTAAATTAACTTTGGCACAGGAGTTTCTTTTACATTAGACATCTCTTTCTCCCCTCATTTCTGCTAGAAGACCAATTCTGGGAGAGGACAGTGTTGCAGAAGGACCAGAACAGAGAGTTGAGCTCAGCACAAACTTCTGACAGGGTTTGCTATTGTAGGAAGGTCAGAGTCCAGCCCCAGGGAGGGGAAAAGTTAGAGGCAGGCTGATGGGGTGAGATCGTGTGATGTCCCTCAAAGCAAACCACATAGGAGACCACTTTGCTTCTTCCCCACAAAGTGTTCATTCAGCTCAGAGGTAATTAGCAGAAGTAATTAATAGTGTTACTTGGAGGATGCTGTGGCTGCTTGATTTATTTTCAAATCAAATGGAAAATTGTAGTGTCCCCTTAACAAACCCAAAGGCATACTTGACATTTCTGAGTCTTATGACTATGTTTTTTAGATAATGCAACATTTTGACAGTGTCTTAAAATAGCAAGGCATTGATTTCTTTAAAATACAGATATATGGTGGAGAAATTAATATGTATTCATATTTCATAATATACATACTAGAAAAAAGGGAAAGAGCTGTCAGCATTTGATGTTGTAAATTTTAGAGCATGCTCCAAATCACTAATATGTAACTGTATGCACGTATATACTAGTATGGTACATGTAATAGTAAATGTACAAATATGGTAACAACACTTATTGAGTTTGGAATGTATACACTGAATAGCAAAATCTTACTAAGTTGCAAATTAAAAATGTATAAACTATTTTTAAAAAATGAAATATTTCAAAAGACTTATACTTTTATTTAGGATGGTACAAGAATGCATCTTTCAAAATGATTATAAAAAGAAAAAGTTGAAGAACAGTGGAAATGCTAGTTTAAATACATCTTTAAAACTTTAAACATGGTAAAAGTAGTACTTTTATCCTTTTAAGTTCTGCCTAAGTTCTTTAACTATATATAAACACAGACATAGGAAGAGTAATTTTATATTTAATATGCTTTTTTTTGGCTACATATCACATCACATTTTCTTTATTTATATAATTTATTGTTTGAGAGGATGGTAATCAGCCACGTGTTGACTGTGCCCTTGACTAAGGTCTTATTATTACTTGTTCTAGTTGCTTTCCCAGAAAGATAGAGGAAAAGGATCAGATAGTTTTTTACTTCTAATTCCAAAATTCCGTGGGTTCTATGATCCTGTGTCTTGTCTCTTTTTTTCCTCCCTATGAAGTCTGATCTTTGCTCATGTTACTCTTACAAACTTGAATCAAAGACTACATGGCAGAGTGTCACTTCTCTGACAATCTGTGACAATATGTTATTTTGTGCAAATGTTACCAAATGAATAGCTAGTAAAAATTTTCCATTTTATGATTCTAAACTTCTGAGTTTGATGAATAGGATCTAATTTTGGCATTTTTATCTTCAAATGTCATCATTTTAATCTCTATAGCAAGGTCATTGATATAACAAACTTTAAATCTCTATACTCCCACAAATGCAAGGCAGGGAAAACCATTTTCCTTCTTACTCTCTTGATTCCTTCTTTGTTGACAGAATCGGTGGGAAAATCAGTGCTTCTTTTAGATGAATTTTTTTCCAAGAGGAAACTTTTCTATATTGACATATTCCCTATCATATATTTTTTCCCCACACAATCTTCATCTAACTGCATTATTTCTGAGGTCAAGTTTAATATCTAAACACCACTGAATCCATTCCATACTCAAGATATTTAGAATTGAAGGATTTCGGTGGTGTTTCTACTAAGTGTATAATAAATCGAGTTCAACAAGAATCTCAACTATCTGAGTCTCTTTTTTCAATGGCCTGGTACCTGTGGTGTCAGTGTCCTAAAATCTTCACATTGTGTAGTCACTTGTCTTGTGACATGTAAATTATTTTTTCAGTCAAAAATATGTAAATCTCAACTTTGAAATTGTACTCTGAGGAAAGGGCTTCATTTGACGGAAAAAAAAGCAAGCTTTTTTTTTTTTTTCTGAAAGCAGCATTTGCATGGCTTTCATATGGTATAAATGTATACATAGGAAATTTATCTTTTATTTTACATCTGCATGGCTTATAGCCTTTAGTTTCAATGATTCAAAGCTTATCTGAAGGACAAGCATTTTAAAATGCTTAGAAGCTGCATACTATTTTTATGATTTCAACTAATTAGGAAATATCTTTTAATGCATAAATACCATCTTTATCGAGTTAAGTAGAGTTGAAGGGAAATTATCACACTATGGTGATATTTTAAAGGAATGAGCCCAAAATTGGAAAGACATAGAAGAAGAAATAGCCACTGCATCTGCCCAGATCTTTGAATCTTTCTTGTATCAATAAAATATCAGGTCTGCTCACCAGCCAGTGTAGGTGGGGGCTGGGAGCTGAGGCTCGGGCTTCCTCAGAGGTCAGAACCCAGGGAGAGGACTGGGGTTGGCTGCATGAACACAGCCTGATGGGAGCTAGTGTGCCACAGCTAGCCAGGAGGGAGTCCGGGAAAATGTTTGGAGCTGCCTAAGGGGCAGGAGACCATTATTCTGGGGTGCGCAAGGAGAGGGGATTCAGAGCACCTCCTAAACGAGCTCCACAGATGTGCGCGAGACATGGCTATCAGCATGGACACCAGAGACGGGCATGAAATGCTAAGGCTCCTGCTGCAGCCACCAAGAGGCCTGTGTGCACAACCTTCTGAAGAAATAGAAATAGAAAATATAAACAGACAAATCAGAAGCAGTGAAATTGAAACTGTGATTAAAAATCTTCCAACAAACAAAAGCCCAGGACCAGATGGCTTCTCAGGTGAATTCTATCAAACATTTAGAAGAGAGCTAACACCAATCCTTCTCAAACTTTCAACTGGGGTTTATCCCAGGAATGCAAGGATTCCTCAGTATATGCAAATGAATGTGATATACCATATTAACAAATTGAAGGAGAAAAACCATATGATCATCTCAATAGATGCAGAAAAATAGATGCAGAAAAAACATTTGACGAAATTCAACACCCATTTATGATAAAAACTCTCCAGAAAGTAGGCATAGAGGGAACCCACCTCAACATAATAAAGGCCATATATGACATCTACAGCCAACATCGTTCTCAATGGTGAAAAACTGAAACCATTTCCTCTAAGATCAGGAACAAAACAAGGTTGTCCACTCTCACCACTATTATTCAACATAGTTTTGGAAGTTTTTGCTACAGCAATCAGAGAAGAAAAAGAAATAAAAGGAATGCAAATCAGAAAAGAAGAAGTAGAACTTTCACTGTTTGTAGATGACATGATACTATACATAGAGAATCCTAAAGATGTTACAGAAAACTACTAGAGCTAATCAATGAATTTGATAAAGTTGCAGGATACACAATTAATGCACAGAAACCTCTTGCATTCCTATACACTAATGATGAAAAATCTGAAAGAGAAATTAAGAAAACACTCCCGTTTACCATTGCAACAAAAAGAATAAAATACCTAGGAATAAAACTACCTAAGGAGGTAAACCTACCTAAAACACCTGTATGCAGAAAACTATAAGACACTGATGAAAGAAGCTAAAGATGATACAAACATATGGAGAGATATACCATGTTCTTGGATTGGAAGAATCAACATTATGAAAATTAGTATACTCCCCAAAGCAGTCTACAGATTCAATGCAATCCCTATCAAACTACCAATGGCATTTTTCACAGACCTAGAACAAAAAATTGCTCAATTTGTATGGAAACATGAAAGATCCCGAATAGCCAAAGTAATCTTGAGAAAGAAAAATGGAGTTGGAGGAATCAGGCTCCTTGACTTCAGACTATACTACAAAGCTACAGTAATCAAGACAGTATGGTACTGGCACAAAACAGAAATATAGATCAATGGAACAAGATAGAAAACCAGAGATAAACCCACACACATATGGTCACCTTATTTTTGATAAAGGAGGCAAGAATATACAATGGAGAAAAGAGAGCCTCTTCAATAAGTGGTTTTGGGCAAACTGGACAGCTACATGTAAAAGAATGAAATTAGAACACTCCCTAACACCATACACAAAAATAAACTTAAACTGAATTAAAGACCTAAATGTAAGACCAGACACTATAATACTCTTAGAGGAAAACATAGGCCGAACACTCTATGACATAAATCACAGCAAGTTCCTTTTTGATCCACCTCCTAGAGAAATGGAAGTAAAAACAAAAATAAACAAATGGGACCAAATGAAACCTAAAAGCTTTTGCAAAGCAAAGGAAACTATAAACAGAACATAAAGACAACGCCCAGAATGGGAGAAGATATTTTCAAATGAAGCAACTGACAAAGGATTAATCTTCAAAATATAAAAGCAACTCATGCAGCTCAATATCAAAAAAACACCCAATCCAAAAATGGCCTGAAGACCTAAATAGACATTTCTCCAAAGAAGTTATACAGATTGCCAACAAACACGTGAAAGGATGCTCAACATCACTAATCATTAGAGAAATGCAAATCAAAACTACAATGAGGTATCACCTCACACTGGTCAGAATGGCCATAACATCAAAAAATCTGCCAAGAATAAATGCTGGAGAGGGTGTGGAGAAAAGGGAACCCTCTTGCACTGTTGATGGGAATGTAAATTGATACTGCCACTATAGAGAACAGTATGGAGGTTCCTCAAAAAACTAAAAATACCATATGGTTGAACTACCATACAACCCAGCAATCCCACTACTGGGCATATACCCTTAGAAAACTATAATTCAAAAAGATTCCTTTACCACAATGTTCATTGCAGCTCTGTTTGCAATGGGCAGGACATGGAATCAATCTAAGTGTCCATCGACAGATGAATGGATAAAGAAGATGTGGCACATATATACAATGGAATATTACTCAGCTATAAAAAGAAACGAAATTGAGTTATTTGTAGTGAGGTGGATGGACCTAGAGACTGTCATACAGAGTGAAGTAAGTCAGAGAAAGAAAAACAAATACTGTATGCTAACACATGTATATGGAGTCTAAAAAAAAAAAAAAAAAGGTTCTGAAGAACCTAGGGGCCGGACAGGAATAAAGATGCAGATGTAGAGAATGGACTTGAGGACACAGGGAGGGAGAAGGGTAAGCTGGGAGGAAGTGAGAGAGTGACATGGACATCCATACACTACCAAATGTAAAATAGATAGCTAGTGAGAAGCAGCCGCATAGCACAGGGAGATCAGCTCGGTGCTTTGTGACCACCTAGAGGGGTGGGATAGGGAGGGTGGGAGGGAGATGCTAGAGGGAGGGGATATGGGGATATATGTATACGTATAGCTGCTTCACTTTGTTATATAGCAGAAACTAACACACCATTGTAAAGCAATTATACTCCAATAAAGATGTTTAAAATACATACATAAATAAATAATATATCAGCTGTTGTAGTGATATCGCTGTTGCCTCGTGTTTAATGCTCATCCTATTCAAGGATTTAAAAGCACTAAAGAGTAATTTATAGAATATGTTTTACCTTGTGTGCTGTAACACTGACAGTATATAAAAAGATAAATAGATTAGTTTGTCACATTTTTACTCTTGATCATTTGGGGGTTTAGCTCAAATAATTAACTCCTCCTTCCTTCTCTCACATGCCCTCAAATTAAGTAATGATATTTAAGTATTACATTGCATGGCGGTATATATTTATATTCCTTTATTTAGTAATTCGCTTGGCATTTTACTTTGTTAAATATACATTATGAGTGTGGTATTTGAAATGTGATACATCTATAAAGGAAAATATTTAGCACAATCATTAGCTTTACCCAAACAATCCTTAAAATTAGATTATTTTTGCTTTTGCCTCAATGTCTGAACATTTAACATGGTTCTTTGTCCCTTGAGTGCTACATAAAGTAACTGAAGAGAAATGAGCTTTATGAGAAGAAACCAGTTCACATAGAAATGCTGATTAGGTACTCAGAATTCAGAAGCAAAAGGGAAAAGTCAATGCCATGTAATGAAGTAGGCCATCTGTAACAGGATAGCTTCCACTGATATAAGTAGGCCATTTCAGTAATAAAGCAAAACAGGGGACTGGACAGCTCAGGACATAAACTTTTATATAGTCTATAGACTATCTCTTTCCTCTTAAGTTCTCGCTAATGGTTTTATTTTATTTAAAAATGTATACTGAAGGTAGTTAGTTATTTTAAGTATGATTATAGATGATGGCTTATTTTAAGTCTGAGAAAACTGTTACATTTGAGTGCTGGTAATCTTGTCTAAGTAAATGGTCGGATTTCAGATTGATTTTCTGAACCAGTTCGAGCCCAGAACTGAGCAGTGAAAGACAGTGTTTTGCTGATAATTGATGAATTCTGAGGGAAAGTCACATTGCTTTTAAAATTCAATCTAAGATAATTGTGAAGAGATCATGTAGAGGGACAAATAGTGATATATTTTGGCTACTTCAGTCCATGTTCAGCTACTTTCTATGTTCATCCTTGGGCGTGTTATTTAAACTTTGAAAACCTTAGTTTTTCTGTCTCTAATGTATAGAAAATAGGATTGAGCTTTTATGCCTATAGTAAGGATTAAATGAGGCAACTGACCTGAGAATTTATAAAAGTGACTAATTCATGGTAAATATTAACAAATGCTATCATTTACTACAGAGGGATCGGCATTTCAAAACACACATTTGGTATGTACATACAAGTCAAATGAAATTTAGAATATGATTTTTAATCATGAGTAGAAAAAGAAAATAAATTTAAAAGGGTTACAATTATAATTTAGAGCAAAGATAAGTAACGTGGTTGAGAAAGAAGCAAGTACATGTTAACAAGTCAAATTATTTCACTCTCATGAGGGAGAAGTTTCAGAGAGAAGCAGCTAGACTTTAGAAATCTAAGGCCGACCAGGTAGATTGTGGTAAAGTTTTGAAGTAAAGATGGTGAATCCTGAGAGTAAGGGTAGAAAGAAAAGTGATTTGAGTGATAGAATTATGCTTATTTTCTACAGATGCAGGATTCTGAAAATGTGATTTACAAAGTTTATAGGGAAGGCAGTCAAGGAAGGAAGAGCTTAAAGATATGGATTGAGGTTTCAACCGAGGCATAGTTTAGCCAGGGCTATGGGTATTGTGAGAGAAATTTTAAGGATGAATGTGGTAATGTATATGAAACACTCTCTGTTCCCTGGAAGAAAGGTGCTATAAAAACATAACATATTGCTGATTCTTAGAATGAATGGTGAAGTTAGAAAGATTTTCAGACACGGGGAAAGGGCACATTCACAATCCAGTGTGAAGCAAAGGATATTGAAAATGGAAGGTCAGATTCAAGAAAAAAGAACATTTTAAAGCTCCCTATAAGAATACACACACACACACACACACACACACACACACACACACACAAACACATGCACACACAAAGCACAGTTTTAAACAGAACTATCTTCTTTTTGAGTTACACTATACAATAATAGATTGTATTTTTAAAGGATTTTTGTCTCCATGATAACTGCACTTAGAATTGAATAATTTAAGTGCATGAAGTTAAAATGAATTCAGTGATCAAAAAGAGCAGAGTGAACTTGGGATAAATGTCAAAGGAAGCAATGCTGTAAAAGAAAAACTACAACAGGAACAGTAAAGAAGTAGGTATTTCAATAAATATTATTTTGCCAAAAACTTCAGGTAAATGGTTTGAAGAATGAAATTTTTTTTAGAACTTCCCTAAAAAGGTCTGCATGTAGTGGGTGGAGAGAGTAAAAGCTTGCAAGAGGATTTATGGCCACTTTTAGATATACAAAATGAGTTGGAGGAAATACAAGGAAATTCGAGTTGTACCACCCAGGGGGTCTCATGTGGAACTGCTGATTGCCTGTCTGGATATTATAATTGGTGCAGGGGTGGCTATCAAGTAACTTGGCCAACAGAATGCTTTGAAACAAATCAAATGTCCAAATTACAAACTCTGTTGAATTGAATTGTGTTACCATGAAACGTCTATACTCCCTTATGACCTAAATCTGGCTATAATATTGCTGCTTTGATTAATTAGACAACCATATTTGGTTTTTACTGAAATGTATTATTATTTGAAATGTATTATTAATTGGAATTTTATAGTTAAATAGAACTGAGGTTCTAATAGTAAATGTCTTATGGCTTGAGGAAGGGGTGTTTGACTTAGTAAATGCTCCCAGGGAACAATTCAATACTACTGTGTTATCATAAACTGAGATCATGCGTTTTGTTATGTGTCTGATAAATACTTGGAAAGATAATAATAGATTTTTCATTGGCACCTACCATAAATGTTATGAAAGAAGTTATTCACTGTCCTTGACTTCCGAATGTTATCAGATTCTGTTATTATACAAATCTATCACATATGTAAGTACAAAGAAGGAAAGAATAATCTCTAGCTAATCTCATTAGAGTTTTCTCTGGGACTTGCAGAAAGGAAGTAATTTTGACTTTGTTTATAGACTTTTTCCTTAAACTCTTTTTTTCTTTCACACCCCTCTTCCATTTAGTTATCAAATCCTTTTGATTCTGCTTTCCAGATGTATCCACCCCCCAATTTTTACTCAGTCACCTCCATCACCACCCCTGTGATCAAGTTACAACTCTCTCTCCCCTGGATGAAAGCTGCTGTCTCTCTGCCCTCTCCTTGTCTCCTTCGCCCCTGCAGTCTGTTCTCAAGCTGGCAACCTGGGTGGTCCTTTTTCTTTTGCTTTCTGGTCTTTTATTTTATTTCTACCATTCTCTGATAAGCTGGGAAGACATAGGAAGGACAAAAAGCTATGTTTTCATAGGATCCCTATAGATATTTTACATAGCATGGAGAGCTGGAGATGGGGTATACAGGGCAGTAAAAATCTACTGAACTCTTTCAGGTTAGAAATGATGGTTGCTTGAACGAAGGTGACAGCAGTGGAGGTAGTGAGGAGTGATCAAGTTTGGGGAAGACTTTGACGTGTGGTGAAATTTTATCGAAAAATTAGATGTGTGTGAGTAAAACAAGAAGTTTTTAGGCAGATACTAAGTTAAACAGATAAAATTAATCCCTAATTTTACTGATGGAATTTTCATATAAACAGTTTAAAGTAGGCTTCTTAAAGGAAATCATGTTTTTTTTTTTTTACTGAAAAATTTTTTTTTGCCTTTGTATATTTCAGGACATGCTCTTTATCTGATTTGGAATTCTCTATAACACTAAAACATTTACACCTATTTCTGAAATATGTCATTGCTCACTAAGCACTCTGTAGGAAACCCACCTCAGAGGAAATTTTGTAAGATGGATTCACATCAATTTTCACTGTTCACTTCTTTTTTTTTAAAATAAAATATTTGCTAAAATATCTGCAATAACTCAGATCATATTGCTCCTCCACCCAGCCCTCCGTGGCTTCCCATCCCACTCAGGGGCACAGCCCTGCCCCAGAGCGAGCTGAAAGTCTCCACAGAATTGTTCCCCATCTTCTCTCTGACATCAGCTCCTATTACACAACCTTTGGTTCACTCTCCCCAGTGACGTGGGTCTAGTTGCCGCTCTTCTTCTTTTCCAAGCCTTCTTCTGCCTCAGCTGCGTTTCTTTCTTCCTGGGCATTCTTTCCCTAGCATCTCCATGATTTATGACAGCCTCACCTGATTTGCTCAAATGTCAAGGGAGGCCATACCTGACTGCTACATTGAACATGCCTAGCACGCTGCATCCTGTCTTCTCCCTAAATATTGTACCCCCTTCTCTGCATTATTTATTCCATATGTGTAAAAGCCCTTATACAGTTGAGCATACTATATCTTTTATTTCACTTATCTGTCTCTCACTACTTGAATGGAAAACTCCAGGTAAACTGGAGTTTGTGTCTGGATCATTTACTTTTGCATCACAGAAGTTAAAATAGTTTATAGTATGTAGAGACATTTAAATTTTTTTTGTTGAGCATAGAAATGAATGATATTACACCCAGATGCTTGCTAGCGTCATGGCACCTTGATGAAACACCATTGTCTTGAAGTTGCAAAATACTGGGAAAGGTCGCTGGATAAGAGTCAAGAAGTGGTACTTAGTGGGAGAGAGAGGTTAGAGAAAAGGTTGGAATAAAGGCAAGGAAAATGCACGAAAAAATGAAACTGTGATCTGACTTGCTTGACAATTTAAGAAGACACATTTTCTTTTATTTAAGAATTAAGAATACTATGGTTCTTTTTGCGGTACGCGGGCCTCTCACTGTTGTGGCCTCTCCCGTTGCGGAGCACAGGCTCCGAACGCGCAGGCTCAGCGGCCATGGCTCACGGGCCCAGCCGCTCCGCGGCATGTGGGATCTTCCCAGACCGGAGCCCGAACCCGTGTCCCCTGCATCGGCAGGCGGACTCTCAACCGCTGTGCCACCAGGGAAGCCCAGGAGTTAAGAATACTATGTATTTGATGAGCTTAAGTAAGCTTTTGGCAAATTCGAAAGTTAAGTTTTCCAAACTTGAAACTTGTTCTCAAACCACACATTTAATCTTTTTTACAACTACAAAATTGGAGTTCTTCCTAATTTGTAATCTTATGAGGGAAAAGAATAAACAATTATTTAGGCTACTGCTAACACAACTTCAGTATTTGGGGCTATATGTTTTAAATAGTCATGTCCTTACATAATTTAACCAAAACCATAGCTAAACATTAATTTCTAAATCAACTTTTAATATTCAAACTAGAGCCATTAAAAAATTCTATCTGGTTTATAAGTTAACCGAAACTTGTCTGCTTATTTTTGCCAATAGATGTCAGTGGTTGACCATATTAGTGAAATGATTGCAGATGTACTTGTTTTATGCCCCTGTTAAAAGGCTTGAATTTAAAGGAATGCATCATTCCTTAAATGGTCCTTTTTATTATTTCACCTTGAGAAGTAATATATATTTATGATGTGATAGGGTTGACAATAGGAAATGTTAATAAATTCCTTAATTGATTGAAGCTATTGAAATACTTAGGAGCTATAGGAAGCATTCACAAAATCAAAATGGCTTTTTAAAATGCTTGCTTTGTTTATATAGATTTATGTATATTCCTCCCACCAAACAATTTTCAAAGTACAAGAGCAGCTGTTCATATATACAGTGTCAGTGTTTTATTCACATTCATGCCTGCAATGGGGATTTTTATTGAGGTTTCAAGCAACTTATTTAGAAACAAACGCCAGGAACATTGTCCAAGGCAGTTTGCAAATAAAACTTTATTTTTTTATTATAAATGGTTATATGGTAGTTGAGTAGTCATCATTTCTATCTGTTAAACATGATTGTGAACATTCATTCAACATGAAATAGTCTCATTCTCAAGTCTTCCAATCAGATACAATTGTTTTTCCATTTCCTTTTCTACTGTTGAATGTTTTATCCTCTTAATGTTTCTTTCCTTTAATGTATCTTCTTGAGTCAGATGTAATGTTAAAGTAAAACAGTGTATGGTAGGTTTATCTAGATTAAGAATTTCAAAAAATTATTACAGTTCTTTGGAATTTGCAAGAATAGTAACACATGCTTCTCTTCTTTGGTTGATGGGAAATGCACAAGCCTCTGAGACATTTCAAAAATTTTCTTATTTTTCTCCTAGAAAACGGCCATTACTATTTTGAATAAAATATTGAGGTAATATTTTGATAAGGATTTTATTGAGCAGAAAAGACATGTATGCCATCATTTATTAATTAATTCAACACATACTTATTGAGCTCCTACTTTATACCGGGTCTTAACATAATTTCTTTCTTGCCTAGGGTTATCTGATACCATGTAGAGTAAACCTTTGCTCTCTTTTTCCTATGTATAAGATAATGGTGAGCATGTTTTAAATAAACTATTTGAGTGAAATAAAATACAAGCCACAGAGTGGGAGACAGTATGGGAAGAATATAATCTGACAAAAGATGTGCACACAGAACGTGTAAGGAACTCATAAATAAATCAAGAAAAAGACACTCAGCCCAACTGAAAAGAAACAGGCAAAATGGTTAAGCAAACACACTTCATAACAGAGGCTATCCTAGTGGCTAATAAACTAAAGAAAATATGCCAACCTATTTGAGTTATCTGAGAAATAAAAATTCAAATTATTAAATACCCACCATAATATCTAAAATTTTTAAAAAAGAAATGGTGATACCAATGGTAGGCAAGGCTGTGAAGCAACAGGGTCCCTTGCTCAGCTCTGATGTGGATGTAAGTTGTTACAACCATTCTGGAAAACTGTTTGGAAGTTTCTTTTCAAGCTGAACATATGCAAAACCTATGACCTGGTAATTCCAAGAGAGTGGTGCACACATGTGTAGTAAAAGATATGCATCGGAATGTCATTAGCAGCATTGTTTGCAAAAATGCCACACCAGAAACAACCCACAAGTCCACTTAGAATAGAAGGAGTAAATTAATTGTGGAATATGCATGCAAGGAATACCCTGCAGCAATGGAAAACAATGAACTAACACTACATGCAACAACATGGATGCAGCTCACAAATATTAAGCAAAACGAACTAGTCACAAAAAATGTACAATTTAATTCCATTTATATAAATTAGTTAAAAAGCAGTCAAAACTAATCTATAGAGGCAAAAACAACAATACCTTTAGGAGGGGTAATGACTAAAAGGGATCATGGTGGAAACTTCCAGAGATTGTAATCTTCTTTCTTGATCTGGATGGTTTTACACAGGAATGTACACTTTGGAAAATGATTGTGATTCCTCTACTTTTCTGGTCATGTTCTCTGCCCCAACACAATACTTGAAAATTGAACTGACTATGCTTCATAATTGTTAACGGAATAATACTGATATATTGTCTATCATTTTATAAAATCACTTTATTCTAGATAAAGGATTTTTTGAGGCTCTTCACAAGGTATGCAGATGACTTTCCTCATTCACTCATTCACATTCTTACCATAATATGTAGGTGAAAGGACAAGACTTAGGTAGTTAAGAGGGGGAAGTGAAGTAATCTAATAGAGTTCCTGCTCTAAGTAAATTCATTTAAAGCACAAAACTTAGTTCTGAAATTTCTTGAAGATACCATCAAAAGAGAAACATGGTGGAATACAAAAATTTTTTTTGTTTCGCTTTTACCTGATACAATAAAGAATATCAAAAGAAATAAAGCTTTTTTTTTTTTTTTGGCTAGCTCTTATGTTGAGGAAATCATGTTTTCTTTTTTTTTTCTTTTTTTAAATATAAGGGTCATTAAACAACATAATGCCTGTGATTTATGGCTGTTTTATACAATATACATATACAACCAGAAAAATTCAAATCAGGAATTATGTTGCCTATTTATTTAATGCTTCCTGACAGTAATAGTTTATGTTTAATTTCTCATAGATACCCAAATCCTATCATGAAATACAACTGAAATGGCCAAACTCCGTGGAGAAGAATGTTTTCCTAAGGATTCTGGGAAATATGTCACTCCCTCTTACTTTTCAACAGTATTTTGGACAGTATTATTACTTAATTCCACAAGTGCTTATAGATTGCTTATATTTTGTGTAACAGGTGCATAAAATAATAATGAAAACTAGAGCCTTTCCAATGAGAAAAACACTTAAAAACTAGGTTCTGATAGTTCCTTTTTTCCATGCTGCTTTTGTTCTAGCCTGACATTTACTCAATAGAATGTACACTGCTTAGGTTCAGTTCATCTGTCAGGTTTTTTTCTTTAATATATAATTTTCTTAAGTTCTACATTTAAAATAATGGGAGGAAATAAGTGAAATAAGAGAGACAGAGAAAGACAAATACTGTATAATTTCACTTATATGAGAATCTAAAAAACAAAACAAATGAGCAAACATAACAAAACAGAAACAGAGTCATAGGTACAGAGAACAAACAGGTGGTTGCCAGAGAGGAGGGGACTGGGGAGAGGAGAGAAATAGGGGAGGAGATTAAGAGGTACAAACTTCTGGTTACACAATAAATGAGTCATAGGTATGAAATGTACAGTGTGGGGAATATAGTCAATTATTACATAATATCTTTGTATGGTGACAGATGGTAACTAGATTATTGTGGTGATCATTTTAAAATGTATAGAAATAATGAATCGCTATGTTGTGTACCAGGAATTAACATAATGTTATAGGTCAATTATACTTCAGAAACAAATTCATAGAGTATTATGAATGTTCTATATTCATAGAGATTAGATTTGTGGTTACCAAAGGTAAGGGATGGGGAGAAGGGGAATTGGATGAAAATGGTTAAAATGTCCAAACTTCCAGTTATAAATAAATACTAAGGATAGAACGTGCAATGGAGGTTGTTGAGAGAGCAAATCTTAAGAGTTCTCATCACAGGGAAAGATTTTGTTTTTTAGTTTCTTTAATTTTGTATCTATACGAGATGTTGGATGTTCACTAAACTTATTGTGATAATCATTTCAGGATGTGTGCAAATCAAATCATTATGCTGCACACCTTAAACTTATCCAGTGTTGTATGTCACTTATATCCCAATAAAACTGGAAGAAAAAGAATAATGGAAAGAAAATAATGGTATGATTTAAGCTTAGCCAAAAATCACATCTCTTTTGCATTCATTTGTTTTTCAAAATTGAACGTCAATCTTTTTTCACCTTAAGGAAGTGAGCTTCAGGCTGGTCCTACCTGAAGGTCACCTGTGAGGTGGGACCAGAGACTTAGCTCACATTCATTTCCTTAGTTTTCTTCACTCAGAAGCTGAACACGCAACTATAAAGTGGTAGGTTTTGTTCATGATGACACAGATGACATAAATGCAAAAGAGGGGGTTATATATGTATGTATAGTATATATGTTATATGTATATATAGTCTCTCAATATAAATATATACATGTAATTTTTATTTATATACAAGTTTATATATACTGTATAACATATACACACATATATGAAAAAGGGAAATAAGGAGGATTGTTAGGAAAACTCATACTTTTTTTTAAAATTTCATCTTCTTGTTCTCTAGGTTTATGTGATGTTTCTCTTGAGGTTTCTTACACAGTAAAGGAAAAATAACTGTTTATAAGCATAAATCTTTCTCTTACATTTAGCCCTAGTCCTTGGGCAACATCCTGAGACTTAATAAACTTGAATTTTATCAGAAGAAAATTGAAGGTAATTTAATGGTCAAGACCCTGTCATAGGAAGTAGGTTCTTCTTGGAGCTGTCTGAGATTTAACTTGGTGAGCTTCTCTCTGGCAAAAGGCAGTCAGAGACCAAATAGAAGAGACGCTCTCAAAGCCAGTGAAGGCAGAAGCTATAAAACCACATTCAGTTTAGAAGTACTGCTTTTATGGAGGCCACTTGCTATAGGAAAACTTAACGTAGTGGGAATTTCACTGGGGTTAGAAGACATAAATTCAAATCCTGGTTCTGCCATTTCTAGCTGAACAATGTTGAAGAGGACAGTCATTTCTGGACCTTGGATTACCCATTGGAAAAGTTAGGAATTACGACAAAAGATTCAGACAGTCCTTGATGGTTCCAAAGTAATGCTATGCATTCCAACACATTCAAATATCAGCAATTTAAAATAAATGGACAGATATCTTCTATGTTCTATTGAGTGTTATAACTGTTGCTGCTGGAATACAAAACAAAACAAAAAACCAACCAAGAACTCACAAAAATACTCTGGTCTGCTCATGAAGGGCTCATAGTCAAAAGAGGCAGAATTTAAGAAATCCAGCAAGAAATAAAGTAGATGTTAAAATAAAGCTTGAATTCATATAGTTCTGTTTCCTGCTTTTCTTTCACTTGCACGGATTTGTATCAAGAACTGCAGTTCTACCAACTAATTTCTGTGTAAACTCAGGCAAGTTGAGCTTTGCTTCTCTCAACTGTTAAAGAACACATATATCCCCCTTGGCAAGAGTTAGTGAAATTAAAAAAGATCTGTAACAAATGCAAAGCCCATAACACTGTATCTGTACTTTGTAAGTGTTCAGAATGGCTAGTTCCCTGCCTTATCCAAACTTATCATTTTTTAAAAAATTTTTATTGGAGTGTAGTTGATTTACAATGTTGTGTTAGTTTCAGGTGTACAGCAAAGTGGATCAATTATACATATACATATGTCCACTCTTTTATTTATTTATTTTTGGCTGTGTTGGGTCTTAGTTGTGGCTTGAGGTCTCTTCGTTGTGGCATGCTGGATTCTCTAGCTGTGGCGTGAGGGTTTTCTCTCTCTAGCTGTGGCACACGGGGTCCAGAGCGCGTGGGCTCTGTAGTTTGCGGCATGCAGGCTCTCTTGTTGAGGCGCGTTAGCTCAGTAGTTGTGGCGCATGGGCTTAGCTGCCCCTCGGCATGTGGGATCTTAGTTCCCTGACCAGGGATCAAACCCACGTCCCCTGCATTGGAAAGCGGATTCTTTACCACTGGACCACTAGGGAAGTCCCGATCCACTCTCTTTTAGATTCTTTTCCCATATAGGTCATTACAGAGTATTGAGTAGAGTTCCCTGTGCTATACAGTAGGTCCATAACAGTTATCTATTTTATGTATAGTAGTGTGTCCAACCTTATGATTTTAAACGAATTATGTTTCGTTTATTAGAAAAGGGTAACTAAGAGGTCAAAGTTAATAATATAGAATCACTGGGAGATAAGGGCAATAATATAAGATCCTCAGCTTTGTTGAAAGAAAACTCTTCTGTGCTGGTGGATTTTTGTCCCGGTCTCTCATGCTGTCTGGAAAGGCATGTCACCGTTCAGAAAGGAAAATGTGTGTAAGAACATCTCAGAGAGAACCTCTAACTCCTGGGGGAATCAGAGGAACACTGATGGATGGTGAGCCAAGAAAATCACCATTATTTCAAAAGGATGGTGATCCTTACTTTATTTTAAGGAAGTTGAACATCTGTTAGCAACAAAAATACGACTTAAAGGGCTTCCGTGGTGGCGCAGTGGCTGAGAATCCGCCTGCCAATGCACGGGACACGGGTTCGAGCCCTGGTCTGGGAAGGTCCCACATGCCGCGGAGCAACTAAGCCTGTGCACCACAACTACTGAGCCTGTGCTCTAGAGCCCGCGAGCCACAACTACTGAGTCTGTGTGCCACAACTACTGAAGCCCATGTGCCTAGAGCCCGTGCTCTGCAACAAGAGAAGCCACTGCAATGAGAAGCCTACGCACTGCAACGAAGAGTAGCCCCCGCTCACCACAACTAGAGAAAGCCCCCGCGCAGCAACAAAGACCCAATGCAGCCAAAAGTAAATACATAAATAAATTTATAAAATTAAAAAAAAAAGAAATACGACTTAAAGATACAAAACTTTTGTCCTTGACCTTCACTGGCGAACTTTATTACTTCAATTGAAATGTATCCTGGTTAATGTTTAAAGTACACTTTCTCCTTTCCATTTAAGGATGGGTTTTTAGAAATTTCTATATAATATTAATTTGATTGCCTTATTATCATTGCTTAACACTTAGAGTGGTAATATATTTCTAATAGAACAGTAAGAATTTGGTAAATTAGTTGAAAGAATGAAAAACATAAGATTTGAATTTCTAACTACATTTTTCAGCTTACACCCACTTTGTCTGCAAAACACTGACTGTAACAGGATTAACGATACCAGTGATAACCCAAGGGGACTGTGTGATTTACACACAACCTTTAGCAATATCTTAAAAAAAATAAAGTCAGATGTTTGGTTCATTAAACCCAATATTTGTCTCTGACACTGTCTCTGACTCTGACACTAAGGGAATAATTTTAAAAGTTAGTCTGCTTTCTGAGGAAACCATCCATGACGGTCTCAAAATGCTAACTATAATTCTCCCAAATATCTTAATTTTCCTTTAACATAATCTGTTACAAGCATATCATCCATTACTATGTAATGAGTATTATAGAATCTAATATTTTTTAAATTTTGGAATAACATGTAGTATCGATTTTCTCTCCTTCATGTAAAGTACTTATTTTATCTTCTCTGTTTATCTCCCTTTCAGGATTTTAAGGTGTATCACTCTTTCTGGTACTTCCATTGTTCAGTTTAAGATGTTTTCCTGTAAGGGTAAAATTAAATTCTATTTCTCATTGCTCATGGTATTATAAATCTTTTTCTCCAGAGGGCCCTACTGCACTGATATATTCAGAGAGCATGCTACAGTAACTTGTACTCCTTTTTCCCCAGTAAAAATCAATAACTTTGGAGTCCATCCTCATATAACTATTATTTGGATTGTTTTTTCTCTCAAATTCCCAAAGTATTTGTGTTTACCATCTAAACAGCTTCGCTGTATCTTCCTGTAGCTCAGGGTTTTTTTCTGTTTTGAAATGTCAGTTTGTATGGCAGAATCTGCAAATTGCATTGCCTCAAAGAAACCACTATCATCCCCTCCTTCCCTTTATTAATGGAATCCCTGGGTTTTAGCTAAGCCCATTTCCCAGCTCTCTTTGCAGCTAGGTGCAGCCATGTGACTAGGAATGGTTCAAGGGCATACAGCTGGAAGTACTGGGTTTGAATCCTGCATCATAATTTGATGAGAACATTGCTCATCCTCCAGTTTCCCTCTTTCCTTCTTACTGGCTGAATTGTTGGTGTGATAAGGTCATGGAACAAGAAAATAACTACTAGGATCTCTGGATGATGCTGTGGGACAGGATTCTGGACTGGCTGTACATCTCTGGATTGTTATGTGGGAGATAAGTGAACATCTCAGCTGGGTGAGCCGTTGAGTTTTGGTTTATCTTTGTTAGAGTAGCTTGGCCTATCAACTGAATAAGGCACTGAACTGAAATGTTTTTGCATATCGCTCTAGATTTAGGAAGTGCCCCAGGTACCCACATTCTTTATATTTTTCTCTCTTTAGTTTTTTAGCCTTCCTCTAAATGAGTTAAGCAACTCTTTGAAAGACAATTGAGGGTACACACTGAAATATATGTTAAGTTTCTTTTTGGAAGGAAAAAAGATTTCAACAAATAAAACAATAAACCAAGCCACTTAGGCATTCTAAGAAAATCTACATACCAAAACTTCTTGACATTGCTTGCAGTTTCCAAGGGGTTACTGAATCTAGTTAATGTAAGAGCAATGGAAATGTAATCAATAAAATAGAAACACATGGAAAAGTGACATAATATTTTTGTATAAGTGCATTTTGAAAAGGTTAGTAATGAGTTAATGTGTTAATCTCACAGAGGGTGACAAAGATGAGAAAGAACAATGTCTCTGTTTCTTGAATTAGGATACTATGATGGTGAATTCTGTTTCAAAAAAGAGATATTGTGTACGTTCTGATTTAAAAGTGTATCATAGATTAGACACTTTTTGTATTTGTGAGCAGTCTGGGGAGATAAATGCTTTGCTTTCTGACAGAATTTGATTTCATTTCTTTCAATATTGTAATGTAAATTGCAACTTATTGGACTTATTTTCCTTCCTTCTAGACTGTGGCCTTCTTGAGGCCAGCATCTGTATTGTTCAGTGCTCCGTCCTCAAAACATGTAGAATTAACCGATAGATGAACAAAAGAAAACATATATAAGTTATTTGTTGTCATGAGGCTTTGCAAGGGAATCACTTTGATCATATTAACTTATTTATGATGAAACAGGTATTATTTTATCAAATACTCAAAATTCTATTTGAGTTCTATGTATTATAGTACATCATTTCGTTTTGGGCATTATGGAGGCTTTAAAAGTTACATCAGTGTGAGAACAGCATTAGTCCATGACAAAACTTCAAAATTGGCAGATGATGGGCTTCCCTTGTGGCGCAGTGGTTGAGAGTCCGCCTGCCGATGCAGGGGACACGGGTTCGTGCCCCGGTCCGGGAAGATCCCACATGCCGCGGAGCGGCTGGGCCCGTGAGCCATGGCCGCTGAGCCTGCGCGTCCGGAGCCTGTGCTCCGCAATGGGAGAAGCCACAACAGTGAGAGGCCCGCGTACCGACAAAAAAAAAAAAAAAAAAAAAAAAGGCAAATGATACCTTTATTTATTTATTTCTGTGTCTTGCAGCCTCGTCCTGTCCTCTTTTGGACCAGGTGGTTAGTACGGACTTCATCCTAGACAGTCCTGGAGAGGTTGCCCCTGTTTTCTGTGTGTCCTCTGTTCTCTCTCCCGGATACCATTGAAAGTTTCATCCTATCTCAGCCCCTCAGGGTCTCTGTCTCAGTATTTCAAGGTGAAATTAGATCACAAGAGCCAACAGTATTAAGATTACTAATAGTAGACTGGGCCAGGGCTTTCTTTCCTTCTCTCATGGAAGATTTTATTGAGCCAGAGACATTTTTATGCTGTAATTCTGTCTTGATTGTTAATTCATCATAGGGACTACATGACGGTAGTTTTAGAACTGATGAAACATCCAGACAAGGAAGGGATATGTGCAGTTATGTACGGAGCATCTCAAATTATGACTATGTATCTGTCTACTTAAATGGTAGGCTGTTCTGCTTGGGCTGAACTCGCTAAATCTGTAAATTTGGCATTATATGCATCTAATAAAAATGTTGTATCACATTTTGCAGAGAACACAATACGATGTGTCCCTCATATGACATTTTGGAGGCTTCATGCCAGCTTCCTTACAAATAAAATAGTGATAACATACCCGCACAACTTGAATTCTAAAGTTGTTATGTAATTCAGATTAAAAAAAATGAGTAATTTGTGAACCATAGAGTGCTATAAAATGAATAGCACTGTTTGTGATTAAATACAATCGGAATATAGTTTTACATAAAGACTGTGGCATAGTTTTCCTCGTAAGACTTACAGTATGTTCAACTTCACCGAGTCTAGCTATTTGTTTCCTGGTGACTACTAAGGATATAACTGAATGACATAAATACCCAAGTTCCATCCTGCAGACTTGCTATTTGATGAGGTATTTACATTATCGTGAGAGAAAAAGAATAGAAATGAAAAAAAAAAAACCCAAAAATTCCATGTAGTATACTTTACTACATCAAACTAAAAATCCCAAATACAGATGCTAATCAACTTTTAATGAATTATTTAAATAAAAGTAACGAATATTCAGTTATGCTGCAATCAGTAGTTCAGGAAACTATTGTTGAGAGAATCTCTAAGTCCTATATAGTAATAATAGAAAAGCTTAAAAATTCAATTCTTCCAAATTTATGTAGAGATCTCAATTTCTACTTCCTACCAAAAACTTTGTCTCCTGTTACTGAACTGCCCTTAAAAACCAAGCCTCCAGGTTTCCAAGAATGGGAAATCTGTTGGTACTTCGGAGATTCCCACCCTTAACTCTTTTTTGTAAGCTCAGCTGTTCATTACAAAGAATATTTGTTACATTTGGCCAGGATTTATGTGTTTCTTTTTTTGTTGGTTGGTCTTTTTTTTTTTTTTTTTGCTTGAGGTTTTATTGATCATCAGGTGATATTAATCCAGGCTGCACATCCATGGGAGGATACACTGTATAGTCACAAATTCTTAGAGAAGGTTTTTGTTCTTTTTGTTGTTGTTTTAACATCTTTATTGGAGTATAATTGCCTTACAATGGTGTGTTAGTTTCTGCTTTATAACAAAGTGAATCAGTTATACATATACATATGTTCCCATATCTCTTCCCTCTTGTGTCTCCCTCCCTCCCACCGTCCCTATCCCACCCCTCTAGGTGGTCACAAAGCACCGAGCTGATCTCCCTGTGCTATGTGGCTGCTTTCCACTAGCTATATATTTTACGTTTGGTGGTGTATATATGTCCATGCCTCTCTCTCTCGCTTTGTCACAGCTTACCCTTCCCCCTCCCCATATCCTCAAGTCCATTCTCTAGTAGGTCTGTGTCTTTATTCCTGTCTTACCCCTAGGTTCTTCATGACATTTTCTTTTCCTTAAATTCCATATATATGTGTTAGCATACGGTATTTGTCTTTCTTTTTCTGACTAACTTCACTCTGTATGACAGACTCTAGGTCCATCCACCTCATTACAAATTGCTCAATTTCGTTTCTTTTTATGGCTGAGTAATATTCCATTGTATATATGTGCCACATCTTCTTTATCCATTCATCTGATGATGGACACTTAGGTTGCTTCCATGTCCTGGCTATTGTAAACAGAGCTACAATGAACATTGTGGTACATGACTCTTTTTGAATTATGGTTTTCTCAGGGTATATGCCCAGTAGTGGGATTGCTGGGTCATATGGTAGTTCTATTTGTAGATTTTTAAGGAACCTCCATACTGTTCTCCATAGTGGCTGTACCAATTCACATTCCCACCAGCAGTGCAAGAGTGTTCCCTTTTCTCTACACCTTCTCCAGCATTTACTGTTTCTAGATTTTTTGATGATGGCCATTCTGACTGGTGTGAGATGATATCTCATTGTAGTTTTGATTTGCATTTCTCTAATGATTAATGATGTTGAGCATTCTTTCATGTGTTTGTTGACAGTCTGTATATCTTCTTTGGAGAAATGTCTATTTAGGTCTTCTGCCCATTTTTGGATTGGGTTGTTTGCTTTTTGTTATTGAGCTGCATGAGCTGCTTATAGATTTTGGAGATTAATCCTTTGTCAGTTGCTTCATTTGCAAATATTTTCTCCCATTCTGAGGGTTGTCTTTTGGTCCTGTTTATGGTTTCCTTTGCTGTGCAGAAGCTTTTAAGTTTCATTTGGTCCCATTTGTTTATTTTTGTTTTTATTTCCATTACTCTAGGAGGTGGGTCAAAAAGGGTCTTGCTTTGATTTATGTCATAAAGTGTTCTGCCTATGTTTTCCTCTAAGAGTTTGATAGTTTCTGGCCTTACATTTAGGTCTTTAATCCATTTTGAGCTTATTTTTGTGTATGGTGTTAGGGAGTGATCTAATCTCATACTTTTACATGTAGCTGTCCAGTTTTCCCAGCACCACTTATTGAAGAGGCTGTCCTTTCTCCACTGTACATTCCTGCCTCCTTTATCAAAGATAAGTTTGGGAGTGTTCCTCCTTCTGCTATATTTTGGAAGAGTTTGAGAAGGATAGGTAGTAGCTCTTCTCTAAATGTTTGATTGAATTCGCCTGTGAAGCCATCTGGTCCTGGGCTTTTCTTTGTTGGAAGATTTTTAATCACAGGTATATTTTAATTTCCTCTGTGATTTCTTCCGTGATCACTTCGTTATTAAGTAGTGTATTATTTAGCCTCCATGTGTTTGTATTTTTTTACAGACCTTTTCCTGTAATTGATATCTTGTCTCACTCATAGCGTTGTGGTCAGAAAAGATACTTGATACAATTTCAATTTTCTTAAATTTAGCAAGGTTTCATTTGTGACCCAAGATATGATGTATCCTGGAGAATGTTCCATGAGCACTTGAGAAAAATGTGTATTCTGTTGTTTTTGGATGGAATGTCCTATAAATATCAATTAAGTCCATCTTGTTTAATGCATCATTTAAAGCTTGTGTTTCCTTATTTATTTTCATTTTGGATGATCTGTCCATTGGTGAAAGTGGAGTGTTAAAGTCCCCTACTATGAATGTGTTATTGTCGATTTCCCCTTTTATGGCTGTTAGTATTTGCCTTATGTATTGAGGTGCTCCTATGTTGCGTGCATAAATATTTACAATTGTTATATTTTCTTCCTGGATCGATCCCTTGATCATTATGTAGTGTCCTTCTTTGTCTCTTCTAATAGTCTTTATTTTAAAGTCTATTTTGTCTGATATGAGAATTGCTACTCCAGCTTCCTTCTGGTTTCCATTTGCATGGAATATCTTTTTCCATCCCCTTACTTTCAGTCTGTATGTGTCTCTAGGTCTGAATTGGGTCTCTTGTAGACAACATATATATGGGTCTTGTTTTTGTATCCATTCAGCCAATCTGTGTCTTTTGGTGGGAGCATTTAATCCATTTACATTTAAGGTAATTATCGATATGTATGTTCCTATTCCCATTTTCTTAACTGTTTTGTGTTCATTATTGTAGGTCTTTTCCTTCTCTTGTGTTTCTTGCCTAGAGAAGTTCCTTTAGCATTTGTTGTAAAGCTGGTTTGGTGGTGCCGAACTCTCTCAGCTTTTGCTTGTCTGTGAAGGTTTTAATTTCTCCATCAAATCTGAATGAGATCCTTGCTGGGTAGAGTAATCTTGGTTGCAGGTTTTTCTCCTTCATCACTTTAAATATGTCCGGCCAGTCCCTTCTGACTTGAAGAGTTTCTGCTGAAAGATCAGCTGTTAACCTTATGGGGATTCCCTTGTGTGTTATTTGTTGTTTTTCCCTTGCTGCTTTTAATATGTTTTCTTTGTATTTAATTTTTGACATTTTGATTAATACGTGTCTTTGCGTATTTCTCCTTGGATTTTTCCTATATGGGACTCTCTGTGCTTCCTGGACTTGATTAGCTATTTCCTTTCCCATATTAGGGAAGTTTTCAACTATAATCTCTTCAAATATTTTCTCAGTCCCTTTCTTTTTCTCTTCTTCTTCTGGCACCCCTATGATTCGAACGTTGGTGTGTTTAATGTTGTCCCAGAGGTCTCTGAGACTGTCCTCAGTTCTTTTCATTCTTTTTTCTTTATTCTGCTCTGTAGTAGTTATTTCCACTATTTTATCTTCCAGGTCACTTATCCGTTCTTCTGCCTCAGTTATTCTGCTATTGATCCTATCTAGAGTATTTTAAATTTCATTTATTGTGTTGTTCATTGTTGCTTGTTTCATCTTTAGTTCTTCTAGGTCCATGTTAAATGTTTCCTGCATTTTGTCTATTCTATTTCCAAGATTTTGGATCATCTTTACTATCATTATTCTGAATTCTTTTTCACGTAGACTGCCTATTTCCTCTTCATTTGTTAGGTCTGGTGCATTTTTATCTTGCTCCTTCATATGCTGTGTGTTTTTCTGTCTTCTCATTTTGCTTATCTTACTGTGTTTGGGGTCTCCTTTTTGCAGGCTGTGGGTTCGTAGTTCCCGTTGTTTTTGGTGTCTGTCCTCAGTGGCTAAGGTTGGTTCAGTGGGTTGTGTAGGCTTCCTGTTGGAGGGGACTAGTGCCTGTGTTCTGGTGGATGAGGCTGGATCTTGTCTTTCTGGTGGGCAGGTCCACGTCTGGTGGTGTGGTTTGGGGTGTCTGTGGACTTACTATGATTTTAGGCAGCCTCTCTGCCAATGGGTGGGATTGTGTTCCTGTCTTGCTAGTTGTTTGTCATAGGGTATCTAGCACTGTAGCTTGCTGGTCGTTGAGTGATGCTGGGTGCTGGTGTTGAGATGGAGATCTCTGGGAGATTTTCGCCGTTTGATATTATGTGGAGCTGGGAGGTCTCTTGTGGATCAGTGTCCTGACGTTGGCTCTCCCGCCTCAGAGGCACAGCACTGACTGCTGACTGCAGCACCAGGAGCCTTTCATCCACATGGCTCAGAATAAAAGGGAGAAAAAGTAGAAAGAAAGAATTAGTAGAAGTAGAAAGAAAGAAAGGAGGAAGGGAGGGAGGGAGGAAGGAAGGAGAAAAAGAAAGAAAGAAAATAAAATAAAGTAGGATAAAATATAATAAAGTTATTAAAATAAAAAATAATTATTAAGGAAAAAAATTAAAAACAAAGAAACAACAACAACAAAAAAACGGACAGATAGAACCCTAGGACAAATGGTGTAAGCAAAGCTATACAGACAAAATCTCACACAGAAGCATACACATGCCCACTCAGAAAAAGAGGAAAAGAGGAAAAAATCATAGAACTTGCTCTCAAAGTCCACCTCCTCAATTTGGGATGATTCGTTGTCTATTCATGTATTCCACAGATGCAGGTACATCAAGTTGATTGTGGAGCTTTAATCCGCTGCTCGTGAGGCTGCTGGGAGAGATTTCCCTTTCTCTTCTTTGTTCTCACAGCTCCCAGGGGCTCAGCTTTGGATTTGGCCCCGCCTCTGCATGTAGGTCGCCGGAGGAGGGCGTCTGTTCTTCGCTCAGACAAGACGGGGTTAAAGGAGCCGCTGATTCGGTGGCCCTGGCTCACTCAGGCCGCGGGGGGGGGGGGGGGGGGGGGGGCGGGGGGGTTGGGAGGGGCACGGAGTGCGGGGGGCGGGCCTTCGGCGGCAGAGGCCGGCGTGACGCTGCACCAGCCTGAGGCGCACCGTGTGTTCTTCCGGGTAAGTTGTCCCTGGATCCGGGACCCTGGCAGTGGCGGGCTGCACAGGCTCCCCGGAAGGGAGGTGTGGAGAGTGACCTGTGCTCGCCCACAGGCCTCTTGGTGGCGGCAGCAGCAGCCTTAACGTCTTATGCCCGTCTCTGGGCTCCGCGCTTTTAGCCGCAGCTCGCGCCCGTCTCTGGAGCCCCTTTAAGCAGCGCTCTTAATCCCCTCTCCTCGCGCACCAGGAAACAGGGAAGAAAAAGTCTCTTGCCTTTTCAGCAGGTCCAGACTTTTCCCCGGACTCCCTCTCGGCTAGCCGTGGTGCACTAACCCCCTGCAGGCTGTGTTCACGCTGCCAACTCCAGTCCTCTCCCTGCGCTCCAACCGAAGCCAGAGCCTCAGCTCCCAGCCCCGCCCGCCCCAGCGGGTGAGCAGACAAGCCTCTCGGACTGGTGAGTGCCTCTCGGCACCGATCCTTTGTGCGGGAATCTCTCCGCTTTGCCCTCCGCACCCCTGTTGCTGTGCTCTCCTCCGCGGCGCCGAAGCTTCCCCCTTCCGCCACCCGCAGTCTCTGCCCGCGAAGGGGCTTCGTAGTGTGAGGAAACCTTTGCTCTTTCACGGCTCCCTCCCACTGGTGCAGGTCCCGTCCCTATTCTTTTGTCTCTGTTTTTTCTTTTTTCTTTTGTCCTACCCAGGTACATGGGGAGTTTCTTGCCTTTTGGGAGGTCTGAAGTCTGCCAGCGTTCAGTAGGTGTTCTGTAGGAGTTGCTCCACGTGTAGATGTATTTCTGCTGTATCTGTGGGGAGGAAAATGATTTCCACGTCTTACTCTTCTGCCATCTTCCCCTCGTCCTCCTACCATTATGTCGGATTTATGTGTTTTGAAAAAAGAAGTTTTGTCATTTTTTGTCTTTTAGAATATCTTGTCTGCCATATTTTCAAAATCGAACACCACCATCTACATAAAAGAGAGGGTGAATAACTCTTCCTGCTGCAATTGGATGTATCCTGGAAGGATTCCACTTTTATATATAAGCAATAGGTTTTAGTGCATTTTACTTAAGTGTGCACTTATAAACATGGATTTGTGATGCTCTGGTTCACTCCTATCCAATAGGGTTTTTTACAGTGATATGGTTTATAAATCTGTGTTGTCCAGTATGTTAGTCATTTGGCACATTTGACTATCAAGCGTTTGAAATGTGGCTAATATGCCTGAATTTTTAATTTTAATTAATTTCATTTTGAATAGTGATATGTGATTGGTGGCTACCATATTGGACAGTGCAGCTCTAGACATTTATATACAGAAGCTGATCTAGTGGGCAAGAGAAATGGTTTTGACTGCAGCATGGAGAACAGTGGGAAAGAAAAGAATTAAATTAAGCACTAGCAAAAATACTGAAATGAGTATACTAGAATTGTGGGAGCGAAAAGCTGGAAGTAAATTGGCACAATTAAGATAATGAAAATTGACAACAGAGTTGTTTTCAGTGGTGCTCAAATGTTAAGATGATTAGAATCACCTGCAGGGTTTTAGCAAACTACCAGACCTCAAATGCAGAAGTTCTTTCTTTTTTTTTTTATTTAAGTATAGTTGATTTACAGTGTTGTGATTATTTCTGGTGTACAGCAAAGTGATTCCGAATATATATATTTTTTTTCAGATTTTTTTCCATTGTAGGTTATTACAAGATACTGAATATAGTTCCCTGTGCTGTATAGTAGGAGCTTGTTGTTTATCTAAATGCAGTTGCTGATTCAGTAGGTTTGGGTTGGGGTCCGAGGATTTATGGTTTAAAAAGTTTGCAGGTGATGCTGATCTTGCTGGTTTGAAGACAGCACTTTGAAAATTATGGTGTAACTCTGTTGTAGAGTTGCTAGCTCCAAAGTGAAGGCTGCTTGCTGGAGAGTAACACTACTACGTGAGCCCCATGGCTTATTTCCGCTGGAAATACTCTTGCTTCCTAGCACCCAGAAGAGGATAGCATCACTTCCCCAGAGAGAGATTGAAAACTTAGTTAAGGGGTCAGATATTTCTGCTATTTTGGACAAAGACAAACTGTGTACCTTTTGACTTACATATTTATATACTTAGATCCAATTAATAATTGGATTGATTTAATATTATACATTTATGAAATTAACTAATATACTTAGTAAACTATTATCTATTAAATTATGATACATTTTACATGTTAATCAACATGGTCAGTGTAGTGAAACTGTTAGTTACCTACCCAACCCTTCATTCTTCCTAACATTAACACTGATTTAAAAACAAAAGAAGTTCCACTTCTTTCATGACCAAATTCTTAGTTTCAGGATTAGATCTTAAATTGTTTACATTTCTTTGGAACTAGTTATGTTAAAACTAGTTTCTTTAAACTAGTTATGTTAATTTCATTCTTCTTGCAAGTGATTGGTTTAAGAGTGAAGTATTTAACCCAAACAGTGAG
Source organism: Leucopleurus acutus (assembly GCF_964270905.1). Lineage (NCBI taxonomy): Eukaryota > Metazoa > Chordata > Mammalia > Artiodactyla > Delphinidae > Leucopleurus > Leucopleurus acutus. The sequence goes on from NC_139143.1 coordinate 9,995,584, forward strand.
AAGTTTCTTTCATTGTAAGAAAGAGGCACAATAGATGCTATTTTTCCCCTGGACTTGGTAGTTTGGTTATAAACCCTGAAATTACTGCAGCCCATCAGTACACAGCCCCTAACTCTGATCTTTAGGGTGTGATGATCAGGAGGTTTTTATTTGTTTTCGTTTTTTTACCCTTTTTTTTTTCTAAATCACAGAGGTAAACAGAAGCATTCTTTGTTCCTCTTGAAGCTGTTAATGGAACAATGTCAGGAATTAATTCAAGAAACCCTTTCTTTGATGTTACTCCTCATGTTAGTAACAAGAAATGATATTTACTAATGACAGAAAAGTCTAGAGGACTATTCAGAGATTTCTCTCCACCTATTTTACCAACTGAATTGTGAACTCTTTTAAAGATAAATACTTTTATATAGTGTCTGGTAAAGTTCTTGGCATAATAATTTCACAGTAAACTCTCATGCAAATGATATATGGACAAACAAATAAATAAACATTTCTTCCTTAGCATCCTAAATAGATTTTTAAAGGAACGTTACTAGTTTATGTAAATTTACCATTGCTTTGTTTGCTGAATTATACCAAGATTTTATTCACAAGATTTATCATGAATATGTAGAAATTGCAGGATTATTTCTTGTTCTAGGCAGCTATGCTGTTATACTACATCTAATTTTTTTCCACTCTGACTTATCTGTAGAGCAAAATGACAATAGACATTACCTACTTCCTTCTTCCTTCTTTTTCTTATCAGATAAAATAACAAAGTAGAATAAATGACAAGAGAAACAATAGGATTGCCATATCCTCAGGTTATATTTTTCCAAAAAAAAAGAAAGTCCTCTAATGTGTCCTTTGGCGTGATATAACACTAACATTTAAAATGTCCTTTTCCTTTGCTTCGACATTCTATAGCCCATCAAAAAGTAAATTTGAGGTGATGTCATGTAATGTCTAGCGGATGATTGGGCTACAGAAACATTGCCATTGACTGACCTATCTCTAGCTTCATAAGTAGTACCACTTACTTCTAGATGGCAGACAAGTTATATAATCAGCATGAGTTGTTTAAAGTATAATTATAAAGAGATCATAACTGAAAATGGTTTGTTTCCCAAATGTCTGGATAGGTATTCACACTGTTTATCATCTTGTATCTAATTTTACTACATTAATCAGACATTTCTCAAATTTAAGTCTTAATTTATGAGATTGGGTAGTAAACAAAAAATACAAAGGAAAATCAGATATAAAATATTTCATAATATAATTTGCTTTATTTTAAATTGCCATGTGATTAAAAGTTATCCACCAACTACAACTGAATATGTGTAAGGCAAATCATCCTATTTTTTAGACTTCTTATATTTTTAGAACATTTTTCCTAATTACTCATTTCTGTAAATTCCGTCAGTTGATTTTCTTTTTCCTGTTTAGAGAAGGCATGCAGAACAGTTTGCTTCCCATTTCCAGTAATGCTCCTCTACCCAGCCAGTAAGCTTGGAGTTCTTTCCCCCCTCCCAGCTCTATTGTTATGATTGACATATAGCATTGTGTAAATTTAAGGTGTACAATTTGATAATTTGGTACATGTATACATTGTGGAATGATTGCCACAATAAGATTAGTTAACACCTTTGTCACCATGTAGAACTACCATGTGTGTATGTGTGGTAAGAACTCTTAAGATCTACTCTCTTAGCAACTTTCAAGTATGTGTAATTCAGTATCATTAACTGTACTCGCCATGCTGTACATTAGATCTATAGAACTTATGCATCTTATAACTGAAAGTCTGTACCCTTTGACTACCTTCAGCCATTTCTCCCAACCCCCTATCCCTGACAACCAACAATCCACTCTTGGTTTCTATGAGTTTGTGTTTTTTAGATTTCACATATGAGTGAGAGCATATAGTATTTGTAATAATGCCTTCAGATTTCATTCATGTTGTTACAAATGGCAGGATTTCCCTCCTTTTTTAATGGCTGAATAATATTCCTTTGTATCAATATATACATACCACATCTTCCTTATCCATTCATCTGTTGATGGACCCTTTGGTTGTTTCCATGTCTTGGCTGCTGTAAATAATGCTGCAATGAGCAAGGGGTACAGATATCTCTTTGATATAATGATTGAGTTTCCTTTACATATATACCCAGAAGTGGAATTGCTGAATCATATGGTAGTTTTATTTTTAATTTTTTCAGGAGCCTCTATACTGTCTTCTGTAGTGGCTGCACCAAGTGACGTTCCCACCAACAGTACACAAGGGCTCCCTTTTCTCCATGTTCTTGCCAATGCTTGTTACCTCTTGTCTTCAAACACATCATATTCAAAGCTTAATTAATGTCAACTCTTTCCAAACCATTTCAGTGATTGGCACTAAAATCCATCCACTTAACAGAGAAAATATTTATTTATCGTAATTGATCCCTCCCCCTCTCATATCGCACACTTCCTATTACAATCTATTTTCAAATTCTTGATATTTTTAAAACTTTTATTTATACAATCCACATTCCGTAAAATTCACCCATTTAACATGCACAAGTCAGTGTTTCTTAGAATACTCACAAGATTGTGCAGCCACCATCACAGTATAATTTTAGAAATTTTTGTCCCCTGGCAAAAGAAACACTTTATATATCAACTGTCCTATCACCCCCCATCTCCTCCACCCAGCCCTAGGCAACCACTAGTCTACTTTCTATCTTTTTTTGTTGTTTTTTTTTTTGGGTGGGGGGGGTTGGTTTTTTTTTGCGGTACGCGGGCCTCTCACTGTTGTGGCCTATCCCGTTGCGGAGCACAGGCTCCGGACATGCAGGCTCAGCGACCATGGCTCACGGGTCCAGCCGCTCCGCGGCATCTTCCTGGACCGGGGCACGAACCCGTGTCCCCTGCATCGGCAGGCGGACTCTCAACCACTGTGCCACCAGGGAAGCCCTACTTTCTATCTTTATATTTTGTCTCTTCTGGATGTTTTATATAAATGGAATCATACAATATATGGTCTTTGTGATTTCATTTAGCGTAATATTTTCAAAGTGTATCCATGTCAAAGTATGTTGCTTTACGCTTTTTTATTGCCAAAAATATTTCACTGCATGGTTATGCCACATTTTATTCATCCATTTATCAGTCGATGGTCATTTCAACTGTTTCCACTTGTCTATTTATGAATAGCCAACTATGAACATTCATGTACAAGTTTTCACGTGGGATATATGTTTTTATTTCTCTTGATTGTATACCTAGGGGTGGAAATGCTAGATTATAAGGTAACTCTAGCTTCACATTTTGAGGGACTGCCAAACTGTTTTCTAACGCAGCTGGATCATTTTACATTCCCATTAGAAGTTTATGAACATTTCTGTTTCCATAGCCTTGCTAACCCTTGAGATAGTCTATCTTTTTTATTCTAGCCATCCTAGTGAATGTGGAATAGTATCTCACTGTGGTTTTGATTTGCATTTCCCTGATGGTTAATGATGTGTATCTTTTCGTGTACTTATTGGCCATTTGTATATCTTTCTTGCAATAGGATCTGTGTTCAGATCCTTTGCTCCTTTAAAAACTGAGTTATTTTATCATTTCGTTATTGAGTTGAAAGAGGATTTTTTAATATATATATTCTGGGTGAAAGTCCATTATGAGCTTATATGATTTGCAAAGATTTCTTCCCAGTCTGTAGGTTGTCTTTTTACCTTCTTGATGGTATCATTTGTAGCACAAAAGTTTCTAATTTTGTTCGAGTCCAATTTATTAATTTTTTTATTGTCATTTATATTTTGGTGTCATGTCTAAGAAACCACTGCTAACGCGAGTCACAAATATTTACTACTATGTCTTCTTCTAAGAGTTTCATAGATTTAGTTCTTAGACTTATGTCTATGATCCATTTTGAGGTACTTTTTGTGTCTGAAGTGAGCTAGCGGTCCAATTTAATTCTTTTACTTGTAGATATCCAGTTCTTAGCACAATTTATTGAAAAGACTATTTTCCTTATCAAATCTTGGCACCATCAAAAATCAGCTGACCACAAATGGAAAGATTTATTTCTGGAATCTCAGTTCTATTCCTTTGATGTCTATGTCTGTCCTTACGCAAATACCACAATGTCCTGATTACTCTAATTTTATAGTAAGTTTTGGAATCAGGAACTGTGAATCCTCCAAATGTGTTATTTTTTTGTTTTTCAAGAATATTTTGGCTCTTCTGATCCCTTGCATTTCCATATAAATTTTAGAATCAGCTTGTCAATTTCCTAAAAATATTTCCTAAAAAATCCAGCTGACATTTTGACAGGAATTGCATTGAATCTGTAGATCAACTTAAGGAGTACTGTATCCTAACAGTAATATCTCTACTGATCCATGAACTTGGGGTATCTTTCCATTTGTGTCTTAATTTCTTTCAACAGTGTTTATAGTTTTAACTGTACGAGTCTTACACTACTTTGTCAGTTTTTTATTTTTAATTAGTTTTTTATCTAATTATTTTATTCCTTTTGATGCTATTTTAAATAGAATTATTTTTTTAATTTTATTTCTGGTATGTTCATGGCTAGTGTATAGAAATAGAGTTGATTTTTGGATATTGAAGACTTGCTTAATGCTTGAGATTTAAAATCCTAATTATTTCTTTATGTTTTTGTAGTCTCTCTCTAGTTCAATTTTGGCTCTTAACCATGCCCTTCTTTCTTACTTTCTGCGGAACCTATAGATTGTTTTTTTTCTCTTTCTACTAGATAACTACATAGTTACTTTTTTTTTTCTTTATGGTATATTAAACCTCTTCCCCTCAACTGGGAGTTCCACCTCAGTATTAGACTCTCATTTTTACTTCTGTCATCATTCTCAGTTCAACCTAGCCTCTTCCAACACAGGTCAGCCACAATGATATCTTCCAAATGAATTTTGGTCATGTCATCCTCTACTTAAAATCCCTGACAACTCCTTACTATTCATATAATAAAGATCAACACTCTGTTGATATTCTAATAGTCCTCCATGGCTTGTTCCTGCGTGCATCTCCATCACATTACACACAGAACACCACTCTTCTCTTTGCCCTTTGACCTCCTCTCACACTCGCCTGCTGTCAGTTCCTGGATCAGGCTATACTCCTTCCATCCACAGGCTCTGATAGACGGTGCCCTCCGCTATGCACGCTCTCCCCTTGCTAATACCACACCATCCTCAGATCTTAGAGAAGCCTCCCATGACCTATACCTTTGGCCGGTTTCCTTATTTTCAACCTGCACAATGCCACACTCCTTTTCTTCAAAACAATAACTCTTGTTTATAATTGAACACGTAGGTTTTAGTACTTAATTAATGACTTCATCTTTCAAAAGGCAATAACAGAATATAATGACAATGTCCGTTTTTGCTCCGTCGTATCTTTAGTGCCTGATACTTAGGAATGTTTCACTTAAAACTTTATTGACTAAATGAATCCTCATCATTTCTTGCAAGTAGTTGACACCTGGAGTACATTGTTCTATTGTGATTTTTGGAGTCATACATGCGAGTGGACACTGTTTAGCTTGTTAAAGCTTTAAAAGTGACAGCATTATTCTCTCTGATCAAAGGAATCTAATCAGGAATTTAAGGTTCAGGAACTTTCAGTTGTGACTACTGAATGTGTTCTGTCTCGCCTTGAGGAAGATACTTCATTATTTATGTCAGTTTTGCATTCAGAAATCTCTCTCTTCTTTAACAGACAGTTGCTAATGAGGATGGCACCTCCAAAAGAGCAAAGTCCTAAGGTTCTTAATAACTAGGTGTGGCTCCTTGAAAGTCATTTAAGCCCTTTGAAGCTCACGTCTGTAATCAGTGAAATAGCTGGCTCGTTGGTTGTAGGTGAAATACTTAATGCATAAAAATTTCCGTTTCTTGCTCCTCTCTGTTTCCACTTGCCTCCTATCTCTCAGCTCATGGTTTTCAACCTGAGAGTACATGGTAAAATAATTCATAATCTTTTGAACCAGTGGTCTTCAAAATGGAATGCACACATACAAAGAATACTAAAGATAATCCACTGGTGTCCAAGAAGAAAATATTAGAACTTCAGTTTATAGTTATTTTTTTGAAAAATAAAGACACACACAAAGGCTTGTTATAGAAATAATACAGAGCGATGCTGGTGGTCTCAGTTTCTCTTAAGTAAAATTTTAAATTATCTGATATATCGTTTCTACTATTTAATTTCAGCAAAACTAACTTTCACACAATAGACGAGTTGCTTGGAAAGATTCCTGGGAAGAAACATCACATTGAAGATAACTGCCAGAGTTTTAATCTCAGCTTCTTGTCAGGCATATATTGGGTGGATCAGGAAAACAAAAGCACTCTAATTCGATCACACTATTGCATGCTACCTGAAATTATTTTTTAAAATAATCACATTAAAAAAATAATCACATTTTATTATGCCCTTCTTTGGTAAATAAGACATTTTTTCCCCATGGTGACTGAGAAAGAAACTCATGCCAAAGAGAGAGCATTTTGAAGATAGGTATTTGGAAATGTTTTGTCGCAAACATGTCACCCATAAAAACTCTCATTGCTCTTCACATAAAAAAGATCTAGAAACGACTTTCTAACCAGTTCATAGGAACAGCTGGCCCAAAGAACACAGAGATTTAACGTAAAGCTAAATTTCAACAAAATCTTAGGCTAATTACAGATGGATTGAAAATGTGTCATGATTATTAATACAGCTGATGATATATGCCGACCATTTCTATTTAAGTGTTTTCAAGGTATTTTGTCTTGCTAAACTGTTAATGTCAGCACTTAATCCCAATTACCAAAATACACTTTACATAGAAAGGAACTTTGGATGCTCCAACAAAAATATCGAAGCAGTTACATTGAGAAAGTTTTTGTACACTTAGCCAATAAATTATTTATTACAGTATTAATATTTGTCTCTTTTTTGAAGAATCATATTATATATGTATTTTTTAATGTATGCAGTACGTTAGCACATTAGTATACAAATATAATTTTAAATAAATAGTTCTACATATCTTGAGGGTGCATGCTCAATTAATTTTTTTTTCTTTTTCATGATTGGAATGAGTAGTTCAGATGACTAGAAACAACCTCCAAAAAGCGATTGTTAATTATACAGCTCTGATAATGCAAATTTCACTTCTTCTTCCTTTTCTGCAATATTTTCTTTTTTTTTTTGGAATTTTATTTATTTATTTTTTTATACAGCAGGTTCTTGTTATCAATTCTATACATATTAGTGTATATATGTCAATCCCAATCTCGCAATTCATCACACCCCACCCCCACCACCCCCTTCCCCCCTTGGTGTCCATACGTTTGTTCTCTACATCTGTGTCTCTATTTCTGCCTCGCAAACCAGTTCATCTGACCATTTTTCTAGATTCCACATATATGCGTTAGTATACGATATTTGTTTCTCTCCTTATGACTTACTTCACACTGTATGACAGTCTCTAGGTCCTCCCACATCTCTACAAATGACCCAATTTGGTTCCTTTTTATGGCTGAGTAATATTCCATTGTATATATGTACCACCTCTTCTTTATCCATTCATCTGTCGATGGGCATTTAGGTTGCTTCCATGACCTGGTTATTGTAAATAGTGCTGCAATGAACATTGTGGTACATGACTCTTTTTGGATTATGGTTTTTTTCAGGGTGTATGCCCAGTAGTGGGATTGCTGGGTCATATGGTAGTTTTATTTTTAGTTTTTTAAGAAACCTCCATACTGTTCTCCATACTAGTTGTATCAATTTACATCCCCACCTATAGTACAAGAGGGTTTCCTTTTCTCCACACCCTCTCCAGCATTTGTTGTTTGTAGATTTTCTGATGATGCCCTTTCTAACTGGTGTGAGGTGATACCTCATTGTAGTTTTGATTTGCATTTCTCTAATAATTAGCTATGTTGAGGCACTTTTCATGTGCCCCTGGGCTATCTGTATGTCTTCTTTGGAGAAATGTCTACTTAGGTCTTCTGCCCATTTTTTAATTGTTTGTTTTTTTAATATTGAGCTGCATGAGCTGTTTATATATTTTGGAGATTAATCCTTTGTTCATTGATTCATTTGCAAATATTTTCTCCCATTCTGAGTGTTGTCTTTTCATCTTGTTTATAGTTTCCTTTGCTGTGCAAAAGCTTTTAAATTTCATTTGGTCCCATTTGTTTATTTTTGGTTTTGTTTCCAATATTCTAGGAGGTTGGTCAAAAAAGATCTTGCTGTGATTTATGTCAAAGAGTTTTCTTCCTATATTTTCCTCTAAGAGTTTGATAGTGTCTGGCCTTACATTTAGGTCTTTAATCCATTTTGAGTTTATTTTTGTGTATGGTGTTAGGGAGGGTTCTAATTTCATTCTTTTACATGTAGCTCTCCAGTTTTCCCAGCACCACTTACTGAAGGGAAAGTCTTTTCTCCATTGTATATCCTTGCCTGCTTTGTCATAGAGTAGTTGACCACAGGTGCGTGGGTTTATCTCTGGGCCTTGCATCCTGTTCCATTGATCTATATATTTCTGTTTTGTGCCAGTACCATACTGTCTTGATTACTGTAGCTTTGTAGTATAGTCTGAAGTCAGGGAGTCTGATTCCTCCAGCTCTGTTTATTCCCCTCAAGATTGCCTTGGCTATTTGGGGTCTTTTGTGTCTCCATACAAATTTTTAGGTTTTTTGTTCTAGTTCTGTGATAAATGCCATTGGTAATTTAATAGGGATTGCATTGAATCTGTAGATTGCTTTGGGTAGTATAGTCATTTTCACATGTCTTTATTTTTCAATAAGTTAGCTATAAATTGAAATTCTAATATTGATTCTTCCAATCCAAGGACATGGTATATCTCTCCATCTGTTTGTGTACTATTTGCTTTCTTTCATCAGTGTCTTATAGTTTTCTGAGTACAGGTCTTCGACGTCCTTAGGTGTTTATTCCTAGGTATTTTATTCTTTTTGTTGCAATGGTGAGTGGGATTGCTTCCTTAATTTCTCTTTCTGATCTTTTGTTGCTAGTGTATAGGATGCAAGAGAATTCTGTGCATTAGTTTTGTATCCTGCAACTTTACCAAATTCATTGATTAGCTCTAGTAATTTTCTGGTGTCATCTTTAGGATTATCTATGTATAGTATCATGTCATTGCAAACAGTAACAGTTTTACTTCTTCTTTTCCAATTTGTATTCCTTTTATTTCTTTTCCTTCTCTGATTGCTGTGGCTAGGACTTCCAAAACTATGTTGAATAATAGTGGTGGGAGTGGACATCCTTGTCTTGTCCTTGATCTTAGAGGAAATGCTTTCAGTTTCTCACCATTGAGAATGATGTTTGCTGTGGGTTTGTCATATATGGCCTTTTCATGCTGAGGTAGGTTCCCTCTATGCCTACTTTCTGGAGAGTGTTTATCATAAATGGGTGTTGAATTTTGTCAAAAAGTTTTTCTGCATTTATTGAGATGATCATATGTTTTTTATTCTTCAGTTTGTTTATATGGTGTATCACATTGATTGCTTTGCATATATTGAAGAATCCTTCCATCCCTGGGATAAATTCCAGTCGATCGTGGTGTATGATCCTTTTAATGTGTTGTTGGATTCTGTTTGCTAGTATTTTGTTGAGGATTTTTGCATATATATTGATCAGTGATACTGGTCTTTAATTTTCTTATTTTGTAGTATCTTTGTCTGGTTTTGGTATCAGGGTGATGGTGGCCTTGTAGAAGGAGTTTGGGAGTGCTCCTTCCTCTGCAATTTTTTGGAAGAGTTTGAGAAGGATGGGTGTTAGCTCTTCTCTAAATGTTTAATAGAATTCGCCTGAGAAGCCATCTGGTCCTGGGCTTTTGTTTGTTGGAAGATTTTTAATCACAGTTTCAATTTCAGTGCTTGTGATTGGTTTGTTTATATTTTCTATTTCTTCCTGGTTCAGTCTTGGTTGTTCAGAAAGGTTATACCTTTCTCAGAATTTGTCCATTTCTTCCAGGTTGTCCATTTTATTGGCATAGAGTTGCTTGTAGTAATCTCTCATGATTCTTTGTGTTTCTGCAGTGTCAATTTTTACTTCTCCTTTTTCATTTCTAATTTTACTGATTTGAGTCCTCTGCCTCTTTTTCTTGATGAGTCTGGCTAAAGGTTTATCAATTTTGTTTATCTTCTCAAAGAACCAGCTTTTACTTTTATTGATCTTTGGTATTGTTTTCTTTGTTTCTATTTCATATATTTTTGCTCTGATCTTTATGATTTTTTTCCTTCTACTAACTTTGGGTTTTGTTTCTTCTTCTTTCTCTAGTTCCTTTAGGTGTAAGGTTAGATTGTTTATTTGAGATTTTTCTTGTTTCTTGAGGTAGGATTGTATTGGATAAACTTCCCTCTTAGAACTGCTTTTTGCTGCATCCCATAAATTTTGGATCGTCGTGTTTTCATTGTCATTAGTCTCTAGGTATTTTTTGATTTCCTCTTTGATTTCTTCAGTGATCTCTTGGTTATTTAGGAACGTATTGTTTAGCCTCCATGTGTTTGTGTTTTTACCTTTTTTTCCCTGTAACTGATTTCTAATCTCATAGCGTTGTGGTCAGAAAACATGCTTGATATGATTTCAATTTTCTTAAATTTACTGAGGCTTGATTTGTGACTCAAGATATGATCTATCCTGGAGAATTATCTGTGTGCACTTGAGAAGAAAGTGTAATCTGCTGTTTTTGGATGGAATGTCCTATAAATATCAATTAAATCTATCTGGTCTATTGTATCATTTAAAGCTTGTGTTTCCTTATGAATCTTATGTCTGGATGATCTGTCCATTGGTCTAACTGAGGTGCTAAATTCCCCCACTATTATTATGTTACTGTTGATTTCCTCTTTTATAGCTGTTAGCAGTTGCCTTATGTATTGAGGTGCTCCTATGTTGGGTGCGTATATATTTATAATTGTTATATCTTCTTCTTGGGTTGATCCCTTGATCATTATTTAGTTCCTTCCTTGTCTTTTGTAACATTCTTTATTTTAAAGTCTATTTTATCTGATATGAGTATTGCTACTCCAGCTTTCTTTTGATTTCAATTTGCATGGAATACCTTTTTCCATCCCCTCACTTTCAGTCTGTATGTGTCCCTAGGTCTGAAGTGGGTCTGTCATAGACAGCATATATATGGGTCTTGTTTTTGTATCCATTCAGCGAACCTGTGTCTTTTGCCTGGAGCATTTAATCCATTCGCATTTAAGGTAATTATCGATATGTGTGTTCCTATTACCATTTTCTTAATTGTTATGGGTTTGTTTTTGTAGGTCCTTTTGTTCTCTTGTGTTTCCCACTTAGAGAAGTTCCTTTAGCATTTGTTGTAGAGCTGGTTTGGTGGTGCTGAATTCTCTTAGCTTTTGCTTGTCTGTAAAACTTTTGATTTCTCCGTTGAATCTGAACGAGATCCTTGCCAGGTAGAATAATCTCGGTTGTAGGTTCTTCCCTTTCATCACTTTAAATATATCGTGCCATCCCTTTCTGGCTTGTAGAGTTTCTGCTGAGAAGTCAGCTGTTAACCTTATGGGAGTTCCCTTGTATGTTATTTGTCGTTTTTCCCTTGTTGCTTTTAATAATTTTTCTTTGTTTTCAAATTTTGTCAATTTGATTACTATGTGTCTTGGAATGTTTCTCCTTGGGTTTATCCTGTCTGGGACTCTCTGTGCTTCCGGACTTGGATGGCTATTCCCTTTCCCATGTTAGGGAAGTTTTGACTATAATCTCTTCAAATATTTTCTCAGGTCCTTTCTCTCTGTCTTCTCCTTCTGGGACCCTATAATGCACACGTTGGTATGTTGTTGTCCCAGAGGTCTCTTAGTCCGTCTTCATTTCTTTTCATTCTTTTTTCTTTATTCTGTTCCACAGCAGTGAATTCCACCATTCTGTCTTCCAGGTCACATATCCGATGTTTTGTCTCAGTTATTCTGCTATTGATTCCTTCTAGTGTATTTTTCATTTCAGTTATTGTATTGTTCATCTCCATTTGTTTGTTCTTTAATTCTAGGTGTTTGTTCTTTAATTCTTCTAGGTCTTTGTTAAACATTTCTTGAATCTTCTCGCTCTTTGCCTCCATTCTTTTTCCGAGGTCCAGGATCATCTTCACTATCATTATTCTGAATTCTTTTTTTGGAAGGTTGCTTATCTCCACTTCATTTAGTTTTTTTCTGGAGTATTACCTTGTTCCTTCATCTGATACATAGTCCTCTGTCTTTTTATTTTGTCTATCTTTCTGTGAATGTGGTTTTTGTTCCACAGGCTGCAGGACTGTAGTTCTTGCTTGTGCTGTCTGCCCTCTGTGGATGAGGCTATCTAAGAGGCTTGTGCAAGCTTCCTGATGGGAGGGACTGGTGGTGGGTAGAGCTGGGTGTTGCTCTCCTGGGCAAAGTTCAGTAAAACTTTAATCCACTTGTCTTCTGATAGATGGGGCTGAGTTCCTTCCATGTTGGTTGTTTGGCATGAGGCGACCCAGCACCGGAGCCTACAGGCTCTTTGGTGGGGCTAATGGCGGACACTGGGAGGGCTCACGCCAAGGAGGACTTCCCAGAACTTCTGCTGCCATTGTTCTCATCCCTGCAGTGAGCCACAGCCACCCCTGCCTCTGCAGGAGACCCTCCAACACTAGCAGGTAGGTCTGGTTCAGTCTCCTACGGGGTCACTGCTCCTTCCCCTGGGTCCTGATGTGCACACTACTTTGTGTGTGCCCTCCAAGAGTGGAGTCTCTGTTTCCCCCAGTCCTGTCTAAGTCCTATAGTCAAATCTCACTAGCCTTCAAAGTCTGATTTTCTGGGAATTCCTCCTCCTGTTGCTGGACCCCCAGTTTGGGAAGCCTGACATGGGGCTCAGGACCTTCACTCCAGTGGGTGGACTTGTGTGGTATAAGTGTTCTCCAGTCTGTGAGTCACCCACCTGGCAGTTATGGGATTTGATATTATTGTGATTGCGCCCCTCCTACCATCTCATTGTGGCTTCTCCTTTGTCTTTGGATGTGGGGTATTGATTTTGGTGAGTTCCAGTGTCTTCTTGTCGATGGTTGTTTAGCAGTTGGTTGTGACTTTGGTGCTCTCTCAAGAGGGAGTGTGTACACGTCCTTCTACTCCGCCATCTTGAACCAATCTCTCTGCAATATTTTCTGTAACTGATCAGCCTTTAGCCTCTGGTTTTATTCTCCTCTATTCTTTAAAAATCATAGTTTCTTTCCTTTTGACTTCCTTATTAGATTATTCCTTCCATCCTTTTTTGGGAACACCTCATTATCACTTAAGTTTGAAAATTGTTTTTATGCCCTTTCATCTTCTTCTCTAGTTGGAGACCAGCTCATAGTCAGGGAGAACATAATTGGCAAATCCCTCAGGCAATGAGACAAACATAGTACATACCTGCAGGACACTGGAACAGGTCCCCTGGTATTCATTACCCCCGGAGGAAATAGTTGAACCATTTTCACTTCTTCACCTTCCCTGAGGGCTGCTCTTAAACTTCTCCAGTTGACCTTCTCCCCCTCATCAGGTAATCTAAGCATTAGTAAATAACAGTAATTCACACACAAATGTATCAGATTGAATCCCCTTAGATCACAGCAGCAAATACTCCGAGATACTAGGGATATGTCAAAATCTCTCATTCTCTGCTCTCCCTTATTTTGACAGGTGTTTTTGAAGTATGACTCCTAAGATATTTGTATTTTTTTAAAATAAGCATTGCAAACAGATATTACTGAGAAAAGTTTGATCTTTACATTTTGCTGTTTTATTTATGGTTTAAAGTGTTTATATAGAAGAAGTATGAACTAAGACAAAGCTAAGGAATTAAAAGTGAGTTTGGGGTTAGCAGATGCAAACTATTATATAGAGAATGGATAAACAACAAGGTCCTACTGTATAACACAGGGAATTATATTCAATATCCTTTTATAAACCATAATGGAAAAGAATATGAAAAAGCATATATATATAACTGAATTGCTTTGCTGAACAGCAGAATTTAACACAACATTGTAAATCAACTATACTTCAATAAAATAAATTTTTAAATAGGTGAGTTTAATGCCTTTACACACACATACACCCCTCTAACTGGAATAATCTTTAAAAAGATAAAAAGATGTAGTAGTGAAGAAAGAAATGCCTCCTTTGTCTTTTTATCCTCTCAGGGTGAAAACTATTCAGCAGAAATGAAAAACAGAGGTCCAAGTCATTGGAGGGCAGCTTCTGCCTATAAACCCAGGACATATACATGAGGTTGCCAGCGTTACTCGGGGACGATCACTGAAAGGGCTGGGACTCCACCAGGGAAAGGCTCCAGTATGACATAAAGGAGCTGACATCAGGAACAGAAAAACATGGTCAAAGTTCTGGGAGAAAAAAAAAAGGGGGCTCAGTTGCAAAGACAATTCGATTAATTATGCTGAATATCTTTCTTCTCTCAGGCTGCCTTTTAGAGGTTTTACCACGTATGCTATCCCAGCGGGTAGCTAGGTCTTTGACATATCTTCTATCTGTTGAAAACCTGGTTGAAAATAAAAATTCAGGCAATCATTTGGCTTCTTTATTCTCATGGTGCCAAAATCAGTTTTGTTATTTTTTTTTTAAAATCCATGTTGTAATCGAACATTTTTGTATTATGTGTATGTGATTGATGGTTATCATGTTCATGTGGTTTTCTATTAGCATATTTCTACAACCATTTACTGCAAAATGTATTTCCCTGTAGAATACCCCCAAAGTCTTGAAAATTCAAAAAAAAAAAATGATGCTCTATTCACCTTGTAAGTCATCAGATAATGGCCACTGCCAGAGGTAAGATTTTTTTTTCCAGAGGTCAGATTTTGAGACAGAAAGACCAAAGTTCTGATCTCATTAAGCAATCTCCCTCTTCCTATCTTTTCCATCCAGCTACTAACTTTAAAAATATGTCTAGGTTGTTGGCAGTTTATTATATCCAGAAGGAAACTTGACTTACTTTTTAAGAGGTGAAAAAATCTGAAAGTGCAGAAAATTTAAAATAGCACTTACCTTTAAGATAAGTGAAATATATTCAAATTTAAAACATGGTTACCCTTTTGATTAGTAACTTACAGTCTATACAACATGTGGTACTGCTTAGAGAAAAGGTGCCACATAAAAAACATCTAGAGTTATGAGGAAGTGCAGTATGAAAATTGTAACTTAGTTTTAAATGTCTTTTAATGCCAGTTTAACCATTTGAGGAAAAAGATCTGATATTTTCCTATAACGTTTTCCAAATCAACTAGAAATGATATTTTTTTTCCTTACTAGTACTGCTCAGAATTTAAATAAAATTAGTTCAAATCAATGCACTGCTCCACATAAAAACAGGAGAGTAAACTAGAACTTTATTTTCTCACCATAATCTCTTATGTCATCAAATTAAATAAATGCAAATATAAAATTATTTCCTAATCAGTTATGTGTTAAGTGTTTAGAACAAAGGACCATGCCTAGCACTTCTCCATTATTCATGGACAAGAAAGGCAAGTTAGAGGGGAAGTAGGGATGCATTTAGATATGTGCCTGTTTCTTTCCTTTACTATTCTAGCCTAAAAAAATTGTCCCAAGGAATCATTTTCCTTTAAAGAACTGTCTCAGATTAAATGAGAAAAGGAAAGAACTCAGCTGAGGTATGGAGGATTTGGGGGGAGAATAACTAGGTCCCAAACAAACCACAGCTCAGTTGATACAGAAATAAATTTTAGGAACGATCACAAGCGCAAACTCCAGGACTGTCAAGAGAGAGAAAGCATAGCACTATGTTTAGAAGTCCAGGCAGCCACATACGGACCAGCCTAGAATCCCCACCTGTTACGTTTATTGATCAACTAAGCATTTCTTGAATAAATATGGGCACATACATTCATAATGTGATGTAGGTGTTCTAAGTGTTAAGGGAGTCTTGATGAGGCAGAGGGATATAAAAGAAACACTGATTCCCCTGAGTTATGGAGTTGCTTGTGTTAGCACAAGCTTTTCACTGGTCACTGTTCTCAGCCAAGTGATAGATAAAGCTTCTCTGGTATTTCCAAAGAAGGTGTAGTTGTCTCGAGAACAAAATTCTCCTGCTTAATATAATTGATCTCAGTTTGGATTATAAAATATAATGCATTCTTTTCTGCTTAAGAAAATATATATGATTCCAATTTGAACCAGTTATTCAAGGTTTTATTCTTTAGGGGAAAAAAAGTGGCTACTTTAACAATTCAGGTAAATAGCATTTGAGTTCAAGTTGGTATAAGTTCTGCAGAGAGTGTCTAACAACTGGAAACTACTGTTATTATTGAAAGTGGGAGAATGCCTGAGAAAAATCTAAGAGGCTTAGTGGGAATCTATTAAGAAGATAATGTCAGCGAAGGGCTTTAAATGTGAAGAGGTGCAGTGGAGGCTGCTGGAAACCAGTTTCCCCCGTGGAAGCTCTTGTCCACAGTGGGCATCTCTTTCGCATGTAATATTTTCTAATCACAATGTTCCATAAACAGTATTAGGAATGTGTGTCCCTCTTAGCAAGATAATATGGGATTTATATCCATCTTTCAGCTATGAGACTTGTTGCCTTTTACGAGGAAGTTGTCTCTAACTCGTGAATATGGCTAAGGGCTCAAATCACTCAACTTCTGCCGAGTTCCTTTAGTTTTTCCCTTTACATCTAATTTATTTTCCTATAGGATCATTCTGCTTTCTAGTTCAGGTTCTGGATGCTATTTAGAATTTGTTTAAACTGACCTTTACCTTTCATTTTGATTTCCCTATGGAAAAATAACATCAAGTGATCCGTATTTTGTAAGTAACCGTAGTATTTTTGGAATATAGGTAAAGATTCATCTTTATGTCAAGTCACCAGATTGGATGGCATACTTGATAAAATGTAGATAAAGAAAGCAGCCAGATGTAATTCAAGATGGGTGGGAAAGCAGGTGAAGAGGTTAGTAATGAAGATCAACAGGTACTCTTGGGCCAAATAAAACCCCAGTACAGGTATCTTATATGTTGGGTGCTGTTTTTTAGGTTTTGGTATAGTTTAAGAGATTTTTTTTTTTTTTTTTTTTTTTCCTGTACGCGGGCCTCTCACTGTTGTGGCCTCTCCTGTTGCGGAGCACAGGCTCCGGATGCGCAGGCTCAGCGGCCATGGCTCACAGGCCCAGCCGCTGTGCGGCATGTGGGATCTTCCCGGACCGGGGCACGAACCCGTGTCTCCTGCATCGGCAGGCAGACTCTCAACCACTAGCGCCACCAGGGAAGCCCTTTAAGAGGTTTTTTAAAGGATGATAACTTTGCCAGCACTCTACAAGCTGGCTTATTTATAGATGAGACTAGAAACTGGACAGCTAAGTTAAGCACAGTGTGGTATTTATGAGGGCAAGAACTGAGGCAAGCAGGAGTGGAGAGCAGAGGCCAGATTCTAGAGATATTTAGGAGATGGCATGTAGAGTGCTTGGTGGTATTTGGATATGAGAAATGAGAAGGTGTGATAGATGACGCTACATTATTTTAACATGCCATCAGGTATTTATAGTTATAAATGCTAAGTTAAAATGTGGGACATTTTTACAGCAAGCCAAGTTCCAAACTAAAATTTAAAAATCGTGAGCCAGTTGAAAATGTGTGTGCACGTGGGCAAAGGCAGACCCTGAGCTAAGAAAAGAGAAAAATGTTGTATGCATGTTATGCATGATCTCTTTAATAATTCCTTTAGTGCACTCTCATGTTGGTTTAAAAAATAATAACAGCTGCCAGTTGTTAAACACATCCTGCTGAACTTAACCACTTGAACTCAAATACTAGTTTATCTACTTGAATTGTAAACGTAACAAAGTAAAGTAAATGAAAAAAGGAAATTGACAAATAGAGATAAAACATGCTAATGATTGTGTTAAAAACTTGAGCCCAAAGACCTTGCTTTGTATCTTTGACAGCTCTTTATTAAGATACATGTTATTTTATGTGCAGTAGTATTAATTGTGTCATTTTTATTTGAGTGTCTTCTTGTCATCTTGGACCAGAAAATTAAGCCCTCAGGACTATGGCATCTCTATCTGTAAAATGGAGGTAGGGAGTTATATACCTCAATGTCTTGGAAAGGTTTAAATGAGATAATATGCACAAACTAGCATGTAAATTCCCTGGAAAAGATCGATTGCCCAACCTAGGTTAGTAGTATTTTCCCTGACCTTTAAGGTAAACGTACGTGAGTAAAGAGATATTTGTAGAGCATGGCCTTACAGATAGTACATAGATCCATACAGCTTCATATTTGTTCTGGGACTTTACAAAGAAAGCCTCTCTTTGTCTTATGACAGAGACGGGAAGGGTCCAGCTATCAGGCCAGATTACTTGGTTGATATTTATTTGAAATCAGTGCTGGAGTATATTCTGATTCCCCCATTCTGGGAAACGTTCCCTTCGTAGGAATCTCCCTTTCACTTTTGTGAATCTCTGTCATAAAACTTATCAGTGTATAGGAGCTGAGATATGATTCATGCAGTGGCTACGTTTCTCAGGCACAGACTAAAGGATTCAGGAAACATTATGGACTTTGTAAAGCTGATTTCTTGCCGTGAGTTGCCCTGGATCTTTCAGACAGAAGGTGAGGGTGTTTCACCTCCTATGGTCATTGATCATTTGCCCCCATAGGTTACCCGTCAGATATCTGTTGGCAGGTAGCACTTGCCATTTAAGCTAGGAGGCACTCTGCTCCTTGAGGGCCTGGAGTTTTGGTCAGGATGCCTGTGGAGTCATTACGCATGGCGCATCCATTTCATAGCGGGCTCTTTCTGCTTCTCTGGCATATACTGCCTGGAGATAAAGTTTTCATCTTCCTACTTTCAAGACCTCCAGCCTTGTCTGTCTTTCTGCAGTCCGATGGGAGTGGAAGTGATGGGAATGGAGGAGGCGGGGCACGTGTGTGTGCGGCGTGTGTGACTGGAAAGAAAGAAGCATACTTCCTCCTGCTTCCGGCCAAGATGATCTCTTTTTGTAGCCCTGACACACTTCCCTTTTATAGCAGCGAGCGCTGAGAGAAGAAAAAAGAAGAACCATGAACCAAACAGGCTCATATCTCAGAATTCCACCAAGAGATTTGCCTGCTGTGCCTGCAACTATCTTTGAGAGCAGGATGTATATATATATTTTTTAATCATATTTCACTTCCAGCCTTAGTGCAGTATCTAGAACATAGTGTTGCTGAATAAATATGGTACTTGTCAAAAGATAAAGTGAAGTCCACCATTAAAAAAAATCTTGTAAAGAGGGTCACTCTTATTTAAGTCCTTAGAAATCTCTCATACTACTTTTTTTTTTTTTTTTTTCGGTACGTGGGCCTCTCACTGCTGTGGCCTCTCCTGTTGCAGAGCACAGGCTCCAGGCGTGCAGGCTCAGCGGCCATGGCTCACGGGCCCAGCCGCTCCGCGGCATGTGGGAGCTTCCCGGACCGGGGCATGAACATGTGTCCCCTGCATCGGCAGGCGGACTCAACCACTGCGCCACCAGGGAAGCCCCTACATTTTTTTAAACTTAGATTTTTTAAATTAATTTTTATTGGCATATAGTTGCTTTACAATGTTGTGTTAGTTTCTGCTGTACAGCAAAGTGAATCAGCTATATGTATACATATATTCCCTCTTTTTTGGATTTCCTTCCCATTTAGGTCACCACAGAGCATTGAGTAGAGTTCCCTGTACTTTACAGTAGGTTCTCATTAGTTATCTGTTTTATGCATAGTATCAATAGTGTATATGTGTCAATCCCATTCTCCCAATTCATACCACCCACCCACCCCTTCCCCCTTGGTATCCATACATTTGTCCTCTATGTCTGTGTCTCTATTTCTGCTTTGCAAATAAGACCATCTATACCAGTTTTCTAGATTCCATGTATATGCATTAATATATGATACTGTTTTTCTCTTTCTGACTTACTTAACTCTGTATGACAGACTCAAGGTCCATCGATATCTCTGCAAATGACCCAATTTCGTTCCTTTTTATGGCTGAGTAATATTCCATTGTATATATGTACCACATCTTCTTTATCTATTCCTCTGTTGATGGACACTTGCATTGCTTCCATGTCCTGGCTATTGTAAATAATGCTGCAGTGAACATTGGGGTGCATGTGTCTTTGTGAATTATGGTTTTCTCTGAGTATATGCCCAGTAGTGGGATTGCTGGGTCATATAACAGTTATATTTTTAGTTTTTTAAGGAACCTCCATACTGTTTTCCATAGTGACTGTATCAATTTACATTCCCACCAACAGTGTAAGAGGGTTCCCTTTTCTCCACACCCTCTCCAGCATTTACTGTTTGTAGATTTTTTTTTTTTTTTTTTTTTTTTTTTTTGCGTTATGTGGGCCTCTCACTGTTGTGGCCTCTCCCGTCGCGGAGCACAGGCTCCGGATGCGCAGGCTCAGCGGCCATGGCTCACGGGCCCAGCCACTCCGCGGCATGTGGGATCTTCCCGGACCGGGGCACGAACCCGCGTCCCCTGCATCAGCAGGCAGACTCTCAACCACTGCGCCACCAGGGAAGCCCCCTGTTTGTAGATTTTTTGATGATGGGCAATCTGACCCGTGTGAGGTGATACCTCATTGTAGTTTTGATTTGCATTTCTCTAATAGTGATGTTGAGCATCTTTTCATGTGTTTGTTGGCCATCTGTATGTCTTCTTTGGAGAAATGTCTGTTTAGGTCTTCTGCCCATTTTTGGATTGGGTTGTTTGCTTTTTTGATATTGAGCCGCATGAGCTGTTTATATATTTTGGAGATTAATCCTTTGTCAGTTGCTTCATTACATTTTTTTTGAAATAAGACATTCTATTTATGAAAAAAGTTATTAGTATGAAACTGTTCCAGTCAATGCTAGCTTTGGATACATAGAGAGATTATCTGACAGAAAAACTAGAAAAGGAGGCAAATAAATTTAACAGAGATTTTATATCCAGGTGTATGATTTCACGATTGCAAATGTAAAATGTCCTTGTGATGTAACTATTTAAAGGCCATTGAAAAACAATTTCATTTGTTAGATTTTGGAGTTCACAACTATAGAAAAACAGGGCAAATTTTAAAAACCTAGTGTTATAGGGCTTCCCTGGTGGCACAGTGGTTGAGAGTCCGCCTGCCAATGCAGGGGACACGGGTTCGTGCCCTGGTCCGGGAAGATCCCACATGTTGCGGAGTGGCTGGGCCCGTGAGCCATGGGCGCTGAGCCTGCACGTCCGGAGCCTATGCTCCGCAACGGGAGAAGCCACAACAGTGAGAGGCCCGCGTACCGCAAAAAAACAAAAAAAAACCCGTAGTGTTATAAAAGTTGGTAGCTGTGCTTGCGATAAAATTTTCAGTGAGCATTATACATGTTATATTAATCAGTTAGTGTTGGGATAATTAATTATGCATAAAAATAAATAGCTCAATGGCAGCTGTCACCAAGTGTTTATTCTCCTTCCCATGTCTGTGGGTGGGCTAGGGTGGATCTGCTTCAGACTTCATCTTGAGTTCAGATCTGCTCAGTTTGTCTACGCCTTCTCCTTGGACCAGCAGCCATTGGAGGAGAAATCCACAGCACAAGCCAGATCCTGCAGATAACAAGCTTTCCTCACTTCAGGCCCAGCAACACTCCACTGATGGACATAAGTCACATACAGAGCCTAGAGCAATGGAGTGATGGAATGTTATTCTCCCGTGGAGCCTGGGAGCCATGATACCAGGAGACAGAGGGAGAGGAAAGGAACAATTATAAGCAGATAACATGAATTCAAAGAGGTTTTGTCTACAACACTTTAGGTGGAGGATAATATGACCCTGATGTCAAAGACACGTGAACTTTTAATAAGATTATGTCATAAACAATGAGTGAGAATAATTTTATTTCAAAATCAACATATTGTATAATACACTATGTACATTTTTAGTGGAAATATGTAAAATATTTTTAAAGTCCAGAAATTAGTATACAAAGCATTTGACCGTTTTCTCAACATATTTAATTAAACTGCTATGATAGTAAACCTCCAAAATTTAGCAGATTGTATGAAATTTACCTAATTTTCATGTAACAGTCCAGAGCAGTTTGTCCCAAGTCAACAGAAATACTATTTCACACACTTATTCAGGAACCTGGGCTAGTGGTAGATCTGTCACCTTCCAGGTCATTGTGGTTTTCCCCTTCAAAGTTAGGTAGAAGATTCGGGAATGGTGCATCTCACTTGTACTTATGTTCTATGGAAACATCTGATAGCCAAGGGAGCTGGGCAACAGAGTCTAGCTGTGTACCCGGGAGGAAGGGAAGTGCAGATGTCAGGGACCAGTTTAGCAGCCTCTGCAAAAATCGACACAGTCAATACATTCAAGTTAGTTAAAAAAAAAAAAAAAGGCTCTTCTAGCTGAGATTTGATAGAATAGCATTTTAGCATGCATTGCCTTATATTTGTCTATACATAGTATTTGTTAAATATTGAATAAAATACAATGATATTAAAGAAAAAACATTATCAATTAATTTCTTTGACAGCTAACACCTAAATTGTGACAGAGGGAAATAAAAAAATAACAAGTTCAGGTTCAGTAAGAAAATTTGTAGTTTTTACTTACAAAGCATATTGCCTTGAGTATGATCCATGATAATGTATGTTTGTTGACTGGATTAGATTTTAGTAATAAGGACACAGTGAAATACATAATTCATTATATATTTTTAAAAGAAAAAAGTTTGACTTGATGGAATTACAAACTATAGACTGCTATGACTGAAAGTATTAGCACGAAAAGAATCTTAAATCATTAGATAATCCTTTTTCCTTTTATTTTTTTAATTCCCTTTTCTTTTTTAACTTCTTTTTATTATACCCTTTTCTTTCTTAACTTCTTTTTTTTAAGTGAATACCAATGGCAGTTTATCTCAGGAAATTACAACAATACTCTTTAATTACTTACCTGTCAACTATAACTGATTACATGGCTTTTTTTCTTTACACAATCTGTGAAGTTTATGCTGTCAGTTTTGTGTAGGTTTGGAATTTTTTGCAATGTTATATTTGGTAATGACAAGCTTTCGAGCACCACCCTAGTTTTAAACAAACTGAAGTAAAGAAAATTTTATGTTTCAAATACACTTTGAATTTTGTGTCCAGATTTTAACTGATATAAATAAAATAGTATATTTTCTAAACATATGTAACTTACATCAAACTGCTGTTTATAGTAAAGAAGCAGGGCTCAAGCTTCCAATACCAGAGGACAAACACCCTTTTTTCTAAGTTAGTTGCTTTAATTTCATGGAAAAATAACAAGGTTTATAAGTATTTTTCTCCAAATGTAGCCATTCTAAAATATTCAGTGTTAACTCTGCTTTTAGTACTCTATTTTAAAATATTGCCTCATGTAAACTGTTTCAGAAATGGAAAAGTCACCCAGAGGTGCAAAAAAGAGCAAAATGAGTCATGTTTTATATAGAAAGATTACAAGTTTATTTTAAGTTTTAATACAAACATGAAGTTGATATATAAATGTAATTATGTAAGTATTTTTATTTGTATATCCTCTATGGAATTCACTCTGAATTAACTTTCAATATATTAAGTAGAGACTGAGCAAAAGAAATTTTAAGGCAACACATATACTGGCATGTTTATGCACTCAAACAGGATAGTTTGCAAGATCATTATTTCCAGACAGTCTTTGCTTTTTAGATATTTCTTATTTCATGCATGTTTTACCTAGAGGGATGGAAAGGGGCATTCTCTAAAAATATGAAGTGATTATCCAAAAGTACAGGTTACTCCTAGAAAGATATTGCTACTCCCCAAGAATCGTGGGGTCAAGATGAAATCAAGGACATCATCATCTCCTGGCCACCCTCCACCTTCCCCCCTTGCCCTGAATAAGTCATACTGGATTTCTCTGTTACAGAACTGTGTATTTCTTCTTCCTTGAACTACTATCAGGCAACTCTTACTGGCTGAATAAGTCATACTGGATTTCTCTGTTATAGAACTGTGTATTTCTTCTTCCTTGAACTACTATCAGGCAACTCTTACTGACTGAGTCATCACAACGTCTTCCAGTATAATTATATTATGTAAGGCAATAATATATTCCAGTACATCCTTGATTTTTAATGACCTCGATAGGTCATGCAGTTCAACAACTGCATCTAGCAGGACCAAAGTTACTTTTTAAAAAAAATTATTTTTATTTATTTATTTATTTTTGGCTGCGTTGAGTCTTCATTGCTGTGCGCGGGCTTTCTCCAGTTGCGGTGAGTGGGGGCTACTCTTCGTTGTGGTACATGGGCTTCTCATTGAAGTGGCTTCTCTTGCTGCAGCACGTGGGCCCTAGAGTGTGTGGGCTTCAGTAGTTGTGGCGCACGGGCTTAGTTGCTCCGCGGCATGTGGGATCTTCCCGGACCAGGGCTCAAACCCGTTTACCCCACACTGGCAGGCAGACTCCTAACCACTGCGCCATCAGGGAAGTCCCAGGACCAAAGTTACTCTTCAAGACTGTACATTAATTTACATTAATTTAAGGAGCGCCATTTTAAGCTATTTTCTAGTCCTCTTTGTACATACTTACCACACTCTGTTAAAAGCATTTATCTGTTTCCTCAACACACTGCCTCAAGTGTGTTGCCTCAAGTGCCTGCCTCAAGTATAAACACACACACACACAAACTTGTCTTGATCATTTTCATATCTCTATTATTGAAGTATATTTGATTTACAATGTTGTGTTAGTTTCAGGTGTACAACAAACTGATTCAGTTTTATGTATATTTTTTCAGATTCTTTTCCATTATAGGTTATTACAAGGTATTGAATATAGTTCCTGTGCCGTACAGCAGGTCCTTATTATTTACCTATTTTATATATAGTAGTCTGTATCTGTTAACCCCAAATTCCTAATTTATCCCTCCTCCCACCTTTCCCCTTTGGTAACCATAAGTTTGTTTTCTATGTCTGTGAGTCTGTTTCTGTTTTGTAAATAAGTTCTTCTGTATCGTTTTTTTTTAGATTACACATGTAAGTGATATCATATGGTATTAGTCTTTCTCTGTCTGACTTCACTCAGTATGACAATCTCTAGTCCATCCATGTTGCTGCAAATGGCACTATTTCATTCTTTTTTATGGCTGAGTAGTATTGCATTGTATATATATACACCACACCTCCTTTCATCTGTTGATGGGCATTTAGGTTGCTTCCATATCTTGGCTATTGTAAGTAGTGCTGCTGTGAACACTGGGGTGCATGTATCTTTTTGAATTAGAGTTTTTGGTTTTTTCCAGATATGTGCTTAGGACTAAAATTCTTTCTAAGCCTCATTTTGCTCATCTGTAAGATGAAATTAATACTGTATACATCACAAGATAGTTGTGGGGATTAAATGAATTCATGTGTATGATGATCTTTCACACATACATTTCCAGAGAATCTTACTGACCGTACAAATTTTCTTGTTACATTTATTCCAAAAAAGTCATTGAGCAACTCTTACCTAAAAGGCAATAAATAAAGAATTGTCGGGTATACAAAGCTGAAAGACATGGTTCCCGCCCTTGAACAGGGAAGGTAGCAATTATTTATTGTTGCAAAATAAACTCTCCCTAAGGTGACCAGCATTCAGATTACCTGGGTCTGAGGGGATTCCTGGGACAGGAAATGTTCAGTTTTAAAACGAAGACAGTCTGGAGTAAACTGGGTCAAGTAGGTTGCCATAAATCCATCCCAAACCTTAGTTGCTTAAAGCAAAAATGGTTAATGGTTTCTTGAGAATCTGGCTAACTCTTCTGCCGGTTTCCTCTGGGCTTATTTGCACAGCTATCTCAACTTCGACGGGGCCTCTTCAACTACATGGTCTCTGATCCAACCTTTTCACAGCATGGTGAGTGATCTCAGTTGTAGGCCCGTACACCTCAATGCTCAAGCAACGTATCAAGCCTTTGCTCCCCTCACATTTGCTCCTGTCCAGTTGGCCAAAGCAAGTGTCAAGGCCCAGCCCTACATTAGTGTGGGAGGAGCATATACACGGACATGGAGAACAGGAGGCACAGCTCCTTTGGAGTTGTTACTACAAAGATCTACACCTACCCAGCAAGTTAGTGTATTATGGTCTTCCTGTCAGGTATGCAAGTAATAGGATAGAGGTGGTAGAGAAAAACCAAAGTGGGAGGGAAAAGCAGTGGGCTGGAATTGAGAGCCCTGGGCCAGAGGCTGAACTCTACAATACTTGCTTTGAATACCTTAGTTACCTAACTTCTAGGAGCTTCATTTTGTCATCAGTAAAATTACCCATGCCACCTTCACAAGGTCCTTATGTTATAAAAATGTAAGTTTAATGTATAAAAATGCAAAATATTTTTCATTTAAAATTTTTTAAAATTTTGTTTTATTGAAGTATAATTCATTTACAAAATTGTATTAATTTTCTACTGTATATCAAAGTGATTCAGTTTTACATATATATACATTCTTTTTCATTTTCTTTTCCATTATGGTTTATCACAGGATATTGAATATAGTTCCCTGTACCATACAGTAGAACTTTGTTTATCCCCATTTTCTGTGTAACAGTTTGCATCTGCTAACCCTAAACTCCCATTCCATCCCTCCCCCACACACCCTCCACCCCTTGGCAACCACAAGTCTGTTCTCTATGTCTGTGAGTCAAAGTATTTTTTAAATTAACTAAATTGTCTTAGGAAATGGCTCTTCCTACCACTGAAATCTTCTGATAAGGGTTAAAATCCTGATAAACTAGCACTTTATAATAATTCTTTTTAGAAATTTTTAATGCAGTTACATTACTTGTTTTAGCTATGTTAAGTCTTCAAAAATAACTTAATTTTCCTTACTCTTCCAACTTCTCGGTTCTTTTTATTGATCAAAAAAGGATAATTTCCATTTGGGGGCATTTTGAGTTAAAATGGAAACCAGTGTTTATCCCAACTTGGAATAAAAACCATTATCAATACACAGAAATAACTACATCCTAATATTTAAATATCATATTTTAATGCATTCTTGCATCATGTTAAGCTTTAAATGCAGACAGTCCCTGACTTATCATGATTTGACTTAGGGTTTTTTGACTTCATGATGGTGTGAAAGTGATATGCACTCAGTAGAAACCATACTTCAAATTTTGAATTTCCATCTTTTCCCGGGCTAGTGATGCCACGGCTCCCCGTCAGCCCAGCGACCACAATCAGGAAGGTAAACAAGCCATACGCTTACCGCCATTTCTGCACCCATACAGCCATTCTGGTTTTCACTTTCAGTACAGTATTCAATAAACGACATGAGATTGTCAATACTTTATTATAAAATCGGCTTTTGGTTAGATGATTTTGCCCAAGTGTGGACTGATGTAAGTGTTCTGAGCACGTTTAAGGCTGACGAGCCCAAGCTGTGATGGGTGGTAGGTTAGGTGTATTAAATACACTTTGAACTTGTGATGGGTTTACTAGGCTGGAACCCTCTGTAAGTTGAGGAAAGTCTATAATGTGATTTCCATGTTGTTCGCTCATGTTAAATTCCTCACATTTTGATTTCTCTTAAAAAAATAAACGACGATTTATTTTGATCTTAGTAGGCTGTATTCATTTAGTCATGTCCAGCCTAGGCATGTGCCTTTTCCATATGACTAGGACAGAGTGTATCTGTGTGAAATCCACTTCATAATGTTTAACTCTTTGTGTTATATAGGTGACTTTGACAGTATTTTTTCTTTTTCATTTGAAGAAACCCATTATGCAAAAATTTTTCTTAGGTAAAAGTGTGAGTAAGGATCTGAGTTCTAATGTTTGTCTATAGGTTCAAATGTCAGCTCCACAACTTAACTGCTGTGTGTCCTTGAACAAATTATTTAAACTTTCTGTGCCTTTTCTATTGAGTGGTGATGATCATGCTATGTATCTCATGGTATTGCTATGAATATTTAATGATTTAACAAGTGCTGAATGCTTAAAACAACATCTGGCACAAAGGAGTGTCTGAGTAAATGTATCCTCTGTAACTACTACCATTATTTATGTCTCATCATAAAACAAACTCGATTTTTCCTTCACCACTTATTTAATTACGTATCCATTCAACACATATTAATTACCTGCTCTGTGCCAAGCATTGCTCTAGTAAAGGGAATCAGGAGTGCCAGGGTGAAGTGACAGGAGTACATTGCAGTCTTCAAGGCAGTGCTCACTGAGTGGATGCTATTTATGTAGGGATTTGAGGAGGTGCTGAAATAAACAGTAGTGATGCCTGGAAGAAGAATATTCCAGGTACAAGCACAGCCTTGTACCTGGAATATTAGGGCACCCGTCCTAACGCGGAAGCAGGTGGAGGTATGCCTGAGGTGTTCAAAGCACAAGGAGGCCAGTGGGACTGGAGCTGAATGACGGAGGGAGAGTAACAGGACTAAAAGACAGAGAGACGTAACAGAGGCTGGGTCACACGGAGACCCGTACACCATTGTAAGGACTTGGCTCTTCTGCTGAGGAAAACGAGGAACCGTTCTAAGATTTTGATTTAGTGTTTTAAGAGGCTACCCTGTTGAGTAAAGACGTAAAGAAAGAAACACAGAGACCAGACTCCACTGATAATGATCTTGCCAAGGTTATCAAATACATCCTTGCGCCTCTGCCCTAAGGGTATTTTTCAGTCCTTATGTTCCCCAAATTTCCAGCAGTTGGGGTTATTGTGGATCACTTGTTACCCTTTGTAAAGCTCTCATTTCCTGCCTGTTCTGATAGCATGTCTCTTCATGTTCTTCATAACCCCCCACCCGCCTTTTTCTTTATCCTATTTATTAGCTGCACTTTCTGTTGCTATTAAGTACTGGTGTTGCCCAGACCTCTCATTCTATACTGCTCTGTGCAGTGGCACAAAGGGTAGTTAAGTGCTTAAGAGCAAAGACGCTGGAACTAAGTTGACCTAGTTCACCAGCTGGTGTGTGTGTTTGGGGGAGATAGTGAACCTCTAAGTTTCTACAGAATGAGAAAGTAAAGTTACATACTTTATCTTGTTTTTATGCAGACCAAATCATATGTTGTTTTGAGGACTGAAGTAAATGTGCTTAACCGAGTGCATGGAACATGGTAAGTGCATATAAGTGAGATTATTTTACCACCTGGCAATGTAAGGCATTTCCAAAGCTTCAGTTTCTATCAAGAGACTGATGGCTTCCAAGTGTATATCTTAAAGCCACATATGTCACATATATTTCTGTAACGTCAGACACCTCTATGCAGTTTCCTACTGGATATTTCCAATTTAATTGTTCACGACATCTTACACTCAGTATATGGAAAGTAGGGCTAATCTTTTTACCTCCCTCCTCCAATCTGCTCTCCGTCTTGTGTTCTCAAACACAGTACAATGGTACTAACATCCACTCAGGTGAAGACAGAATCTTGGACACCATCTTTGGTTTCTCTTCCTATCATCAGAGAAACATTACCAACTACCAATCCTCATTAATTCTAGCCCTTAAATATCTTTGGAACTTGTCCACATTTTGTCACCCATTTATCAATTGCCCCAGTCCAGGACAGATAACCCTCTCTCAGCCGGGTTATTGAACACATTTCTAAGTTGCCTCCCTGTATCTAGAATTGCCCTTTCCAATTCGTTCTTCACCTGGAAGCCATTTCTCAAATGCAAATATCATCACATTACTCTTCTTCTTTAAATTTTAGTCCATAAGCATAATTTAACTGTAGAATAAAGTAATATTCTGTAAAGTGGCAATCAGTTCTGTCCTTGAGTGAGTTCACATCTTCCTTTTTCACACCTTTCCAGTATCCACTTTATGCCACACAGTCTAGCCATACTACACTTCTTTAAAATGTTAACCAGGACTTTCCTTCTGCCTAGAACCTTCTTCCACGACAATTCTTTGTATCCTGGACGTTTTCTCCAATCTCTCCTCTGAGGACTGTTTTGGGTACCTGCCACGCATTCTGAGCTCTATACTTCTAACATTGTCAGTACCACACTAATTTAAATTTTTTCTTTATTTTCTCCCTGTGGACTTTAATCTTTATAAGGGTCAACCCATATCTGTCTTGTTCAGGTTTTAATTCCAATACCTGACACCTTCTTGGAACAAACAAAAGCACAAATATTTGGTGTAGTTTCTAGGACTGTGCTGGTACTAGGCATGCCCTTAATTTAATGAAATTATCTCAGACTTTCTTATAAGCCACGCTTATTTTTTTTCCTTGTTGTATAATACTGTCATTAAAATAACAACGCATGTCACATTTTGCATCCTTTGGGCTCAGAGTTAATTTTGTAGAGCAGCAGATTTTATTTTTATATAAGGAAGAACTTTCTATTAATTATAACAGTGGATGTAATCAGGACAGGGCAACCAGTTCTTTAGAATAGATAAAGTTGAGTTTATTGAACTACTGGAAAAAGGGCTGGCATAGTGTATATTAAGCTTCTTAACCTTATTTTTCCCTCCAAATTCCTCCTCAGTGTCATCAGTTATAGTTGTGCTACAAGTTATTCCTTCTCTCACCTTCTTTCTCTTCTTTATGAATTTATAACAGAGAATTTGTGGAACCTACTGGTTTATAGTGTCATTTTTTTTCTAGGAGACACTACTAAAGAATGTAGCCAGACATTCTTTTGATGGTTGAACTAAATGATTCATATGGTCTTTCCCAAAACTATAATTCTGAGAGTCTGCGGATCATGCCATATGGAAATACGGGTTTGACCATTGACATTTATCAAAATGTTTCAGATTGTTTCATAACATTGACGTGCTAAAAATCACTTTCAAAATTAAACCTTAAAATTAGAATTTTTTAAGTTTTACAGCCCAAACTCCTAGCCTCATCTTTCTCACATATCCCATGCATTCATTTGTAGTGTGTTGATAGAATATCCATTTAGTTAGGCTGAACATATGGCAGGGAAGAGACAAATACATATACTACAAAAGACTCAGAGAGAGAAAACTGATCTTGGTTTAGAATTAACATCTTTTTTCTCATTCAATTCTTCAAATATTTAAGTGCCTATCGTATGAAAAGCTTTATGTTTCCTTCTCCTTTTGCAATACTTTTTGCTCCTGGTTAATTACATCACAGTATATTTAGTTGTAGCCAGCAAACCTAGAATATCCTAGGCGTCTCTTTCTCTCTGACCTTCTCCATCTAGTCAGACTCTAAGTAAAACACATGACTCTTCTTTGGTGTCTCTCTTCCATTTTCATTTACTTTATCCTTAGTATTCATCGTGTCTCATTTGGACTATCAGCTAGTTTCCTAACTGGTTTCCTCATCCTCAGGCTGTTTCAAGAACTAGGTATACCCCCTCCCTCTCCTTAAAAATCCCTGTTGGTGTCTCCCTGACTCCATGAGAAAGTGCATCCTCTTTAACATGGCTTATAGACCTTAACATATGGTCCCAAACTGATTCTAGTCTAATCTTTCTAGTCACATTCTTTGCCATTCCCTACACTCACTATTCTTCCTCCTAGCCCTCACACTACTGTGCATCAATGAGGTTCCAAACCTTTAAATTTGAGATATTTTTTCATTGCCTGGAACAGTACCCCCAGCTTTTTGATTAAAAAGTATCAATAATCAACTTAGATTTTACCATCTCTGTGAAGTCATCTGTAATGGTTGATATTATGTGTTGACTTGGCTGGAATATGGGTGCCCAGAGACCTGGCTAAACATTATTTCTAGGTATGTCTGTGAGGATGTTTCTGGATGAGGCCAGCAGTTGAATTGGTGGACTTGGTAAAGCCAATGGTCATCCCCAGTGTGGGTGGACATCCTACAATCCATGCAGGGCCTGAATAGAACAAAAGATGGAAGAAGGGAGAATTCACCCCTGTTTCTTTCTGCCTGACTATGCCGAGAGATCAGTCTTCTCTTGGTCTTGGAATGAGACATATGCCGTCTGCTCCCCTGGTCCTCAGGCCTTTGGTCTGGGACTGAACTACACCATTGGCTTTCTGGGGTCTCTAGCTTGCAGGTGGTATATTGTGGGACTTCTCAGCCTCCATAGTTGTGTGACCCGATTCCTCATATAAATATCTATATTTATCATCTATATCTATCTATATCTCCTATTGTTCTTTTTGTCTGGAGAACCCTTTCTATTATATCATTCCTGATTTCTGTGAGGACTTAATTGTTAAAGGACCTGTGTTTCAGAGCAATTTATCCAATATAGTACATTCATTAAGTATTTAGATTCTGAAGTTAAATTACTTTGGCTTCCTTACCAGGTCTAGCCCTTAACAGTTGTGATAACTTGTTAAACACAGCATTTCTATTTATTTATGTGTAAATTGGGGATCATGCTAACACCTAAGATTTTTATGTGGGAATAAATGAAATAATTCAGTAGAAGTTTGAAATAGTAGACTTTCACTACAACTGGTAGAGTGTAATTGTACTGGCTTTATTGTAATTTGTCTCTTCTGTTCTACTTTTGCCCACTAAATTTTGAATATCTTGATTTCTGAAACTGTATTCCTCTTCTTTCAATCTCCCTTGTTGAGCAAAGGCTCTGGAATATAGTAGGCATTCAAATATTTACTGAAAGTGTAATAAAATGAGAAAGATACGCACTATAATTGAGATATTGAAAAGTGCTATTGGATGTCACATGAAGGCCAGTGGGTCATGGAGATGTTCACAAGGAGGTAACATTTGATGGAGGAATTAAACAATACAGCCAAGGCAGGAAAATCCGAGCAAAGAGATCACCATAATCAATGACAAAGCTGGGAAAGAAGTAGTCCAATTATCATGACGTGTAAAGTATAATTACAAAATAAATATGCATTATAAAGACCTTGAGTAGTAGATGTAAGTTCTTTTAATACATTGACGGATTTTGAGCAGGAAGTAGACGTGATTCTAAAGGTGTTTATGAATTAAAATTAAGTTGATAATTAACTTAAATTGGAAGACCTTGGAAGAAGTGATTCCAGGACGGCTTGAAGTGTTGAACTTGGAGGATTTGAAGAATTATTATAGTTAATATTATATTCAGGAAGGCCAGGGACCTATTGATTCTGTACTGGGATAAGTTGAATTTTGGGCTTGTTATTTTTGAAATAGTATGGTGAATGTCTTAGTTCAGGCTGCTATAACTAAAATACCATAGCCTAGGTGACTTAAGCAATAGACATTTATTTCTTACAGTTAAGGAGGCTGGAAGTCCAAGATAAGGGTGCCAGCATGGTGAGGTTCTTGGTGAGGGCCCTCTTCCTGGTTTACAGAGGGCTGCTTTCTTGCTGTATCCTCACATGAAGAGCTCTGGTCTCTTCATCCCTTAGAAGAGCACTGATTCCATCACAGAGATGCCACCCTCATGACCTAATGACCTCCCAAAGGCCCAGCTCTTAATACCATCACCTTAGGGATCAGGGCTTCAACATATGACTTCGGTCTGTAGAAGTGACTATATTGTCAGTTAGAAACACAGGTCTGGAAGAAAGACGCAGGAATCAAACATTCAGAGGAAATAGCTGATATGGTGGGCATTGAGGAAATTGAGAAAGGAGAAGAATAAGGTTGAGGCTTAGGACATTGAGGACTTCTGAACTTGAGGGCCAAGAGAAAAAGGAATGAGAAGAAGGTTCAAAAAGAAGTGGTCAGGGGATAAGAAAATGAGAAAACTGTAGCATTGCAGAAGTGAAGGCAGGGCAGTTTCAGGAAATACGAGTTCAACTATGTGATGGATACTGATTGTGCTGAGAAATGGACATAGGGATCAAAGAGGCAAAATGGAAAGCTGAAAGGAGCTTATGGCCTAGAGTCACACAGACCCTGGGTTTACACTGTCTGGCTTTGCCTGTTCCTAGTTACGATTCCTTGGGCAATTTACTTCCCTAAGCCTCAGTTACTTAACTGATAGAATAGTCAGTACTAGTACCCACTACATAAGTTTGTTATTAGGATTAAATGAGATCACACATGCGAAGCTCTCAGCACCATCCCTGGTGTATAGTAAGTGCTTATATTGTGCAGAGCAGCCCTGCCCATTAGACCGCTCTCTCGTGACATGTGTTCTGTTTCACACTGTCCTTTGCAATACTCACTAGACACATGTGACTATTAAGCACTTAAAATGTGGCTAGTGTGACTGACAAACTGAATTTCTCCTTTAATTTTGGTTTGGGTTTTAATGGCCACTTGTGACTAGTCTGGTCTAGAGTGGGCTACCCAAGGCAGGCAGAATGCTATTTCTCTCTCGTATAACATTCTGGGGATGAGGGATGGAGGCTGGTGAAGATGCTCTGGTCCACGTGGCCTTTCAGGCGTTCAGGTTCCTTTGGCTAAAGTCTCATCTTCATTTGCATATCTGCCACTTCCTCAGATCCAGGTCTGGGTTCCTGCCCTTGGAAGGTGATTTCTTTTTTTTTTTTTTTTTTTTAAACTTTTATTTATTTATTTTGAGGTATGTGGGCCTCTCACTGTTGTGGCCTCTCCTGCTGCGGAGCACAGGCTCTAGACACGCAGGCTCAACGGCCATGGCTCACGGGCCCAGCTGCTCCACGGCATGTGGGATCTTCCCGGACCGGGGCATGAACCCGTGTCCCCTGCATCGGCAGGCGGACTCTCAACCACTGCGCCATCAGTGAAGCCCCGGTGATTTCTTTTTAAGGAAATGGTGCAGAAGTGACACACATCACTTTTGCTCAATTACCATTGGTGTGAAACTGGCCACATGGTCTCAGCTAGCTACAAGGAGGGCTGTGTGCTCAAATAAAATCAACTACTTTTAGAAAGAGGAACAGAGAGATTTAGAAACAGTTAACAATCCACCATACAATGTGATAAGTATCAGTTGTTATTGTTGTTAGTCTACCTACAAAGGATATACTTTATATCTTAATAATGTGTGTGGTTGGCACATTTCCTCAGTTTAGAGCTCTTGATCACTCTCAGAGTAATCAGGGTCCATTTGTACCAGACCTGCTTGTCAAATCCCGCAGGTCTCCAAGAAAAGACATTTGCAGATTACTTACAACGGTATAATTTTTGGCAGGATACATACATGGGTAACACCCTTTATTTGCTTACCAACATTTATTTCTCCTCCACCTTAGTTAATGTGTCTCACATTTCTTTGAGATAAATTTTTTCTCTATTATCAACATTCTACTCTTGTTTTGATCCCACATGAGTTCCTAGGGTATAACTCTTGCAACTATAGAACTGGGGGAGGAATTACCTCCCACTTGAGTTTCAAGAGTGAGACTCCACTGCCTAAAATTCACACTCGGTGTGAACAGTGATTGATACAGAAGTGGGCCTTTGGAGTAAACATGCAGCATATGCAGGGATCTTAGGGTCTTGGGAATTTTGCTTTTGGGGTCACGGAGGATGAGAGGCTTGGACTGCTACTTCTCAGAGTGTGGCTCACAGAAGGTTGCACTGAGGGGCAAAACAAAGGATGTCGGCACTGTGTTCTTGATTTCTAAAGCCATACTGGATGCCTGGGAACCAGAATTTTCAGTTCATGAGCCCAAAGTTCCTTTTCAAAAATTCCACTTGAGTTGAGCTTCCTTGATGGTTGAAATAGAAATTTCCTAATAACGCACAAAGAAATGGTTAGAGGAATATCTTTGTCAGCAATGATCATTCCCAGACTCCAGTTTTTTCAAATATGGAAAAAGATTAGCTTTCATAATTGACTGAAAAGTTACAGTAGCCATTGGTTTCTAGTCGGAAAAACAGAAACCACTCTAGGAATTTCAAACAGTGGAAACTTCATTCAAATAATTGGTTGTAAATCAGTGAAAGGGTTGAAGGCAAATAAGAAGGGGAATGTGAGGTTATAATGTTATTAAAATATGCAGAAAGCTTCTACTTTCTGGACTGGAGGAATAAAAGGGAAAACAGCCCTGCCCAGAGGCCTCAGTCACTGCTGGTTGCAAGAAGCCCAGAGACTGCGCTTCCTCTGATGTGGCACGAACTTGTTCTGCCACTGTTGTCACTAGAGTCCGAGCCCACAAGCCTGTTGCTGGAGCTGCATGGTAGGCACCATCACAGCCACTGCCTGACATGGTTAGAACTGTGCTCCTAAGAAAGAGCCCAGGGGGTTTTCTTGTTTTGGGTTTTTTTCCCCACCATTCTTGCTACAATGCTAAAGGCACTGCCAGAAGCAGAAAACAAAAAGGCAACGCCTTTCCCCTTTATTCTAGCCTCCCATTTCCTGCCGGGATCACGCACTGGCAGAATCAGAAGGGAATCCATCTTGCAGGGAAGTTCAGAAAAATGTATCTTGCCAGCTCCCAGCCCCTTCTGATACAGAGGAGGGTGTAAAAGATCATAAATGGAGCTAAAACCCATATATAAAGGACCAGAACATCACTGAACATTTCTAGGTTGAGCATGAAAAGAACAGCCTGACTTCTCTTCCCATGTCTTACTTCTGGATCTCAAAAACAGCGGACTTAGTTTAATTATGTTATTGCCCTTTATTCCTAAGGAATTATACTGAAGGAGTCTATCTAACAATCTCCATATTGGGAGGCATTCTTTCTTTTAATTAATAAATATGTCTGTCAATCTTGAAAATTCTTTAACTGCTGGAAAAATGCTCTCAGACCACAGGAATCTATAGATTCCACTTAGCCAGGTATTGACATGCACATTTATTTCTCATGATCAATGGGTCCTAGCTCCATCTACTGTGATTATAATAAGATTTATTTAAACTCCTTAAAGCTCAGCTCAAAAATCATAATCACTAAATTTGGGAAACAAAATTCAAAATATTCAACAAAGAAGGGACAATTTTCTCTAAATTTGTACACGGTAGGCATTTTTTGTTTGTTTTTGTTTTTTTGACTCTTCTAACAGCACACACAGCACTTCTCCCCTTTCACCTTTCATCCACATGCAGTGAATTTGAGATGTACCAGTCTGTAACCATCTCTGAAATTCACCATGCCTGATAGAGCCAGTTGTACTTCAGCTTAGAACACATTTCCTTGTATAAACTATTAATCTCCAATATCAAGTATGATTTGTTTGGAGAAAGTTTTTAACAGAAGATTAAAAAAAATATTTCTGCACCCATGGCAACTATTCAAAAACCCAGTTTAGTTGCCCTATTTGTTGTTTAGGTTACATACCAGGTACAGAAATACTGTCATAAAGGATCTGTCATTGCTAAAAAGAAAAATACACCTGAGAAAGTGCTGAGATGTAGTTGGATTAGGATATATTGTGCAAAGATGCTGTTTGGTATAATGTTTCTGGGCTTACCTTTGAGAATGCTGTTTTGACAGAGAAATTAAGTCATTATTTACCACAGAATGATCCAAGAAAATGAACTCTGTATCCCTCTGAAAATGCAAGTTGATGTAGGAAAGTTTGATGGAATCAATGAATCACTTTTCTGATATATTTTTGCCACCTCGGCATAGATCATTAACCTAATGGATTATGTTTTGTAGTAGTTGCTTTTTTTTTTTTTTTTTGCTGTATGTACTAAAATAATATTTGGAACCTTCCCTTTTTTTTTTTTTTTTTTTTTTTTGCAGTACACAGGCCTCTCCCTGTTGTGGCCTCTTCCATTGTGGGGCACAGGCTCCGGACACGCAGGCTCAGCAGCCACGGCTCACGGGCCCAGCGGCTCCGCAGCATGTGGGATCTTCCCGGACTGGGGCACGAACCCGTGTCCCCTGCATTGCAGGAGGACTCTCAACCACTGCGCCACCAGGGAAGCCCCGGAACCTTCCCATTTTATGGTCACTTAACCTCCACTGTGTAAAACGCTTAAGTGAATTTAAACATTTGTATTAAAACCCATACCATCTGTCTCAGACACTAAGCAGCTAGAAACTTCCGGTGGTTTTCCAATATAAGTAGCAACCATTGTTGGTTGGCATGGGCATCTTGAAGCCTCCTTTGCCTTAGATCCAAGGGTATTTTTTTTTTTTTGGAGACATCGGGAAGTACTGAAAATGTTTGTTCTCAAGGTTCCATCTAGTTTTTCTCATTCATTCTCCATCTTTCAGTCCTAGTTACCTAGTTACGATAAAGGGATTTATAGCTACATGTTAAAGACTTCTTGAGCTATTTTCAAAAAAAATCATTCATAATTTTAAAAAGATCATAATAAAATGATAATGTTTATTTACAAATAAATGAATCTTAATATTAGCATTTTAAGAAATACACAAATTATTTTGGAGAAAACAGGTAACTCATTCATTAATTCAAGAAACATTTATTGAACACGTATTTCTTGCCAGATGTGTTCTCAGTTTGGGGTTATCTTTATAAGGTAAGTGAAAGAAGGTCCTTCACTTCTCAGAGTTCACAGACTAGTGAAGAAAAACTGTAGGTAAATAACTGTAATATACAGTGATAAATTCTACGATAGAGGAAACAATAGAGAACAGAAAATAATACTCCTATTCCAAAACACAGACCTTGTTAGCCTAAATCAGGATGGAAACTTGTGCTGAGCTGTAGAAGAGAAGGAAAGTCAGAAATTGTGAATAATATGAGGGAGTGATAGTGGCAGAGAACGTCAATGTGGGTGTGATCTGAGAACAGAGGTAACCAGAATCATATTTCATATGCAAACAGTGATATTACCGGGCTGCCTCCAAGCCCTATTACAAAAATATGGTTGCTGATAGAGAGCCCTCCCCAGGATTGAGGGTGCAAAAGCAAAACAGAAGGAAGAGCCTAAGTGATGTTACAGAGAGCCACCCAGACCTCTGCCAGTACAACAGGTGTATGGAAGGTACTGCTCCCAAATCCATCTCAGCACCAAGATTCTTTTTAAGAGTCTACCCTGAAGAAGAATCGAGCAGGATGGTTATGGGGGTAGAGAGTACTCCAGACCCCTAAAATCAAATCGTGCAGATGACTGTGTATGTAAGACCGACCCATCCCAAGGGACTTAGCAGATCAAGTTGGCGGGAGGTTTTCACAAGGAAGCTCCACTTGCCTTTCCTTAATTCACAAGCTCTTTGCTTTGTGTTCTCTGTCTGCACTCTGACAAATAAATGCACGCTTACTGACACAGCTCTCGAAGAGCAAAGAAGCAGGTCAGAGTCGGCCCAGAATACTGCAAATAGCAGCACTGAAATCATTATCCAGCTTGATGAAGCCAGTTCTGCCAGGAGAGTGCTTCAGTCAGACTTCCCAGTGGGTGCTGAAGTTCAGGTGAAGTCAAGTACGTCCTCCAGAAACCTGGTGTTTTAGGAACTCTTAACTAGCAAACAGTCTCTGTGATTTGGCCAGAATTTTGATTGTCTGCTTGACACAAAGAGGTTGTTAATTTCTCACTGATGGTGGGTTTTTAATAGAGAAGAAAAGGAACATTGAGCCAAGGAAAGTGAAGCATAAAGATTTTCAATCACTTCTTCGTTTGTTTTAGTACCACCATTTCAAAGAAAATGAATCCATCAGTTTAGTAAAGATGTGGATTTTTAACTTATCAGTTATACAAGACTATATGATGTTTTCTGGGGGTGTCATGCACTTTTGTAACTGCATACCTTTTTATACCGTTCTCTAAGCCTCTTGCCTTTTACCTACCTTTTGGAAACTTATTCTTCAATACTCAACTGAAGTGGCCCCTCATCCATTTTTTTTTAATTTATTTATTTTTGGCTGCGTTGGGTCTTCATTGCTGTGTGCAGGCTTTCTCCAGCTGCAGCGAGCGGGGGCTACTCTTTCTTGCGGTGCACGGGCTTCTCACTGCGGTGGCTTGGGCTCTGGGCATGCGGGCTTCAGTAGTTGTGGGGTGCGGGCTCAGTAGTTGTGGCACGTGGGCTCAGTAGTTGTGGCACACAGGCTTGGTTGCTCCGCTGCATGTGGGATCTTCCTAGACCAGGGCTTGAACCCATGTCCCCTGCATTGGTAGGCGGATTCTTAACCACTGTGCCACCAGGGAAATCCACCCCTCATCCATTTGGCCGTCCTGAAGACCACTTCTCCAGGAAGAATTAAATGCACCATAACATACTGCTAGTGAATTTGTCACGCCACTTATTTCTGTTCTTCCTATTATTATAATGAGATCTTTGCATGTCTTTTCCCAATCTAGATTAAACAACTTTAACGGTAGCTTACATTTATCAACCTTTCACCAGATGCCTTATTTCATGTCATTCTTAAAGTACTTCATAAGGTAAATGCTGTTATTAGCCCTTTTTACAGGTAAAGAAACTGAGACACAGAAGGTACTTTTTCAAGATCAGTCTAGCAAGCTGCTGAGTAGGTTTCTAAGCCCAAGAAGTCTGACTACAGAAACTCTCCTAACCACTAAGCTTTAAATGACAGATTTTATATAAAGGAAAACTTTACCTCTACATAAGGATTCAAAAACAAAAGGCCACATTTTGAGGTGTAAAGCAGTAAAGGGGACAATCCAGTTATGGTGCAATATAATTATGCGTTTCCTCCTATGTTATCAAAATGCAGCAGCTTGGTTAACTCACCATCTGTATGACACTTAAACACAGAACATGCTTTATGGTAATTTCTCTCCTTGACTTGCATTTTGTCACTTTCTTTGAAATTAGGTCACAAAACATACTTTTAAAACAGCCTTGAAGCAAGAGGTAGAACTTTCAGAAAATTAATTTCTTGATCAAAATATTTCCTGGGAACTTACATTAAATTCTAGGCATCTTCTTTTAAGAAAGATCCCACTGTCTGCCTTCTAAGACTTCAAATCTGAGATTTTTCTTCTCATTATCTCCGTGTTGATGAGAAGGAAGTCAATCTTCAGTTATTTTTAATTGCATCACTTTATGTTTTTTTAATGTATGCATTGTGCAGTATAGGTTTTTACCAGATTTAGGTGTGTTGTTTCTCAGGAACTAATTTATGGTATTTCATTCATTTTTAATTTGTGCTCCTGGAAGATATAAAGCTCAAAAATGCTAGATATTTTATAAGACATTTAAGGTGAATATGCATGTCAGTAC
Organism: Leucopleurus acutus; assembly: GCF_964270905.1. Taxonomy (NCBI): domain Eukaryota; kingdom Metazoa; phylum Chordata; class Mammalia; order Artiodactyla; family Delphinidae; genus Leucopleurus; species Leucopleurus acutus. Next base: position 10,036,554 of record NC_139143.1, read on the forward strand.
TAAAAATTAGGTGAGATTAAAGACTCAGAAATCTATTTAATCCTACAGCAGAAGCATCTGCTTTCATTTGAAAGAGGAAAACATTTCTCTGTAAGTAGGAGCTACTTGCCAAATAATGACGTCACCCTTGTTTATTGCCTAATGTTCTACTTCCTGCTTTGGTCTTATCTTGACATTGGTCAGTGTTTTTTCCTAAATTGTCATCTTCACAGCTGTGTTTAGCGATTATCTTTAAGAAATACACATGCAGAAATGAATTATATTTATACAAAAGTCGTTTCTCTTTTCAAAGTTGGCTACTGTAGTTAGTATTGTTGTAATACAAACAACAGTGAGCAAAATCTTCAGGCTTCCACTTCAGATTAGGGTAATTAAAGGAAAAAAATATGTATCTCTTACATAATATAAATATGTATGTAATTGACATAATATAACTATGTATTATTTTTGTAAAGAATTATAGAAGTTCTCTAACTTTTAATAATTCTATTATTAATATTCCCTGCAAGAAAAAAATGGAAAACTGCTGATGGTGTGAGTGTTTTCAGAATATTCTGAGCCAAGGTTTTTCTTAATTCAGTAGAAAACACTTTTATGCTCAAGGGTCTAATTTAGTTATTTTAATGTTTACTGTTATTGATGTTACAGATCAGTTCCTTTTCAGAAGAGATGAATATAGAAAAGATGTTTAATGATACAACATACAAATAACTAGGGGTTATTATTTAGACGTAGGATGAGGAAAGGATTGATTGAAATGAAAACAAAGAAGGACCTGACATCAAACAGGAATATAATGGGTATGTGAGGTTTTAATTCCAGAATTCTGACAGTGAGTTAAAATCTGTATATTTAAATTTAATGTTGAACAAAACAGACAGTAAGGAAGTGCTTTTATAGGAAGAAATGAATGAGTATGATGTTTTGTCAGTAGCATTGCTTATAGGAAAGAAATAAGTGACAATTTAGAAGGAAGCAGATGACTAACGTGTTACTGAATATTGCAACAAGCGATTCAGGATGTGAAATGATAATTGCAGCGTTTGTATTTCAAGTCAAATTTCTACATTATCTGTGGTGTGTTAAGTATAGAATCTGTTTTATGTCTTCAGAACAATTAAAAATATCTGTGACACCAGCGAAGTGCTCTTCTGTTTCCCAAGTTCAAAACTTTCATCGTGTATTGCTAATCACTCTTTTCTCTTATTCCTCATGGTGAATATTATATTTTTATTTTGATATAAAATGTATCCTGTTTCATGTTAAACTTTGGTTTCTCTTGACTGTGTTCTTCAATTTTTCTTCTACCACACAAATTGACTAGCAATGTCCTGTGACATACAATCACTCCATGAACTTTTATCTAAATGGCAATTTTGAATCACTGCAGCTTACATTCAGTTTTTTAGAACTCCTGCACAAGAAAAGGTCATACTTTCTTTCCAGAATGGGCTATTTTTTCTCAAGTCCACTGGTCTCACAGGTGTTGATCACGTGAAACTTGAATCCATCCCACATGGATTCCCTTTGTTTTCTTAATGTTCATTCAATTCACATTTTTCTGAATGCAGTTGGTTCAACATGTCAGACTTAATCTAATGCTCTATTTCTTAGAGTAATGGATCATTAACAGACAGATAAACACACACACAAACACAGATACACACACACTACCACCTACAAATCCCCTTTTATGCAGGCAATCTGCAAGCTGTATCCTTAAGACATTTCTTTCTTTTTTTAAATTTTTATTGGAGTATAGTTGATTTATAATGTTGTGTTAGTTTCAGGTGTACAGAGAAGTGAATCAGTTATACATATATATATATATATATATATATATATATATATATATATATCTCCAATCTTTTTTTATTTAAATTCTTTTCCCATATAGGCCATTACAGAGTACTGAGTAGAGTTCCCTGTGCTATATATCTATTTTATATATATATATATTTATATATATATATATTTTATATATCTATTTTATATAAAGTAGCAGTCTTCTAATTTATCCCTCCCCCCTGTTATCCCCTGGTAACTGTAAGTTTGTTTTCTACATCTGTGACTCTACTTCTGTTTTGGAAATAACTTCATTTGTACCCTTTCTTTTAGATTCCACATATAAGTGATATCGTATGATATTTGTCTTTCTTTGACTTAGTTCACTCAGTACGACAACTTCTAGGTCTATCTATGTTGCTACAAATGGCATTATTTTGTTCTTTTTGTGGCTGAGTAATATTCCATTGTATATATGTACCATATCTTCTTTATCCATTTCTTTGTTGATGGACATTTAGGTTCCTTCCATGTCCTGGCCATTGTAAATAGTGCTGCAGTGAACACTGGAGTGCATATGTCTTTTCGAATTATGTTTTTCTCCGGGTATATGTCTGTCCAGGAATGGAATTGCTGGGTCATATGGTAGTTCTATTTTTAGTTTTTTAAGGAACCTCCATACTATTCACCATAGTGACTGCACCAATTTCCATTCCCACCAACAGTGTAGGAAGGTTCCCTTTTTTTCCCACACCCTCTCCACTTAAGACATTTCTTCCTGTCTTTGTTTATGGAATGATTAGTAAATGTTATAGGTGTTAACATCTATCTATACACTTTACAACAACATAATAAGATTGCAAAATCATAGCTCATGATATTTTTCATATTTGTTACATTTTTACTGCAAATGTGTGTCATCCTGAATACCAAGGGTATGTATCTTCTGTTAGAATGGGTGACCCAAAGCTTTGAGAGATGGACAGAATAAGAAGATATAAGTGGGAAAAGGAGGAATTAAATAAAATCTCAGATTAGACATAGCAAAGTATTAGTTTTAAATATGAAAAAAACAACTTTACAATGCACAGATGAGTTTAAAATGCTTGTGAAAGTACATACTAAATCCTGGAAGCAATTTAGAATCCATGTGTGCGAATTATTCTGATAAGGCTTGAATCAAACTGGTTTGCCCATAACAACTGCAACACAGTCATGTATTATAACAACATATTTTTATTTCTCTTAGATGATTTATATAGATAATTAAAACTAGTCTCAGAATGTTAATTCCAATAAAGGGCATTTCTTATTGTTTCTTATAGGGTACAGTTTGCAGATAGTCAACATTTGAAGCGTACAACTATCTTCTCTTCTTCGTCCTCTCTGTTTACTTGCTTATTCACTTTATCCTTATACCTGACACCCATTGTACACTCCCCACTCAACATAGGCAACCATGTCCGTGTGCTTAATACTGCATTTATTATTATTATTGTGTCTATTATGTTGTGTTCTTTTTCAAATGACTACTTGGTCCACAGACATTGAATATGCATAAATAGGACTATATGGCATAATTTAGTTATCTTTTTAAAAGTAATCAGGAGGGCTTCCCTGGTGGCGCAGTGGTTGAGAGTCCGCCTGCTGATGCAGGGGACACGGGTTCGTGCCCCGGTCCGGGAAGATCCCACATGCCGTGGAGCGGCTGGGCCCGTGAGCCATGGCCACTGAGCCTGCGCGTCCGGAGCCTGTGCTCCGCAACGGGAGAGGCCACAACAGTGAGAGGCCCGCGTACCACACACACACAAAAAAGTAATCAGGAAAATTCCCTGGCGGTCTAGTGGTTAGGGCATGGGTTTGATCCCTGGTCGGGGAACTAAGATCCCACATGCTGCGCAGCATGGCCAAAAAAAAAAAAAAAAAAAAAAAATTCAGTTAAAAAATTATAAAAACAAATTTAAGAAAGTAAAAGTAATTAATACATTTATAAGATTATTCGTGTTCGTAGGTTTCTCTCTAATGTGTTGCTTCCAGCTGCCTCACAGTACTCCATGGGGCACATCCACCACGTTTACACATTTATTGTCCCATCTCTGTGAAAGATCCTTCAAAGAATATCTGTTTACATTGTCCTCTAAACTATTAATATCTTGTGAAAATTTCCCCGGATGCGTGATCAGGAGCAGATTGTGTATATTTTATTTAACTAAGTAACTGAAGACTGCTCTCCAGCATGCTCTCAGCAGTGTGCCTTTCCCCAGCAAAGACTGAGGGCTTGTCCATGCCCAGCAGTTGGCATTACACAGCTTTCCAGTGGAACTAAAGTGATGAGTCATTAGTGCTTTTATGTGCATTTCTCTGGTAACTATGATTTCAAGCACCTCATCTTCTATTTGTCAGCTTGTTTGGTTTTCTCTGCTGGAAAGGGTCTGACATATCCTTTGTTTATTTTTGCTTCAGGATTGCAAAGGGTTTTTTTGTTGTTTTAGGTTGATTATCAAATTTATTGGTAATTTTTTGCTTCTTGGGTTATGCTTTGAAAGTATTATTTAAGAAGCTCTTTTTTTTTTCTCGGTCATAGTAATTTTCCAACATTTCTTTTGCTGAACATTTATTTGACATTGAGGTCTTTAGTCTGCCTAGATTTCCCATTTTTGTATGGTCTTAGGTAAGGATCCAGTTTTATATGCGTCCATATAGTCAGTCTATTTTCCCACACCAAACAATCCTTCCTTTTTTTGTTGATTTGTGGAGTACCCTATTGACAGGGTGTCTGTATATATATCTGTCTGTGAGGTCTCCATATTGGTCTATTGGTCTATTTGTCTTTCTTTGCGCCAATGGCTTTTGAATCAGTCAGAGCAGGCTATATTATGCTGGGGTAATAAACAACTTGAAAACATCGGTCACTTAGAACTACAAAAGTTTATTTCTTACCCATGGTACAGATCCATGGCAGGTCTTCAAGGTGCTCCAATCATTAGCTTCTCAGGAATACTGGCTTTTGGAGCAGCCTGTAACTTAGGCATTGCTATTCATGAGCCAGAAGAAAAGACAGACGAGAGGTTTTTATGTTGATGATTAAATAAATGCTCCAGTCCAGAAGTGACATACCTAACTTTGGCTTGTAATTTATCATCCAAAACAGGGGTCCAGGAAGTAACATTCAGAACTATTCAGAAATATTATATCTTGGTCATAATTTCTGAGTATCAAATTCTCTTATTTACACATTCTTAATATACATCTTCTTTATTCTCTCCCTTCCAAACAGAGGGCTACTTAGTCCAGTTTTTAAAAATTATTTATTCGTGTTACTTCATATCTCCAAATATCTCCAAATTGCTCTCCAGTTTGCCTTTCCTGACCACCTCTGTCTCCAGTTCATCACTTACGTTATTACTGATGTAATTGTTCTGAATTCAATACTGATATTTTCAATAACCAGCTCAAAGTCTGTGACTTTCTCTCACTGCCATTTGGCATGGCATTCGAGGCCTTTCTTCTACTTGCTTTTTTCTTTCTTAAATTATCCTCCAGCCACACTGTAAGTTTTGTGTGTATGCAAAGCACTTTATACCTCTCTGTCTATGTTCAGTAGCTTTTTATCCTTCTGTGCCCTTCTCTCATTTGCCACCTCTTAAATTTTAGGATTCCCTTCATATTCTAATACCTCAGTCTTATTTCTATCAAAGCAATCATGGTGCCTTTTGCCCTTATTAGCTTATAGATCCACACAAGTCTAATATAAGTGTCTTGAAGAAGCATGTTACATGGGATCTGTCTTTAGATTACTCTGTCTAACATGTGCTTAGCATTCACTGATTTTTTTTTGAAGTCATGAATGCATAAAAGAATAAGCAAATAAAATATACTAGTGATCATCAATTATGAATTTCTACAAGGTTCAGTTCTGGGATTTAACAAGAGTTATTTTGATTCTTGAGCACCTCTGAAATTTTAGGACATGTTGAGAGGTTTATCCACCTCGATTAGGCTGCCCTGATTGATAAGTTGCCCTGACTGTGCAGAAGAAAGGCTTTAGCAAAGAGTTGCTGGAAAGGTTCTATGGCTATTACAGCAATGGTTAAGTAGAATTCCTATGTTAGGTAACAAGTATCGGCCGTTCTTCCTGTACATCACTTGGAATTTGACATCTAGACAATTCAGAAATTTTACCTCTAGTATAAATGTTTAAATAAAAACAGTATGATAACATATATATGTACAAACATGCTGACATTATATATCACATGATGTAGTTAGAAAATAAACATCCCTAAGATAAGTTTCCAGTGAGTTTAGTTAGATGACCCTAAGGGCAGGTGTTCTAGCCGTGCTACAGATATTTTGCATCTAGGAAAATGCATTATAAACAAACTGTCAAATATAGCTTCTTCCAAAGGATACACAATCCCAAGGAGCCATTGGTTTGCACATTGCTTAGCAACATAATCATAACATTTCTAAAATCTAGAAACTGAGGATGCAAAAGATATAACCCTGTGGTTGGTTTCATGCCCTGTTGTGAGGTGTGGAGACATTTTTTCTGTTATATGCAATGAGCAACTTAAAAAATACAGTCCAAGTAACTTATTTTTATGTAGTTTTTCTGAGGAGCATATTTTTTTAAATAGTTTTGAGAGTTTCCTGCATTCTGTATCTCTTATTAGATTTGCTATGACCCCATGGTGAGAGGAATGACTAAAATCTGGGGGGAAATAATTAGAATTTAAAGTGTCTTTGACATATTTGAGAAATGGTGAGTAGTAATGCTTTGTGTTACCTTCATTCTCCAATATATTGCTTGATCTGACTGCTAAAAACAGAATACAGAAAATTCATTTGAATTTCAGCAAGAGTAATTTGGATCAAGAATAAGAAAACTCTTTCTGGTTCAAAGAGAAGTTAGACATGAAAGTGGATTACTGATGAAAGCTGTATTTTCCCATTCACTGAAAATCATTAAATATGGACAAACCATGATTTGAACCAAAAAGTTAAGGTATAGATATTGGAGTAAAATTGATGGTCAAACTCTAAATGACTGTTTCCTCTTTTGCCTGCTTTATATATCAATATTTTCTTTTATTAACTTTAGACAAATAAATGAATACATAGTATATCTATATGCCATAATTATTTTAATAAAATCATAGAGTTGTTGTTTACTGTAAATTAGAAGTTTTTGGTGAAGTAGTTTAGGTGAAATTTCCACACAACCTACATGACAGTGACAAACCAAGCAATCAGTCTTCTCTCTTGGGCATTTTAAATGTAAAGCACAGAGTTCTTTTAGGGAAAGAAGTTGACATATACACAGGCGATCAGCCGTCTCTAACTGATGACACTGTATAGTAGAGAATTTGGCCTTGTCCAAAGAGAGGTCTACACTTTGCCCTTTGGCTTCTAAGAGGTGACCTATGTCATATATGAGCCACGTGCCTTTGTTTGGGTGAGGACTGACCACATCCAGTAAACACAGAGTAGGGGCTGGCCATGCCAGAAAGACCAACACGTGATTTTGGATAGGAGCTTTGGGTCATGCAGTATCAGTGGACCCAGAGACTGAGTTCAGTTATGTGGGCAATCAGTCCGTTAATCAATCATGTCTACATGATCAATCTCTAATAAAAACTCTGGATATCAAGACTCAGGTGAACATTGTTGGTTTGCAGCACTCGTGGCATATTGCCACGAGTCTGGGAGGGTAATGCTGCCTGAGGACAACAGAAGCTTCAGATTTGGAATGCTCTCAGATTCTGCACTATGCATCTCTCCCTGTGGCTGATTCCTATTTGTATCCTTTCCCTGTCATAAACCATAGTCGTGCATATAATGCCTTTGAGTGAGTTCTGTAAATCCTTCTAGTGAATTATTGAACATGAGCATGGTTTGGGGAAACCCCCAAACCTGTCAGAAATGAGAGCAGTCTTAGTACTGTGCCTTCAAACTTTGCATTTTGGCCAGCTCTGGGTAGACTTGTAAAGAATTATTTCAATCTAAATTTCAAGAAAACAGAGCTTTCTAGAGAAAGGTAGAATATAGACTTGAAGGAGAAAATAATTGCCCTTTAACCTCTTTATAATCATACAAACACAAAGGCCTAGCAGCTTCCATACAATTGTGGAATAATGTCATTTTGGTCCTTTTTCTACTTTAAGTGAAACTAAGTAACATTCCTAATCACTGCTAGTATTGTTCATTAAGTTAGGGTGCAGGAAAAAATAATATGAAAGTAAGTTGCTACAGTTTCCTCTTCTATAGGTGGTTATGAAATCAAAGTAATCCATTTACTTAGTAAATGGATTAGAACACCACCCACAAAAGTGGACTCTAATATTTTCACAATTAAAAAGGCCCATCAAACATTGTGTGTCATTTTAAATGGTAAAATGGTATACTGTACAAAGTACTAACCACTCTGCTAATTGCTCTACATAGACTACGAGTTTATCATTAAACGAACCCTGTGAGGTAGAATGCTAATTTTATTCCCCTTTAGAGGTGAGAAAATTGAGAAAAGCAAAAGTTAAGTTACTTGTTTATTGACCCAACATGCCATATTGAAAACTTATAAGCAACTAAAAACATTTTTAGATGGTGTTTGAAGGCAGTAAAACATTTTTTTTAAAAATTTTTACTTTTTTATTTTTTTGCGGTACGCGGGCCTCACACTGTTGTGGTCTCTCCCGTTGCGGAGCGCAGGCTCAGCGGCCGTGGCTCACGGGCCCAGCCGCTCTGCGGCAAGTGGGATCTTCCCGGACTGGGGCACGAACCCCTGTCCCCTGAATTGGCAGGCGGACTCTCAACCACTGTGCCACCAGGGAAGCCCTAAATTGTTATTTTATATTGGAGTATAGTTGATGAACAATGTAGTGTTATTTTCAGGTGTACAGTAAAGTGATTGAGTTATACATATACAAGTATCTATTCTTTTTCAGATTCTTTTCCCATTTAGGTTATTACAGATTATTGAGCAGAGTTCCCTGTGTTATACAGTAGGTCCTTGTTGGTTATCCATTTAAAATATACTAGTGTGTACATGTCAATCCCAAACTCCCAATCTATCCCTGCTCCCTATCCTTCCCCCCGGTAACCATAAATTCCTTCTCTAAGTCTCTGAGTCTATTTCTGTTTTGTAAATAGGATCATTTGTATCATTTTTTTTTTAGATTCCACAGATAAGTGATATCACATGATATTTGTCTTTCTCTGTCTGACTGACTTCACTTAGTATGATCATCTCCAGGTCCATCCATGTAGCTGCAAATGGCATTATTTCATTCTTTTTAGTGGCTGAGTAATAATTCCATTGTATATATGTACCACATCTTCTTTATCCGTTCATCTGTTGGTGGACATTTAGGTTGCCTCTTTAATCCTGCAAATGTAATCATACAATTAAAAATGAGCATTGGGCAATTTCCTAACTAGAAATAAGAAATAAGGGGCTAGAATAAGGATATAGTTATGTCACACCAGAGTGTCTTTTTTTTTGGCCACACCACACAGCTTGCAGATTACTGGTTCCCCAACCAGTAATCGAACCTGGGCCACAGCAGTGAAAGCCCAGAATCCTAACCACTGGGCCAACAGGAAACTCCCCACACCAGAGTGTCTTGGTGCCTGAAGACCAAGACTCACCAGTGAGAATCACACAGAATCAAAAAGAAAGAGAAATTAAAAATGCTCAAGAACTAACTCTTTTCTTAGTCATTTATATTTAAAGATGAATTTTTAAAATAAATTTACCTTTCAAATCTGTTTCTCCTTAAAAATGTCATTGCATATTTTATATATGTTTTAATATATTTTTATGTCTCCTTTATGTGTTCTGCATGGAACTTTATTCCATCATTTGAAGAAACCAGAACACATGAGAAATAAAATGAATAAAAATAGTATAAAGAAAGTAATGAGGTTAACACAATAAATCATGCTTTTGAGGTCTTGTCAGATGTTGTCTATAAATGCCTCTGAGGGTGCTCCCCAAACACCATGATACAGTAAGGTTAGGACGCTACATACCAACTTCATTTGTAAACCTGACAGAGAAAATTTAAAAAGATATAACTAGAAGAAAAAAGTCATGACTCAAAAAATGTAATAGCAGAGAGATTTTCAGAACTTAAGATAATCATGGGTATTCCACAGTACAAAGTTGTGGCAGGAAAGGGGCTGCATCCCCCTCCCTTGTGTCTAAATCTTAACCTATGAATTGTTCTTAAAGTGAAGTTTGTTGGCTCTGGATCAACGTAAAGGTAAAGGTCCAGCTTCTGCTACTTCTTCTTCCTCTTCCACTGGCTTGATACAGACAAGCTTGATAATTTTGGAAGTCATGTGTTGAGACTAGCAGAACCATAAGGTAGAGGGATTCTAATATCTGAATCAACACTTGGATGAGAACTGATCAGGCTCATTTGTTTAATAATTAATGTGAACAAAAAATAAACTTTTATCGTGTTCAAACAATTATATATTATAAGGTAGGGTAAGCCTAATTAATACACCTTTTGAAGACAACATCCATCAACGTGCAGTCCATGGAACATTATTTCCATATAACATAGCATTATTTATTCATTGATTTGATCATTCATTTACTTATTTGTTAAATTTGTATTATTAGGTGTCTCATTACTTTCCAGGGGTTTGAGGCAACAATAGAAAATTAAACAAGTAAATATGATTATTTCAGATAGATTTAAATGTATTGAAAGAGTATGTCAAGAATATATAAAGCAGTAATTTTTTAAAATTATAAATAGTATTAGGGGATACATTATAATTATTGATCTCATAAAACCTCTGTGAGAATTGTAATTAAAACTGGAGATTGAAGAAAGATACAGGCACCCTTATGTTCACAGCAGAACTATTTACAGTAGCCAAAACATGGAAACAACCTAAATGTCCATCGATAGATGAATGGATAAAGAAGATATGATACATATATATAATGGAATACTACTCAGCCATAAAAAAGAATGAAATAATGCCATTTGCAGCAACATGGATGCAACTAGAGATTCTCATACTAACAGAAGTCAGAAAGAGAAACACAAATACCATATGATATCACTTATATGTGGAATCTAAAATATGACACAAATGAACCTATCTACAAAACAGAAACAGACTCACAGACATAGAAAATGGACTTGTGGTTGCCAAGGGGGAGGGAAGGACGGGGAGTTTGGGATTAGCAGATGTAAACTATTATATATAGAATGGATAAACAACAAGGTCCTACTGTATAGCACAGGGAAGTATATTCAATATCCTGTGATAAACCATAATGGAAAAGAAGATTTAAAAAAAGAATGTCTATATGTGTATAACTGAGTCACTTCGCTGTACAGCGGAGATTGGCACTACATTATAAATCAATTATACTTCAATAAAAAGTAAATAAAATTAAAAAAAACTGGAGATTGAAAAAGAGTCAGGCAAGTAGATACCTAGGCAAGAGTTCTCCAGGAAAAGGAACTAATATGTGAGGCAGCCCTATGGGAGTTTCTTTAATAGCAAGGAGTTACTCAATTCTGGCTAAAATTTAAATGCAGATAAAAAAATATGATTTCAAATTTTTCATGCAGTTCATATTTTTTTCCACAAAGGAAGTTTAAAGAAGTAATATTTTTGAATAATGTTAGATAAAAAATATTTTGCTATAAAACAATACCTTAGCTTTACTTCAATTTTATATGGTAAACATAAGTTTAAAAATTCGTAGTTTGTATAACAATTGCAAATTTAATTGAACCCATTCAAGTAATGCACATTTTCTTATATTCTTCTGTATTAATTTTGACGTTTCTGTACTTGTGTAATGTGCTTCTCTTATTTTTACATAGCTAAATTCATTCTAAAATAAGATAAAATAAAAATTTAGAGACTCAGCTTTACCTGGTGTGAAGGTTAATTTTATGTCAACTCGGCTAGGCTATGGTGCACAGTTGTTTGGTCAAACACCAGTCTAGGTGTTGCTGTGAAGACGTTTGTTAAATGTGATTGACATCTAAATCATAGACTTTGAGTAAAGCAGATTACCTTCCGTAAAGTGGGAGGGCTTCACACCATCTATGGAAAGCTTTAAGAGAAAAGACTGAGGTCCCCTGAAGGGGAAGGAATTCTGCCTCTATGTTGTCTTGGACTTGAGACTACAACTCAGACTGCTGCAGGAATTTCCAGGCTGCTGGCCTTCCCTGTGGGTTTTGGACATGCCAGCCCCACAATCACATGAGCCAGTTTCTTAAAATTAATATTTTCTCTCCCTCTCTCTCTCTCCCCCAGTATGCTATTGGTTCAGTTTCTCTGAAGAAACCCGACTACTACTAATACATTTGACTATAAAGTATCTGCCTCATTGTAAAATTTGACTTTTGTTAGATCAACCCAAGATCAAATACATCTCAGGAGAGAAAATTCTTTACTAATGCATTAAGAATTCTGAAACACAAAATGCCAAAACAGGTTCTATGGTGGTTATAGGAATTAATGAATCATTGCATAGTAACTGTGAAAAAAAAAGATTCAAAGAATATGAGATTGAAAAGCACTGCTTAAAAAAATACACAAGCATCTATTTAATGCCTGCTAGTCTAGCAAATATTTATAAGGATGATTTACTCTTTCAAATGAAGAGTTTCTACATATTGCAATTATAATATTAAGATTACTATTTTAAAGTTTATTTTTATTTCTATACATATTTTTCCCATTAAATAACCCACTAGATTGTGTTATGAATCCTGAGAACAAAAGATATGTCAAGGATTTATCACATAAACCTGAGAACGTTGCACTTCTTATTTTTTTCACAGCTACTCAGAATGATCATCTGTGGGTTGAAGCTGCTGCATATATGAAATGAATGAATGCTCTTTGAGGAATGCAAAGCAGAATTCTTTGTTCTAGTGTTGTAGGAATTGTGCTGACAGTGAAATATTTATAAGCTAATTTTAAGTTAGATGTACTTGATAAATGCTTTGTGATGATAAAATTCACTTGATTATAAAGAAATATTTTTATTGAAACATAGTTCTTTTACAATGTTGTATTAATTACTGCTGTCCAGCAAAATGATTCAGTTATACACACACACATATATATATATATTTTTATATTGTTTTCCATTATGGTTTATCATAGGATATTGAATATAGTTCTCTGTGTATACAGTAGGACTTTGTTGTTTATCCATTCTACATATAAAAGTTTACATCTGCTAAGCCCAACTTCCCACTGCATCCCTCCTCCAACCCCGTCCCCCTTGGCAACCACTCTGTGGCTGTGATTCTGTTTCTGTTTCATAGATAGGTTCATTTGTGTCATATTTTAGATTCCACATATAGGTGATATCATATGGTATTTGTCTTTCTCTTCCTGACTTATTTCTGACTATTATAATTATTACTGACTATATAATTACTGACTATAATTATTATATAATTATTATTTATATATATATTATATATAATTATATATTAAAATATATATATTATATATTATTTAATATATATAATTATATATTAAAATATATATATTATATTATTTAATATATATAATTATATATTAAAATATATATATTATATATTATATAATATATATAATTATATATTATTATATTATATAATTACTGACTATAATTATTACTGACTATATAATTATTACTATTATAATCTCTAGTTGCATAAAGAAATATTTTAGACTTTGAAAAAAGATGATAGCATGCTGAAGAGACATCATAAGTTCTTTAACAGCTGATGAGTTAGATGGGCCTCTGTGAGGCTCCTGGGCTCATGTGTGTGTTCCAAGAGTGAGCTTCCTGAGAAAGCAAGGTGAAAGTACTGTTCAGACAAATGTATGGACACCAAGGCCGGGAAAGAGGAGGTAGGATGAATTGGGAGATTGTGATTGACATATATACACTACTATGTATAAAATAGATAACTAGTGAGAACCTACTGTATAGCACAGGGAACTCTACTCAGTGCTCTGTGGTAACCTAGATGGGAAGGAAATCCAGAAAAGAGGGGATATATGTATATGTATGGCTGATTCACTTTGCTGTACAGCAGAAACTAGTATAAATTGTAAAGCAACTATATTCCAATTAAAAAAAAAAAAGAAAGTACCTCTCAGTACGATGATCTGCCTCTGAAATAATATAGCACCATCACCCCCACACTCTGTTGCTTGAAGTTGTCTCAGGTGTCTTCCCAGATTCAAGACATGAGGGTGAAGAATAAATCCCAGTACTTGATGTGAGGCATGTCTGAATCAAGAGTCACCTTGTGAGATCATGTAGAATGGGAGTGATCATTGTGGTCATCTTTAGAAAATATAATCTGTTGCAGGGATATAGTAGAGACATTAAAACTTCCATAGTTGTGGGAAGAATTCAGATAGTGAAGTTCTGAACATGAGAACTAGATGATCAGAGTTGCCATTGACTTAGTAAATCTGAGAAGCCCAGTGTTGGTGTTGCCGATTTGGGACAGTCTACGGGAAGCTATGGTGACTGCTGTTACACTACCCGGCATTTAGTGATGGGGCCATGCTGCTCTTATTCTGCAGGGCTGGCAGTCCACAGCCAGCACTGTATACAGAGCAGAGGGAGAGAGGACCAGCTGGGACGTTGGAGAGCAGCCCTGCGGCTGTTTGTCATGTCGTGTCATGAATCTAACCATGATAACCTTCAAGCAGTCATGGCATCTGCCTTCCTTCCATCTCTAAAATATTGTACCATTTACTTTTGTAAGTTATGAGAAATATAGTTCCCTCTTAACAAATTTGCCACTATGCAAAGCACCCCACTGAACCTAATGTGATCCGCTGAGAAGAAGGTAACATAGGTGGAGTGTGCACATTTCAACAGGCCCCTGAACAAACTTTCTTCTCAAGCTGCTCTAGTTGAGCACAGTTTTGTTTTGTTTTTTTTGATTTTGACGTATTGTCTTATTTTATTCAAATAGCAGTCTGCTCACACATGGTCCAAGAACACCCAAATAACAAAGCAAAGATTGGTCTTCAAACATTATAGCCAATGATGCCACGCTTGTCTATGATCTCGCCAACATAAAACCACATCCACACCTCAGTGGCCACCAAACCATTCAGTAAAGCTTCCTTAACTGTAAGCTGTTTGAAGCTACCAGTTTGAGCACGATTGATAATATTTTTCAAGATCTGAATAGCTGTAGGGATCTCAGCAGGGGTTGGAGGAACCAGCTCAACCTTGGCATAGTGCCAAAATGTGGCCAATCGAGGCTTCGAGTGAGTCACAGCAGCGCTGACCAGCGCCGGGGCCTTCTCCGCGAGGTTACGGGCAAACTGGGCCATGGTTCTAGGACGGGAAGCCTGTCGCGCCGACTGGCCGGCTGAATGACACCTCTCCTTTCTTACTGTTGATAGATATGCCCACAAGCAATTTTGCAATATTTTTAAAAAATAATCTAAGAGACTTCCCTGGTGGCGCAGTGGTTAAGAATCCGCCTGCCAATGCAGGGGACACGGGTTCGAACCCTGGTCGGGGAAGATCCCACATGCTGCGGAGCATGCACCAAAAGCCCATGCACCAAAACTACTGAGCCCACGTGCCACAACTATGGAAGCCCACGCACCTAGAGCCTGTGCTCCGCAGCAAGAGAAGCCACCTCAATGAGTAGCCCATGCACCTCAATGAAGAGTAGCCCCAGCTTGCCCCAGTTGAGTAGCCCCAACTAGAGAAAGCCCGCATGCAGCAATGAAGACCCAACACAGCCAAAAATAAATAAATAAATAAAATAATAATCTCTGAGTTTAACCTTGGAATTCCTGAGAATAATGAGAGTCATTGAAAATAGATCACAAATTAGTGCTGAAATGTAAAGATTCTGAGCTTGTTATTTAGTTTCAAGGTGTCTTAAACTTTATGTAAATGAAAGAAGAATCATTGTCCGATATATCAACACATATTTTTGGTCTCTTACTCTGTGCCCAGTACGCAAAAAAGGGTACAAAAATAGAAGGCATGACATTTGTCTTAAAATTACTTACATGGTTTACAAGGAGACAGAATAGACACAAATGGGAGATTCAGATGATGATAAATAGGTTACCATTAAAAGCTAATATGTATGTTACAGATATCAATGTAATAAAAATTTCAAAAAGAAATTTTTGTTAAGGACACATTAGAACACTTCTTGCAAGAGGGATAGAACTGGGTTTTGATGATCAGATAAGATTTGGAGATGTGAAAAGGATTCAGGCACATATTACTTGGGTGATATGAAGAATTAATGATTTGAACAACCAAATGGTGAATTTAGTTCTTTTCTCCTTAAGAGTCTGAAATCTGTAAAACAGAGCATAAATAAAGATGTGAAGGATAGGTTTTTTTTTTTTTTTTTTTGAGAGGATGACTGAGATCATACATGACTTACTATAAGTCCTGGGAAACTTAAATGGAAGTTAAGTGGTCATGAACACTGCTGAAAATTCCTAAACAAATTTATGGGACTTATTTTCTTTTTAAATCCTTTTTATAAGCCTGCATACACAAACTCAAATTACAGTCTGTGGGCAGATAATTGAAGCTCTTGGTTCCTTTTATTGAGGATAAGTTCACTCATTTTCTATAGCATCACAATAGTTTCAGTATTGCTTAATCATGCTGAGCTTTAGCATTTAAAGCACTTTACATAATATAATTTTACTACGGCACAAATTAATGTTTCAAAGTCTTCTCCAACAAGTGTATAAAATATATGAGGATACAGTACCATTTAGGAAGAGCAGCAGTAATGTGACTATCAAGACTCATTTCTTTTAGTATTCTGGTTCTCCCCAAATAACGTCTACTGGCTCTCTGAATTACCTTGGTTGTTTCCCTTTGTTGTTTTGACTAGCAAACTATAACAAATTTTCTTCTATTCAAACACAAACACTTCTTTCTAATTTCTGTGCTGAGCTTTCCAGTTTTTTTAATATTTCCCTTCTTTGGGGTTTTCATAAACAATATATTATGGTAATGATATTAATGATCTGTTCTCTCTTCTGCTTTTCAGATCTGTGACAGGCTAGTTAATCTTCAGCGGAATATGCAAATAGAATTTCTGAATTTGGCCTGCAGATACCTTTGAGACGTAAGTGGAAAAGTTAACTTCATTAACAAAATCAGTGCCTTCAGAAGCTTTCCTATTTCGCGGTTAGTACATTGAATGTATCATCAGTTACATTTAAGAAACGTTATTTAATTCAGACATTGATTGATTGATTGTGCTTTAAATGTTTACCTTGAGTCTGAGTCTCTAAAAAGACACAGTATTTCCAAAGACTTCTCAAAATACTTTCAATAGTGATACAAGTAAATCTATGAGTTTTGCATTTTTACTGCCAGATGCTGAGAAAAGTGAGGAAGACTTCATGAGAGAAAAGCACTGTTGGATTAATATTTGTTCTTTCTTTGTCTAACTTTCAAGGAAAAGGGTCCTTTTTAGGATCTTAGTTGCAGTCATTCAAATTATTAGTAATGCAACCTTTTTGCAAATCAAAATATATTTATTAACGTATTTGCTCCCATGGTGACTAAAAAGAAAGGAAAAAGCATTCTGTGCAATATTAATTGTAATGTTGTTTGAAGTTTAAAATTCTCAGACTATTTTAAAACTTAATTTCACAGATAATAAGCACTTAAATAGTGGTTCCTCGTGTCACTGAAATGCAATTCCACGTGAAACTTAAATCTTTCTTTGACTCTCCAGAGATAGAATTGGGTATGGCATAAAGCTTTGATGACACAATAGCAATTGTAGCTTGCAAAACCATTTTAATTGACTGTGTACCTGGTTATAGGTTGGATTCGCTGGGCAACAAATTTTGAGATGGAGATTAGCATGCAGGATGTTTGCTAAGGAGTGCTTTTGGGATCCACCCTGTGTAAGGGAGAAAAGAAAGCAGAGGTTCAGCTGTGAAGTCATCCTAATAAAGACCTCCACTGACCTCCACAGGGGCCATGGACCTGGGATTCAAAACTATCTCAAGTTAGGGTGAGGGATCCAGGCCTTTTCTTCTCATGTTGATAGTAATTAGAGGTAGAGTGCCTCTGGATGGATGTGTAACCTTAGAGAGGCAGGTATTTTTATCTGAGGCAGTCCCCTAGGAGGCTGGACACGGAGAGCTGTTTTCTGGCAAGACTCCCAGCAAATACAGGAATATTTCCATCGTTCTGAAGATCATATTCTCCATCACAATTCTCCTTATAGATTCTCTGCTGGGAGCAGCTCTTTCAAGATTCTAGTGGGTGTCTCTTCCTGGGGAAAATTAGCAACGGAAGGTAGATAGGACACATTGCAGCCCCCATCACTGTAATGATCCCTTCTCCCCTATCCATTCTAGACACCCCCCTCATCTTTAGCAAAGACCCCTGCTGGTCACAGTGGTTTACTTGTTTGTCACGACGCAGACTCTTCTCCTTGAGGGGTCTGACACCCTGTTGTCAGACCGAGCAGGGAGAGAAGTCCTGGGATGAGAAACACCTGGGTGACTGGTGCTGGGGGCCCCTCTTCCAAGACTCCTCCATAAGAAGTCTGGCTCACACCACCTATCAAGCAAACCCCAATCCTTGTGGATGCCTCATCCCCCCAGGCTTCCTCCCAGCTCTGGGTCACAGTGCAGAGATACCTCTCCCCTGGGATCCCAGCTAGGTACAGGGGGACGTGCTCTGACTGAAAGGCTGTGCAGGGGAGGGACTTCCCTAAGCCAGAAGAGGTGGGGGTGAGCTGCACCTGCGTGGGCCACAGATCCAGAGCCTTCCAGTGTGCCAGTGTCCCGGGTTAAGGTTGGGGTTGGGGTTAGCCCACCCCAATGTGGGCTTCTGGTGTGGAACCCTGTGGCCCCAATCAGATGTCTGCCAAGGTCCAAGGCCACAGCAACCCAAATGTGACACTGCATGTCCTCGGGACCAGTAGTTCCTCCCGGCAGCTACAAGTTTGTCCCAGGAGATTGTCTCTACCTGTTCCTCAAGTCTTTCCCCTGAAGAACAGCCTCAGGGCATTCTTCTCCCTATCTGACCAGACCAGATGCCCACAGCCTGTGATGGGGGAGCTGGTCCTTTCCCCTGGGTCCCTCCAGCAGGAATTAGTCTCCTCTTTTGAACACCATGAGGACGCTGAGAGCAGGGACACAGTCTGAGTGGGTGGAGTGTGGGGATTCCCGGGAACGTGAGGAGGGTGCAGCTAAAGCCTGCAGGGCTATAGGCACAGAGAACACAGATTCCCCAAATGGCTCACTGGGATTGATGATAAATTGGGCCACTCCTATTTCCACTTCCTGGGTCCCTGGCACATGTGGTCCACCTACTGGGGACATAACAGCATGTAAAGATCTTCTGTTTAAAGTGCATAGTGTGCCCTGGAGGATGGTGTGTCATCCTTGTAAAGTATTACCTCTGAGCTGGTGCTTCAGCGCTACCTTTAATGGGCTGTTCCAGTGCTTTATCAGGCTGATAGCTTCTGGGTGCTGTGTGGTTTGTGACATGAGCAGTGGATTCCATGCTCATAGACCCACTCTCACACGTCCTTTGCTATAAGACAAGCCCTTTTGGGTCTGATGCAATATTATGAGGGAAACTGTCAATGAATCAAGCACTCTCTAAGCCCTCAAATAGTGGTTTTGGGTGAAGCTGTGGGCAGGAAAGATAAACCCATACCTGGACTATGTATTTATTTCTGTTAAAATAAACAGCTAGCCCTTTATTGAAAGAGGTCCAGTGTAGTCAGTTTGCCACCAAATGGCCAATTAGTCTTCTCAAAAGATGGTGCATATTGGGGGGCCCGTTTGTTATCAGTGTGTACCTCTAGAGCAGCAGAAGCTAGATCAGCCTCGGTAAGTGGGCACCCATGCTGTTGAGCTCATGTCTAGCAGCTCCCATCTTTGTCACCATGGCTACTTGGTTCATGCACACATTATGCCAGCGACGGGGTGACTAACACTAGAGGCCGGCTGACATCAACCGCCCAAGGAATTTTGTCCACCTGGGTTGTTGAGTGCCTTTGCCCTGGGCATGCCTTAATTTCTTTTTCACTTATTTCTGATCTGATCTTTATGATTTCTTTCCTTCTGCCAACTTTCGGGTTTTTTGTTCTTCTTTCTCTAATTGCTTTAGGTGTAAGGTTAGGTTTTTTATTTGAGATGTTTCTTGAAGTAGGGTTGTATTGCTATAAAATTCCCTCTTAGAACTGCTTTTGCTGCATCCCATAGGTTTTGGGTCAGCGTGTCTTCATTGTCATTTGTTTCTAGGTATTTTTTGATTTCCTCTGATTTCTTCAGTGATCTCTTGGTTATTTAGTAGTGTATTGTTTAGCCTCCATGTACTTGTATTTTTTACAGATATTTTTCCTGTAATGGATATCTAGTCTCATAGCGTTGTGGTTGGAAAAGATACTTAATACAATGTCAATTTTCTTAAATTTAGTAAATCTTGATTTGTGACCCAAGATATGATCTATCCTGGAGAATGTTCCATAAACACTTGAGAAGAAGTGTATTCTGTTGTTTTTGGATGGAATGTCCTATAAATATCCATTAAGTCCATCTTGTTTAATGTATCATTTAAAGCTTGTGTTTCCTTATTTGTTTTCATTTTGGATGATCTGTCCATTGGTGAAAGTGGGGTGTGAAAGTCCCCTACTATGACTGTGTTACTGTCTATTTTCCCTTTTATGGCTGTTAGCATTTGCCTTATATATTGAGGTGCTCCTATGTTGGGTGCATAAATATTTACAATTGTTATATCTTCTTCTTAGGTTGATCCCTTGATCATATGTAGTGTCCTTTGTCTCTTGTAATAGTTTTTATTTTAAAGTCTATTTTGTCTGATATGAGAATTGCTACTCCAGTTTTCTTTTGATTTCCATTGCATGGAATATCTTTTTCCATCCCCTCACTTTCAGTCTGTATGTGTCCCTAGGTCTGAAGTGGGTCTCTTGTAGACAGCATATATATGGGTCTCATTTTTGTATCCATTCAGCCAGTCTATGTCTTTTGGTTGGAGCATTTAATCCATTTACATTTAAGGTAGTTATCAATATGTGTGTTCCTATTACCATTTTCCTAATTGTTTTGGGTTTGTTATTGTAGGTCTTTTCCCTCTCTTGTGTTTCCTGCCTAGAGAAGTTCCTTTAGCATTTTTTGTAAAGCTGGTTTGGTGGTGCTGAATTCTCTTAACTTTTGCTTGTCTGTAAAGGTTTTAATTTCTCTGTTGAATCTGAATGAGATCCTTCCTGGGTAGAGTAATCTTGGCTGTAGGTATTTTCCTCTCATCACTTTAAATATGTCCTGCTACTCCCTTCTGGCTTGCAGAGTTTCTGCTGAAAGATCAGCTGTTAACCTTATGGGGATTCCCTTGTATGTTATTTGTTTTTTTTCCCTTGCTGCTTTTAATATTTTTCTTTGCATTTAATTTTTGATAGTTTGATTAATATGTGTCTTGGCGTGTTTCTCCTTGGATTTATCCTTTATTGGACTCTCTGCCCTTCCTGGACTTGACTATTTCCTTTCCCATATTAGGGAAGTTTTCAACTATAATCTCTTCAAATATTTTCTCAGTCCCTTTCTTTTTCTCTTCTTCTGGGACCCCTATAATGCGAACGTTGGTGCGTTTAATGTTGTCCCAGTGTCTCTGAGACTGTCCTCAATTCTTTTCTTTCTTTTTTCTTTATCCTGCTCTGTGGTAGTTATTTCCACTATTTTATCTTCCAGGTCATTTATCCATTCTTCTGTCTCAGTTATTCTGTTATTGATTCCTTCTAGAGAATTTTAAATTTAATTTATTGTGTTGTTCATCATTGTTTGTTTGCTCCTTAGTTCTTCTAGGTCCTTGTTAAATGTTTCTTATATTTTCTCCATTCTTTTTTCAAGATTTTGGATCATCTTTACTATCATTACTCTGAATTCTTTTTCAGGTAGACTGCCGATGTCCTCTTCATTTGTTTGTTCTGGTGGGTTTTTACCTTGCTCATTCATTTGCTGCGTGTTTCTCTGTCTTCTCTTTTTGCTTAACTTACTGTGTTTGGGGTCTCCTTTTCACAGGTTGTAGGTTTGTAGTTCCTGTTGTTTTTGGTGTCTGCCCCTAGTGGGGAGTTGGTTCGTTGGCTGGTGTAGGCTTCCTGGTGGAGGGGACTGGTGCCTGTGTTCTGGTGGATGAGGCTGGATCTTGTCTTTGTGGTGGGCAGGACCATGTCCAGTGGTGTGTTTTGGCGCGTCTGTGACCTTAGTATGATTTTAGGCAGCCTCTCTGCTAATGGGTGGGGTTGTGTTCCTGTCTTGCTAGTTGTTTGGCATAGGATGTCCAGCACTGTAGCTTGCTCGTTTTTGAGTGGAGCTGGGTGTTAACGTTGAGATGGAGATCTCTGGGAGATTTTTGCTGTTTGATATTACATGGAGCTGGGAGGTCTCTAGTGGACCAGTGTCCAGAACTCGGCTTTCCCACCTCAGAGGCACAGGCCTGATACCCAGCTGGAGTTTGAAGACCCTGTCAGCCACTCGGGTCAAAAGAAAAGGGAGAAAATAAGAAAGAAAAAAAGAAAGAATGAAAGAGAGAGAGAGGGAGGGAGGGAGAGAGAGAGAGAGAAAGAAAGAAAAAAAAAGTAGAATAAAAAAATTAAGTTATTAAAATAAAATTTTTTTAAGTATAAAAAATAAAAGAAAGAAGAGAGCAACCAAACCAAAAAAGAAGTCCACCAATGATAACAAGCGCTGAAAACTATACTAAAAAAAAAAAAAAAAGGGAGAGAACCAAATCAATAAACAAATCTACCAATAATAATAAACTCTAAATACTAAACTAAGATAAATGTAAGACCAGAAGCAAATTAGATGCAGAAAGCAAACGCCAAGCCTACAGTTGCTCCTAAGGTCCACCACCTCAATTTTGGGATGATTCCTTGTTTGTTCAGATATTCCACAGATGCAGGGTACATCAATTTGATTGTGGAGATTTAATCCACTGCTCCTGAGGCTTCTGGGAGGGATTTCCCTTTCTCTTCTTTGTTCTCACAGCTCCCAGGGCTCAGCTTTGGAATTGGCCCCGCCTCTGCGTGTGGGTCGCCTTCAGGCTTCTGTTCTTCTCTCAGACACGATGGGGTTAAAGGAGCAGCTGATTCGGGGGCTCTGGCTCACTCAAGCCGGGGGGAGGGAGGGGTGCGGATGCGGGGCAAGCCTGTGGTGGCAGAGGCTGGCATGATGTTGCACCAGCCTGGGGCGTGCCGTGCGTTCTCCCGGGGAAGTTGTCCCTGTGTCCCGGGACCCTGGCAGTGGCGGGCTGCACAGGCTCCCCGGAAGGGAGGTGTGGAGAGTGACCTGTGCTCACACACAGGCTTCTTGGTGGCGGCAGCAGCAGCCTTAGCGTCTCATGCCCGTCTCTGGGGTCCGCGCTGCTAGCTGTGGCTCGCGCCCGTCTGTGGAGCTCATTTAGGTGGTCCTCTGAGTCCCCTCTCCTCGCGCACCCCAAAAGAATGGTCTGTTGCCTCTTCGGCAGCTCCAGACTTTTCCCCGGACTGCCTTCCGGCTAGCCGTGGCACACGAACCCCCTTCAGGCTGTGTTCACGCTGCCAACCCTGGTCCTCTCCCTGGGATCTAACCTCCAAAGCCCGAGTCTCAGCTCCCAGCCCCCACCCGCCCCGGCGAGTGAGCAGACAAGCCTCTCGGGCTGGTGAGTGCCGCTCGGCACTGATCCTCTGTGTGGCAATCTCCCCGCTTTGCCCTCCGCACCCCTGTTGCTGTGCTCCCCTCTGCGGCACCGAAGCTCCCCCCCACCCCCGCTCCGCCACCCGCAGTCTCCGCCCGCGAAAGGGCTTCTAGTGTGTGGAAACCTTTCCTCCTTCACAGCTCCCTCCCACTGGTTTAGGTCCCGTCCCTATTCTTTTGTCTCTGTTTTTTCTTTTCCCTACCCAGGTACGTGGGGTAGTTCCTTGCCTTTTGGGAGGTCTGAGGTCTTCTGCCAGCGTTCAGTAGGTGTTCTGTAGGAGTTGTTCCACGTGTAGATGTATTTCTGATGTATTTGTGGGGAGGAAGGTGATCTTGGCATTTTACTCCTCCGCCATCTTGAAGGTCTCCTGGTTCATATCGTACACAACACCCCTACTGTGGGTCAGCAGATGTGTTTCCTTCTCGCAGTCACTCAGGTGCACCGAGGCACCTGCCTGGCAAGCATTGCTGGTACCTGGCAGGGGGAAGAGAGAGGGTCTCACAGTGGAAATTAAATGCTCCTGCTCAGAAGTGACATTCACCAATCGTCACTCATTTTTCAGAACATGTTACATTGTTTCATGAATCACGTGAAACCACTGAGGCCTAGAAGTACAACCCCACCATGTATCTGGAGAGGAGGAAAGTCAGAAATATTTCAGGGACAGCACCAGTGACCATAGTGAGTATCACCAAGAGAGAGAAAATAAATTGTTATGTTGCTCCTTTCCCTTTAAGAAACGGAGGTGGAAGAAGGCTCTTGACGGATGTGCCTTATCAGGGCACGTTCATACAAAGGAAAGAGAACTGAGTGGAAAGTACGGAGCTCAGCTATTCTGCTTAATGAAGGAAGGGAAGTACAAAGTTGAGAACGTCTTGAGGAAGAGAAGCTGATCCTCCTGGGGGTCAGTAAATGACTTCTACAAAGAGAGAGAGAGGGTGGCATCTAATATTTATACCTGTTGATGCGTTCTTCCCCATTACAACCCCAAACTTCCCTACAGTCTGTCATACTGCAAAATGCCTTGTATAAAGGCTTGTTTTCGTTTGTTCTGAATAAATTAAAGAGGTGGAGCTACACATCTATGTGGGCACAGAGAGGAGAGAGAGAGGGAGAGGAACCTTAAATTGAGAATGAAATACTAGGTACCAGAATGTGGAACAAGTGTCAGTCCTGGAAATTGCACATACTTGTGAGGGCGTTGAATTGCCCACAGAATTACAGGATACAGTCATCAAAACCATTTTATTTAAAACTCAAAGGCCTGAGTCACTTCAGCTGGGATCTGAATAATATTCTAATATATTGTCTCTCTGTTTGTGTTAGCCCGAAGTACATGCTTTACATCCGAAACCAAAGGAAATGGGAATAAAACATGTTATAGAATACTAAATAACCAAGAGAAACTGCATAGATTTTCTACATTGATAACAAAGGAAGCATGGCAATTATATGAGAGAAAAATTTTAAAGCATATTTTACACACTTGGGTTTTTCCAGACTAATTTTGCTCCACAGCCAAGGTAACAATGCATGTTATTTACGGTCTACCTGTGCTTTGGATGAGAGGACACTGGATCATTTTAGCTTCAAATGCCTTTTATTTTTTGACACAAGCCTTTAAATTCACAATAGTCTGGATTGCTAAGAAAAAGCTACTATCTGCCTAGAACACCATGCTCTATAAAAGAGAATAATATCCCTTAGCTAAATGCTTTCACACACAGAGGATTTTAATCCTTCTGTTTTTCAGAAACATTACATGAAACTTAAAGGAGGTCTTCTTGTTTTAAGAACATCAAGATATATCATTTGATTTTCCAGATGATTCACATAAACAAACAAACATTATTTTTAAAAAGATGTTTGTAAGAAGTAGTAAATGGGGAGGTTTTGAATGTAGTTCCTTTAGCCAGGCTTCTGACATGTGGAAGGGCCGGATGCTCACACAGATGAAACAGTCAGACAGCCTGCTTTTAAGATGCTCCCGTGGCCAGCGTCTCCTCCTCCATCCTCATGATAAAGGTACACACCTATGTTTGGCTTGTGGGTATCACAGGCACCCACCTCCGTGTGGCTGCTCTCTCTATTCAAGGTAGATGGTCCCTCCTTTTTCCTGAACATGCAGCGCTGAGGGAGATCGCCCTGTACCTTATGTCAGCTCAGCACACTCAGGCTTCACATTTGAGAAGGTGAGGCTTGTAACGTCAAAATAAGAATTCTAAGTGGGCAATTTCAGGAAATTGAAGGGCAGTCAATGGACCTTCCCACTGCTCCCTTCCCTTCCTCTCTTACCTTTACTTCCCTGTGGGAGTTTTTAGCTCGGGGCCGAGTTACTGGCGAGCTCATGAATGACAGAAGTTAGGGACTGTCTTCCAGCAGCCCCAGCTGACTCCAGGGACCACGCTCTCTACAAGAATTTAACAGGAATACTGTGTTTCACTATGTGCAACTTCTGTAAAGATATCCAAATTTAAAGCATTTTCAAAGTAGCATGCAGATGCTGCTTTATAAAAAATGATCAGGTTTTAGCTCAAACATTACACTAAATCTTTTAAAAGCGAAGATATTTAAGTTCTCTGATGTTTTTGCGGGGCTGTGTAGGTCCCACGATCATGTTAAAATTTGTAGACGTGAATGAAAAATATGTAGACTTGTGAGCCTTACAAAGCTAATTACCGATTTTTATTCTTAGCTCAGTATCCCTCTATTATATATTTAAGCCATGAATATTCTTAATTTTTCTGTTTATCAATACTTTAAATCATCAAGTCATTTCATTATGACAATTTGGTGAAATGTGTGTTGTGGTTTTGAGAAAGATTCATAGGAAACAACACAAATTCCTAAAAATCAAGAGACCAATTTATTTGACATTGTTAATAACTTTTTTCTTCTTAAATGGGCCATTTCATAAGCCTTTAAGAAAGATCATTTTATATCTTTGGTTGCAATTGTTTTATGCATCTGTTTTTTTATTTGCTCTGCAAAGTCTAAGACCACTGCTGTAGCTTTGCAATCTCAGCTCCTAAGTCACTGAAATCTGAAATATCAGATTTCAGACTAGCATTTCATATGCTTCCATGTTTGCCTCAGAACAGCTTGGAATTTTTTATATTTATACTTTAGGCATAAATTAGATTAAATTCAAGGTGGCTTGGCCTTAGTTACAATGATAAAATGGGGAAAATGTTATCATATCTCTCTCTCTAAAGTTTCTTCCCTCTTTAATATTATATATGTATACACACACATATACAAATACAAGCATACAGATGTGCATATATACAAATACATAAATATATATGGCTACTTTTTTGATTCCTTGCTCCTTATTGTTCAATGATTCCTTGGTTTTACTCTGTCACCTGCTATGTCCTTTTTTTCTGAAAATATGAAAAGGAAAACAAAAGCTTAGGGGAACAAAATTTGCCGCCCTAAAATGTCTCTTTGGTGTGTAGCTTATTTCGAGGTGAAAACAATCAAGGCTCAAAGACTCAGGAAGAAACTTTGACCTTCCTGCTAACAGCCTAAAAGGATTTACATAGAGGGCCTATTACAGGAAGAGAGCTGTCACCAGAGATCTCTGTAATGAATAGGGGCTAGGTGTGGAGGGGGAAACCCTTAGAGATCAGGGTCCTCTCTGTGTCCCATCTGTCCAAGGCTCAGCAAACATTTATTTACCAAACATTTACTTTTCCCCCTCCATGTGCATTGCCTTCCTCCCCTTTGAGGTCCCAAACCACTACCCACAACATCCTCTTTTGTCTTCAGCTGAAGATGGTATTTAAGGTGAGGGTTTCAGCCATTCTGGTGAGTTACTCACTTTTCCTGGGTTTCTCCCATGTGTACATGTTACTAAGCTTTTGTTTGATTTTCTCCTGTTAATCTGTCTCATGTCAATTTAATTCTTAGAGCAACCAGAAGAACCTAGAAGGGTAGAGGAAAATTTCTTCCTCCCCAACAAAAGTAATGCCTTTCCTAATTTGTTTTTGGTTGTGGTTTAAAAAAACAAAACAAAACAAAAACTGCTTTTCTTCCACCTGCTAGGTGGCAAGTAAATGTTATTTTCAATTTGTGCTCACCTACTAATTCGAGTTAAGGAGATATCTGAATTGTTAGAAGACTAGAGTATGGGAGTTGTCTTCTCTGTCAACTGCAATAGAGGCAGCATGAAAAAAAGCAACATCTGATGGGCCCTGAAATTAGGAAGGGCTTGCAAGGAAGAGAAGGTCCACATCTGCCCTATGAGAAGGGGCTGTTTAAATAACCCTTACTTTGGAGCCATCTTTACTGGAACCAAGAGAAAAGAAAGATGGGAGTTTGGTAAACCAATTGTCCCTTTAAAAAATTACCTAAGTGTAGGTTCAGAGTGAGACTCTTAAAGAAAATTGCCTTTATTCCTTTGAAAAATTTAGGGTTTGCTGATAACAGCAGTTTTTGTGTCGCCTTGACATCAACTGCCCTACTTTTTCTAGATCATGTTATATATAGAACCAGGTTATGTTTCTCAGTTAAATACCACCTTTTGTGAGAAGCAAAAAGTGAAACAAGTAAAGATAAAGTAGTTGAAAATTTGAAGCCAAAAAGGATCACACAAATATGGGTGATTAACAACACCTAATATAGACACGACTCTTTTTCTTTCATAATCTATTGTTCACATTTTTTGACCCCTCCATTCTTAAGAAACAAGGTTATATAAAATGGGTAATGCTGCTTTGTATCTTCATGATTCATTTTCATCATCTTTCATTTTTTTCACAGATTGGTCTTAGAATCATTGAAAAATCATGTTGAAGAAAACAATACTTTATGGTTGTTTATCAAATGTGAATCTGGAAATTTGAACCACTTTTACTAAAAGCTCGGAGCTTATCTCTCATAATCTTAAAAATGATGTTTTTCTTTCCATCAGTGTTTCTTCCTATCTGTTTGGGTTCAGAAATGATTACTATCTGATACAAAAAACGTGATCATTTTTTACATTTAAGACAGTATAGTAGAAAGAATTCAGGAGATGTTTTATCTAATATTCCACTTTCTGTCAGTTAGGATTGTTATTAAATGTCTCTAAATGCAGATTTCTTTGTTTACAAAAGAAGGAGTGGGCCAGACCCTCTCTGGGGCACTCCACTTACAACATCATAGTTCTTGTAAGAATTGTTTCATTTATAGACACTTTGCTTTTTATCAGTAATAAAAAGGTTCAGATCTTTATAAAATTCAATATTCAGCAATAATTCTATACTTCTGAGGTTGTCTAATCCCTCTCCAATATGAAACATAAAATAATATGAATTATGTTATATAGTTATGGAGATGAATATCAACTAAAAATTTAACTCTGGACAGTAGCCTAAAATCAAATCCATGTTTTTAATTCTTTTAGTTTCTTATTCTATAAGTAACAAGAATGGTAACTTTTTTAAAATAAAATTCATTTACTTAGTGCGAACTGTTGAGTTTTAATAAAAAATATGCACTGTAGTTTAAATTATTGGGAGATTACCAGTATAATGATTGTTTACAAGTTTGTATTTTTACTACTAATAATTTAGTCTGATTTTCTAAATTCTTATAAAATATTTATTAAATTGAAGAGTAGCTCAGAAAAAGTACAGTTCTCAATATTTCTTTCATTTTCCTCCCTTTGTCTTTTTTACTGTGGTTTTTGCACCCAAATAAAGTTATGCATCTAAACCCCTTTTCATTCCCATCTTCAGCCACTCAATATCTGCCACCAAATGAAAGTTCTTAAGGCCAAGTGACCACAGTCATTTTAAAAGAGACTTAAATTAACTTTGCAATGTCATAGAGTAGATTATTTAGTTAATATCATGGTTATAACAAATGGAACTGAAAGAGAGAAAAACTCTGGAATGAGAAAAGCAAAGTGATGTAAAACAAAACAGTTCAGTAAATTCTAAATTAAATTGGGCTAAAACAACTTGAAAAGATCACAAATTTAAATCCTTTGATTTTTCTAAACTCTTCACTTTGGGAATCATTTATTTCATCTCTATTTTAATACAGAGTGCATTTTTTTAACATTTGATTTATTGAGAATTATTTATAATTTTAAATGTTGAGAGTTTTATAACTGAAGAAGTTTTAGGCTTTGACCGTGACCCTTGATGTATATATGGATAGAAAATGGAAATTTTAAATGATGTTTTGTATTTCTACAAAGTATGGAAACTCTTAGCCTTTAACACATTATTTCAGTTCATATGCATATTTAAAGGCATCTAGATTATTCCTGGTGCCTAATAAACCTTGTCTACATAGGTTTTAGATGCTCTTCTTGCTTTAGCAGAAGGAACCGGTTTTCCAGTGTTTAATTCTGTAGGTTTAATTCTTCTGTCTTAAAAGCCCTTCCAAGAATATGCCAGGGAATGTGATATTGGTCTAACTGTGCAGGCTCTTTTCTCTTTTATTTTATAACAGTTATTGCAGTGCATGTGCTCTCCAGGATCAGTCTCTCAGCATGAATAATGGAGACCATTTTAATTGTCTTCCATTTAGATCTTAAATTCTCTGCTTGATTTTCTGATCTAATTATATAATGTGTATATTCATTATGGGTTGCAAAGGTTTTTAGTATGTTTCCTATTGCTAGGATCAGAGGATGACTCTCATATTCCTTTAATCCACATGACTGCTGGGCAAGACCTGCCTCTGAGAAGAAGTGGTATACTCGGTATCCATATAAAGTGATGTAACTGGCCTTGTTGAATATATATATTTATATATTCACTTTATTACATATATTTAATTTATATATTACATATTTTGAGATACTATATGACTTATATTGGGTTTTCCCCAAAGCAGACCTAGAAACAAATGTTTGAATGCAGGTAATTTATTTAGGAGTGATCATAGGAAGTATGAAAGAAAAAGAGAGAAAACAGAAATAGGGGCAAGAGAAAAGCCAAACAAATGTGCATTTATTAATGGTTTATCACTATGGTCAACTGGGACTCAATCCCATTGGAGGAATTTCTGAGAAACTTGCCTCTGAATTATCTTACCAGGCAATGGGAGCCTAGGACACTGATGTACAGACTCCCACACTGGGCAGAAGATTGCTCTGGGAACATCTCCATCCCACACACATCCCTGTCAGAAACTACAATTTCAGGTGCACTCAGGTACATCAAGGGGACATGAGATAAGTCATATTTCTCCTGATAGAGGTTGTTTGCCTGGTGGTGTGACCTACACCTTTATCCCTGAGGGGTATGAATTTCTGGTTACCTTGCCTTTGTCAGGCTATGGTGTCTATAATTGTTTCCTTAGTATTATCACTGGGCATGAGAACATCAAGAGATGCCACAGCATATTATTCAAGTTCCAAGACATATTTCTCCCTGTTCTCAATGTGAATCATCCACTCTAGATACTTATGATAGTAATTCCTTTCTTTGTATTCTTGTCCATTGGTGTGAAGTGCCCAAGATGATTTGGTATCAGTTGTAGTTTTGGGTTTAATGAAACTCTTTCTGCATCTTCTGGTTGAAGAAGCATCCCCCTGCTTCACCAACGCAGGGCACTAGGATGACTGACTTTTAGAGCCTAAAGTTGTGTGGGAAGGAAACAAAAATTCCCCAAATAGATCACTGAGAGTGGTGATAAGAGCCATTCCTACTTCTGTCCCATGGTTCTTGGTTCTATGTGTTCTAGGTACTGGGCACAGAGCACCATCTAACTGTCGTTGACTCGGTGTTTATACTACATTGTGAAGGAGATTGTTCCAACTCAGCAGTGTCTCTTCCTAGTTGTTACCTTAGATGAACCTTTGAGTCTTCATTCTAAAATTCATGGCACGAACTTCTGGGTGATATACTATATGATAAGACTAGTGAATCTTATAGGTGCAAGTTCATTATTACGTCTCCTTTGCTATAAAATGACTTTCTTGGCCTAAGGCAATACTATTTAGTATACTACACCAGTAAATCTGTCAGGACTAGGATAGTAGTGCTTTGGCAAGGGGAAAAAGAACCCATCATTCCAGAATAAGTTTCAGTTGCAATAAGGATGAATCATTGCTCCCTTCATGAAAGATGAAGTTTGATGTATACAACATGCTTGAAAGTGGTTCTCTGCTGTTGAAAGTTCAGATATTCAGCAATATCTGTAACTATAAAGGCCTTGGTAAAACTGAGTCCTTGCCTCTGTGCTCACGCATAGCCTTCATCCCTGCTAACAGATACTCTGCTCATTGGTTAATTGTGCAAGCAGTGAATAGTCAAACACAGAGGCCATCTGGTTAAAGACAGAGGTCAAAGACAAAGACTGACATCTACTGGACAAGTCATGTTATCCACCTGGTTGTTCAGATCTTCTCTGTAGTAGATGTTCTCTTGTGAACCTTGACATGACACATAAAAATCTTCATATTTCAGGTCCATTCACATAGATCCACCCACGTTCCTCTTCACCATAACTCCTTTATTCAATCTTCCAGTATTGTTCCTTCTAGTTTCTAACCAACAAACCAAGCCATTTGCCATTGCCCAACAACCTGTACGCATCTTTATCTCAACCACTTATTCCTCCCTAGAAGGAGGTAATCAAGTGTATTGCTTAAAGTTCTTACCACTGGGATGATTTCTCTTCACCATGTCATTAGGGCCACCCCTGAGTGGAGCTGTGTGTGGAAATGCCCATTTTTGGCTTCCCCTCAGACACCAATCTCTGGAGTCACCTGACAAATGGCTTAAAGAAGTATTACAAAGATACTTCTAGAAAGTTATTGCCTCCAAAACTCAAAAAGGACCACCATATACCTCTTTCATAGTGGTAAGCATGTAGTAACTTGTCTTTTACCATGTAGTGGATGTCCCCTTCCTCCCTAAAATCATTAGACTGCTATCATTGGACCGCTGTCATTGGACTCTGATTATTGTATAGTTTTTCTCTCACCCTCTGGCATATGTGTGTCTTACCAGGGGATCCATTATGTTCTTGATACTTCTGTTCACTAGGTTCACTTAGCATAAAGTCATCAACATGGTAGACCAGTGAGCTATTTTACAAAGGGTCAAGATTGTTAATTTTTCTAATAGAGAGTACGGGAGTTAAAATAGCCCTGGGAAAGTCAGTGAATATGATTTGATTTCTTTCTCAAGCGAATATGAACATCTTTCCTGATGAGGAAACCACATTCTCTGCATCAGCGTTTGGCAAACTATGGCCCATGGGCCAAATCTGACCTATAATCCATTTTTATAAGTAAAGTTTTACTGGAACACAGTCTCATCCACTTATTTATGTAATTGTCTATGCCTGATTTTGTGCTGCAATGAGATATATGAATAACTGAAACACAGAATATACGGCGTGCAAGTCTAAAGTATTTCCTAAGTGGCCCTTTACAAAAAAAGATTGCTAACTCCAGCTGTAGTTGAAAAACTGCATTAACAAGTGCCAGAAGCAGTGTTGACCTCTGGCAAAAGATACCATCATATGTAGCACAACAGCTGCTGCTGGTCCACTGTTTGCTTAAGTTCCTGATAACTTATTATCACCCTCATGATCCATTTTTTGGAAGCCATATTGATGTGATGAATGAGGATCTGGTGGGGACATCACTCCTACTACTTTTAAAACTAATATTTATAACTCCACCATGATGCACTATTGTCTCTTATTTACTATCATGGTTAATGGGGATGGTTCTAGAAACTTTGACTTGACTTTTTGTATCATAATAACTGTTTTTCCACTGACCAGAGAGGTTTAGCTATCTGATAAGTTTATCGAGTTCAATGGCATGCTCTCAGAACAGGGAAGCAAATGCAGCATGGATCCACAAACTCATAGTACCCCTTGCCAGCTGGACAGGAACTAGGACTTCATTTCTCACTGGCATCCCTAAGTCCCCACACTAATAGGAATGGTGATGACATCTGTGTTGATGTTTGTCTCAGCTTAGAGCTATGTCCATTAACTCTCAAAACACTAGGTAATTCCCTTTCCCACTGTTCTGTTTCTCTATTAAATAGTAAATATTGGGGATACATTTACCGTATATACTTGTGATGGAATGTCATGGCCCTCCCTCAGTGGAGCTCAGTTTTTGATTTAATTGTGGACTCTGGATCTGAGGTTTGACTCGGTTTTGGAAACTGGTAGAGGGTTTGTGTTTTTCTGTTGTGGGGTCTGACTTCAGTCTTCTGCTCACCCATTCTTGGTTTATTTTGTGCTTGTTAAAAACCAAACAATATCCTTACTGAATGGCTCCTCAATTATGTTGCCCTTAGGAGCATCATATTCTGTAAGTCATTGATGTAGATCCTTCAAGTTTAGGATCCTAATTGCTGCTTAGACACTGTTGCTTACTAGGGTACTAAAGCCCACGTTACCTCTGACACGACCTGGTCCCTGCTATTCTAGAATACTATCATGCATAGAAATACTATAGAGCCCAGTTCCACGGCAGCATCTCATAGCATTGAGCCTTCCTACACAGAACCACCACCGTTTTCTAAACTATGTCACCATCTACCTCGTTAGCACATTCTTTGCTGCTTTAGTGGAGGAAGTGTCTTGGGCCCTCCCAGGGGACACAGCTACCTAGTGGGATCTCTAGTATCAGGTAATAAATCCACTAAGACGTGCTCATCTCTCTGGGCCTCCTGGTCTCTACCTGAGTAATTTCTCAAGGCTGTTCCAGCATCTCCAACAAATTTACCACAGGCAACCATCATGCCCAAGATTCTGAGAACCATCTCAGCAAACTGATAAAACTGTCTACAGATATCTTTGCCAGGAAATTAAATATTGAGTCATTGGAGACTCAGGAGAGACCCCTCCCATATCGATCATTTCTTCCTGTGTCCAGTCTTATACTTCACCACCCTGCTGGCTGAGAGGGCTCAGGGGAAACAGGATCCATCTGAGCTTCTCAAGCATTCAACTAAATGCTCCCAGCCTTGGTCTCACTCCTTCTCCATCAGGGCCCTCACTTTAGCGTAGGTGACCTGCCAAAGTGTGTATTCAGTCTCCTTTGTTCCTCCAAGATCTTTAAGATCTAATTCTAGACAAACTTCATCAGTTCAATGTGTCCTCAAGCTGCTCAAGAAAAAAATCTTTTCAAATGTTGCTACTTGATCATTGGCTGCCTTGAGCCTCTCGTTGTTCTGTAATGAAGGTTTCTAGAGCAGGGAACTTCACAATTCTTAGAGTAACCTTTGCCCTCACATCATTAAGTGCTACCTCTGCCTCATCCCAGTCCAGAAGAAATGAGAGTTTAAAGAAGTGTGATGCTACAGCATGCCAGGCCTTGCTATGTCCCCAGTAATGTGGTCTCTGTTGTTATCTGACAGCAAGAGGACTGATTCCAAAATATTTTCTTTAGGGGCCACTTCAAGAACTAACTTTCTTAGATTTGTTCCCTCAAAAGCAGACCTAAGAGAAAGACATGCTTGTAAGTATTTCATATGGGAGATGATCCCAGAAAACACACCTGAAGAAGTAAGGACTATGAATTAAGGGTGGAAAGCCGGGCTTCCCTGGTGGCGCAGTGGTTGAGAGTCCGCCTGTCGATGTAGGGGACACGGGTTCGTGCCCCGGTCCGGGAAGATCCCACATGCCGCGGAGCGGCTGGGCCCGTGAGCCATGGCCGATGAGCCTGCGCGTCCGGAGCCTGTGCTCCATGAGTGGAAAGCCAATAATGGAGTTGCTATAAAGTGCGTTACCTTTGTGGGAAGCTGGGGTTCAATACCACTGGGAACTTTCTGAGCAGTACTGGTCCCCCCTGTCCCACCAGAGGATGAGGAGGCTGAGTCATTTATTCATTGTCCCACTTTCTCCATTGTTTGAAGATCACCCCCAGGAGATAATTCCTGGATGAAGTGCAACAATTTTCTCTAGTGCCAGGGAAAGCCCTAAGTCAGAGAAGGGTGAGGCAGACACTTAAGGTGAGAAGCTGTCACTGTGTCTGGAGTTGCAGCAAGAGATAAACATAAAGAGGATGTCCTGAAATGAGGTGGGGCTTCACCAATGTTCTGTGTATTTATTGAAATGATGTTGCCACTGCTCAAAGCTTTTTGCAAATCTTCATTTACACCTGCCCTTAGTGTCTTTGGAATGGGCTGTGCTCAAGGGACCAGAAAGTGCCTCTCATCCGCTGGGAAGAATGGATCTCATTATACCTGAGTTACGAACTTTTACTTGTATAAAAAGTAAAGTTTTTCCCCCCAAAGCCTCTTCCTAAGTCCATTTGTTTAAAGTGGCCAAGTGACTATTGTCAGGATTATGTAACTCACTTTTACACTGGTGTATGATTGTGTTTTTCACTCTGGAAGCTTTTAAGTTGAAAGTTTACAAGCAGAGAAATCTGTCTACCTATTTTTTTTTATGTGCTTTTCATGTGTGAAGTGGGCTTTCAAGGGCTCAACTTGAATCAAAAAGAAAAACATGGGAACCCTAAAGTCCCTGGAATATTTCTTACCTTTTAAAAAGGGTTAACTGAGAAAAGTAGGAAAAAGGAAAAATCACAGATATTGATCAATATTCTGTATAAAAAAGTAAAAGAAATAATAAGCCAATTAAAATATAAAACCTAACATTTTCTGATTTTTAAAAATTTCTTCCTAACATGAAAAAAATAAGTTTGTCCACCTTCTTAAGCTCACAGCCTTGCACTCATCACTGAAGTGTTTATTATAGGTAGAGAAAACTACACTTTTGAAAGCTTCTTCCTGTCTCTTAAAATGTCACTCCCTAGAAATACAGTTTCAGGAGTTGCTTTGAGGAGGGAATAGGTGTGCAAGAGCATTACCCGAGTATTTACCGCCATGTTGCCACTTGCAATAATCTCCCAGCTAGATGCTCTATTGTGACTTCTGAACTGAATATAGCCTCTTCACAACAGCAAAAATTATATTCCTCAAATAACTCCCATGTTGGAAACCTGTTTTAACATCCTGTTGCTTCTTCCTTTCAGTATAAAACTGTAACATGGGCACATTAATATTTTCTATTATCAGTGCATCTTTGATTTCATTGTGAGTTTTTAATTAATAGGTCATTAAAATCAATGCTTCTCTGCCTTAGATTGCCATAAACTTTTTAAAGCAATGAGTCTTATCTCTCACTAGAGTTCATAATGATATCTCTATTCTAGATAAGTTAATCTTCCTACGTTTTTGTTATGGCTCTCAGTCAGGCAAACTTTCCTCCCACTGGCAATGTCTTTTTCCCTTCTCTCTGTTTATTTAAGCCCTATATATCCTTTAATATCCAATTAAAGTGCCATTTTTTTAAAGAAAGTCTTCTCAAATGAAGGGCGTCATCTGGTAACATGGCCTTTACCTGAAGTCAAAGCTTTTGGAAATACCCCTCGGAGATTAACTCTATGGCTGCCTTGTTTTACTCTTAAACTCTTGCATTATTTAATGCCACAGTCAAAAAATTCAAGAAGCACACATATGAATATATGCCTGGTAGTTTCATGTATATTTTATTTAGTCCTCACAAAATACACACAAGAAATGTGTGATTATTTTTATCTTTCAAGGGAATAAATTATTCATTAATAGAATAAATAATGTCCCCAAGCCACACAACTGATTAATTTCAGAGAGTTTAAGAGATTCCCAGATCTCTGACTCTAACTATAATGTGCTCTTTTAATATGAAGGCTACCATTTTTTTCCCAATAGATTCTAAGTTACTAAAAAACAGGCCTATGTCTGATGCATTTTTATGATCCACTACACTTTCCCGAGTACCTTGCAAACAACAGAAACAAAGTACATACTTGTTGACTGAAATTCATCAGGCAGCCCTCTCTCCTAGAATATCCACCTTTCTGAGTAACCCTTAACTAGCTCCTATGCGCCAGCCAGAAGAGTTGGCTGAGAAGAGGGGCTGGAGTTGGGTGTTTTTCTACACCCAGGTCAGTGGGTTAGACTCTGGTAAAATACCTTCCTTTCACAACAGGCCTTGTGAAGGAGAACAGAAAGGAGAAGGAGAACAGAAAGCTCTGGGCATATTTCCAAATGGTTACATTTCCCCACTCCCTGCTGGAAGTGCTAGGGAATTATTCTGTGATCTTCACAGTAAGAACCTTGTAAGGCAAGGTTCAATTTGGGAGCTCCTCTAAGACTGGTCTCCTCTCGAGCTAGTCTACACTGAGCCTCCAGCCATCAGTCAATTATGGCTTAAAATGTTCTTATTGGTATTGGCTCCAGCTATGGGCTTCTGCTTCTGGGCTTCTGCTCCTGGTAAGCTGTGATTGTCTGTATACATCTGTCTGTCTAGTTTTCAGGGCAGCAGTTTGCCCTGTCACCTCAATTCTGATGGATCTAAGAATAGTTGTTGACTTCAGTTTGCTCAGTTTTTTTATTGTTATGAGTGGAAGTGATGACTTGCAGGCTCTTTGTATGTCAGACTGGAAACCAGAAGTCATATTTATAAATATTTTGCCAAGTTATTGGATCTTCATTGCTTTCTCATTCACCTCCTATGGCTCTGGAGCAACCAAGACTAAAATGATGTGAGTCACATAATCTCAAAAAAAAAAAAAAAAAAAAAAAGGTGCGGGGGGGAGAGGGGAATTGCTGAGAACTAAAGAGGGAAGAAAAAGAGGTGAAATTTGAAAAAGTTAACCTCCTCATTATTCTACTTGAATTGTTAAATTCTATTTTCAGGGCGATAAGTTTAAGATATGGCATCTAACATCATGCAATTTGTCCAGCACACCCCAAAACTTAGAGGCCTTGCTCTCAAGAAATGTGTTTAAAAGTTATTTCCTAGAATAGAACAGTGGATACTCTTCTGCCCCTTGAATGAAGGGAATCTACATTTTTTTTTTATCATTAACGTTATCTGCTTTACTTAATCACACAATTACTCATAAAAATAATCTCACAATTTATTGTACTTTTTTATATTTCTGATACTTTTTTAGTAATGACAACTAGTAGATACATAAATGAAATTATTTTTATTGAGCAAAGAGAATAATATGTAAATTTGATTTTCCACTTTACTGGTGCAAAACAAAATATCAGAACAGTCGGGGTAAATGTCACCATGCTTTTGGCTTTAGTATCTCTTTCCCCTACATCATCTTTAGGAATGACAGTCTGCTTCCAGTGAATTCCCCCTTATATCTGTAAATATGATCGCTGTTTTTGAAATTGAAAAAGGAGAGTAAAATCAACCAGAGAACTGACATATAACCTTCCACTAGGGAGAAGTTAGTAGCTATATCTGGGAAATTTTTCTTCAGAAAAAAAAAAAATTACACCACAAGAGATGATTTATATAACTAAATTAGATTAAACACAAATATACCATAATGGAAAGAAAAATGTGTAAACATATCTGAATGAGGGAAAAGAAATTTTTATTTAACCCAGATGGTCTGGGGGATTTTCTGAACCAATTGAGAAGCTCCTATAAGCAGTTTAGCCTTTCTTATAACATGTATTTTATGACCTAGCACTGCTGTTCACATTCTCCAAATACACCCTGACTCTTTTCTAGGTGATAAATGCTGCTCATTGTATTTGCAGTGTTTGACATTGTGAACATTTTTCTCCTCTTTGCTTCAGTCCCTTGAGGACCAGGCAAAGACTCCACTATTTCTATATATCATATTCTTTTCACCTTCATGTGACAACTGAGTTTTGTTCCACACGTATCCTACCAAGTGGGAAGGTCGTTACAGTTATGGAATGGCACTTTTAAAGTCTGTTTCCACTAGATGCAAAGACATCTACCTACTTATTTTTCCAATCGAGGTTTTCATTTATCACATTTTTTTTGTTTTGCTTGGATGGAATTTAGATCTCTATAAATGAAGTTAAAAAAATGTTCTCAAAGGAGTAATTATTTTAACCTGTGAGAAGAAACATATCCTATTAGATACAACTCGATCAATTTCTTGAGCCAAAGAGAATCTAGAATGAACTGTAACTAGCTAACTATATTTATCTAATAGAGTGATGAGTGTGATAACCCCATTATTTTAATGGGGTTAGAGCGTTTTTAAAAATAAAAAAATCTAAATAGTTTCTTAACATTTGGGAAAAGATAATATGTGTAATATTTGAATTTGTAGACTTCACTGCTGGAGGAAATTAGAAACCAGAAATCTTATCTGTCCACTTAGTATTTTCCTGGGTTTCCGGGGAATATTAAACATAATAAAATGCATCTTTTTGAAATGTACTTAAGTAATTTATGTTTTAAGTTGTTAACAAGTTAAGACAATCTGATGACTTTTTCCAAATAGTATATAATGCACAAAAGGACATTTAAAATGAAAGAAAAAGAAACAGAAAGAAGGAAGGGTGAAGAAAAAACCTTCTACTGGAGTAAACCTAAGGGTTACGATTGGGAGACATACTTTTGGTTGTATTTCCCCACTAAATTGACCTATCAGTCTCAAATTTTTTGTAATAAACCAAAGGCATCTTGAGAGACGTTGAAAGTAAAGCTTGAAAAAGTATGGAGGAAAGAAAATATATTTTAAAAACTATAAATAACATTTTAAAAGCTATAAATGACAAATGGCAGTTAAGTGTCAAACATGGCTATCTTTTTGATTAATTTGAACTTAGGAACTTATTTATCAAAGCTAAATGTATAAATTATTCCTTCTTTCATAATTGCTGTAGCAAATTATAGACAATGTCAATGACAGAGATATTCAAGTTAGTGATGGTATTTGAACTAAGTTATCCAAATAGGGTGAAGGTATCAGAAGACGTGATTTATTTGCTACCAAACTTGTTCTTCAAGCACCTTTATCCTGGATGAAAGAGAAAGAAAACAAAACAAAACAAAAACAAAAACAGTACATAAAATAGCAATAATAATAATTTTTTAAAAAGAAAGAAGACATTCAAATCCACTGAAAACAAAGAATAAGAAGTATCTAAGAGATAGAAACCAGAGGCAACTATTCCTATATCAGAGCTCTTTGGCATAGCTGTAGGAAACAAAATGACCACCAATAGTGGTCATTATATTCTCTGCCAATCTGAAATAAAACACCCTAACTGGAGGTCCACCACTGGAGGCTTACCCCCATTCACCAGTGGTGTGGCATGGCTGAAATGAATACTGCACTAACCAACATTTGATAAGCCAGATTGATTTATCCATGGAAATTTCTTTCTGAAATGGTGCTTCTCTGTTCATTTGGCACCTCTATTTCTGTGTTTGTTAGCAGACTACAAATACAAGGTGTACTTTTACCAGCACTGTGTGAAATTTTCCGTTGTTCTTTACCCACACAGTTTGTTGAGTCTTTATTTTTAGCCTTATTTCAAGGGATGCACACCATGTATATGGCATTGCATTTTTAATTTGCATTTTGCTGATGACAAATGACCTTGAACTTTTCTTATATGTTTACTGATCATTTGGGTACCATCTACCGTGTTTGCATGTTCATGGTGCTTGTCTTTTTTTTTTTTTTGGTATTGGGTTTTTAGTCATATAGACCTATAGAGTTCTTCTTTTCTTTTTTTTAAAAAAAGTATATTCTGGATGTTAGCACATTAGTCTTTATGTATGAAAAGTGTTTTCCCTACACGTTGGCTTGCCTTTTCACTCTCGTATAGGTTCTTAGGATGAACAGAATTTTAATTTTAATTTCTACCAATATATCAATATTTATTTTGATTAATCCTGCTTCTGTCATGCTTAAAGTATATTTCCTTATCCCAAGGCCATGAGGATATTCTCCTTCCTATATTATGTCTAGGAGTTTTATTGTTTTACCTGTCACATTTAGATGTACAATGAAGCTGGCATTGATTTTTGTTTATAGTTGAATGTTGAACTTTTTTTTGAAATTGATATTCAATAAAAAGGACTTTTATGGTCTTTTTAGTCTGTAACTTTAGACTACTTGTGTCTGTGTTAATACCATGATATTTTATTTATTATAGCTCTTTAATAAGTTAATATCTGGTAGATATTTTCCACCTAACTTGTTTTCTTTCGGAGTGTCTTGACTCTTGGCTTTTCATATTTCCATACAAAGGTTAGGAGCTCCTTGTTAATTATCATAAAAATATTTCTCTGGGGCTTCAGTTGTGAGTGTTTGTTTGTTTGTTTTTTTGCGGTACGCGGGCCTCCCACTGTTGTGGCCCCTCCCGTTGCGGACCACAGGCTCCGGACGCGCAGGCTCAGCAGCCGCTCCGCGGCATGTGGGATCTTCCCGGACCGGGGCACGAACCCGTGTCCCCTGCATCGGCAGGCGGACTCTCAACCACTGCGCCACCAGGGAAGCCCTGTGAGTGTTTTTTTAACCTTTGGACTAATTTGGGGAAAATTCTATTTTCAGGATAGTAAATCTTATAATCCATAAACATGATGTGTCTCTATTCATTTAGGATTTTTCAATTTCTCACTGCAGTGTTCTGTAGTCTTTGGTGTGTAAGTCCTGAACTTTTTCAATTGATTTATAGCTAGATATTTGATATATTGATGTATTATTAAATTGTACCTTTGAAATTTTTATGTTCCTAATGATTGATTCTAATAAATACAAAAATTTATTTTTGTAAATTGAAGTTATATCAAGAACACTCCTGAACCCTCTTATAAATAATAATTAATCCTTATTTGGAAGGTATATTACAATATTTCACTGTGATTGTGTTTTGTCTGTAGCTCTTTTATTCAGTCTCTATTTCTTTATACTTTCTGAGGCTGAGTTATTAACAGCATAAGAAGTTAGGATTTTCATAATACACTGGTGAATTAAAACTCTCACCCACCACTATAAAATATCTCTCTGTATTCTGTGTTTTCTTTGAAGTCTGTTTTATGAAATAGTAATATAGCTACTGCATCTTTATTTTGGTTAGTTTTTGTCAGTTGTTTTTTTCTCATCCTTTTACACTTTACATTTCTCTGCTTTATATTTAAGGTGTATCTCTTCAAAGCAGCATATATTTGGTTTTTTTAAAAATTCCAATCTAGCATTCTTAATTGCAATATTTAATTTGTTCTCATTTATTTACATTTAATATAATTATTGATATATTTGGATTTAAATTTACCATGTTACTATTTTTTTCTATTTGTATTGCCTTTTTTATATTTTCTTTTTTTCTTTTCAGCTTTTCGTTTAAACTATGTATTTTTAACAATTTTGTTTTCCCCTTCCATTACCATAGTTATTACATATTTCTTTACCATGTTAATAGTGAGTAGACTACTTGAATCATATTTCATATCCAGTAGCACCTATGCTACTATAGTATAGTGAGGCTTTGATCTCAGTATGGGGAGGAGTGTCTCTTACTTGCTACTCTATAGTGTCTGCTCCTTACATCTGCTCTGTCTTTTTAAAAATTCTCTTTACTTCTTCTTAGCCAACTTCTCGTTTCCCCAATCCCCATTGCCATTAATTAGTACTTATATTTAATGTTCTCTATTCAAATTATTATGTAGTTTCTGTGTCTCAGAACTGATTTATAACTGACTTTCTGTGATCTTTCTTTAAAATATTTTTAAAAACAAGAGTTTTGGTTTTAG
Organism: Leucopleurus acutus; assembly: GCF_964270905.1. Taxonomy (NCBI): domain Eukaryota; kingdom Metazoa; phylum Chordata; class Mammalia; order Artiodactyla; family Delphinidae; genus Leucopleurus; species Leucopleurus acutus. The sequence goes on from NC_139143.1 coordinate 10,079,605, forward strand.
AGCAGTTTTAGGTTCACAGCAAAATTGAGCAGTAAGTACAGAGCTTTCCCATGCACTGCCCCCTCTCACACATGCATAGCCTTCCACATTAATCTCCCACACTAGTACATTTGTTACAGTGGATGAACTGACATTGACACACTGTTATCACCTGAAGTCAACAGTTTACATCTGGGTTCACTCTTCATGTTGAACATTCTGTGGGTTTTGACAAACACGCGAGGACGTGTATCTAACTCTGTAGAGTCACACAGGATAGTTTAACTGTCCTAAAAATTTCCTGTGCTCTGCCTATTTATTCTTACCTTCCCCCAAATCCCTGGTAACCACTGATCTCTTTACTGTCTCCATAGTTTTGCCTTTTCCAGAATGTCATATAGTTGGAATCATACTGTATGTAGCCTTCTCAGATTGGCTTCTTCCACTTGGCCATGTGAATTTAAGATTCCTCCACATCTTTTTGTAGTTTGATAGCTCATTTCTTTTTAGTACTAAATACAATTCCATGTCTGGATTTACCATAGTTTATTTATCCTTACCTACTCTCCTATAAACATCTGTATATAGGTTTTTGTGTGAACATAAGTTTTCAGCTCCTTTGGGTAAATACCAAGGAGATGATTGCTGAATAGTAGGTAAGAGAATGTTTAGTTTTGTAAGATAATGGCAAACTGTGTCTTCCAAAGTGGGAGTACCATTTTTCATTCCCACCAAAAGTTACTGATGGTTTCTCTTGCTCCTCGCTAACATTTGGTGTCATCAATGTTTTGGATTTTATTTAGCCTTTGTAATAGGTGTGTAGTAGTATCTCATTGTTGTATTTTGCAAATCCTTGATGACATATGATGTTGAATATCTTTCCATATGCTTATTTGTCATCTGTATTTGGTGAGTTGTCTGTTGAGAACTTTTGCTCATTTTTTAATTGGGTTGTTCTTCTTTTTTTTTTGCGGTACGCGGGCTTCTCACTGTTGTGGCCTCTCCCGTTGAGGAGCACAAGCTCCGGACGCACAGGCTCAGCAGCCATGGCTTACGGGCCCAGCCATTCCGCAGCATGTGGAATCTTCCCAGACCGGGGCACGAACCCATGTCCCCTGCATCGGCAGGCGGACCCTCAACCACTGCGCCACCAGGGAAGCCCTCCTTTTTTTATTGTTGAATTTTGTGAGTTATTTGCATGGTTTGGGTAACAATCTTTTATCAGACATGTCTTTTGCAAACATTTCGTCTCAGTCAGTGCCTTTTCTTCTCATTCTTTTGATAGTGCCTTACAGAGCAGAAATTCTAAATTTTAATGAAGTACAACTTAATTATTTCTTTCATGGATTATGCCTTTGGGGTTCTATCTGAAAGTCATAGCCAATCTTAATATCATCTAGTTTTTCCCTGTGTTATCTTTTAAGCTTTAATATTTTTGCATTTTATGTTTAATTCTGTGATCCATTTTGATCTACTTTTTGTGAAAGGAATATTTGAGATCATTTTTCATCTCTCTGAAGAATATTTATTAGTTTTTATATTACATTTGATTTGCTACTGTTGGTTTGTCTCAGTTTTTGTTTGCCCAGATATGTTTGTATCTCAATTTTATCCTTGATGGATCTATTTCCCGAGGATAGCTTTCTATATACAGTTATTTAACATTAAGACTTTGAGAATATTGCTCCTCTTTAACTTCTGGTTTCCCTTATTTCTGTTTAGTAGTTAGCTGCCAGTCTGATGCTTTACTGAAGGAAATGTGGGGTTTCTTTTCAACTTCAAATTTTTTAGACTTTTTTTTTCTTTGATTTTCAACTGTTCTACTATGACACAATTAGATTGACTTTTTAAATGATTCTGGCTTGAGATGTACAGAACTATCAACTTTTCCTTAGCTTTGGAAAATTCTCAGTTATTATTGCTTCACATATTTTATATCTCCTGTTTTCTCTCTCCCCTGCTTTTGGTCCTTCAATTAAAATAAGCATTAGAACATGTTACTGTATTCTTTACTCTCAAGTTTTTAAAAAAAATTTCCATTATTTTTATCTCTTCAACTTTCTATCTGGGTATTTTCTTCTGACTCAACTTTCAGGTTAATAATTTTGTCTTCATCTCTGTTTAATCTGCTTTTAAATCTACCCATGAATGTTTACTTTTTTCCATTTTTTTTCAGTCCTAGAATTTCCATTTGATATCTGTAATTTTCAATTTTCTGCCAATACAATTTTTTATCTTTTGGAGCATGTTGAATATAATTAGTAAAGTTTATGTCCAGTATTGTAATTTTCTGTGTCATTTGTTTGTTTATTTCTATTGACTTTTTTTCTGCTATCTATTGATCCTATTATTATCATAACTTTTCAAGTGTCTAGTTATTTTTAATTGAGTTATGGAAAGTTTATATCAAAAATTGTCAAGATAATTTGAGAGTTAAGATACTGTTTTCTCCTCCTAGGGAGGGTTTATTTTTCCTCTAATCTGAGGCTAAAGAGCTGGTAATTTCAGATGTTCTTAATTCAGTTTCTGGGATTGAGACATCTAGAAGCTAGGGTTCACTTTATTTGTAGCTCACCCTTACCCCTTACTACTGGATATATGCCTTCAGAGTGCAAACTGTGAGATTGGTTTATCAAGCATCTCCTCCATTACTGTCCTACATTCCATTTCTGTCCCTACAGCTCCTTAAAGGTATGACAGATGCTACTTAGTATTTGAGCAAAGCCAGGCTTGAAGTTCAAACAGGAAGAGACCCCAAAATGTCAAATTTCTCTCTCTAGGATTTCTTTTTTTTATGGATCTTAGTCACATAATATTTTACTGCCTTGTAGCCTTTTCCATGACTTCAGGCAGATGATTTCTATACTATTTATGTCTTTTCTAAATGTTCTCAGAGGTTTTCTGAATTACCTAGTCCATCATTATTGCATAATGGACCTATTTTTCTTCCTAAGAATAAACAAACAAACAAACAAAAACTCTAGAAGTAAAAAGAAAAAAAAAACAAAATAAGATTGACCTTGGATTTCTCTTTTACAACATTAAAATCCAGCAGATAAGCAAGCAACATCTCCACAGAATTAAATATAAGATTAAATAAATGTAAATAAGCTTATGACAATTTTAAAAGAAAAAAGCTTTAGAAAACATTAAAAGACAGTTATTTTTTAAAAATTTATTTATTTTATTGAAGTATAGTTGATTTACAATGTTGTGTTAATTTCTCCTGTACACCCAAGTGATTCAGTTATATATATATATATATATATATATATATATATATATATACACACACACACATATATACTTTTTTTTCATATTCTTTCCCATTATGGTTTATCACAGGATATTGAATATAGTTCCCTATGCTATACAATGGGAACTTGTTGTTTACCCATTCTATATATAATAGTTTGCATCTTTTGGCACTTAAATTTATATTGTCTTAATTTTAGCAAATCACTATCATCTAGTATAATTAATCGTGTTTTTAAAATATAATCTTTTGTATAGTTTTATTTGAATGTCAATCATCTAATAAAAAAATCCTATTCTTAAAATTTTATTTTTATTCAAAGACTCTTTCTTTTCTAAAACACCATATTCCATAGTGATTGTACATAACTATCAGGAGAGTAGAATCAATATTTCAATGTCAAATGCACTGGCTCTGAGATCAAGTACAACTTACTGATTTAAATCTAAACGTGGAAAAATTTTCCACTATTATTTTGTTATTTATAAAATTGGCCAAGATCTTAATGAGACAGGATTTTATCATTATACCTCACTAAAATTTTACACTCAATATTTTACTTGAGTAAGTGGAAATAAACAAGGTTTTCATATTATTTTAGGTGACTAAAAAGCTTGACAGACATATGTTAGATTTATAGAAAAACGAATGGTATTAAAAATGCATATGGGTATCAAATATTGAATATTTACTTCTGCCTTATTTGTACATGTTGATGTTAACTTGTGATGTGATTTACAGCATATTGTATACCCAACAAAAATAATTATAAAATTTTCATTTACAATATGCTTTCAAACCAGAAGAAAAAGTTTTACTGATTCTGTGATTTATCTGTAAAGAATAATACAATATGCTATTGAGAACTGTAAAAGAAAACTTTAATACATTTGTTCTTGTGAAAAGTGAAATTGTAAAGACATGATTTTTTATAAGTATTTTATAAGTTTAATGCACTTTGAATCAATATGCTCTGGATCCATACAGAGCATACATTTCTCACTCCACCTATACACTTGCCTAGCTAATGGGTGTTTGAAAGTTAGTATGTGCAATGTTGTAGCTTCCTTTTACCTAGCCTCACAAAACCTTAACCTTCTCAATTTATTGTATTAATATCTATCCAACTAGCCACACCAACTCCCAAAGCACAGTCTGTATCTGTTTTGTGTTCCTCACTGTGCCTTCTAAGGAAACACCAAGTTTCATTGTATCTGATTCTAAGTTATTCTCCAACGCATCCATTTCTTTCTGTCTGCACTGCCAATACACCATCATTTTTCCTGGATTACTGCTACAGCATTTTGATGATCTCTTTGCCTCTTGTCTTATTTTTCTCTAATTTCTTTTCTTTAATGCTGGCCTTAATGACCTCTCTAGAAAAAGATGATTGTGTCATTCTCCTAGTTCATAAAACTTAATTGTTTTCTTTGAGTGTTAAAATAAAACCCAAAGTTCTTAACATGTTTTGTAAGTCTAGAAATATCTGACCCTTGTTTACATCTCTAGTATAATCACTTAGATTCTTCTCTATATAGTCTAGTTTTAACTCTACAGGGTTTTTCTGTTTCTTGGAGGACTAATGCTTTTTCCTGCACCCTAGGCTTTGCAATAGTTTCAGTACTTTATTGAGATATAATTCACATATCATACAATTCACCCATTTAAATTGTACAATTCAATGGCTTTTAGTGTATTCACCGAATTGTGCAATCATCAACATAATCAATTTAAGAACATTTTCATCACTCTTAAAAGAAACCCCATAGCCATTAGCAGCCATTCCCTACCTCAGTCTGGTCCTCTCCTCTCCACCCTACCCTCCTGCAACCCTAGGCAACCACTAATCTACTTTCTGTCAACTTAGATTTTCCTCCTGTGGCCATGTCATAATGGGATCTTACACTTATGATTTGTGTCTGTGTTCTTTTACCTAACATAATAGTTTCAATACTCATCTGTGTTGTAGCATGAATAAGTACTTCATTTCTTTTTGTTGCCAAATAATAATCCATTGTATGGATATTACAGCACTTTTATTTATCTGTTTATCAGTTGATGGACTTCTGGATTGTTTCTACTTTTTCACTGTTACAAGTAGTGCTCCTATGAATATCTGTGCATATGTTTTTGTGTGGACATATATTTTCAGTTCTCTTGAATGTATAATTTTCAGTGGAACTACTGAGTCATATGGTAACTATTTCACCTTTTAAAAAACTGCCAGGCGCTTTTCCAAAGCCGCTGCACCATTTTACATTTCCACCAGTAGTGTAGAAGTGTTCCAGTTTCTCCATATCCTTGTCAGTACTGATTATTTTTTATCTTTGCAATAGTTTCTTTTTATGTTTTCCTGGAACACATCTCCTTTTATGCTAGCCTCCTTCTCTCTTTTCCAGAGGGCAGCGATTCATCCTTTAATTCTTAGTTTAATGTTACTTCCTCAGGAATTTGTCGCTGACACCCTCAAACATTAGGTGTCTTTATATTGCTGATTGGCATGGCACCGTATATTTATCAAAACTTATTATAATTAATAGTCTGATCATCTGTCATGCCAGTCACACTCTAGCCTCTTTGAAGCACTATGACTTTCTTTGCCATTAATCCGAGCATCTTGAACAATACCTAATACCTAATAGAAGCCCCAAATATTTGTTAAATGATTGACGATATGAAAATCTGACTCTAAAATCTACTTTTCAAAAAAACGTTTTTTAACCAAACTTTTAAGCTTTAGTTTATTAAAGAGGATCACAATTCCTTCCCCCAGTTACTAACACCCAGATTATTTAAAATTCCCTAAAGGGAGGTCCAAAATATCATGCTGTAGAATTTCTTATGCATTAGCTTCTACAGTATTTTTCTGCAAAGGAGCCAGGATAACCCCAACATTCCTCTCTTCACTCTCGGAGCTATACAAAGTATGCTTTTTGATATATTCTTGGACAAGATCTGGTACCAAGTAGCGAATGCTCTGGTCCCTACTGAGGGCTCACCGGATCTTTGTGCTTGAAATGTCATTGGTGATTCATTCCTTCACCAGGTGAATGTTGTTCTGGTGTTTCCACAGCACATTGGCTTCGTAGATGAAACCATTGAATCCATTTACAATCTGTCCCTAAGTCCCTTTCCAGCCACATTGTCTTCAAAGCTCCCCTCACAAATTCACATCTCCATCTCCTGCTTCATGTGCCATTATCATCCAAAGTACTAGCTAGCCATTTTCAGAAGAGGAGAAGCATTTTCATACATCTAGACTTTGGCTGTCTTTTCCTTACATGTCTGAAATGCCCCTTTCCATCTCTCTTATATTCTGCTCATTATACAAGGTGTGTCTCAATGCCACCTTGCTTTTGAAACAGACTTGAAAGGAAGTTTCTTATACCTCCAGTATTCAAGCAATGTTGCTGTTGACGGTGTACTGTAATATCCAGAGGCTGTTCAAGATAGATTTTAAAATATCACTTTGTACAAGCATATTATAGAGGATTTTCACGTTACTGTGTCAAGGATTAGTTGTGATTACCATAATAAAGAGAGATTCCAAGGGCAGATACTGTGAACCTAGAATAAGGAAGGCAGGAGACGTAACGATGATCTGCATCCGCCCAATAATAACTTGCACCTTTATTTTTTGTTGTTGTCACAAAGCCTTATATCCATGATGATTATCTAAAAACTGAAGGTAGTAGCCTGTCTTCATCAGTTTTCCTTGACTCTCCTCTGTTATGCATCCTATTATCCTCTTGGTAGTTTTCATTTATAATGGTTTTCCACTTTTACCTTGGTTTGGAATATTGAAACTTTTATGGTAGAAATAGAATATAATTGTTCTCAATGCACATAGTAAACAGTAAGAATAGAGAATGATACAAAATAGTCCATAGATGAAAGAAGACAGAAACAAAACGAAGACTGCCACCTCAAATCCCGAGGGCAGATACGGTCCTACCTTTGTAATATATGCTACCCAATACCTTGAGCATGTTTCGTGAATTTTGTTATGACAATAACCCCCTAAGTGCACAGGGCCTATGTTTTATGTATTCTTTGTTTAGTTATTCTTATCATATTTTATGGCTAAACTCACTTCCTCTTATATTAAAAATAAATCTTCTTCAAGTGAAAGAGTATTAAATCTTTATTTTTCAGCAGTTTGTACCTATTAGCATATTTGAAATGAAAGAAAACAGTGAGTTCCTTCCTTAGCTTATGTAAAAGGTAATTAATTTGCTAAGAAATTACTTTTCAGAATTAACTCTCTTCATGGTTATTATTTTTCTCTTCGGCAGGACTTAAGTGATTTAATGCACTTCCCGATACCTTTGGCAACCATATAAAAATTCCATGGTGGGATGAGTCAATGTTTGCACAAGTAGAACTTTGGAAACTACAGAGACAGAATAGATGAATTACTGAAAATTGAAATTCTAGGAAAAATCTTCCTCTTAACTTATCTTTCTTATTCATATAAGAAAGTGCTACACTTTTCTGCTGCAGTGCAACAGGAAGTAGATTTCCATTAGCTTTCTAAACTGCAAGTGTGTTGCCCTGTGTACGCGGACAGTGACAGAACGGTATCGGTGTGTTTGTAGTGAAGCTGAGTCAGGGCAGCCACTGTGTGCTGCACCATCTTGCTCTTCCCCTGCTGCCAAAGTGTGAATATAAGTATAAAATTTATTCTTATAAAAATAAAATTCTTATAAAATTTATTCTTATAAAAATCTCAAACTTATGTACTGTGTGTGTGTGTGTGTGTGTGTGTGTGTGTGTGTGTGTGGTTGTTAAAATAAATTGCCACTGTGTCTTTCACACGGAGCCTTTTTGACCCGACCATCTTTTGTCCTTTTTGTCTCCCAGACATATAAGTCCCTTGAAGAGGTGCCAGTGTCATAATCACTGGCACCTCTTTGTTTGAATCTGACTCTTAATCCCGTTTCAACCACTATCCCCTTAAAGTAGTTAAAACAGGAGTGGATGGGCTTCCCTGGAGGCTCAGTGGTTGAGAGTCCACCTGCCGATGCAGGGGACACGGGTTCGTGCCCTGGTCCGGGAAGATCCCACATGCCGCCGAGCGGCTGGGCCCGGGAGCCATGGCCGCTGAGCCTGCACGTCTGGAGCCTGTGCTCTGCAACGGGAGAGGCCACAACAGTGAGAGGCCCGCATACCGCAAAAGAACAAACAAACAAAAAAAACAGGAGTGGATGTTTAAAATAATTTTTAGTGTAAAATTGACTTGAAAAAGTCAATTTCTGCTTTTCAGCTCAGACATTCATTTATTCATTGAAACTTTTTTCAATTTCTACTGTGTATAAGACCCTATGTTGGATACAAAGGTAAATAAACCATAGTTAGAATCTTCAATGAGGCTCTTACATAGGGAGGATAACAGAATGTAATATAACTAATCATAAATTTGTACAGAGGATAATTGCATCAAAATGTGATCTATGTGTTTTTAGAATTTAGAGCATTTCCAACATTCAAGATTTGAAATGTGAGAAGTGGGGAGATCACTGTATTTACCTTGACAAATGTCTAATATTTCTACAAAAGAAGAGATTGGGAGGCTCGAAGAGGACTGCACAATTTTCAGTTCAGAGTCAGGGAGTATTTAGCAAAGAGTAGTGTTGAGATATGGCTGGAAAAGAATTCTGCCAGTACACAGAAAGACAAAAATCAAGAGATGTTGAGTACGCCAGACAAAAAAATTTTCTTGGCAATAAAATAAAAGAGCCTTCCTGTTCTAAGTAAGTACTAGGAACCTTGAGCATAGTGGATTTTAAGCAAATATTGTATTAATTGGATAAATGTCTTATTTAGTTTCCCAAGCAATTAAATCAATTAAGAATATTCCTTGGGCTTCCCTGGTGGCACAGTGGTTGAGAGTCTGCCTGCCGATGCAGGGGACACGGGTTCGTGCCCCGGTCCGGGAAGATCCCACATGCCGCCGAGCGGCTAGGCCTGTGAGCCACGGCCACTGAGCCTGCATGTCCGGAGCCTGTGCTCAGCAACGGGAGGGGCCACAATAGTGAGAGGCCCACGTACAGCAAAAAAAAAAAAAGAATATTCCTCAAAAAACTAAAAAATAGAACTATCATAAGACCCAGCGACTCCACTCCTGGGTGTACATTAGAAGAAAACAAAAACAGTAATACAAAAATATACATGTACCCCAATGTTCATAACAGCATTATTTACAATTGCCAAGGTATGGAAGCAACCTAAGTGTCCCATCAACAGATGAATGGATAAAGAAGATGTGGTATGTGTGTGTGTGTGTGTATACACACACACACACAGACACATACACACAATGGAATATTAGCCATAAAAAAGAATAAAATTTTGCCATTTGCAACAACATGGATGGAATGGGATGGTTTTATGCTTAGTGAAATAAGTCAGACAGAGAAAGACAAATACTCTATGTTATCACCTATATGTGCAATCTAAAAAAATGACACCAAGAATGTAGCTAACAAAACAGAAACAGACTCACAAATATAGAGAACAAACTAGTGGTTATCAGTAGGGGGAGGGATGGGAGGAGGAGAAGTATAGAGGTAAGGGATTAAGAGGTACAACTACTAGGTATAAAATAAATAAGATACAAGGACATATTGTATAGCAAAGGGAGTATAGCCAATATTTTATAATAACTTTAAATGGAGTATAATGTATAAAAATACTAAATCACTATGTTGTATATCTGAAACTAATGTAGTATTGTAAATCAACTATGCTTGAATTTTTAAAATCTAAAAAATAAATGAAGTAGGAATAACTATTTTCATTTTACAAATGAGATTTATTTGTAAATAAATAAATAAATTTATTTGTAAATAAATAAAAAAACGCACAGCAACGAAGACCCAACGCAGCCAAAAATAAATTTAAAAAAAACAAAAAAAACTTGATACTTCAGTAAATAATATTTTTTTAATTTCTAAATAAATATATTCTATGTATTCATTCATGCAATTGATATTCACTTAGTGTGAGTCAGGCAGTATGACAGGCTTTTCATGTATATTATATCATTTAAATGTCATTCATTTTAAAATTTTAAAATTGAAATTGCAGTATCCCCACACTACCTGTGGCCAGGGAACACAGCTGATGTGATTAGTCCTTGGGGAGGGTGTCCTTCCAGAAAGGAGGTGGTATTTCATTGGGAGGGAGCCCTTTGCACTCTTCCCTTCGTCCTCTTCTTTCGGTTGGGCAAGTAGACATCAGGCCTATTGTGGCGGCAGTACGTTGCAACCATGGGGACAAAGGCATACGAGAAGAAAATCAAGCAAAAAGATAAAAGGAGCCTAGCCTACAGATGTCCTATTCAGCCTCCAGACCAGCCCGCGCCTGCTTATTAAGACAGAAAAAGGAAGTTGACTTAGCCACTGCTGATTTTTGACAAATAAGATTACACAGAGAGAAGGTGAAAGGCTAGGACAAAACATAGGGGTGAGCAACTCCCAACACTAGTTATGTTTTTCCATTTTGCCAAACTGTGTTCATATCCTTCAGGAACTCAGATTTCATGGAAAGAGAGGCAAGTAAACAGCTAGAGTGATGGTGGCTAGGATATCACTACTAGAATTACTATAAGCAGAGTTTCATAAACACTCTTTTTCGACATATGATTCTTCTTTACAGGCTCCTGGATTTTGCAGAACTAACCTTAGAAGTATTCCTTTACTCTTCCACCATCTCTTAACCCCTTACTTATCCTCCTAGAATGTGTGTCTCATACTGGATGAGACCAAATTTTGGTCACAGGGTAAAGAAAGAAAATGTTCAAAAAGGTCAGAAAAAACATAGGCCTTTACATGAAAGATATTTGCTTACTAAGTTCATGTTTGTTTGTTTTTTATATTTGTTTTCAGAGATCATAGAATTATTTTAAAAGTTAATAATTTTAGTGTACATTAAGTAGTTCAGAAGTTCAGATAGTATCATGAAGCTGCTTATAAAACAGTTTTTACTATGTGTTAATCTCCAAATGACAATTACGGTAGATGTTTCTAGAAATGTCCACTGCTTTCTGGTTTAGGTTCATTCCATAGCACCAACAGTAGCTTCTAATTGACATTTTACTTTTCTGCTTCAAGCTAAAGATGGGTGTGTATATGTGTGATATGAAAAGCAAGTGTTTTCCCAGTATTATTTTTCAAATCAAATCAGAGTTGGGTTCCACCCTGAAAAGGTGTGTGTCTGTTCTTTATTTGTGGTGGTTTTGTTCTGTCTCTAATTGCAACCTGACCTAAAGGTTTTGCATCCCGGAGTCATTAAGCATGGCAGCAGGCAATTGGCAATTGGAATTTCAATATATCAGTTGTCTTGTCTGGAGGCTTACAGGAATTGTTGGTAAAAAAAAATAGTAAAGTGATTAGGTTAGACAGCACTTTACACTGACATCTGTCTTGGGAATTCTAAATGTAAATATTAAAATGAGGGTCACATATAAGATTGTATTTTAATTTACTATACTACTTGAAATTATGAAACCATAATCAACTGTGAGTCTGATGCCTGTTGAAATTATGGTTTAAAAGATGCTTATAAAAATGCCCTTTAATATTCATTTCTAGCACTAATCATTGCCTAACAGATTTTAAAACATGGCGGAAGATACTTGATCTGATGAAGTAACTAAAAATTAAGTCTGTTCTTAAATAAATAGGACACTATGGCAATATATTTGGATAAGGGTGATTCTATAGATAAGATCATTAAACTGTCTTTTATTAATAGTAAACTTCTTTAGCATTTGCAAAGGATGCTTCCTTCAAGAGGCTTAAAATGCTTTTTAAAAATCTTTGTAGTGTTTCACAGTAACTCCGTGAAAAATGAAACAGATCTCCTCTCTAAAAATGTCATTGCAAAAAAGAATTTTCTCTTTGGGAATAAATGACCTAACATTGAATAAATAGCCCCCAAAAATCTATTGCTTCCTTTGTCTGCAGCAAAGTGTACAGTCAGATCAATGTCCCATTGAACTTTGCACTGGTGTGAAATCATCTGATGTATTTGGTCAATTTGGGGCATAACATTTTAAAAATAAGTAGTCGATCATGTCTAATTTATCAGTTTATGTATCCCCAACACTTCTTATGTGTTCATGATATATAATAGTTGTTCAATAAATATTTAATAGCTGGATTAGTATCAGCTGATGACTATATAAATATCATGAAAGGTGTGCACATAAAGGGGTTTAGAGGTTTAAAGACATTTATTCGTGTTTTCATTGTTGTGTAACAGACTACCACAAACTTATCAGTGGGTCTGGATTCTGGGTAGGGTTCACCTGAGTTCTCTGCTGAAGGTCTCATGGCTGAAATCAAGGTATTGGCCTGGTTGTGTAATACTGGAGTGACTATTCCATCATAGTTTGCTACATAACATAACCCAACCAAGGGAGTGAGTGCCCATCATATGCACAGGTTACACCCACATTCAAGGGTTCATGGTTTTATAAGACGTGTACACCAGGGGCAAGAGTCTTGGGGGCCATCTTAGAATTCTGGCTTCCTCAATAAATAAGGACACACACACATACACACACCACACACACGGAGGAAAAATCAAGGAAAACCGTCATTTAAATATTACGCTTTCTTCACTGTTATCTGCTTTTAGGAATGGGAGTAAGGAAAGAGGATGGATGGTTCTTTTCTACCTATAGTTCAGCTATTTGGAAATCGGCCTGTTTCATGGATCAAGCGCTAACATGTATTGAGTGCTTTTTGTTTGTTTTTTTTTTGTTTTTTTTTTGCGGTACGCGGGCCTCTCAACTGCTGCGGCCTCTCCCGTTGTGGAGCACAGGCTCCGGACGCGCAGGCTCCGCGGCATGTGGGATCTTCCCGGACCAGGACACGAACCCATGTCCCCTGCATTGGCAGGCGGACTCTCAACCACTGCGCCACCAGGGAAGCCCTACTGAGTGCTTATTGTGTATCAAACATTTGTCTAAATTCTTTTGATTCATTAGCTCATTTAGTCCTCCAGAAACTGTAAGGGAGGGACATTATTATCGCCTCCTATATAGTTGGAAAACAGTCACGAAGCGGTTGTCAGAGTCAAAACACCGGGAAGTGGCAAGGATAGAATACTGTGCTTAACACATATTATACCCTCAATAAATGTAGTTAGTGGGACTTCCCCGGCGTCCAGTGGTTAGAACTTCGTGCTTCCACTGCAGGGGGCCCTGGTTGGGGAACTAAGATCCCCACAAGCCGCATAGCACAGCCAAAAAAAAATGTAGTTAGTAATTTGATTATTATTTAGGATTATTAGAGAAGAAAATAGTATAGAAAAACCAAAAGGACATGAATACATATATTTACTTAACTAGCATTGTTACCGTTTTCTGTTAGAACCTCTTTGGAAGAGTACCCATCCTAGAGAAGTATAAAATCAAATTAGGAAAGAACTTCTAATTCACAGTAACTTCTGTTTAGCAGTGCTTGCAGTAGTGCTGTCCGACTTCTCAGTATATTGACTAAGAAAACCCAGGAAAGAAAAAAAGACAAAATCTTAAAATGACCATACAAACTAAAACAGAAGCAAACTACCACTGGGTAAAATCTCCACAACAAACTACCAAGAATCTGGACTCCATGTTGGGATTGCTCCCTCAGGTCAGGGTGGCTGTGAAAGAGAGGAAGCTTCAGGAGACACAGAGGGATTGTAAGAGGTTTCACACCCAAATGCTCCAGGAAGAAATCTGGGAGCAGGATATGCCATGCAATGTGCTTTTTTTTAGGTATTATAGCAACTCAGCTCAGCAGAGAAACAAGATCATGTCTCTGAATTAATATTTTGCAGGATCCATCATAAAATTTCAAAAAACTCTCTTACATGCTCAATAGGGTTCAGGAAAAGCGGACTTCCTTATCAAGAAATGTAGAGAGTTATTAGTTATTTTGATTTAAAGGGAACAGGGTAGGGATCAGTTGATTGACCCTGAGAGAGATCATAATTCTGTGACACTTTTATTTAAAAAATTTGATTTTTAGATAAACAACAGATCAACAGATGTCTGCCACACTATTGTGAATAAGAGTACAATTTGAATAAGAATCCTGTTCAAATTGATAAACATGGAGCATAGCCAATGAATAAACATGTGTTGGTTGCCATGGTTAAAAAAATGCTAGTGTAAGTTTGGTGAGATGCAAAGAGGTAATCAGCGTAAAGATAAAACTGGCTTAGAATTACTTGACTAGTAGAACTGCACAGAGAATTGTATTAAGAGTTGACAAACTTAGCACTGATAAGCATATTCTAAAGCCAATGAACATATGAAGGAGGCAATACAAAGTATTGCTAATTCTAAGAATTTGTTACTCTACAGGATTGTCTCTTTCTGTCTCTCAGGATGAGAGTGTGTTAGTTGACATCATCAAAAAAAGTGTGTTGTAATTGTTGAGCTATTTTCTCTGATAATTACTCTTTTAGCCCTGAGGTTGGTTTTAAAAGCTTGATTTAGGAATATTTCATGTTGTATTATTTTCATATTCCTTATGCATACCTCATGCAAATTAACTTTCTTATAGCCTCATACTGACCTTTACCTCACTGAAGGAAATTAAATTGTAAAATGAATCTGCTTAGGAAAATCATTTTCAGAAAGTATTTCTTCCTCTATGTTGTTGAAGTTTGAGACGCTTTTAGCATGCCAAGTCATCGATCTTATTATATAATGAAATAAAAATCTAGACAATTGGCAAAAAATTAAAATATTTTGTCTCAGGATGAAAATGAAATAACAACTCTTAAAATATTGGAATATAGTAGAAAAGAAAAAAGTGCTGGCAACAATTAGCTCTGAATATTCTCAGAATTTGAGGGTGCTTTTCATACCATATATTGGCATATTTGACATTTTTCTCAGGCTGCTTGAAATCGGTGAAACACATATAAAGACAAAGACATTTTGATTCTGTAAATATCTGAAAATCCTCAATTTGTACTTCCAAAATATATTCACATATTAAGAAACAAAAATACCTTAAATACCTAGAAATGAAAGATGTGCTTTTGCATGTAGTAGTTACAAACAATAAAATATTTTCAGTTTTATCTAAGAGTGCTTTTGGATTAGTTTTTTAATCTCTGATGATTTCTGAGAAAAATAAAACTGCAAGTTGTGTATTTTCTGTTCACAAAGTCTCAGCTGCCTCCTAAAATTCACAAATATAACCTTATGATGCCTAGTGGCACTAATGTCTTGTATACTAAAGAAGAAGGAGAAAAACTTTGGGTTTCCCATGACCATTTATTTTAAATTCACATTGCATCTTATTTTCAAACTCTGAAATCATATTACATGGACTTTACTTCCTTTATCTAAACATCCTGATTCAATTTTCAATTTAAAGTGCTTTTGAATGTAATGTCATGCATGGAATCAAAAATAGAAGTATTGGTGTTTTATTTTCATACCCAGGAATAGTTTTGTTTTTAAGCCAGGTTTAAAGGAAACAGACCTATAAAGAGAGCTTATAGATTTCAGAATAATCTCAATAACCAATTACTTAGTTGAAGAAGATGAAGTCTAGGAGATAAAATAGCCAATCTATAAAACCCCGTGAGTCCCAATTTTTTTTTTTAGAAATTTTAATTTTAAAAACGTAGAAGAAAGAATCATAACATATAAAGTAGTAAGATTGTCAAGCTGTTGACCTCAGTGTTTGTAAAACAAAAACTATAAGTAGATTCGATGGTTGTTTAATAAAGTCTATGATTCAGTTACATATAACACGTTAATACATGCACAAAAGTCTTTCCTGTTTGAGAATGTTTTCATGGAGATTAATTATCTGGTTCTCCCAGAACCTCCTTCTTTCCCATTTCTGTCTAAGCCTACTTTTCCTTCAGTGTGATTCATTGTTTTTCTATGATGTTAAACGTTCCTTTACTTTATGTAACATGATTAGAAGTTTTAAAAGGATATAGTCATCAAAAACTTACAAATGTATGATTGTGATTTTACATTTGGTATCTTGAGACTTTTATTTTTTTTTCTTGTTAATGTGAAGTCTGGTCTGAAGCATCCTTTGAAGAGAGTTGAACAAACAACTCATTTTATATCTTTGCTAAAGACTCAGTCTTTTGACATGGAAGAGAAAAATTAATCTCTGTGATCAAAGTTTATAATTTAAATTTTTACTTTGTATACTATTAATTTTAACCAGTAGTAGTCATTCCAGCATTTATTCTATAGATGTATTGGAATCTTGGAAGCAAACCTGCATGGCATATATAAAGTAGTAAAAAGAAACAATGGACATTTAAAAATAAAACACGAGAATAAACCAGTAGCTCTAATTAGCTTTTATAAAAATTACTCAACCAAATATCTAAAAATTAAGTTAGTTCTATTTAAAAGTGAATTTAAGAGATCAACTCATTTACTATCTGACACATATCCTAAGTATTAAAGCGAAAGAGAGAAGTACGTAAACTTAGTATTTTACAGTTGAGTAGTTATTAGATTAAATATGCAATTTTAATATGAAAATTATTAAGTATCTCAATACTTCCAAAAATCAGGAAGTCAAGAAATGACTAGAATTTAAATACTGATAAGAATTATCACTAACAAATTCAGATACTATGCCAATAAACATAATTAATTTACTTCATTTCTTCCATAAAATAAAATTCTTTGAATTTTTATTGCTTTGAAAATTACCATTCAATTAAATTGTAATATCTTTAGCATTTTACAAGTAAAATTAAATAAAAAATAATTGAATTTAATATAATTTGCATTTCTTTGAACAATTATGGCTGTGTATATGTATATTCACTAACACATATTTATAATATCAGCAAAAATAAATTTGAAGGAAAGAATCTAGTTTCATGTTGAGTTCTGATTAAGGTTTAATCTCCAGTAAAACAAACAAGATGACTTTTTGACAGTTTGTGTTTTATCAGAAGAGAATCCTGATACTTAGGAGGCATTAAGGAATTATTATTGATGAGATGAATAAATAAACAATAATGGTTGATATCTGAGTCATTTTTCACTCAAATTCTTTATTATTGCTCTAAATTATTCTAGAGATGACTTCATTATTCTGACTTTTAAAATGTGAAAGGTTGATGGAACATGATCTCTAAATCTCCTTTCAGCACTAGTGTTCAGTGATGAACTAAAATTTAAGAAATCTGCTGTCTAAAGCAGGTTCCCAGTAATGAACTGGATTCCCCTTTTCAGAACAATGTCATGCTTTGAATAGAAAATTTCAAATCTTGCTAATTTTTTCTTGTTCAAGAGAATCCCACAGTGTTTTACTTGTAATAAAATACTGTCTTTTAGGAGCCATTATTACATTCATCGTGTCTTTGTCTTAATGCAGGTTAAATGATATCTTTTCTTTTTTTAGGCAGATACTCACAGTTGCTGGAATAAACAATCAGTATTTGCAATATTCAGGGATTAAAAATTCTTCTTTTCACACACTTTTTTAAGCCCTCAAATTACTATTTTATTGATTTTTCTCTAATACTTTTTATTTGATGTTTATAACCTTAATTTTTTAATCAAAATCCTTTGCAAAGTGTAAATATTGTCGTACTATATTACCCCAAACATTTGCCTAAGGACTTTCTTCAGTGAGGGAAAAATAGTGAAATTGAGTGACAGAGAAAATACACTTAACCCAGTAGACTGAAGAATAATTATAATTATTATTTATCTTTTAAAATATCTTTAAAAATTTATCTTTTAAAAATCAAACTATGTGTGTATATATCTATATATCTATACACATATCTATCTATATATTTATCTATCTATATCACCCTGAAATCTTATTTTACAAATTCTTGGCAAAATAGCCACCTAGAGGAAAAAAACAAAGAAAAAACAGAATAGAAGAAAATATACCTGAAATTGGCTAGCAAAAATAAATTAATGGATCAAGTTGCAAAGTTACTGTTTCCTTCATGATCCTATGATTTTTTAGAGAATGTGTATATTACATTTCATAATAGATATGCTTATGAATAATATAGATAAATAAAATTTTATGGATTGAACCATGATTTTTCAGTGAATTTACTTCATAGTTTGAGGTATCATATATCTGGTTTTGGGGTGATATTCATTTATCTGTGTCTTTTAACACTCTGCTTTTCAGTTTTCTACCAAAAATTTACTTCCAAAGACTCTATGTGAAATAATTTTCTGTGAATAATGCCTAAATACATTTCTGGGAGCTCCTACTTAAAGGGAGCCTGTAATGAATCACATTATGATGTGAATAATGCCCATTTATCTATTCTATGAGATCAGTTCAGGTTTCCAGAGATTGGCATTTTAGAGTACAGTAAAGCATTTTAAAGTATTTCATTGGAAAGAGCAATTCAGTACATAACCTTATACCATAAAATATACTCAGACATATTGTGAAGACACAAAGGTATAACTCTGGTATTTTACTACATCATTGTGAAACTGTCTTGCCATTTTTTAGAGATAGATGAAGCAAGATATATGTGAATGTTTTGCATGTTATATTGAAATGACTGATTTATGTGTTTGCCTACACGGGAACACCATGGGGTGTAATATCCTCAGTGATAAACTTTATACTGTGTTATTCATCTTTGCCTTCCTACCATACAGTACAGTTACTTGAACTGAGGTGAAGCTGTAGCAAATGTTTATTGAACTGCAGTGGTTCTGTATGATTAAATAAGGATAAATTAGGCATGAGGTATTCCAAACTATGGGTTATTAAATACATGTATCACTGGTATCATTAATACAGATATCCCTCATTCGAGTTCATGTTTAAATATTCCATTTTCTCTGCGGGTCACAATAGTTTAATGTTCAGAAAATAATTTGGAGATTTCACATACTGATGGCAATCTTTTCAAATGTTTTTACTCAGTTCTTTGCTCTAGTAAATAGGGTCTATTATGCACAATTTTGATATTTTTAGTAGCTCCAGATTTAACAGTTTTAATCATCATCTTCCCCACAATTATTACTTATTTCCTCCCAGTAGGTAAAGATATCAGAGATGAGACTGTAAACAGACTATCTAAAGATAATGCTGTTGTTTTTATGAAATCTATGATAAAGAATTTCCCTTGGTTATTAATTCTAAAAGTTGCATTTCTACTATAGAAAACTTAATTAGAAGGCTAAGTTCCACATAAATGTGATTTTCTGTAGAATGATTATATTCTTTAAAATCACAGTTAATACTGTCTTTTAATTTTTTTGTTTGTTTTGTTTTTTTGTTTGTTTTTGTGGTACGCGGGCCTCTCACTGTTGTGGCCTCTCCCATTGCGGAGCACAGGCTCCGGACGCGCAGGCTCAGCGGCCATGGCTCACGGGCCCAGCCGCTCCGCGGCATGTGGGATCTTCCCGGACCGGGGCACGAACTCGTGTCCCCTGCATTGGCAGGCGGACTCTCAACCACTGCGCTACCAGGGAAGCCCTGTCTTTTAATTTTATTAAATGCAATATTTTACCACTTCTGCTGTTAATTTCTCTCTACTGTTTCTCAAGTGATACTACTTTTTTAAATGTAGCTTACAGTTATGTGGGTTTTTTTTTTTTTTCTTTAACTGTTTGAAGGACCTTTTTGTACTTTTGGAGGCCCTTTCTACAATTTGTTGACTTATAAGGCAAAAACAATGAAATGAAGTTAACAACAAAAAAACCTTAAATATAATGTGTTTATATATGTGTGTATGCTTTTGGTTAGTTTTGCCTTCGTTTTATAAGATAAGCAAAGTTTGTGCAAGTTAGTGGGTCTACTGTTTTTCTCTTAAATGAAATTAGCTACTCAACTCCTAGCTTCAAAAGATAAATGATACCTGCATCATCAGTCACAGATGGATTTGCGATTTGGGATAAATTTGAAGGATTGTCTTGTTTAAGTGTGGCTTTCAGCTGCATATTGTAGCATGCAAAATTTATCAGAGAACATCCAGGAAGAAAGTTTCTTTCTTTCTCCCTGCCTTTCACTCCTGTTTGATTCATATCTGAATGTCCAACAGCTAACAGTACCAATCCAATACACAGTATTCAATAAATATTTGTTCATTCAACCAACATGTTACAGAAAATGGATTTGGATGTGTTATCTTACCTTTTATTTTCATTGTTGAAAATACTTTAGGTGATGTAGATGAACACATTTGTCAAATTATCAAGGGTTTTCAGTTTTGTTTTCATTTTAAGACAGATGATAATTAAAGAGCGAGACAATCAAATATAAGGCCAGTTAATATGACACAGTGAAAGTAAATTTAATGTGTTTAAATTTAGTTAATGCTATATAGTTAAGTCTGTGAGCATTTCAGCGTTTGTGTATCTTCAATATTCTTTGTCCCCTTTTTTTCTCTTAAAGAAGGGCTACACTGCACATAACCAAAAAGTTAAGCTTTTTCAGCTTTGTCTTTAAAAACAATTTAAGTGTTAATGTTCCAGTATTTTTCATTTAGCTAAAAGTCATTATTTACTCTTGTTTGCAGTGCAAAATTATAAAAGATTTCATGAGAGCAATAGCTGCCTACATATGTTATTCTGGAAATCTCATTTTTCTCAAAGGATATTTGTTTGATTTGTAACCTAGACATTACTAGAAATTTTATATTATAATTAAAATATAGTACTTAAGGGACTTCCCTGGTGGTGCAGTGGTTAAGAATCTGCCTGCCAATGCAGGGGACATGGGTTCAAGCCCTGGTCCAGGAAGATCCCACATGCCGTGGAGCAGCTAAGCCCGTTTGCCACAACTACTGAGCCTGCGCTCTAGAGCCTGCGAGCCACAACTACTGAAGCCCACGCACCTAGAGCCCGTGCTCCGCAGTAAGAGAAGCCACCTCAATGAGAAGCCCGCACACCGCAATGAAGAGTAGCCCCCACTTGCCGTAATTAGAGAAAGCCCACGTGCAGCAACAAAGACCCAACGCAGCCAAAAATAAATAACTTTATAACAACACCAAAAAAAAATCAGAAAAGTATTTTAAAAATAAATAAATAAAATGTGGTACTTAAATACAGGGAATACTTCTCATAATCCTGTCCATGCACTAAAGTAAATTAATCTATACTTGGCACTTCACAAATATTTTAAAATTTAATCGTCTTAAGAACACTGTAAATGTTTTATTCCAATATTACAAATGAAAAAGTGAAGTTCAGAATATTTAAGTAGCTTTCCCAACATATTGCTTTTGATAAGTGGCAGAGCCAGGATTTAAATAAAAATATGCCACATTGGAAAGCCTTTACCTTTTGCTGAAATATGTACTACTTTCCTCATAGGGCCTCCTATTGCTTCCATTTAATTCCAAGGTCATTTATTGAGCTTCTGTTATGTACAAAATATGACAGTCTGGGTATTGACTTTTGTCTGTGGGCTTTATGACACCTCAGATGATTTAATTCAACCCAAGTCTCTCTTTAAAGACATTCTGTATTTATACACGTGACTGGTCAAAAAAATGTAAGCTATATTTCCTGTGATTTTTTTTTCCTTTCATGTACTTCTAATTTTTTTTATAGAATTGCTCCCTATTCTTAGACCAATATCCCATATTAACGTTTAGTCTGAAAATTTCCTTCATTAACCATAATTATTTGCCTCTTTTTCTTGTTTGGGCATCAACCAAGAGGTGCTTTGGAGAATATCAGGTCAATAAATCAATAGAATCCATAAATGTGAGGGCCATAAAGAAAATTAGAAATTAGAAATCATGAGTCCTTATCTTGAAAAGAATGTGTGGAGGAAGGATGCTTAGAAATTAAATGGATTTCTGAGAATCGGGCATCTGATAAGGAGCCCAGACGTTAAGACTCTCAGGCTTTCATTGTATATTTCTACAATTCCTTCAGCCAGCATTCAGTACCGTCTGCACATTTTTACTTGACTTCTTTCACTTCTACAATTGTTTATTTTGTTTTCTGTATTTGACTACTTATCCCCCCTACAGACACAAACTCCTTGAAGTCAAGGTTTAACTTCATCAAGAAGTCCTGTTATGTTTTTGAAGGGTCTCATGGAATATTTCATAATTTAAACAAGATATTGGGTGCTTCTGAAGAGTATTAACAAGTGAAAAAGCTATATACTAGCTATCTGCGGTCCTAGAAAAATGCTGTTAAAATCAGTCCATGATTTTCTTCTGATGAGATCAGACAGCTTGTATAAAGTCTTAACTCTGTGTATAAAGCTATCAAACTCTTTGAAAAGAGACTACCACAAAAAAAGAAAATACAAATCAGCCAAAGAAAAAAGAAAAATAATTTTCTTAGTTGATCTTTGAAATGCATAATGCCTTATTTTCATTTTCACAACAGTATTGGGAGTTGATTTAGCATTAAGATCAGTGACAAAATAACTCGATTAATACTTTCTACTCCAATATCATTCTAAAATAAGAAAATATGTCTGTCTCATTTGATGACAGGAAGGATAATCAATAATCGGTGAGAGCATTTAGTGGTCAGATAAACATTAACTGTATGAATGAAGAAATTAAAAATGTTTATTACTATAGGTGATCTACAGTTTTATACTTTACAGTTCAACTAAAATAACATTTGCCAAAGCCAAACGTATGACATTTTAAATACAGACATTTACATATAATGCAACACACATCTAAAAGTAAATATTTCCCTATAGTTAGAGACATACATACTTATTAGCATCATCATATTTGAATAATATAGTATTAAATGATTCAGTGAGATTTGGAATAAGAACATGATCCATGGAGGAACACTATCTGAATATGAGCCAGTGTGGCATGTGCCTGAGTTTCCAGGGCCTTGGACTCCTTGCCTCTTTATTTCCTCTCATTCCAAAAATAAAGGTTCATGACTCTGGGGATAAACCTCCTCTGGTCATCATTCAGATGACTGACTGCCCACTCTTTTAGCGGAAAGTTTTTCTCACAGATGAGAAGATGCTCCACTCAGTCCCAACCTGGAGCTATTGCAGCATCTGGTCATGTTTCTTTGACCAGCAGAAGTGGTTCCGTATAACTGAGTAAGTCCATGCTCACTTAGGAATGAGCACAAATGTGGATCCCATTCTTGGTTATCAACCTAAGTTCTGTATGACCTGGAAGTTCTGTAGAGATGAATGTGTCCTCCCAAAATGTCCTGTTGCTGGCTTATAACTAGAAGTGATATATTGCTATTCTTGAGCCAGGGTTCTATACTCTCTATAACTGAACCAGAGAAAAGCTTCATCATTATAGAAAATGTTGTCCAAATACATGGCTATCTGAGCATCATATAGTTTACATCTAGAAAAAAAAGTCCAAACTGGATATTTGGCCAAACTGTTGAAATTTTGCAAAAGTTTAACCTTTACAATCTTATACAACATAATTATTACTTCTTTTCTGCCTTTAATTAAGCAATAAGTTTTTCTGACTATGAATGAAATGAAGTCAGATGGAAGCTCTTACAGAATATCTTGGCAGATAGAGTATATATTGTCAGAATAAAAATTTTGGTTTGCATTTTTTAAATCATTTCGAATGATGCCCTTTATTTTAAAAGTCTTACCAATTTGTTAACATAAACACGCTATATCTTAGAAGCAGATATACAAGCTTGCCAGCAAAATGAGCAAAATTAATTTTCTTTATAACCAAATGGCAACATCTGACTTTACATCCTGGAATTCATTGTAGGTAAATGAACGTGATCGTCTTCTAAGATTTGTTGGTCTCTGAGGTCTTCCTTCTATCAAGTCTAAATAGATGTCGGATTTCAGAAAACGTGTGTAACTGTCTTGCTCCATGAGCTGATACACTCTGCTTTGTGCAGCATCAAAACTGTGGAGGGTGGGTTGGGTGATGCTCCTGGTGATGATTTCTTTGGTGTGAAAATCAAGGTTAACCTGGATAATAAAAACAATAAAAGAAGTGTAATTATCGTCAATCTACTTAAGTAAACACCTTTGAGAAACAGAAGTAAAGGACTGACTCCACGTTGGAGGGGGCATACGGCACTTGGATGCTTGGTGCTTTTCCTGTTGTGGGTCCAGGGATCCAGTGATTCACTCTGGGCTGGCATGTTACCTGGCTCTTCTCTCCCTTTGCACCCGGTCCTTATCAGTCTCTGCCAGTGTAGGATCATGGAACAATGTAATGTTAGGTGTCCTAGAGATCATTAGATTCAACTCATTTTCAAAGTGAAAACTAAACTTTGTAGAAATTCAATTATTTTGAGTGAGGGCAAGCAGTGTGTTTGGGGCATATTTTGGATTTCAATGTGAGGCTTTTGCTATATCCCAGTGTTCTTTTCATTATATTATGATGTTTTCCTGCAAGCAAATGTGTGCTGAAAATGCCTATATGCATATATACGTGTGTGTGTATATATATATAAAGATATAAAATCCTTTAACGCTTTTTATCAAAACATTGATGATATATTCGGCTTTGATGGTGCTCAGTTTTCAGTTTTCACGTAGGTTTCTTTTCCTTCGTGGGTAACACCACATAACCAGCTGCCTTTGTTTACTTGTGTGTAAGGGGAAGACAGGATAATACGTTGAAACACAAAACAGATTGAGACATACTGAAACAAGGAAAATAACTGTCATTCATTTCATGTGCGACAGTATCTACATAAGCAGTGCTGCCTCGTGGACAGCAACAATTTATAGTCAAACAGAACTCTTAACAGTGACAGATTATCAGTTCTACACTTCAGTGAAAAGACACTATTTATTGAGCACGTACTAAAAATACAGAAACTGTAATTCATATTCAAGGATAGTGAAGTAATATTTGCTGGTTTAATAGCCATTTTAGCAGTTGTTTCATACAGTTACCTCATACTGAGCTTGCAGTAAAAAAAAAAAATCACAATTGTTTTTTCACTTGAACCGTTGCCAAATTAGGTTTTCCTCATCTTTCTATTATGAAATTTTCTTTTAGTCCATCTTAATGTGTAGGGATAATAATTACAGGGCAAATGAAACTTTGTACAGGTAGATGAGCTAACATTAAAATAGTACATAATACAAATTTCTTGATTTCTCTTACCTTCATCACGTACAAAAATCTTTAGTTTCTACAAGCAGTTACTTGTGCTAAGGTGATTCACATGATAAATGAATGAATCTAAATGTTGCAATTAATTGTGTTCACTCTTAGTCTAGAATAAAATACCCTGAGGAGTAACTTCAGTTATACCTTTCCTTCCGTAGCAATATCTTATAATGCATTCTGTTTGTAAATAGAAATCTGTATACAGGCAGACCTTGGAGATATTGCGGGTTCCCTTCCAGACCACCTCAGTAAAGGGGATATCGCAATAAAGTGCGTCACACAAATTTTTTGGTTTCCCGGTGCATAAAAATGTTATGTTTACATGATAACCCATTAAGTGTGTGATAGCATTATGACTAAAAAAACAACATACATCCCTTAATTAAAAAATACTTCATTGCGAAAAAAGGCTAACCATCATCTGAGCCTTCAATGAGTCACAGTAGAAACATCAAAGATCACTGATCACAGATCACCATAGCAAGTATAATAATAATGGAAAAAGTAAGAATTATTGTGAGAACTACCTAAATGTTACATAGAGATATGAAGTGAACCAATGCTGTTGGAAAAATGGCACCGATAGACTTGTTCAAGGCAGGGCTGTCACAAACCTTCAATTTGTAAAAAACAAAATATATGTGAAGTGCAATAAAGTGAAGGGAATAACATGAGGCATGCTTGTAAATAACCACCATTTTTGTTTCAACAAAATTCTGACCTTTCTGTTAGAATGTATGGCAGTACCGATTTGATGAAGACATATTCTCTCAAAAAATTTTCAAACAGATGTAAATTTTTACAATCATCTTTACCTCTTGTGGAGCATCATTCTGTATAAATTTCTCATATATTGCTTTTGCTTTATGAATTATTTGTTGAGGGTCTTTGCTTTTCTTGAAATCTTCACAGGCTATCCAAAATTCAATGTTTTCCTCACTGAATTCAGTTTTAAGAAATCTGGTAAAAGTCTCCAGTCCATCTACCAAGGAAAGAAATGATATATTTTAACTAAAAAATATTGATACTGAGAATATATGCTACTTGATATTGAAGTACAACTGTGAGTGTTAACAGAAGAAGCGTCTTCCCTCTAATTCAGGGCAGTAGCACACTTCTTGCTCATGAGGAACCATGTTAACAATTAGCTGAAATCTTCACAACTATGAAAGGTAAGTACCAATGAGGCTGGTATCATACTTAGACCTGAGTAACAGGGACCTTAAATCTGGACCTCACTTTGGGTCTCTCTCAGCTGTGCCTTTCCTTGGGGTGAGTGTCGTAGGGTTATTCTACAGAGCCAAAGAGCCATTCCAGCTGGAGATCATCTCTCAACTTCTAGACCATGCTTCTTGGACTCAGAACCCTGAAATTCCCTTTAAAAGGCTTTGTGGGGCTTCCCTGGTGGCACAGTGGTTGAGAATCTGCCTGCTAATTCAGGGGACACGGGTTCGAGCCCTGGTCTGGGAGGATCCCACATGCCATGGAGCAACTAGGCCTGTGAACCACAATTACTGAGCCTGCGCGTCTGGAACCTGTGCTCCGCAACAAGAGAGGCCGCGATAGTGAGAGGCCTGCGCACCGCGATGAAGAGTGGCCCCTGCTTGCCACAACTAGAGAAAGCCCTCGCACAGAAACAAAGACCCAACACAGCAAAAATAAATAAATTAATTAATAAACTCCTACCCCCAACATCTTCAAAGAAAAAAAAAAAGGCTTTGTGTTTCCAGGATTGGCACAGTCCTCTTCCCCAGATACATCCACCAAAGGCACCTGTCTCAGTGGAATGCACACCCCAAGGCTTGAGTGTGGACAGGACTTGAATTTGCATGCTGGAGTGTCCACCGAAATGTGCAAAGTGGCCTCTCACAGTGTGGAACCAAACCATGGGTGGAAAGTGAAGGGAGGTGGGCTATGCATATAGGGTAGAACTGGGAAGAGTCTGAGAATTTTATATTCAAACGTAATCTACCACGTGTCACAATAGAAGGATAAAATGGTTTTTTTTGTTTTGTATTTTGGTTCTTTTTTGCGGTATGCGGGCCTCTCACTGTTGTGGCCTCTCCCATTGCGGAGCACAGGCTCCGGACGCGCAGGCTCAGCGGCCATGGCTCACGGGCCCAGCCGCTCCGCGGCATGTGGGATCTTCCCGGACCGGGGCACGAACCCGTGTCCCCTGCATTGGCAGGCGGACTCTCAACCACTGCGCCACCAGGGAAGCCCAAAATGTCTATTTTTAACAGTTTATTAGCCTGATCTGTAACTCTTAAGCATTTAGAAATATAGTATGGGGCCTCCATTTTTACTTTTTTCCTGAGGCCCATGAATGTTAGGGGCAGGTATCAAGTCTTATGGAAGACTGCCAGGGTTCAAGTTCTTGTTCAGCTAGTTACTATGTGGTCCTGAGTGAGTTACTTTTCCTTTCTGTGTCTCAGTTTCTCAATATTTAAAATTAATGATAAAACCGATCTGATAGAGCTGTTTAGAGAATTAAATGTGCCAAAATGTGCAGGACGCTTAAAACAGAAACTGGCGTATAGCAAGTACTGTATCTGGGTTTTGATGGAGGGTGTGATGGTTATGATGATGTTGATGATTTTGATGACTATCGTTTTTTTTAGGCTCAGTTAGGTAAAGTTTCATAGCTAAAACTGTGGCAGACTCAGGATTCAACACTAAGACAATCTGACTTTAATACTAGGGTTCTTTCAACTATTTATGATATTCTACTTTTTTGGGCTAATAGGTTTTTGTTTTTTTTTCATTTATTTTTGGTCGTGTTGCGTCTTTGTTGACGCGCTTGGGTTTTCTCTAGTTGCGCGAGCGGGGTCTACTGTTTGTTGCGGTGCGCAGGCTTCTCATTGTGGTGGCTTCTATTGTTGTGCAGCACCGGCTCTAGGCACGCGGGCTTCAGTAGTTGTGGCTCGAGGGCTCTAGAGCGCAGGCTCAGTAGTTGTAGCACGTGGGCTTAGTTGCTCCGCGGCATGCGGGATCTTCCCAGACCAGGGCTCGAACCCGTGTCCTCTGCATTGGCAGGCAGCTTCTTAACCACTGTGCCACCAGGGAAGCCCCGGTATTTTTTTATAAAATTAAACTTCTTTGAGAAAATTATAGATTCACGTGTAGTTGTAGGAAATAACAGAGACAGAGCCCATGTACCCTTTATCCAGTTTCCACCAATACAACATCTTGTAAAACTGTAGTAAAAATATCACAAATAGGATAATGATATTGATATAGTTAAGATACAGAATATTTCCATGATTACAAGGTTATCTCATGTTGCCTTTTTACTGTTATACTCACATTTTTCCCACACCCAACCCCTCCTTAAATGTTAGGAACCAATAGTCTGTTCTCCATTGCTGTAATTTGGTCAACTCAAGAATATGGTATAAGTGGAATCATGTAGTATATATTGTTTGGGGTGGCTTTTTTAATCTACCATGATCTGCTGGAGATTCATCAGTATAGCAGTAATTTGTGCCTTTTCATTGCTGTGTTGTATTCCATGGTATGGATTTGTTTAACCATTCCTGTTGAAGGTTTTGGGGAGCAGTTATCAATAAGGATGCTATAAACATTTATGTATAGATTTTGTGTGTGTGTGTGTAGACGTAAGTTTTCATTTCTGTGGGATAAGAGAAGTGAAGCTGTTCAGTTATATGGTATTTGAAATAGAGAAGAGAGCATTATAGAAGCATTGAGAAAAGGTAAAAATGTTCCTTCTAGATTTTTCAGATAAATTTTTTCAGGGACTTCCCTGGCAGTCCAGTGGTTAAGACTCTGTGCTCCTAACGCGGGGAGCACATGTTTGACCCCTGATTGGGGAACTAAGATCTCACATGCTGCACAGCACAGCCAATAAATAAATAAATAAATAAATAAATAAGTAAGTAAGTAAATAAATAAATAAATAAATAAATAAATAAATATTCTCAGAGAAATTCACATTTGAGTTGGATACAAACGATTTTTAGCAATCTTTCTTTAGATTTGTTCTCTACTCATAGTTATGACCTATTTCTCTTTCTGCTATCACAGGTGAGTTATTACACAAGGAAATTTCATGAGTGCTGTCTAGATTTCTCACCTAGCAGCATTTGAAATATTCTTCTTCCTAGGATTCTAGGACACCATACCTCCTAA
Organism: Leucopleurus acutus; assembly: GCF_964270905.1. Lineage (NCBI taxonomy): Eukaryota > Metazoa > Chordata > Mammalia > Artiodactyla > Delphinidae > Leucopleurus > Leucopleurus acutus. The sequence goes on from NC_139143.1 coordinate 10,109,054, forward strand.
TTTATACCATCCGATTACTTTAAGCCTGGCTGTTCCCTGGTTAAATGTGATGTTCGTTGGGATTCTGTTCTTTACATTCTTCTCCTTTTCTTGCCTCTTCTACCTCCCTTTTCTTTCTCTATCCTCCTGTATCCTCGTCTTCTAACATTTTTCCTGAAACTCCTTTCCCCCTTATTTCCCTCTGTACTTTATGCATACTGCTGGCACCTACAGGCAAAATAAGGCATTACAAACAATCTTGCAAACCAGTAAAGTTTCTCTGAGTTAAATTTTGATCTAATTAAAAGATTTTAATCTCATTGCAAGAAATCATTAGAAGAAAATTTTTCTCTTCACCTGAGATATTCCTCCAGCTACTGATCTATATCTTTCTCCTTACAAAGTCTTTTGAGTAAGCTTTCTGCAGTTGGTCTCTTAATCCCCTTCACTCATTTACCTCCCCATACACTAAAATGTGGTTTCTACTCAACGCTTGACTTAAATAATTTTTACCAAAATGACTTACTGTAATATTCCATGGAAAAAATTTTTTTCCAATCCATATATTACTTCATCTCTCTATGACAGCAGGCAAAGATGAAATATGTCTGTAATTCTTTTCTGTGGCACATACACTCTTGAGTTTCTTCTTATATCTCTGACTACTGCTTTTCTAAATACTTCTCAGTTTATCCTTCTTCCTTCTTCCCTTTAATTACAATTCAAGGGCAATCACTTCAACACTTTAACACAATGAATATGCTGATGATTTTCAGAAATGATCTCCGGCTCAGATCTCTTTCCTGAGCTCCAAGCTCATATCACCCAACATTTGGTAAACATCTCCACTGAATTTCCCACCAAAATAATCACATCACAGCTGAATTCAATATCTTCACCCAAAAGCTTCCCAGAATGTTTCCCATGCAATGACACCATCCACTCAACAACTTAACCCACAACCCTGGCATCCTTAGGGATCCCCAATTTTCTTCTGAACTCAATTGATAATCAAATCTTCTCAACTTTATCTTCTTTATGTATCATGCATCTGTCTTTTTATTTTTATTCAATCTGGAATTACCCTTATTCAGACCAGGATCATATTTTACATAGATTATTATAAAAACCTTCTAAATGGTGACTCTGACTCCAGGCTTCACTTGCTTCCCTCCCCTGCTAACCCCCCCCCCCAACACTTTCCAAGTTATTATTCACATTCTAGTCAGTAATATCTTTCTAGAGTACAAACTTAATTATGTTTCTTCACTGTTGAAAATTTTCCAACAATGCCCTTAATCTCTTTCCACTCTCTTTCTCACACTCTAAGCTCCAAGCACAGTGAAATAATTTAGAGTTCCATTCATGTGCCATGCTCCCACATCTCTTTAGCTTCTATTGGAAAGATTTTCTCTTCCTACTCCAATTTTATCAGTCTAATTTCATCAGGCTAATCTGTATCACCCATTGAAGTTTAAATTAGAGATCACTTTATCTGGAAAGATTTCACTGATCTCTCAAGAATAAGTTGGGTGTCCTTCATATATGACTTCCTACACTGGGTAACATTTAAACTATTGTGCTGCAGTTGCTTCCTTATTTTTGTTTCTCATGCTGTATTGTGAGATTCATGAGATGAAGGCCCTTGTCTAATTTGCCACAAAAATCCCCAGCATGAAGAAATCACTCAATATTTACTTACTGAAAGAAATAAGTAATAATTGAACACATGAGAAAAAGTACAAATTTTCATTAAAAATACAAAAGTTCTAGCAAAAAAATCTTGTTGAGGAGGCAGAGATGAGTCTGGGGATCATGATATGTTTGGGATTTGTGGGTCAGTGTACAGAGGAAAAAAGAGAAGAAAGAAACATGCAGAGGGTGCCTGGAAGTCTACATGCAGGTTACCTGTAGATCCTTGGCTGAGGGTCAGGCTGTACACGGGCAGGGCAAACTCTGTGAAGACCAGAAGAGTATAGCTACAGTGGTGCTGAGAGGTAAATGGAGATCAGGGAGTTTGCATGGGTCTGGGAGACTTTGGATTTCTGGCCCAGCTATAGTGGAGATACCCAAGAAAGGCTATATTTTTGGTATAAATACTACAGGCAAGGTCTTTGTCCTCAAACTAAGATAAATTGGAAAGAGATTGGTTTTAAATATCAAACTGATCAGAAAGAATCAAGAGGATCCACCCGTGATTTAACTGACTGCCAGAAAAATAATCTAATGCTGTTTAAAGGAAGGCAGCATAATCTAGACTCCTATATCTTCCTCCTTGCACACATACAATAAAAATTTATTAGGCATGCAAGAAATGTCTAATGTGACCCATTATCAATAACAAAAGTGGTCAATAGAAACAGAAACCTGAAACACAAGATACCTGAAATATTGGAAATAGCACAATGTTGAAGAATGAAAAGGTTAAAAAAGACATAAGGAGTGAATAGATGCAAAAACTCAGAAAAGAAATTGAAACTATAGCAAACAATCAAATGGAACTTCTAGAACTAAAATGGAAAATACCTGAAGCAAAAAAAAATTCATTGGATCATCATGACAGCAGATTAACAACTGCCTAAGAAAAGATGAGTAGACTAGAAGACGGGAAAATAGAAATTATTTAATTTAGGATAGTAGAGGACTTCCCTGGTGGCACAGTAGTTAAGAATCTGCCTGCCAGTGCAGGGGACATGGGTTTGAGCCCTGGTCTGGGAAGATCCCAAATGCCGCAGAGCAACTAAACCCATGTGCCACAACTACTGAACCTGAGCTCTAGAGCCCACAAGCCACAAATACTAAGCCCACCGTGTGCCACAACTACTGAAGCCCGTGTGCCTAGAGCCTATGCTTGGCAACAGGAGAAGCCACCACAATGAGAAGCCCACACACTGCAACAAAGAGTAGCCCCCACTCACCACAACTAGAGAAATCCCGCACACAGCAATGAAGACATAACACAGCCAAAAATTTTTAAAAAAAAGATAGCACGAAACAAGGGGGAAAATTTCACAATTATACTTCCAGATTTTAATTCTGTTCATTCATACATTTATAGAACAAATAGAATGTCAATCAGAATATGTAAAACTTGAACATTATCAACTAAATTGACCTAATTGACAATTATATGACATTCTACCAAATACATATTTTCAAGTGCACAAGCAAGATTATCTAAGATGGATCACATGCTAGGATGTAAAATGAATATAAATAAATGTCAAAAGATTGAAGTCTTACACAGTATGTCCTTTGCCCATAAGGGTTTTAATCAAAAATCAACTAGTCATTTTCACAGTGTTGATTCTTCCAATCCAACAACATGGTATATCTCTCCATCTGTTTGTATGATCTTTAATTTCTTTCATCAGTATCTTACAGTTTTCTGCATACAGGTCTTTTGTCTCCTTAGGTAGGTTTATTCCTAGGTATTTTTTCTTTTTGTTGCAATGGTAAATGGGAGTGTTTCCTTAATTTCTCTTTCAGATTTTTTGTCATTAGTGTATAGGAATGCAAGAGATTTCTGTGCATTAATTTTGTATCCTGCTACTTTACCAAATTCATTGATTAGCTCTACTAGTTTTCTGGTAGTGTCTTTAGGATTCTCTGTGTATAGTATCATGTCATCTGCAAACAGGGACAGCTTTACTTCTTCTTTTACAATTTGGATTCCTTTTATTTCTTTTTCTTCTCTGACTGCTGTGGCTAAAACTTCCAAAACTATGTTGAATAAGAGTGGTGAGATTGGACAACCTTGTCTTGTTCCTGATCTTAGAGGAAGTGGTTTCAGTTTTTCACCATTGAGAACGATGTTGGCTGTGGGTTTGTCATATATGGCCTTTATTATGTTGAGGTAAATTCCCTCTATGCCTATTTTCTGGAGGGTTTTTATCATAAATTGGTGTTGAATTTTGTCAAAAGCTTTCTCTGCATCTATTGAGCTGATCATATGGTTTTTATCCTTTAATTTGTTAATATGGTGCATCACACTGATTGATTTGCATATATTGAAGAATCCTTGCATTCCTGGTATAAACCCCACTTGATCATGGTGTATGATCCTTTTAATGTGCTGTTGGATTCTGTTTGCTAGTATTTTGTTGAGGATTTTTACATCTGTGTCCATCGGTGATATTGGCCTGTAGTTTTCTTTCTTTGTGACATATATGTCTGGTTTTGGTATCAGGGTGATGGTGGCCTCATAGAATGATTTTGGGAGTGTTCCTCCCTCTGCTATATTTTGGAAGAGTTTGAGAAGGATAGGTGTTAGCTCTTCTCTAAGTGTTTGATACAATTTGCCTGTGAAGCCATCTGGTCCTGGGCTTTTGTTTGTTGGAAGATTTTTAATCACAGTCTCAGTTTCAGTGTTTGTGATTGGCCAGTTTATATTTTCTATTTCTTCCTGGTTAGTCTTGGAAGGTTGTGCTTTTCTAAGAATTTGTCCATGTTTTCCAGGTTGTCCATTTTATTATCATATAGTTGCTTGTAGTAATCTCTCATGATCCTTTGTATTTCTGCACTGTCAGTTGTTACTTCTCCTTTTTCATTTCCAATTCTATTAATTTGAGTCTTCTCCCTTTTTTTCTTGATGTGTCTGGCTAATGGTTTATCAATTTTGTTTATCTTCTCAAAGAACAAGCTTTTACTTTTATTGATCTTTGCTATTGTTTCCTTTATTTCTTTTTCATGTATTTCTGGTCTGATCTTTATGATTTCTTTCCTTCTGCTAACATTGGGGTTTTTTGTTCTTCTTTGTCTAATTGCTTTAGGTGTAAGGTTAGATTGGTTATTTGAGATGTTTCTTGTTTCTTGAGGTAGGATTGTATTGATATAAACTTCCCTCTTAGAACTGCTTTTGCTGCATCCCACAGGTTTTGGGTCATTGTGTTTTCATTGTCATTTGGTTCTAGGTATTTTTTGATTTCCTCTTTGATTTCTTCAGTGATCTCTTGGTTATTAAGTAGTGTATTGTTTAGCCTCCATGTATTTGTATATTTTACAGATTTTTTCCTGTAATTTATATCTAGTCTCATAGCATTGTGGTCAGAAAAGATACTTGATATGATTACATTTTTAAAAAATTTACCAAGGCTTGATTTGTGCCCCAAGATATGAACTATACTACCCAAAGCAATCTACAGATTCAATGCAATCCCTATCAAACTACCAATGGCATTTTTCACAGAACTAGAACAAAAAAGACCCTGAATAACCAAAGTAATCTTGAGAAAGAAAAATGGAGCTGGAGAAATCAGGCTCCCGGACTTCAGACAATACTACAAAGCTACAGTCATCAAGACAGTATGGTACTGGCACAAAAATAGGAATATAGATCAATGTAACAGGATAGAAAGCCCAGAGACAAACCCACACACATATGGTCACCTTATCTTTGATAAAGGAGGCAAGAGTATACAATGGAGAAAAGACAGCCTCTTCAATAAGTGGTGCTGGGAAAACTGGACACGTACACATAAAAGAATGAAATTAGAACACTTCCTAACACCATACACAAAAATAAGCTCAAAATGGATTAAAGACCTACATGTAAGATCAGACACTATAAAATTCTTAGCGGAAAACATAGACAGAACACTCTGTGACATAAACCACAGCAAGATCCTTTTTGCCCAATGGAAATAAAAACAAAAATAAACAAATGGGACCTAATGAAACTTAAAAGCTTTTCACAGCAAAGGAAGCCATAAACAAGATGAAAAGACAACCCTCAGAATGGGAGAAAATATTCACAAACGAAGCAACTGACAAAGGATTAATCTCCAAAATATACAAGCAGCTAATGCAGCTGAATATCAAAAAAACAAACAACCCAATCCAATAATGGACAGAAGACCTAAATAGACATTTCTCCGAAGAAGATATACAGGTAGCTAACAAACACATGGAAGAATGCTCAACATCACTAATCATTAGAGTAATGCAAATCAAAACTACAATGAGGTATCACCTCAAACCAGTCAGAATGGCCATCATCAAAAAATCTAGAAACAATAAATGCTGGAGAGGGTGTGGAGAAAAGGGAACCCTCTTGCATTGTTGGTGGGAATGTAAATTGATACAGCCACTATGGAGAACAGTATGGAGGTTCCTTACAAAACTAAAACTAGAGCTAACATATGACCCAGCAATCCTACTACTGGGGATATACCCTGAGAAAAACATAATTCAAAAACAGACATGTACCAGAATGTTCATTGTAGCTCTATTTACAAGAGCCAGGATATGGAAGTAACCTGAGTCCCTTGACAGATGAATAAATAAAGGAGATGTGGCACATATATACAATGGAATATTACTCAGCCATATAAGGAAACGAAATGGAGTTATTTGTAGTGAGGTGGATGGACATAGAGTCTGTCTTACAGAGTGAAGTAAGTCAGAAAAACAAATACCGTATGCTAACACATATATATGGAAGAACCTAGGGGAAGGACATGAATAAAGATAGAGACGTAGGGAATGGACTTGAGGACATGGAGAGGGGAAAGGGTAAGCCGGGACAAAGTGAGAGAATGGCATGGACTTATATATACTACCAAATGTAAAATAGCTAGTCGGAAGCAGCAGCATAGCACAGGGAGATCAGTTCCGTGCTTTGTGACCATCTAGAGTTGTGGGATAGGGTGGGTGGGAGGGAGATGCAAGAGGGAGGAGATATGGGGATATATGTATATGCATAGCTGATTCACTTTGTTATAAAGCAGAAACTAACACACCATTGTAAAGCAATTATACTCCAATAAAGGTGTTAAAAAAATCAACTAGTAACATAGCTTTAAAAGCCCCCAAATATTTGGAAATAAAACAACACATATAAATAATTTATTGATCAAAGAAGGAATCAAAAGAGAAATTAGAAAGTATTTACAATTGAATTATAATAAAAATACAGCGCATCAAATTTTGTAGGATGCAGTTTAAACCGCATTTAGAGGGAAATTTACCACATGAATTGCTATACTAGTAAAAAATAAAATCTGAGTTTCTACTTTAAGAAGCTTTAAAAACAAGAGAAAATTAAAGCCACAGTAAGTTGAAGGAAAAAAAAAATTATAAAAGAAGTCTATGTAAAAGAAAACAAACCATAGAGAGAATTTACAAAGCCAAAAGTTGGTTCTTCAAAAAAATTAATAAAGTAGAACTCCTAGTGAGGCTGTTTCATAGTAGTAGGAAGCAAATCAGTGATATTTCCACAGATCTTAGGCATATTACAAAGATAGTAAATATTATGAATGATTTTATGCCAATAAATATAATTTAAATAAAATGGGAAAATTGTGTAAAGAAAGCCTACCCAAACTGACACTGAAGTGAAAAATCTGAAACTATTAAATTAATAGATTTTTATAATAAAAATACCACCCTCCCAAAATAAAATCTTGGGCCCAGATTTGGTGAATTTCATCAAACATTTAAGAAAAAAGTATTCTAATCTTATACAACTTACAGAAAACAGTGGAGGGATGAATAATTTCCTTCTCATTTTAAGAGGCTAGGATAACTCTAATACCAAAACCTGACAAATGTAACACCAACAGCACCCCCAGAAATAACGATTAAGAAAGGAAAAGAAAATTATAGACCAATGATCACAGATGTAAAGATTCTGAACAAAATATTAGAGACTTAAATTCAGGAATTTAAAGAGGGAGAAGCATACATTCTAGCATTAAGGCAAAAAAATTGTGAAGTAAATGATAGCTTTCTTTGTCTACTCAACTTATTTTCACTTATATTCATTTCTTCTATTCACTGTTCTCTACAACTATTCCTCATGGTCCATGATTATTTGTAATATAATAAGTTCCATATAGAATGAAGCAAGAAGCATGAATATGGTAGAACTATGGTGATAACTAAGAGGGTTTGCATTTTTAACATGTTTAAAGGTTTTGAGGGCTAAGTGCTGTTCATACACATTACTACATTTAATACTACAACATATGTCTGGAATATGTCCTATATTAATTTTCGTAGCTGAGAAAACTGAGATTCATATAAATTCAATTGTCCCAGATCTCAGTTTTCAAACAAACAAGTTGTAGAAGTATATCTTTTTCAAGAAGGCAGCACGTTCTGTCATAGGTAGAGTAACAGTCCTTCAAAGATGTCCATGCCCTAACCCTCAGAACCTGTGACTACATTACCTGACATGGAGCAAAAGCTTTGCTGATGTGATTAAGGTTAAGAACCTTGAGAGGGGCAAATTATCCTGGATTATCCAGGTGGATCCAATCTCATCACATGAGTGCTTAAAAGTGAAGGAGGAAAGCAGAGAAGTGGGTCAGGGGAATGCGATGTGAGAAGCACTCTTGCTGCCCTTCAAGATGACAGAAGATGGTCAAGAGTCAGAGTGTGGTGGCTTCCAGAGGGTGAGAGTGGCCTTAGTTTAGAGCCAGCAAGAGAATGGAGACCTTGGTCCAAAAGTGCAAAGAGCTGACTTCTGCCAAGAACCCAAATGGATAGGAAAGGGATTCTCCCCAAGACCTTCCACAGAGGACAACAGCCTGCTGACACCTTGATTTTTTTCCATTGAGATCCGTGCTACACCTCTGACCTACAGAACTGTAAGATAATATATTTGTGTTGTAAGTCCCTAAAGTTATCATAGCTTGTTACACAGCCACAGGAAACTACTATAGTCCTCAAATCATGTGTTACATGTCACCATTTACTTCTCCTGTATCTAGAACTTGTCCTGTTTGTCATGAAGCATTGTGTTTTCATTTTTGTTTTTAATGCTGAAAGCAACTGTTTGATTATATTAGAGATCCAGGAACTTAATGTAAGAGAACAACAGCCAGAAATGGCATAACCTACAGACATTCCCTAAGTGGTAGGTATGGGATCTCTCCAAACACTACCATGATAGAGGAGCCCTGTGGGCATCTTCTACTCCACTGCTCCTTCCATTGGTGTTTTCCTTGGGGTGAGGGAAGAGTCTGCCATTTCTTTTCCTTGGTAAATTGATCCTGAGCACCAGGTGTTAGTGGTTAAACCTTAGTGAAGAAACTAGGAAGATAAGCAAAGGTCAGTCTCAGCAAGAATCTGAGAAGGCATCATAGGACTGACATGCCACCCAGAAATTGTCCACAGTGATTAGATGCTGGTAAGATAATTCCTAGTCAAACACAGCTGTCTTAAGGAGGCCTTAGTTCTAAGCGCTTCCTGCTTAAGTCAACAAATTCTAGTCTCTGAGGAGAAGGAAGAATGATCAATGTGAGTGATATTGAACCACTCTTGTTCTTATTTCTCTAGCACAGTTAGTGTTTGATTTTCAAGATTTATTTCTCATGCTGTGTAGTGTGCTTTGCTCAGAATGTAGCAGAAAAATATAAATGGATAATGATTCCTTGAAGCTTTTTGATAGATAGAAGATTTTCCCCAAATACCTACAAATGTATATATTCTCAGAGTAAAGTTAATGATCTATCTCTGTTTTTATTATTTTTAAGCCAAAATAGCTATCAAAGTGAAAACCAGGGAGTCAGACAAGTGGGTTTTACCCTGACTTGTTAACCCACCAGCACTCTTAGGGATTACTGTTCCTCAGTACGGTCTGTTTGACTTTCCTTTCCACAACTCTTTTACCCTCTGTAGCTCAGTACCTGAACTTGTAAAAAAGCAGTTTGAGTCATTACTATTGTCGAAGGTTACATTCCTCTAATTTTGGAAAACTACATCGCAGCAGCAACCTTTCAGACTTCAGGTAAAGCTGGAGCCCCAGGCTGATGACTTTAGAAAATAGGCTGAATAAGCATCATTTGGCTATTGATTGGCAACAGCTTGAAAACTTCTTCCTTTTCCATTTACGCGACTAGAAAGATCGTTTTGTTGCCTAATCTCTGCTTTTACTTTTTGTCTTTTTTTTTCCTTCTTCTTCTTGTGTAATGATCCCAGAAGGAAACAAGGAGACTAAGGCAAAACATGCCTTTCAACCCCTCAATCAAAATTGGAGTAGAATTTGAAATGTGGGCAATGTTTAGGTGTGTGAAAGAAAAGCCACAACAAAAACAACCATCTGTAGACCCATTGGCTTAAACCAAACTTTAGGTAGTTACGTAGTCATGCCCCAGCCTCTGGCCAGAACTTTAAAAAAAATATATTGAGAATTCCCCCTTGATGAATTTTTAGTGTAATCAAAAACCGCTGCTTAGCACCCATACTTCCTTACTCTTTAAAATTTCTAAAATGTTTGCCCTTTTTTCCTCCAATTAACATCCACTTTTTGCTGGATTGAATCCTAACTATATGTATATTCTCTTAATTTATCTCTCATAATTATCTTCACAACTGATAGATTCTTTGTATTTTTTAATAGAATTCTGAAATTTCTTATTTGCTCGGTAGCTGCTATAAAGTAGTCTGAGGAGGATTCCTTGACTAGATATTAGGAAACAATTGGAAGCAAGACAGCAAAATGATGGTGAGAACAGCTTCAGGTAATCCTAATTAAAAAAAGCAAAAGTGGTCGTATGGAAATGTGCACTTTGATATTGAAAAGCCTGTCATTGGGTGGTATTGCCCTGTGTGTTCATGATGTGGGTCCTGCCTCTTCCTCTCCCACGATGAGAGACATCTGTCTTGTTCTAACTTGCTCCTCTGTTACTATTTAAATGGAAATTAAAGCAAAGTTAGCAAATAAAGTGCCTGCTATCTTACAACAGAACAGTCTGTTCCAGGTCAGACCTAGACGGGAAAGAGGAAATTAAGAATATGCTTTAGTGGGCTTATGAATAAAGTTACTTTGACCCCAGTGAAGGGAAATGCTTTTTGGATTTCATTTTATTCTACCTATATGTCATATATAAGCATGATTGATCAGTTTTTAAATACCAAATTGTTCCTAAAGCAAGTTGATAAATTGCTGTGACAATTTTAGGAGGATATGGTCATCACTTTTCCTATTAATAAATCTCAATTATAAGAAACTTTTTGTATTGACACCTAGAAGGGATCATCCATATGCCAGACAACTGAAATTGTTACTTATTAAAAATAACTTCCTTTGTCTATCTTTTAATTATTTGTGAAACACTTAGTATGAACCTGAGGACTGTATTATAAAGTGAAAATGCAATGATATTAATTACAATAGTTGAAGTTTTGAGTCTTTGCTAAGGCCTTGGCACACTGCTATATGCCTTTTATTGGGGCAGTTCCATTTAATTTTCACACCAGCCCTAAGGAGTTAAGTCCTGTTCTACCCATTTATACAGATGAAGAAGCTGAGGTTCAGAGTGTTGAGTTGCCCCTGAATCTTACCGCTGGGAAAAGACAGCACAAGGGTTTGAATCCAGGTTTATTTTGTTTATAATTATAGAACGTTTGTCTTTCAACTGCCATGAAACAACAAAGTCTTTACTGTTGAGGAACATGGAGATTAATAGGCAAGACAGGCATGTATAGACCAAGGACTAAGAAATGAGAATTGCAGGGGTGACTAATTCTGTTTGGAGCAGCAGAGAAAAATCAGCTTACTTAAGATGACTATAGAAGCCTTCCAGAAAATAACATGAATGCTACTTAAATAGTCCTTCACTAATTCACAAAGCATGAGTGAGTGTCAGCTCTGTACCAGCCGTTGGGCTTTGGAGTACCACCGTGCTTAGTCTTGAGTTTGATACAGACATTCAAAATGAAGTCACAGCATTAACGTAAGGAAAAGCGCTGTGTGTTAAAAGTGCTCATGGTGAGTTAAAGTGAATGAATCTTGTTGCCATAATATGAATATAATAGGGGAGAATAAATACTGATTCAAGAAACAAATTAATGATGAATGAGAAGGTAGTTCATCTATTTAAAAGTTTAAGTAAATGACTTTTAAAACAAATAATACGTAATATCGTGCAGGATTATCCCAGCACACTAGTTACTTCCTGTTTCTCTTACTCACTTGGGGCAGCTGCATGAAGTCAGGTCACAATGGAACCGTTTCTCACACAGAGGCAGTAACTTACTAAACAGTCCTTTAGAAGAAAGCAGTGGTGAAGACATCTGCCAAAAGCGCTTGATAGAACCCGGGATTAGAATTCACACTGGAAGAAGCTGGCTCAATGTGTCACACAAATATGAAATGCTTGTAATTGCATGTTTCTAAATTGAAACTCTGACATCTGTTGGAGTATTTTTCTGATGCCAAGAAACCAAATGAAACAAAAAGTCAAGGAACTCAGAAGTTGGAAACCCAAATACAGTGTGGTATCTTAAGTACTAGGTTGCCTTGCTTCTCCTTTGATATTTGACTTTGGACCTGCCACAGAATGTGGTGGTTACTTGTGCAGTAATGATTTGTTTGTGTGGCCCATTTATAATCTAGACTGGATTTTACTTACTTTTATTTTTTAGATAGATAAAGTAATTGCATGTTTGTTACGGGTCAGCTTGATTCAGAAAGTTAAATTTGCAGAACCCTGGAATCCCTTATCTTGCAGAAAACTGGTAACTGAAAATTGCAAAGGGCAACTTAAAAAGCCACAAGGTGAAAAGTGTAAGGAGAAGTGCTAATTTCCTTCCCCAAAAGAGAAGTATGCACTTCCTTGCAGCCTTTCCTCAAAGTCAGTAATATGTACTTCCCACAGTATCATCAGTTCATGTTTTTAAATCAAGGGGGTGAAATGACTCACATATTCCTTTTATCCTACCTTATCATGAATTAATCTCAAAATTAAGCTTAGTATATATAATCACGATTTAAAGTGCAAAAAGTCCAAGCAAATAGTTGTTAATAAAAAGACTAAAAATACTGGAATTATTTGCAGTGACTGGAAAAAAGGATGTACAGGAAAATAAACAGGTAGTAGGTGGAAGTTTTTTTTTTATTGACAGACTCCCTTCATAGGAAATAACCTTCTCTTTCAAATCTTTACTTATCAAGTATGTGAGATGGTTAGAAAATGTTTCTATAATCAATCATGCTTCTATATTCTAAGTGTGTGCCTATAAAACCCTTCAAAACTGCTGATAAAGTTTACCAGCAACTAAAAAAGTTCAAAGTCTCACCTGTTATCTTCTCCAAATCTATTTTTTCCACCTCTATTTCTGATCTATAAAAGGCACTCTTACCTTCCTATTAATATGGAACAAAATCTAGAGATCTTTGGCTCCTTTTTCTTCATCTCCTATTTCTTCACCACCTCACTTTACAACATAAGTACACATTCATTCAGTCACCAAGTTCTTCCATTTTCTTTCCAAAATAGCCCTTACGTTGAGGTTAACTTTGATATTTGTAACAACCTTGTAGGCAGTCCTATTATATGCATAGAATTCTACCTTTCTATCCATCAGAGTTAGCTTTCTAACAAACAAACTCTTCTTGAGTTTGTCCCCAACTTGATTTTCCAATGTGATTTTTCACTACTCTTTACCTCAGTGAATGCGACCTGCTTGCTTTCCTAGGTTATAAGCCCAGTAAGCGCAAATCGCTTATTTCTCTAGCCCTTTTCCTGCCTTTTTCTCTACTCAGGAATAACCTTTTCCTCTGCCTGTTGAAATCTTGCACGCATCGACATAATTTCATGTAATGATTTTCTAAAGCCTACATGAAACATTGCAAGTTCTACAGGCATATTTTAAACTATTTATCCAATTGTTTTCAAAATTATGTATTATCAGCAGCATTGTTTTACTTTCAAAGCTGTCTTACACAGAACCATGTAAATATATGCATACAAACACTCACGAATATGTGAGTGTAATATACATATATATGTAATTTTATTGGAATTAATTGATTTGCTAAGTTCATATTGGTAACATTTATTTTCATAAAGTCAATTGGTAAGAAGACTGATAACTAAATTTGAAATTGATGATTATGAATGACAGTCTGATACTGGTTTTTGGTTTATTCCTTTTGTTTTTCTTAAACAACATTTAGAAATTATTGTTATATATGGTTTTAAATCATAGATTTTTATGATTCATTTTTCAGTTTCAGGCAAATTTGTCAATAAACAGGGAAGGCAGGAAAAAAATTACCCTAATATCTGCAGAGAAACAAATGAGGAATGGAAGTTAAATTATTGATGGACTGCAGTGTATTAAATTTACTGTATAACATATTTGAGTTCATTTTTTAAAATAACATTTACTTTTAGAATAGATTAGATTTACAGAAGAGTTATGAAGATAGGACAGAGCTTCCACACACCCCACACCTCCAGATCCCTGCTATTATTAACATCTTACATTGGTAAGGTACATATGTTATAATTTTTTTTATATATAAATTTATTTATTTATTTGTTTTTGGCTGCATTGAGTCTTCGTTTCTTCACACGGGCTTTCTTGCAGCGAGCAGGGGCTACTCTTCGTTGTGGTGCGTGGGCTTCTCATTGCAGTGGCTTCTCTTGTTGCGGAGCACAGGCTCTAGGAGTGTGGGCTTCAGTAGTTGTGGCATGTGGGCTCAGTAGTTGTGGCTCGCGGACTCTAGAGCGCAGGCTCGGTAGCTGTGGCGCACGGGCTTAGTTGCTCCGCGGCATGTGGGATCTTTCCGGGCCAGGGCTCAAACCCGTGTCCCCTGCATTGGTAGGCAGATTCTTAACCACTGCGCCACCAGGGAAGCCTCTACATATGTTATAATTAATAAACAAATACTAATACATTATTATTAACTAAAGTCCCTACTTTGGTTATATTTCCTTGGATTTTACCTTCTGTGCTTTTTTTAATTTTAAAAGAGTTAAACTACATTTTAGGAACGAAATTTGAATACAATAGTGGAATTATCAAAACACTCCATGGATTCCTTGGTTTCTGTGGAACACAGCAAAAACACTGTTCTTTCTGCTTGAGTTTCATCTATTACCTGTTACCCTAAGCCACGCTTTTTCAAATTATGTTTCTCAATAAAGAATTACTTTCTCTCTAGTTCGCTAAATAAATTGCACTGTTTAATGCCCCATGCCTATGTTGGCTTTCTGCTTGGATGATCTCTTTCTCTTTGTCCAGCTAGTGAATTTTTTATTAATCCCCTAAAATCTAGCATAAGAACCATCTACCCTGCTCCTTTCCTAAAGATGCTAATAATTATTCTGCAGTGGTTTTAGTATCAGGCATTTTTTTGTCAAATAAATACTCAAATTTTCTGATGTATTTTGTTTGACTTATCACTTCACTTCCCATTTCAATAAATTTAATACATTTTCCATTTCTTTTATATAGATATGGCATACAGAATTTGAGAAACTTACACATTTAACGAAACGGAAATTCTATAAAATCTGATAGAGCAAGGTCTTGAAGTGTGTGTGTGTTCGTGTGTGCATGAGTATAGGAACTTTCCTTTTTTTTTTTCTTTTTGGCCTACAGTCAAGTCAATAGAAATGAGCTGAATTTAACCATTGCAACCATGAGACTTTCTTAGGTGATTATTTTAAGCTTTATAATTTAATAGTACAATAAGATTTGCAATTTAGAATAACTGAATTTTGGGGATTGATTAAAAGAATACCATTAACATAATCTTTTCTGAATCCAGTATAATTTAATTAGCACTTTGATCATGAGCAATGATAATAATGTCTAAGTGGGTCAGTGCTGATTTTTGTTATTCATGCTACCCCCTCTAGGTTCCAACTGCTGCTGTTTTACAGAACTTTAATATTTCCACCAGTAGAGAACAGAGAGGAGCAGATTTTTTTCCATTTGGTTTTGACTACTTGTAAAGCAACATGATTAGAGAATGCCAGGGGAGGATTTTCTGTAGGACTAATTTCCTAGAGAGAACCTTTATTCTCTCTAATGGGTCGTGAGAGTATGATGAAATTATTATATACCAATGTATTAAGTTAAAGAAAAGTCCAGCTTATATATTTCTTTCCATTGAAATTTAACCCTGTAAGTGATGTTTATACAGCTGGGAGCAGGTTGCAAAACAGAAAAAGATTATTAAATTTATTGTTGATAATTATTTTTCATGATAGTAGAAGCCATTTACATTTGTGTAGTGTCAAACAGTTATTGGCTTGTTGCAACCTAAGTGTCCATCGACAGATGAATGGATAAAGAAGATGTGGCACATATATACAATGGAATATTACTCAGCCATAAAAGGAAACGAAATTGAGTTATTTGTAGTGAGGTGGATGGACCTAGAGACTGCCATACAGAGTGAAGTAAGTCAGGAAGAGAAAAATAAGTACCGTATGCTAACACATATGTATGGAATCTAAAAGTAATAATAATAATGGTTCTAAAGAACCTAGGGGCAGGACAGGAATAAAGACTCAGATGTAGAGCATGAACTTGAGGACATGGGGAGGGGGAAGGGTAAGCTGAGATGAAATGAGAGAGTGGCATGGACACATATACACTACCAAATGTAAAATAGATAGCTAGTGGGAAGCAGCCACATAGCACAGGAGATCAACTCGGTGCTTTGTGAACACCTAGAGGGGTGGGAGAGGGAGGGTGGGAGGGAGATGCAAGAGGAAGGGGATATGAGGATATATGTATATGTATAGCTGATTCACTTTGTTACAGAGCAGAAACTAACACACCATTGTAAAGCAGTTATACTCCAGTAAAGATGTTAAAAAAAAAAAAAAAAGAAACAGAAAACAGTTATTGGCTTCTTATTCATCTCATTTAATCCTGACAGAAATTTATTTCTATTGGAGCTAAAGACATTGTGATCTCCATTTACAGTTGAGGAAGCTGAATATGAAAGTGATTAGGAAAGTGATTGTGAGGCAGAAGAGAACCAGAGCTCAAATCTCGAAAGGGACCCAGGACTAAGTTTTTCCTAGCAACAAAATTGGTTATATTATTCGAACACTTAATATTTACCAGGTGATGTGCTGGGTTTGGAGATCCACAGATGAAAAGACATGTTTCCTTATAATAAACATTCAAACTGGAAAAAAAAATGAATTCCACTTCTTTTTTCCTTGCTCTGACTAGTGAAGAGGCTCAAGGGCTGAGTTGTGCCCAAATGGTGGAAATAATAGGAGATTAAAAGAAGAAATAAGTTTGGGGGGCATGAATTAGGGAGGAAAGTTTTACACAGGTTGTAATTAGATAAATACCTGAACCAAGACAGTGACAGAGGAGATAATGAGAATGGGAGATAGGTTTTACATATATTTGGCAAGAATTTTAACAAAAGTCAAGAAATGGGTGGATACTGGGAATGAAGAAAAGTTGAAGAAAGCTGTTCACATTATTTTTCTCCAAAATAGGGAGTTATAGAGCATTAAGGTGAAATGAGGATGGAGTAACACATTAAATTTTTTTCAGCATGAACTTCCTTTCTTACCACTACCCTCCATTTTCACTACATCCTTGCCTAAATTTAAGCCTTGATTTCTCTACCTATACTTTTCTTTCTCTGAGTCAATATTACAATTCAGAGGCAGAATCTGTTTTCATTGGAAGAGGGAAGGTCTTCAGGGAGAGTCTGCAGAAATAGGATTCTCTGTCAGTAAATCTAGGGGAACATGAACTGGTCACCAAAACCTTATAGGTGGATGGACAATTAGGAGAAAATTACAGGACATGAAGACAGATTAGAAAAGTTGGTTTCATCAAAGAGTGCACAGTACTTGAGGCTGAATTGCAAGTACTGCACTCCCAGCAACAGGAGCTCCTGCTTCCAGTAGACACCTTAGGGTGAGAAAACCACTGGCAATGCTGTAAACAGTAGTTAGCCTCAGGCTAACCCAAAGAAATGCGGTAAGGAATAGAAGAACTTGGAGATACAAATAAAAGCTGTGGGCTAGAGGAAGTGTGTGGCTATTTGGTAGTGATAAAGTGTTGCTTCTTAAGCAGACTCTGCCTGGTTTAACGTGGAAAGCAATGAACCCTGTGGTTGCTTAGCCTCATTGCCTACTCAGTTCAGTCTGTCAGTTTTGCTCCCTGAAAGAAACTGTGGATTGAATAAAGGCCAGGAAAAAACGCTTACTCAGCTGTTTCCTTATGCAGCTGACTCTAAGGATTAGCAATCCAGGCAGCTTGTCCTCTGACCTGTGCTTGGACAAACTCAGTATTTGTCCTCACTTTCCATCTCATCTACAAAGCTCCACCTTAAATGCCCACGTGATTCTCAACTACTCTGCAAAATTCTGATGACTGATGTGAAGAGTGAAGCATTTATAAAATTAAAACAATATATATTTTCACGAAGGTTTCCTAAATATCCATGAAAAGAGCTACTTTAGATTTTTGATCACTTAACAGTAAAAATAACACAGATAATCTGGGATTTAATACAACCAAGGATCTCATTCACAAACTAAAAACACTGAAAATATGAAACTATTCATCCAGCACCAAGAAATATTTCATCCACCATAAGTAATTCTTAATAAAATAAGAGTATTTTTAAAATACTCTTATTAGTTGACTGTTCTATTATTTAGTTATTTCAAAATATATCAAAACTCAATATATATCAAAAACTCATATTGCTGTAAATTATCAATCAGACTAAATTTTTATGACAGCCTGCTTTGTATAGTTACATACATATTTTGTATACTTTTCCATTAAAGAATAAAGTATTTGGGAAAGGTAGCACTAACCTTTATGGGAAAGCAGTTTGTCAAATGATTCACCCCATATCACTGCTTCTTCAGGAGAGATTCTGTTCAAGAAACAATGTTTTATAATGGAGTGTGCAGAAACTCTACTTATGAATCTGCTCTAACATGTGCTATCATACTGCTCTTTTCAGTCATATTTCACAGGATTTCTCCTTTGATTATTATACAATGGAAATTGTATTTGTATTGGAAAGTTCAAAAACATTGGTCAACTTTCTTTTGGGTTTTGCCTATAAAACAATGTGTTAAAATAACGTTATTTTCTCATGAATTATTTTATTTTCTAGGGAAAAATAATCACGTGTTAGGTTAAAAACAAAGAAATCAGGTCAATTATCTTTCTTAATTTGGCAAATAGGAGAACCTAATCTAACAGTGTCTTTCAGTCAAACTTTTTTAAAACTGCAATTTCCTTGAAACTCTTACCAAAATATGCAACAATTTTTTTAACAGATACAGGAAGTTTGACTAATGAAGTTTTAAAAGGGTAAGAAATAGGAAACATTCTTAATACAACAAATATTTTAGAAATGTTGATAATTGAGAATTGAATATATTTGTCTTGGATCTTTTATTGGTCATATTTCATATTTGGAAAAATTTACATTATCCTAGTGTATAAGGTTATTCCATTTTCTGTTTGAACTAAAGAAATGGCTAAAAGTTACAAAACATCCCTTTTTGTGCTTTACTTGATACTGTACCTAGGGCATTTTTTCCAAACTGCTGAAGAAAGAGATGAATAGCACTTCTCAATGACATTGTGCAAACTCTTAAATTAATGAGTATTTCATCAGTTTAAAATACAAAGTGATGAAGGAGTAAAATATATCATTTAAAATTGGCAGGCATATAATTTTAAAAGAGCATCTTTAAATTTTTATGAGATTACTTAATTCAAGCTATTAAAATGGTTTAATTTTATGGAATATATCTAGTTTTTTTGACATGAGATCGCTAACCCTTCCTTATATTACAGTGTAATATCCAATAAAATGGTAATCCCTAATTTCCTCTTTCTTAAATCTTTAATGATAGAATCAGCAAAATGTCCCCCCCAGATAATTACAAGTTATTCACCTTGTTTCTTTGGCCAATTGCCCAGATCTGCTGGAAAGAGTATCTTCGTGAAACTCAGGTTTCTGCACAAGAAGACTTAGCCTATTTCTTTTTTCCTTAGCTCTGTAATGAAAAGGCATTAGCTTCAGGACAACTTGGATGACAATTGAAATCTCTCCTTCTGACTGACAAACAGATTTGGGATTGGTAATCACCTGGACACCCCTTCTCACCCACCTCCCTCACTCTGGACACGCTCAGTGGTTTTCTTAAGAATTTCATTTAAATACTGTTTATGGAGGAATTAGGATAGCATATGTGAAATATACTTGTTTTTTTTCCCCTCAGTGACTTTAAAGTATTTGAGATTATATTTCAATAAATATTATTACAAGTTCTCCTGTGTGGTTAAAATTGTTGCACTTTAAAAAATAAAATAAAAATACTTTTAGATTTAACAGTTATTTACTCCTAATAAATAGATTTTTTTCAGTTGTAATATTACAATCAATATATTTTCAACCAGATATTTTAAAAACAAGTGCTAACAAATATTCAATGTCAATCATGTTTTTAAAAGTATAAGGCTAACTTAAAAAATTATGATTTTTACCTGATTTTGGCTTCTTTGCTTGTTTCTTCTTTTCCTGAACCATATATTAACTTGAAAAAAGTTTTTTCTTTTGGTTCACACATATTTAATTGAGAAAAGAAAAACAATGATGTTTCCATCTTCTCTCTCTAAAATGTAGAGATGTCTAATTTATTACATCTTTCACTTGTTAATGCTATTCCATGGTTATACATAATGGAGTAAAAAGTTATCTCAACCCGTCAGCAACACTTTAAAAAAAAAAATCAAGAGCTTGGGTTTCTGCCTCTGCAAAAATATAGAACTGAGGAACTAAAGTACAATTCAGTCTGGAGTTGTTTAGGGAAATGAGACTACAATTTTGCAAAATGACTCTTGGTCTCTGAGATAAAGACTAGTATTACCACAGCACAACTTCTCTTTCTAGTTTGTGCAACCAGAATGATGCTAGACCCAAATGACACTGTCATTTCCCACAGGAACTTTTTAAAAAGGTCTTTAACGTGTGTAGTACGCGTTAAAATGTGTGTGGAAAAGTGCTACACCAATCATATTTTCCCTTGTTCTTAAAATTAAGTATTTGTACTTATTTAAATACATTGAATTAGGTAAATTACATTTAACTGACATAATGCTATGTAATGTTAATCACATTTGCTTAACATATTGTATCAAAATAAGAAGATAGATCATAGAGTTTCACAGTTGAAGGGGATAGTAAGAAGCATTTAATTCAATGATTTTTAAGCACAGGTCCATGGAATGACTTCAGACATTTGTAAAATTTTTACCAGTCCATGATGAAAATGGGAATAAAAGATCATATGTAATTTTTTCCTTAAACTATTTTTAATAGTATCTATTTTTAATATGAAGCACTTATTCTGAATTTGTCCTTTTGCCTTTTTTAATGTTAAAATGTTTTTAATGAAATAGTGTATCTAGAGCCGGCAGTTTGTAGGACTGTTTATTTTATGTTCTTATTAAAAAAGAAACAGCAACTCAGAGTTGGTTCAGCTTCCACCTTCTTTTTTTTCATGAAACCCAAATATCTAAGAAATGCTGATCTAGACCATAACTCACATTAAAAAAAAAAAAAAAGGCAGGGATGATAGATATTAAGTGATTTATTCTTACAAATTCCCAGAGGTCAGTAGAAAAGAAGATCCGGAATTATCAGAGCCTTTGATCACCAGTAGCATGTGCTTTAGTCTTTCCAAGTCTTTGATCTCCAGTAGTTAATGCTTTAATTCCTCTAAAATTGTATATATTAAAAAAAAAAAGTTAACAAATCTAAAAGAAAATTTATTTTCAATCTTTTTGAATTATTGATTTTAAGAAAATAGTTATTCTTAAAGATTCACAGGGATCCCTTTTAGGGATACCAGCTAGGAGCTCAAAACATTTGCAGAAATGAAATTAAAGAATATTTAGTATATATTTATATATATGCCCCTGATTCTATAAGTTTTACTTTGAACATATTTTTAAGTTCACCTTGGCTGAAAATTGACTGTTAAAAATATTGTACAGGAGGGCATTTTATGGCAAGTCTAGCTGGAAACAGATGTTGATAATGCAGATTACACTTCCACCACAAACTCCTTTAGTCTCTAGTATTTATTAGCACTCTCTCTCTAACTCTCTCTCTCTCTCTCTCTCTCTCTCTCTATATATATATATATATGAGGTTTAGTTTTGTAAAGGTGAATGAGGGCAAGGGCAGATGAGCAAGGACATATTCTAGTCCCTAAGACTATATTTGAATTACTATATTCAGAGGAGTATGAGACAGGAATTTACTATTTTTCATAAGATTTGCTGAAATTGCGTGTAAGATGTGCTCTTCACAGGCTGATAGAAATGTGGAGAGAGAGACTGTGAAAACATGGACACAAGTAAATTATATTAAAGACCTGTCCAGAGGTCTGAAAGAGAATTGGAAGATGTGTGGGCTTACTCTGTGTGTGTGTGCAGACAGGTGGAAGTAGGAGAGGAAAAACAGGGTGGATGCTACATGATGACTTGAGCTGATAATCATTCTTTGGGGCACAATTATCCTTTAGCTTGAAGAGTATTCTCATAGGATAGAATTCTAGGTTTACAGTCGCCTTTTTTTGTTCTTTTTTTCGAATGCTTTTAAGATGTTGCATTTTTGTCTTCTGGCCTCCATTATTCCTGATGAGAACGTCAGTGATAATTTGTATCATAGTTCTTATGCTCTAATGTGTCTTTTTTTCTGTCACTACTTTTCAGATTTTTTTTTGTCTCTGATTTTTTAAAATTTGATTATGATATGAAAGATATCATTCTACTTGGGATTTGTTTAGTTTCTTGGATGTGTGGTTTTATAGTTTTCATCAAATTGGAAACTTTTAGGCGTTGATTCTCCTATTTGTTTTTCTTTCTTCCATTTTCAGAAACTCCAATTACAGGTATGTTTGACCCCTTGACATTGTCCCCCTGGTCACTTAGGAACTATCCAGTTTTTTCAGCCTCTTTTCTCTCTGTTCCTCAGATATTTTTCATTGCTATGTCTTGATAGAAATTTTCACTGATCTTTTCTTCCTCAGTGCCTAATCTGTTTTAGGTTTATTCTGTAATTTTTTAAATTTCAGTTCCAGAAATTCCATTTTTTTATAGTTTGCATTTTTCTTTATTATGTTCTTTTTCTTTGAAGTACTTGAACATATTTAAAATACCTGTATTGAAGTCCTTTTTTGAAAATTCCTCACTGTGGTTCTGGGTCTGCTTTTATACCAATTTTTCTCCGGCTAATAGCACGTTTTCCTACTCTTTCAGATGTCTAATAATTATTTATTGATGCTAAACATTTTGAATTTTGTGATGTTAAATATCAGGACTTTATTAGTCTTCATTTAATGACGATAGAGTTGGTCTTGGTCAGGCAGTTATCTGAGTATCAGGTTTGTCCATAAAGACTTTTATTTGAACTTTGTTATGGTGAGCCTAGAATAGCCTTAATTACTAAGATAGAAAGATTCTTAAATTTCTAATGAATTCTCAGAGTGTTTACTAAAGCTTTGCTATTCTGGATGTTAAGTACTTGAATGTCCCTTAGCCCTGTGTAAGCTCTGAAGGTTAACGTATATCTCACAGTGGGTATCCTCTGTCAATGCTCGTGGAGTTTTATCCTGCATGAGAGCTGCTTGGTGTTCAGCCAGACTCGAAGGTACCCTCGTACAAACTTCTTGAGCTCTTTCTAGTACTTTGTCTTGCAAATTTCAGCCCTCTTGCTCTCGCTGAATGCAGATCACTATTTCCTCATCTTAAAATAGTACTTTTTGCTCTATTTAAGGAGAACCCCTGTAAACTTCTCAGTCTCTAAATGAGCCTTACATTTCTTCCCTGCACTGAAGTCTTCAAAGAAGGCAGTTGAAGTTGTATGGCTCACTTCATCTGTCTCTCTTCTGTTAAGTATCGCATGTCTATGTTGCCTATTTTCAGTGTCTGAAAACAGTTGTGTTATATATTTGTTATATGTGTTATATCGGTTAAACCATCATGGTCATGGCCGTCTTTTACCACACACACACACACACACACACACACACATATCCTGTTACCTTAATGAATTCCATTACTGCTATTATTGCTCATGGAATTACTCATAGCTTTTCAATTAGTTTTCTTAAGTTTCTCAAGAAACAGATACTTTATAAATATTATTAGTTTCAACAACCCATTTCCAACCATTACACTCTCATTTATATTCTAACCTAATATTATTGTTTTATAACTTCAGTACAGAAAGTTGATAGTTGGAATCGTTGTTGTCTTTGCCTTGGCATTAGGAGAAATTAAGACCTACTAAAATGAGGCTCAGTTTCATACTTACCTTTTGTGAATGTGTGCATTTATATGATTATGTTCCTTGTTCTCTTCTTTTCTTATGATAACTTTGCATGGAATTTGAATTTGATACATTTCTGTTGTTTATTTTCACATGAAATTAGTTTTCTTATACTTTTAGAATGAGCCAGGATTCAAGAAAACTTTCCTAGCTTTAATTTCAATAATTACATTGGTGGTAGTATTAGTATTCTGAGAATAATTTTCAAAATGAATAATTAGTGGATATTCTTATTTATCATCTCCTGTGTCCTTGAGGAGCAGAATTTTTAGGGTGAAATAAGGGACATATAGATGCAATAAGGAAGCGTTTAATTTAAATCTCCTTAGTCTTGAAGTTTGACTGTATCAGGATAAATTTGGGAAGTTGTTACTGGGTTGGTTATTGTTTCCAGTCTTTTATGTTGGATGGAGCTAGGCTGTATATTTTTCCTACTTATAAATATTCCCTTCCTCTTTTCACTATTAAAACCTAGATACAATGACTAATGCTTTCGTGATGAGACTTATATTGTGGCCTTGAAGTGTCACTTCTCACTAAAAGCGACCTAGGTTTAGTGGAGACATTGCTGAGGTCTGAGACAGGAAATGCACGAGCTGAGCCTGGCAAATCTTGCCATATCGGTTAGAAGGGAAGCTATCAAAGACTAATGGAGTCAATTCAAATTATTCAAGGGCCAACTTACTAGTCTTCCACTAACCACAAAGGGACGATCAGACTTTCAGTACTTTTAATAACGAGAGTGAATTGAATACATCAAACTTATTTTCATCTGTGGGGTGCATAGCAATATTTAAAAAGAATTGCCTACCTGCAGAGGATTATAGAAATTAACACATTAAAATGAAAACTGGTTAATAAAGGGAACAATTAAGCAGTTATCCTATATTTCTTATTAACTCTACCATGGGAAACCAAAGAGTGACTGAGAGAAAGTATTGCTTTAATAAGATATATTCTGACAAACAAATAAAAGTGAAATAATATTAAAATCTCAGCTTTTTAAACCAACAACAAATGATTAGATACAGGTGTTAAACTTCAACGGTGGCTAAGATCACAAAAAGAGACAAGCAGACATTATGTGCTTCCTATAGCCATACCACATTCTACTTACAGTTTTCCAAAGAGATCAAATCTGATATCCAGTCTCTGGACCCAGCTGCCAATCTGCAGAAATGACAGAGGACAGAGGAACATGTTTAACTGCACCATGAAGGTGCAAGCAGTGAGATCCCGGCTCTGGGGGGAACTACAGCCCAGTTCTGCAGCTGCTAAATTGTAGGGGAACAAAGGAGATTGAAGTAAGGGGGGATAGAACTGTCTCTTTCATTCAGCTGTGCATTGAATGAAAAATATAACTCTATAACGCCAAATAAGTCTTTTCAAATAAAGGGCTAATTGCCTAATTAGTTCTACCTGAAAATCTGAGCGTTTGATGTTATCTAAGAAATACCCATGTTCTATGACCAATCAAGTAGTCAAAATCAGTACTATTTTACCAGCCATTTGGAGAGTAAACTGTATAACCAGCATGAGGTAAGGGAACTCTTACAGAACTTACATTCCAGAAAACTCATCAAGTCTCCCTTTCCATAATTCTTCCCAATCTGCTTTCAATCAGAGCAATTTGGTTATTTTTCTTTTTTTTTTTATCTTTATTGGAGTATAATTGCTTTACAATGGTGTGTTAGTTTCTAATTTGGTTATTTTTCAACACAGCAACACAGTGTGAATACTGGCTCACACTAGTTCTTCCAAAATTCTGATTATGTTAATTTGAAAATCAAAATATTACTACTGCTACTTGTAACAGTAAAACAAAATTAAACGGAAAACAGATTCATTGACTACCTCTAATGCAAAAGGGGGAAAAGATACTAACATTCCTAAAAAATATTACATTTGGTTTATTGACGAAACTGACAGGCAGAGAAGCAAAAGCACACAGAATCTTCCACACTTGCCTTATTCCGCGTAAAAGCATGCCTGCCATGGGCATAGCTGCACTGGACATTTCACAGAAGGGTGCCAAGAGTAAAGCTTCCCCTCAGTCACTCAAAATATTAGGAAAGGAGGACAGATAGCATCTGTGTATCAACGGGAGAGTCTTAGTTAAGGAAATGCCAGAGTTTACTACTTTTCCACTGATCTAACTCACAACTGCTATACTAAATTATTCCTAAGCTACAGAAGAAGAAGAGAAAACGACCCCCAGGGCCACTCAGAATTGTCTCTGCTTATTCCCTAGTGCCATACAAAATAAAAGGCTTCACTCAGCTTCATGATATGGCCCCTGTCCACCTTTTCAGCCTCTTTTCTCACCCCATCCCTTCTGTCTAGTTCACCTTTTGGAGTTATCTTCCCTTCTCATTGTCTTTGAGGTATGTGACAGTTCTATAAATTGTTGAACACTGATAGTAATGCCCATGCTTCTGGTTCACATAAACACAGATTAGCCCAGTGGAGATGCATTTGATTACTGCCCTATGGATATTGATGAATTTTGTATCTATTTGTAAAGTCATTTTAGCATTCCTGATGACCAATATGTGTGTGCGTCTTGAATTCTTCTGTGAACCACCTATAACATCTTACTAATTCCTTCATTAACTAGTGAGTTAAATAAAATCTTAGATACATATTTATTTTACATTTGTATGAGTCATGATTTTACCTGTTAAAAAATACGTTTTGGTAAAATAATCATCCCCTTCTTTCTGGATGGCTCCATCCTCTTGTCCATTTGAAAACAGTGATTAACCTTTAAATATTAAGCTTAAGCGTTGCATTATCTCTCCTTCAAAAACACTTATAACTTAACTAGGCAAAACTACACCCCATCCACTGGACTTCACTCTATCTAATATGTAATTTCATAATAAGAATTGCAAGCTTCTGTTGCTCATTTTGTCACCTTTTTTTTTCTACTTGATTCTAGCCTTTGATTATAGGAAAAGTTTCTTATTCATTTTTGTAAATGGAGTACACAGCATTCTGCCAGCAACACATGAAGATTTTATTATATATTATAATAAAATAAAGTGTGAAAACTACACAAAACAAATGTATACTGTAAAGAATTATTAAAATGCTAACACCCTTGGAACTACTACTCAGGTCAAAAAATAGTACTTTGCCTGTCACCTAGAAGCCCCATCCATGTGTCCCACCACAATTACAAATTCTCTGTCTCTCCATGAGTAACTGTTATCCTGGAGTTCATAATGATCACTTCATTTTTAGTTTTATAACCCAGATATGCATGCTTTTATATTTATCCGTTCCCTTTTTAAACTTAATATGACTTTTAAGTCTCTTTTAATAAGTCCCTAATCAGTCCTCTTCTTTCCTTACAATTAGTCTACTGAAAAACTGGGCTGTAGTTTTTCTCATCATCTGGACCTTGCTGACTGCACATTCATGGTACAGTCCAACAGGTTCCTGTGCTTCTGAATGATACTTGCAGGTAATATTATAGTAAGTATGATGAATACTTCAGGAATTAAAGGCATGACTCTCTATGGTCAAACCTACATACATTGTAATTGT
The DNA here is from genome assembly GCF_964270905.1 of Leucopleurus acutus. Classification (NCBI taxonomy): domain Eukaryota; kingdom Metazoa; phylum Chordata; class Mammalia; order Artiodactyla; family Delphinidae; genus Leucopleurus; species Leucopleurus acutus. Next base: position 10,136,682 of record NC_139143.1, read on the forward strand.
ATGATAAATTACCTCCTGCCATAACCAAGGACTTGCCAAAATGAGAATTTAGAGCTTTATATGCTGACCAAAACTATTTTTATATCCCTCTCATATTGCAATATATTTAAATTCTTATGTCATTGTCAAATATAAAGCTTCATTCAAATATCCAAAGGGATTAAAAAACTTGCCTTTATAAATTCATAGACTCAAAGCTGTGGATGAATTTCAACCCATAATTGAGAGAATCAAGAATGAGAAAAATCACATGACTTGTTCACTGTCAGCATATTACTGGCAGAGCTGAAACTGGAATCTGGTTTTTATAATTCCCAGGCCTTCCCCAAGCTCATCTGTGAGTGGCTAAAAGCTTTGAGCTGGGAAAATGCTCTGCTTATGTTCTATGTATAGCATCCCTCTCTTTAGTTATGACTTGACTCCTACAAGGTTCCTTTTCCTCTCCCACAGAGGCTTTAATCTGCAAGTGGATAAAACCTCCCATTAGTCTGCCTCTCTTCCAGGCTTTAGTCCCAGGACAATTCACCCACTTTCTCTAGTATTATGCAGTTCAGTGGTGTCCTTCCCCACCTGCAGTCCTGTAAAGGCCTCTTTTCTAATGCCTAATTGCTATTTTTGCTAGGACTCAAATAATATATTGTTAAGTTTTTAAATTTGATCAGAAATTTATTTTTAATAAGTTTTAATTTTGGAAGGTTTATAGATTTATAGAAATGTTACAAAGATAATACAGGAGTTGTCACATACTCTTTCCCTAGCTGTTGCCATTGCTAACATCTTACATAATCCTGGTGCATTTGTCAAAACTAAGAAATCAGCATTAGTCCATTACAATGAACTAAACTAGACTTTATTTGGATTTCTATTCTTTCTACTAATGCCATTTTTCTGTCCCAGGACCCAGTCGTGAATTCTGTATGGCATTTCCTAATCGTATCTCATTTGTTGCCTCTGTCCATGACAGTGTCTCGGTCTTTCCCTGTTTTTCATGATCTTGGCAGTTTTGAGGAGAACTGATCAGGTATTTTGTAAAATATCTCTCAGTTTGGGTTTGTCTGATGTTTTTATCATGACTTGACTGAGGTTATGGATTTGGGAGAAGGTACCAAAGAAGTGAATCACATCACATCGGTGGGAACGCACTATCAACATGACTTACCATTGGTGGTGCTGACCTGATCTCCTGGCTAAGGTAGAGTTTGCCAGCTTTCTCCACTGAAAAGTTCTTTTTCTAACCTTTTCATGTGCTATTCTTGGGAAGCAACTCACTAAGTTCAGCCCACAATTAAGGAGGAGGAGGAAGTATCTATATAAATTATTTTTAATTCTTTTGTAAGGAAGATTTATCTCTTTCCTTCTATTTATCCAGTAATTTATCAATATGGACTTGGGTATATTTATATTTTGAGTTACAATCTAGTACCATAGTATTTATTTTGCTGTTCAGTTGTTCCTTCTTTTGTCATTCAAATTAGTTCCTCATTGCAGGCTTTTTAAGAGATAAAATGCACTTAATTTCTCAAATATCACTATGAGAAGCAAAAAAATTGTTAGGTATCAACAAAAAGAAATTTTTGAATTACTGTGATGGATTTTGTCCCCCCCCCAAAAAATTTTTTAAAAACTTTGGAAAATATCATACAATTTTCACTGTAGTTTGAAAGTAGATAGAATATCATAAGTCCCCATACCTTTAACACTCATTTTTAAAATTAACACTGTTTTGCCACACTTTCTTTGTCCTTTTTGTCCTTATTTTTGAAATTTGATTAAACATTTTAAATCAAATCCCAGACATTAATATTTCCCTTTTAAATATTTCAGCATGTCTTTATAAAGAATAGTTTCTAGATAACCACAATGCCATTATCATACCTAAAAAATACCTTGATATCTTTACTAAACCCAGTCCATATTCAAATTTCTTTTGTTGCTCAAAAATGTCTTTGTATAGTTTGTTCTAATCAGCATCCAAAAATATGTCCACACGTTGCAATTGTTAGTTATGCCTCTTAAACCACTTATAGTATAAAACTATATTATGTTCTGACGCCCCCCCAATTTTTCATGTTATTTACTAGTTGAAATAAATGGGTCACATATGGATTTGTGTCTACTGGCTGTATCCTAAGATAGTTCAGTGGGTTCAGGTGGTAACAAAATGACTCCTGCATTGTATCATTGTGCTTTTTCCCCAGTGATGAGCTTGGGATACATTGATACCATGTAAATATTCAGTTCTTTATCCATTATTCACCAAATGTCTGTAGTATATATTCATTATCATTGCCCAAACCTGTCATTTAAGCAGCAGTACAAAATGATGTTTTCTAATTCTATAATTCCTTCCACTCAATTTCCATGGAATTTTTCTGTAAAGAATAACATTTCCTTATTGATCAGGACTTTTTGGTTATTCCAAAATACAAGTCATTTGAAGTCACCTGACCAATACTTAATTTTTCCTCTATTATTACTCTAAGTTGTTTTATAGTAATGAGTCGTTCCCCTAGCACCTATGATGTTTTGTGTATACTTATTTGTTCTCTCTTTTTTTTGTTTGTTTTGTTTGTTTGCTTTTTTGGTGGTACGCGGGCCTCTCACTGTTGTGGCCTCTCCCGTTGCGGAGCACAGGCTCCGGACACGCAGGCTCAGCGGCCATGGCTCACGGGCCCAGCAGCTCCACGGCATGTGGGATCTTCCCGGACCGGGGCACGAACCTGTGTCCCCTGCATCGGCAGGTGGACTCTCAACCACTGCGCCACCAGGGAAGCCCCAAAGACACCTTTATATCTCTCCTCAGTTAGGAAATTCCAAGGGTTTGGGGAGCTGTGAGTCTGGAACCCTGGACAAAGACCCACTAATATATGAGAAATGGTCATTGGGATAACCAAATATATATTTCTTATAAATCACTATACTGCACATGGCTTTGCTGAATTTAATGGTAAACACTGTGTTGAAAGTGTCCCTCTCTTAAGGCTATACTATTTTGTATTCTTACCAAGAATGAAGGTGAGTGCCTGTTACCTCACAACCTTACCAACAAGTTGCATTTTCAAGCTTTTGGATTTTTACTGAGAGATAAATATAAAGTGGTCATTCATTATTTTTAAAAATATTTTGTTTTGTTTTCGTGTGTGTAGCTTAATTTTTTAATTAACTCTTTATTTTGAAATAATTATAGACACACAGAAAGTTGCAACATAAATATATACCCTTCACCTTGCTATACCTAAGGTTAGTATCATACGTAACACATAACGATGGTAAAATTACCAATACAAGGAAATTAACATTGGTATAGTATTATATTTTAAACAACTTCACTGAGATATCTCTTTTTTTTTTTTTTTTTTGCAGTACGCGGGCCTCTCACTGTTGTGGCCTCTCCCGCTGCGGAGCACAGGCTCCGGACGCACAGGCTCAGCGGCCGTGGCTCACGGGCCTAGCCACTCCGCGGGATGTGGGATCTTCCTGGACCGGGGCACGAACCCCGTGTCCCCTGCATCAGCAGGCGGACTCTCAACCACTGCGCCACCGGGGAAGCCCCTCTCTCAGGTTTTAATGAAATTTACTCATGGTTCCTGTTAACACTGGCATAGTTTCATTTTTAATATTTAAATCTTTGGGGCATTTGGAATTTATCATCTTGTAAGGAGCAAGGTGAGAATGTACATTTATCTTTTTTGTAATGGTTATACATCTGTCCCAACATAACTGCTTTAAAAATGCCATCTTTGTATCAAGTATCTTTTCTGACCACAACGCCATGAGACTAGATATCAATTACAGGAAAAGATCTGTAAAAAATACAAACACATGGAGGCTAAACAATACACTACTTAATAATGAAGATATCACTGAAGAAATCAAAGAGGAAATCAAAAAATACCTAGAAACAAATGACAATGGAGACACAACGACCCAAAACCTGTGGGATGCAGCAAAAGCAGTTCTAAGGGGGAAGTTTATAGCAATACAAGCCCACCTTAAGAAGCAGGAAACATCTCAAATAAACAACCTAACCTTGCACCTCAAGCAATTAGAGAAAGAAGAACAAAAAAAACCCAAAGCTAGCAGAAGGAAAGAAATCATAAAAATCAGATCAGAAATAAATGAAAAAGAAATGAAGGAAACAATAGCAAAGATCAATAAAACTAAAAGCTGGTTCTTTGAGAAGATAAACAAAATAGATAAACCACTAGCCAGACTCATCAAGAAAAAAAGGGAGAAGACTCAAATCAATAGAATTAGAAATGAAAAAGGAGAGGTAACAACTGACACTACAGAGATAAAAGAGATCATGAGAGATTACTACAAGCAACTCTATGCCAATAAAATGGACAATCTGGAAGAAATGGACAAATTCTTAGAAATGCACAACCTGCCAAGACTGAATCAGGAAGAAATAGAAAATATGAACAGACCAATCACAAGCACTGAAATTGAAACTGTGATTAAAAACCTTCCAACAAAGAAAAGCCCAGGACCAGATGGCTTTACAGGCGAATTCTATCAAACATTTAGAGAAGAGCTAACACCTATCCTTCTCAAACTCTTCCAAAATATAGCAGAGGGAGGACCACTCCCAAACTCCTTCTACGAGGCCACCATCACCTTGATACCAAAACCAGACAAGGATGTCACAAAGAAAGAAAACTACAGGCCAATATCACTGGTGAACATAGATGCAAAAATCCTCAACAAAATACTAGCAAACAGAATCCAACAGCACATTAAAAGGATCATACACCATGATCAAGTGGGGTTTATTCCAGGAATGCAAGGATTCTTCAATATACGCAAATCTATCAATGTGATAAACCATATTAACAAATTGAAGGAGAAAAACCATATGATCATCTCAATAGATGCAGAGAAAGCTTTTGACAAAATTCAACACCCATTTATGATAAAAACCCTGCAGAAAGTAGGCATAGAGGGAACTTTCCTCAACATAATAAAGGCCATATATGACAAGCCCACAGCCAACATCATCCTCAATGGTGAAAAACTGAAAGCATTTCCACTAAGATCAGGAACAAGACAAGGTTGCCCACTCTCACCACTATTATTCAACATTGTTTTGGAAGTTTTAGCCACAGCAATCAGAGAAGAAAAGGAAATAAAAGGAATCCAAATCGGAAAAGAAGAAGTAAAGCTGTCACTGTTTGCAGATGACATGATGCTATACATAGAGAACCCTAAAGATGCTACCAGAAAACTACTAGAGCTAATCAATGAATTTGGTAAAGTGGCAGGATACAAAATTAATGCACAGAAATCTCTGGCATTCCTATATACTAATGATGAAAAATCTGAAAGTGAAATCAAGAAAACACTCCCATTTACCACTGCAACAAAAAGAATAAAATATCTAGGAATAAACCTACCTAAGGAGACAAAAGACCTGTATGCAGAAAATTATAAGACACTGATGAAAGAAATTAAAGATGATACAAATAGATGGAGAGATATACCATGTTCTTGGATTGGAAGAATCAACATTGTGAAAATGACTCTACTACCCAAAGCAATCTATGGATTCAATGCAATCCCTATCAAACTACCACTGGCATTTTTCACAGAACTAGAACAAAAAATTTCACAATTTGTATGGAAACACAAAAGACCCCGAATAGCCAAAGCAATCTTGAGAACGAAAGAAGGAACTGGAGGAATCAGGCTCCCTGACTTCAGACTATACTACAAAGCTACAGTTATCAAGACGGTATGGTACTGGCACAAAAACAGAAAGATAGATCAATGGAACAGGATAGAAAGCCCAGAGATAAACCCATGCACATATGGACACCTTATATTTGATAAAGGTGGCAGTAATGTACAATGGAGAAAGGACAGCCTCTTCAATAAGTGGTGCTGGGAAAACTGGACAGGTACATGTAAAAGTATGAGATTAGATCACTCCCTAACACTATACACAAAAATAAGCTCAAAATGGATTAAAGACCTAAATGTAAGGCCAGAAACTATCAAACTCTTAGAGGAAAACATAGGCGGAACACTCTATGACATAAATCACAGCAAGATCCTTTCTGACCCACCTCCTAGAGTAATGGAAATAAAAACAAAAATAAACAAATGGGACCTAATGAAACTTCAAAGCTTTTGCACAGCAAAGGAAACCATAAACAGGACCAAAAGACAACCCTCAGAATGGGAGAAAATATTTGCAAATGAAGCAACCGACAAAGGATTAATCTCCAAAATTTACAAGCAGCTCATGCAGCTCAATAACAAGAAAACAAACAACCCAATCCAAAAATGGGCAGAAGACCTAAATAGACATTTCTCCAAAGAAGATATACAGACTGCCAACAAACACATGAAAGAATGCTCAACATCATTAATCATTAGAGAAATGCAAATCAAAACTACAATGAGATATCATCTCACACCAGTCAGAATGGCCATCATCAAAAAATCTAGAAACAATAAATGCTGGAGAGGGTGTGGAGAAAAGGGAACCCTCTTGCACTGCTGGTGGGAATGTGAATTGGTTCAGCCACTATGGAGAACAGTATGGAGGTTCCTTAAAAAACTACAAATAGAACTACCATATGACCCAGCAATCCCACTACTGGGCATATACCCTGAGAAAACCAAAATTCAAAAAGAGTCATGTACCAAAATGTTCATTGCATCTCTATTTACAATAGCCCGGAGATGGAAACAACCTAAGTGCCCGTCATCGGATGAATGGATAAAGAAGATGTGGCACATATATACAATGGAATATTACTCAGCCATAAAAAGAAACAAAATTGAGCTATTTGTAATGAGGTGGATAGACCTAGAGTCTGTCATTCAGAGTGAAGTAAGTCAGAAAGAAAAAGACAAATACCGTATGCTAACACATATATATGGGATTTAAGAAAAAAAATGTCATGAAGAACCTAGGGGTAAAGCAGGAATAAAGACGCAGACCTCCTAGAGAACGGACTTGAGGTTATGGGGAGGGGGAAGGGTGAGCTGTGACAGGGCGAGAGAGAGTCATGGGCATATACACACTAACAAACGTAGTAAGGTAGATAGCTAGTGGGAAGCAGCCGCATGGCACAGGGATATTGGCTCGGTGCTTTGTGACAGCCTGGAGGGGTGGGATAGGGAGGGTGGGAGGGAGGGAGACGCAACAGGGAAGACACATGGGAACATATGTTTATGTATGACTGATTCACTTTGTTATAAAGCAGAAACTAACACACCATTGTAAAGCAATTATACCCCAATAAAGATGTTAAAAAAAAAAAAATGCCATCTTTTCCCCACTGATTTGAGATGCTAATCTTCTAGTATATTAAATTTCTTTAAGATTTAAGTCTATTTCTAAACTTTGGATTTTGTCCTAGTTGGCCTATTGAAAAGTGCAGCAATCATATTTTTTTAAACTGTGCATTTTATTATATTTTTACAGTATGTTAAATATTTTATAGACTTAGTCTTCTTCCCTTTTTTACATGGTTTTCTTGGTTCCTCTTGTTTATTCTTTTTTTCTATGTTATTGTTTAAATTAATTTGTCTGGTACTGTGTTGGGGGGCATAGGGCATTGTATATTTAGGGGATTTTATTAATATTGTGTCTCATTTTTAAATTAAAAGTTAAAGTCTCTATATATATTTAAGTTTTGCCCTAGATGTGTTTTACATATTTTTGTCACTTTATGTTACATTTTCAAAGGGTGGAAATAAGGATCTAGGATATTTTTCTTGCAGATCATCCCTAAATAGGAATGTTAGAAATTGTATCACAGTGGTAATTCATGTATTCAATATTATACATCAAAAATGAATTGTGGCTTCTAGTTTCAGACCAAACATGTAAAGAGCTTGGAAGTCAGAACTCCCATATTTACGATAAGAAAAAACTGGACAATGATATCTTGGATGCATCAGAGAACTAGGTTACAGGGTAAACCAGTAACCCAACACCTAGAGAGATAAGTGCACCCAGAGAGATACAGCAATAGAAGCTGTTGGAACCATAAACTGGTAGTAACACTTAAGTGGTAATTTTGGTGAATTCTGGGAGGTTGAGTGGAGACTAGTGTGAGGGTGAAAAACTGCTGGGAACCACAACCTTAGAGAGAACCCACATTTTTATGGGCTTTCCTTCCAGGAACCCCATCACGTGTCTGTGGTGAAAGTCCAAGAAAGATACCCTCTTGGCTCTGGGAGGGGGAAGGGAAGAGTAACCATTTAGAAACATGTTCAGAGCCTTCTCCATATCAGAGGTCTACTTTCCAGTAGAAAGGACTTCGCCCAATTCTTAAACTTTATCCAGATGAAGGAAGAGAACTCACTTCAGCCTTCCTGTCTCACTTAAGGGGTGGAAAAACAGGCATCTAGAATCAGGGCTTCAAATAAATCGATTTGGGAATGTTGCAGCCAGAGAAAGGCATAGGAGGCTGAAGGTAAAAAGGCTGGATTAACACTTGTGAAGGTCATACCTCCGAGACACAGACACATCAAATGACTGAGATTTAATCAGAAGATCATAGAATGTTCTTCTTCCCCCCCACCTTAACCACCACATCGACAGAGCTCAGGTATAATAAAAGTGGATTATAGCTGAAAGAACTAAAATACAGACTCTATGAGCAGGGATACTTAGTGAAGCCCAAAGCCAAGTGAGGACATCAAAACAAGGACACTGGAAACATTTCAATTAGAATATCCCATTGTCCCCTTGTGTGAGAAGTTGCATGTGCCTTTCTCCTCTACAGAATAAAAGCTCTTGGTGGGTAGAGACCACATTGTATCATCTTGGCATGGTCTGCTTTGGTAATGAACAGGTTGTCAGCAAGGTTTTTCAAGTGAAGACATGGGTAAACAAGCATGTTTTCGTATTATGAGAATTTATAAGGGAATGACAAGAAATCCAGAGGCTTAAAATCTTTATTTTAATATATTTATTATTTCATTGAAAATACCCACTTACAAAAGTTGATATTTCTCCCACTTCACATTGTTTCCATTTACTATACATGAGTGGCTAAATCGGGGAGGCCAGTAATGATTAAATATATATTATAGTTGTAGGCACCTCTGTTGGAAATTTCCACATAATTTTGTTTTTAATTTCATGAACATTTCACCCAGAGTCCTGGAGTGTTTTAGTGTTTTTATAATGAAATTCCCTCTCAACTCCACATGCTCCATGTTCACTCACACCACTCTTTTTTTTTAAGTGTCTTATTTTTATTTTACTGAATTCGGAATGTGGCATTTACCTAAGAAATGACACAAGTGGTGCAGCCACCCAAGGACCAAGATGATAAGTAAGCTGCGTTGCAAACCCCAATGTAAATTCCCACTAAATGAAAAAGCTGGATTCCAATTCTTCATTAAAAGGTTATGGTGGATATTTTCAGTAACCTTCAGATATAGATACCCAACCCCATGGCTAGCAGATGAGAGAGAAGAGACGGAAGAAAAACTTTAGAAACTCTGCAGAGAAGATGCCCCCTTTCTCCCTAACACTCGTGTTCCTCAAGCTGAGCGCGATCGTGCGCTGCGGGGGTTTGAAGAGGAACTGGGGGTGGGGGTGAGGAGTGATGTTTTCTGGCCGACTTGACCAGTCCCATAACCAGTCTGAGTTTTTCTTCAAGAGGCTTTCTCCGTCTTTCTTTGTCTCCATGTAATCTTCCTCCGACTGAGAGCTGTTTTTCTCATCAATATTAGCGTGTCTGCTTTGGAAGCTCCATTGGTATCTTGCGAGGTCTGTGACCGAGGTGGGCGGTCAGAGAGAGAAGTCTTGGGGCTACTCCGTCCAGACTCATGCTGCACACCCAGCAGTATTTCTTCCACGTCGCCATTATAAACAGAAACAGAGTCTGAACAACGCTGGCGTTCCCATTATTGCCAAAGTGTAATTCCACCCAAGAGCCATGCAACCACTCCTCCTGCGGTGCGGGTGGCTTACTCTGAGACACGGCACCTGGGCGAGGGTGCTGCGGGAGGCGAGACGGCGTCGGGGTCGACGTGGGGTCGGCGTCGGGGTCGACGTGGGGTCAACGTCGGCGGCGGCGGCGGGGTCGATGTGGGGTCAGCAGGCGCTCTGAGGCGGGAGTGCGAGCGGCGGTGGCGGTGGCGTCGGCGTCGGGCCGAGGAGCTGGAGGCCAGACTCACCACACACACCGCTCTCTTTTGAAAGGTAATGGCAGCCACCATTTAGGTAATGTGTTTACATTTCTTTTGTGGTCTTGACTGACCAAGCTGACGTTTAGCAGTGATTACCTCTGACCCGCGTTTACTTCTGCGATGAGGATCTCATCATTGCTCGCAACTGTGTAAAAGAAATGACCTCTGAGAAACAGTCTCAGTGAAAACCTTCTTTGGTCATAGTTGTCCTCTGCTCTTTGAATCTAGCAGCATTCATACCCATATTCCCTGAGCATCGGTCAGAAAAGGTGGTTGGTTTGGTTTATTTTGTTAAATACTGGAACACAGATGCTAAAATGAGGTATGTCTAGGATCTAGTGTTGATGGAAAAATTGGGAAGGAAACTAATAATAAACAAAATACCTCTGTATCTAGGGGGCGACAGAGAAAGAGAGAGAGTCTGTCTTCAGAAATCCAACTTAAGATACTGCTTATTGGATTCCTAATGAAGGAAGGAGACCCTTAAATTCTAGGTGACCAGGTTTTAACCTTAGGATAGAACTAAAACTAGAAATAATACGTATAATACATAAATTATGTATCTTGTATTTTCAGTCACTTTTTCATAACGTGTTTAAATATGGTTCACGTGAAGTTCATAAACATGATTTAAATACCAGCATTTGACATTTTTCCTCCAGCTTTGTCCAAGTCCAAGAAACTGAGAGAAATAGTATTTCAAGTGACATTAGTGTTCAGCTCACTGGAAAGTTAGGTTTTTGAACAAGGATGGTTCATCAGGCTTTTTCATTGACTGGATAAAATATTCTTTCAGGCCTTCTAAAGCCTTCGCTCTTTTTCTTTGCCCATCTAGCAAACTCGGGCTGTTAAGCACCTCGGTTGCCTTGACACTGAGAATGAGGTGCTCTTGATGGCAGACACAGGGAGGAAGTGCCCTGGTTTTGAGCACAAAAGCTATATTCCTGTTTTATTATCAGTCTCTTTTAAGTTTGATTGTAGAAGTCCATCCTCTAGGGTCCAACCTACTGGGACTGTACTGTCAGACTTGGGCTCCTGGCAAAATGGGTATCAGACCTGAGACTAAAGTTTCCCTGTCACCTTGAGAGGCTCTCTTTCAGAGTGACCAGCTGACCTCCCTCTGAGCTGGCTCTTTATTTCACAACAGGGGTTTCTTTTGTGGTTTTTGTCCTCCTTGATTAATCCATTAAGAGAGACAAATTCAAATGTGAATGAAATGACTAGCCCTTGAGTGTGTGTATTCTTTTTTCTAACCTTGAGTGTGTGGATTTTTTTAAAAATTATTTTTAAAACTTTTATTGTAGTATAGTAGATGTACAATGTTGTGTTACTTTCTGGTGTACAGCAAAGTGAATCAGTTATACATATATCCACTCTTTTTTTATATTCTTTTCCCATATAGGCCATTAAAGAGTATTGAATAGAGTTCCCTGTGCTATACAACAGGTTCTTATAAGTTAACTATTTTATATATAGTAGTGTGTACATGTCAATCCCAATCTCCCAATTTATCCCTCCTCCCCTTATCCCCCGGTAACCATAAGTTTGTTTTCTGTATCTGTGACTGGGTCTTTTTAATAGCAAAATTATATTTGCTTAGAGCTTCTACTGCCTTTCCCAGAATAAATTCTTCATTTCCTTTCTAACGTTACACCATCCCCCAGGGATTTCTTCTCCCACAGAGCCCCAAAATCTCCTGTGGGTTACTCACACTTGCTCATGAGTCATGTGGTCTCATTAGTTGCTCTGCCCACCTCTGCAGAATCAGCGCTGCGATGAGCAAGTCAGAGACCAGGTGGTCCTGAAATGGCCTGGACTGAACCCTCTTGGCCCAGTGCTTTACTCACCACCATCGGTCTGATGCACCTGTCCAGATTTCTGCCTCATTCCTACTGGTGCAAATGTTCTCTCCTGAGGAAAAGCAGGAATCTCTTCCCATTATATCATGTTTAGCTCCACAGCAAAAGTCCTTTTACTTCAGCAGTTATGTTGGGAAAGGGCTAACCTAATTCATCGTTACTTCACTTGAATTCTTTCGGTGTTCATGAAAATATACATAAGTCATCAAGTACATACACCTTAGCAAACTGTTTCCTATTGCTGCTGTACCAAATTACCACAGACTTAGTGGCTTAAATCAACACAAATTTATTCTCTTACAGTTCTGGAGGTCAGAAGTCCAGGATGTGTCTCACTGGTTAAAATTAGTGTCAACAGCTTCCCTTCTGGAAGCTCTAGGGATAAATACATTTTCTTGCTTTTTTCAGCTTCTAGAAGCTGCTCATGGTCCCCCTCCAAAGCCTGCAATGTCTGGTTGAGTTTTTCTCCCATGGTATCACTTTAACACTGACTTTTCTGCCTCCCTCTTTCATGTTTAAGGGCCCTTGTGATTACATTGGTCCCACCTGAATAATCCATATTACTCTCCCTATTTTGAGGTCAGTTGCCTAGTAATTTTAATTCCTTCTGTTATCTTAATTCCTCTTTGCTATGTGACATAGTATACCCACAAGTTCTGGAGAACAGGGCCTGGATCTTTGAAAGGCCATTCTTCTGCCTACCACATATACATTCATAATAACTAAAGTCCAGAAAACAGGATGAGGGGAAAATTAAATCACCCTGATAGTTGAGAGTTTGGTTTAATGACAATACGTAATTTTGAAGGTAAATGTGATTTGAGTTCACATATATTTATTGTTCAAATAGTTTTCCTCTAGATCTCTCTGATGCCTAAATTTTAGAGTTCAGATCTTTAATAAAAATGTAAATGTGAAAAGAAGCAGATTTTTTGGCCTCTACAATCCATTCATGTCCTTCACCTCCTCACTTCTGGTAAAAAAAAAAAAAAAAGTGGTTCTTTCAATATAATGACATATTATTTTCTAAGTCACAGTTAAAATGAATGGTAAATACTCTGAAATTGAAAATATAAATAATTTTCCCTTTAGTAGCAAGCCTTCCAAACAGTGTTTTCCAAGTATTTTGAACACAAAGATTTTTTTTATTATATCAATATAATCTGACACAAGCTAGTTGTGTTAACTTTCAGCATCTATGGATTGAGAAATATAACAAAAACTACTGTGACTCTACTAATGTTTAAAATAAGTATGCACATTATTCTTTATGACACACAGATATGTTTCTGACAATGGCACATGTAAGTGTATGATATTCTATGTATTTATTTTATATATACGGCTTTGTACACATAGATAATCAGTTCACAGGCCCCTTGTAGTAACTCTGCACTTCAGAAATCTATGTTAAACCCAGATTACAAACTATTTCCTAAAAGTCAAAAAACGTCTCAAATCTATCTTCTTAATCTCCATCAAGAACACAATTTTTTTTTCAAATATTTCAGAGCACTGCAAAATGCAGCTACCTCACTTTTGAACAAACAACTTAAAAAAAGAACCTAGAGTCTACAAGGAAACGTGTTGAAAATTCTGAAACAGAAATGTGCAAATAAATAGATTTTTTATCCCTGTCTCTAGTAGTTGTCTAGTATAAAACATGTAATTTAAAGTCACTTAATTTACAGAATTGATATGCTCATTAAATACTACTTGATAATTTAACCCACAGTCTCTCAGAACAGATTCTAAGAACTCTTGAGCCAAATGCATATTCAAATTTTACTTCTGATTTAAGACTTTAAGAAATAGTATGCCTGTATATGATAAACCCAGTTTCATACAAGTGAAGATTATTTTGTAGGCATTTATAGTAATATTAAGCTCTCTACCTAAAACCTGAAGTACATTGTTTCATTGAGTAGTTGTCTGTGCTGGAGAGATCACTGTGTTTTATGGAAACATAATTGGAAAATAACTTTTAGAAAAATAAGAAGAAAACATTTGATGAGATACATAAATACTATTTACTAGAATATTTATTAGAAAAAAAAAAGTTTAAAATTTTAAACAATCATTACATTTAAAAAAATTCCCTGTTTGCTTATTGAGAATTATTAGAATAATGTGGAGAATAAATCATGTACCTAAAATAATGGCTTAAATGAGATTGTGGAAAATTTAGGTTAGTAAAATGAAAAGGGCAGTGTTAAATTATATGGTTTGGCTAACAAAATAAATCTCTTCATCTTGTCCCATTCATTTTATTAGATAATGTTTTTAGAAGTTTTATCTCTCAGTTAAGCTTTGGCCAAGGACTCCTACATTTTTAAATAGTTCCCCAAGTTTACTTAGATGATGTATTTAAAGTTGTTTTTAATGGAATATATATTGGATGTTTACTGCAGTCTTTTCTGTTCAGTTGACTGGGGTATGAATTTACTCTAAAATAATTCTTGATCTGGATTTAAGATTATCAGGAGCCTATCAATGCAGAAATGACATTAAGAATTTATAATTCCATGCTAGTTAAAATTTCCTCAAATCTGATGGAGAAGAGGGATTATATAAGAGCAAATTACTGGCATATTTCCATTACTAAAGGCTAAGGACACAGAACTTTTACAGATTCAAAAGGTTATAAATTTTAGTTTATGTGCCCGTTATAGCCACTGTTGACAGGAAACAGGATGAACACAGTGTGAAATGTGACTTGCAGAGTCACTTGAGGCTGGTTCTCTGAAATTTACCAAGTCTACTGCCATTAACAGCCTGTGTAAGTAGGACCCTAGACAGTGTATTTTGGTTTTATTTACATAGCTAAAGAATGTATTAAGAATTAATCATTTATCATTCACTTTTTATAAATAATCTTTGACTCTTTTCTCAAAAGAATATTAATTTCTAAAAACTGGTACTACCTAGGCTGAGCATATTATTTTCCATGGGGTGTTAAATAAATTTTTAAAGTAAATTTCTGGTACATAAGGAAATCTACATTGGTAAGTTAGAAATCATATGATATTTAGGAATGCTGCGATGGAAATATTTTTTTTTACTGTTGCTTTTGTAAATGATATTGTTGGAGAGAGACTTTTAAGCTCTTCTTTCGAAAACTAGATATAGATAAGAACGTGGGTTAGCATAGATTAGATACCAAGGTCTGTAACAAAATGATAACAAATCGTGTTTTCTATTGGTTAGATGTTACTGTTTGATTTTTTTTTTTTTTTTTTTTTTTTTTTTGCGGTACGCGGGCCTCTCACTGTTGTGGCCTCTCCCGTTGCGGAGCACAGGCTCCGGACGCGCAGGCTCAGCGGCCATGGCTCACGGGCCTAGCTGCTCCGCGGCATGTGGGATCTTCCCAGACCGGGGCACGAACCCGTGTCTCCTGCATCGGCAGGTGGACTCTCAACCACTGCGCCACCAGGGAAGCCCTACTGTTTGATATTTAATTCAAAAGAAGCAATGATGGGTAGCTGTAAAGAACATAGATTATAGTCTAAATCTGTTCTGGGCTCATTCATTGCTAGCTGTGTCACCTGCAGGTCAGTCAGTTCGCCTCACTCTGCTTCAGTTTGCTCATTTTATAAATGATGGTAATAATAGTACATACCTCAAGAGGTTGTCTTGAGGATTAAATGGGTTAATACAGGTAAAGCACTTAAAACATTTCCTGACATCTTCTAAGTGTTTTTTGAAAAATAAGGTATTTACTCATTTATTATTATAAGTGCCTGTACATACCAGGCCCTGTGTTGGAGTCTAGAAGGGAAGTAAGTTTTGGGCCCTGTTCTCAAAGAGCTTATGAGTCTTACACAGATCATCTCCATGTAATGTGTTCAGGTTTATGTGTGAAATACATGTCGGTTGCTATGACAGAAGCTTGACTCTGAGTTTTTCAAACAGAATATCTGAGCTGCTTCTTGAAGATAAGAAATTGTGCAAGTGAGGAAGCTGGGGAAGGGCATTTCGTTTAGAAAATAGCATGAAAGCAGACACAGAATGGTGAAATAAAATGAATATGCAGGGAGCTTCTAGTAATTCAGTATCAGAAAGCTTAAATCACAGGGGTGTATGCGTCTGGATGTCCCTCTCCCCCTGCTTTGGTTTATTCAAAAGGAATCAAATGTTTTTACGTTGGTCATAGATTCTGCAGATCAGCACAGTGCTTACCACTCCTTTTAAGTTAAGCAGACCTGGGAACAAGGATTTGGGAACAAGTATTTTACTTGAGAAATGATCCCAGGAAGCACAAATGAAAAAGTGCTGAAAAAGAAACAGAAAGAAAGAAATGCAAATGAGATGTGTGTTAATAAGTGGGTTTCTATTTTGGGCAACTGGGCCTCAGTCCTACTGGTGATCCTCTGAGAAAACACGTAGAACATATTTCTGAATTGTTCCAGGGGAAGATGGACAGACTGGGGTGTTTATTCACCCACTTTCACCCCTGCACACATACCATTGGTTGAAGGTTTCACCTTGAAGCAGTCACTCCCCTGATCTTCAGTTGCTCCTGACTTTAGTCAGCAGGCTCTTGTGGGGCTAGAATTAGCTCTCATGCAGTGAAGGAGAGAGATGCAATGTTTAGAGTAGAATGCTATCAACATAGCAAAAACTGTCTTCTACAGCCACAGGTGCGTTCAGAGGGAGACTTAGAAGTTAGGAAGGAGGGAGCAACTGAGGGCACAGATTCAGGTGAGCTGTCAGGCCTCCGAAGACCTGATTCTGCGGCCCCTGGTAAGAAGAATGAGGTAGGGGCTGACTGGAGACTTGAGATAAGGCTGGAGAAATAGGGAGAGGAAAAATCATTCAGCACCTCACAGACCAGGTAATGCTGGCAATTTATCTTTTATTATTAAGTCCTTTAAAATGGTTTTCATAGAATGTGAAATATTTCAATTTGCATTTTGGATCATTGTCTTAGACTGTAAACATTATCCTTAACTGGAAAATAACATAAATTTAGCTAGTTTGTTGAACATGGTTTAAAAATGGGTCTTGGCCCACACATGGAGATCTGGGACTTAGCAAGAGAAAAATCAATTAGATTCTGTAGTATAATTTAATTCAAACTAAACTTACTTTTGAACATGTTTTAAATTGGTGAAAGTCTAAGTAAATCACAGTATTTTTTATAGTACAAGTATAGAGTAAAATTACGTATTTTTACATATTTACAGAATTTTATCAGTCTATAATGATGTCACATACTGGATAAGAATGTAAAGGTGCATCACCATATTAAGGAATGTTATGCATAATAACTGATGAATGCAAGCAATTTACCTTTTAAATTTTATTATGACCATATGCTATTTTATTTATGTTTTTCCAGCTTTATTGAAATAAAATTGACATATAACATTGTGTAAGTGTAAGATGTACAACGTATTGATGTAACACACTTATGTACTGTGAAATGAATACCACTGTTGCATTAACTAACATTTCCATCACCTCATAAAATTACCATTTCTTTTCTGTGGTAAGAACATTTAAGATCTACTGTCTTGGCAACTTTCAAGTGTATAATACAGTATTGTTAACTATAATCACCCTGTTGTACGTTAGATACCCACAACTTATTCATCTTATAACTGAATGTTTGTACCATTTGACCAACACCTCTCCATTTCTCCAACTCCCTAGCCCTTGCTAACCACCATTCTACTCTGTTTCTATGAGTTTAGCTTTTTTTAGATTCCACATATAAGTGATATCATACAGTATTTGTCTTTCTCTGTGTAACTTGTCTCACTTAGCATAATGCCTTCAGGGTCCATCCATGTTGTTGCAAACAGCACGATTTCCTTCTTTCTCGTGGTTGAATAATATTCCATTGTTCCATATTATCTTTGGAATAATATTCCAAAGATACGCTGCGTCTTCTTTCTCCATTCATCCATTGACAGACACTGCTGTTGTTTCCATATCTTTGCTGTTGTGAGTAACGCTGCAGTGAACATAGGAGTGCAGCTATTTCTTCAAGATACTGATTTTGTTTTCTTTGGCTATATACCCAGAAGTGGGATTACTGGATCATAACCATATGCTATTTTAGGTTTAAGTATTAGGATCAAACAGTTCCATAATATTCATTCTAGGTGTATTACTGTTTGTCTCCACTTAGTGGGCACACTCCAGAGAAATGAGTGAGAGAATATAAATTCCTTATTTCTAGATAGTATAGCATCAGTTACAGAGTTTAATATTGATTTATGCTAACAATTTTGTAGAATTAATGAATAATTGCTTTGAAAATGATTTTTAAACAAAGGAATAATTTGTAGAGTATGACCAAGTTACTTTAATTCAGTATTCTGAACTTCTGTTGACATCCCTTTAACAACATTATATTGTGACTATTTTATGAAAGTTCTGATAATGCTTTGAGATCTTAAATGCAAATCCTTTGACAGAGATCACTTTCTCTGTATTCCCCATCAGCATTTTTTAACATGCACATTAACCACATTGAATAATTTTGTAGGGTGGAGATAATTTCCATGGGGAATTCATACATAAATCAATTAGACCGAGGCTGAACATGTTTGCTAAAATATGTTTAGCTATATCAGAATGGTTATCTATTTGATTATATTATGTTTAATATCTAAAATAGCTGTTGTTGACTTCCTAGAAAACGTGTTAGTACACTTACATGTGCATGTGCGGTGTGTGTACACGTATGCTTTTGGAGTACTTGGTAAGGTGTATATCTACAGAGAGATACACACTATTATTACTTTGGAAGATACTTCACTTTTTGGCTACTTCTCATAGTTTTAAAAATTCCAAGTAGATATTATTTTCACTGATTAATTCTTGAGAGCCAGCTAAATATTAGACTTTGTGCATGAAAGACATTTTCTAAATTCCTATAATGTGGAGGAAGAAGCTGCTGAGTTTGCCAATGTAGAGACACTCCATGTTGTTAAGGTGTAGAATGGAGAACTGCCAAAATGTCAGGACCCAGGTAGCTTAGCATGGTCTCGGATGTAGTTTTTACGGGAAGGAAAAGGAGCTTCCTTATAAAGATTCCTTTTTCAGGAATCTCAGGGCAGTTAACCACATAGGCAAAGTTCAAGTATAGTTTCTTTACACATATAAAATAATGTAAAGGCCTTTGTTACCCAAACAGCACACAGATACAAGTACAGATTGCAATGGCAGTGTGTTATGTGACATTTAAAAAAAAAGGAATCTCACTAAGCCGTAGTGTCTCCGAGGCATATAATTTATCATCTGAACAGTGCTACCCTGATGACAAACAAAAGCATCTTACCTACCTTAAATTGTTCGAGTAATTGTTCAAGTATTGTTTTTTTAAACAATACAACTGCTTGTCTATACTTTGCCATTGTTGAACAAGTTAAAACTTGTTATGGAGCAGAATTTTTCTATAATATATTCCTTAGTGTTTACATTTAGATTCAAAGAGGAAAGCTACTGCACAACCAATGATTCTATTCCACTCGGTTTCCTCTGACTCGTTCAGGCTTTCTTAATTATTTTTGCAAGAGGCCTTACTGGTTTTAGTCTGATATTCTAGTAGAAGTAATTTGTACTTTGAGTGGGAAGTTGGGAGCCTATGAAGATTTCACTTGTGTGTATTCTGTGTCTATTTTCACTCCAATCAATATTTATAGAGCTTGCTTTGTTCTGTTCATCTTCCTGCAGTAAAACCATCCAAACCATTCAGAAAAGTCCTTTTATCCATTAAATGTTCAAGATGTATCTCACCTATCTTCTAATTGATTATATGAAATATACTCTATATATACACCTTTATCCATATACTTTTTTTCTATAATTCCTGACACCCAGGATTATCTTTTTCTCAGAGCAGGGTGCCACCATGTTACCTTCTAGCCACGGCCCAATCCATCTGGGAGAGCAGAAGGGAGCATCTGGGATGGTTGGAAAAGGAAAACCGGGACTCTTGTTAGCATATTCACATACCAAAGTTAACACTAAATGATAGACCATCTTGGATGTGTTGAGATGTGTTTACCTTGTAGTTGTTACATTTCAAGGTTGCACAGGGAAGAGATCATCTTTGTTCTTTCCTCTCCCACCTGGAATTTTTAAAGCTCTTTGTACCCTTCCAGTACCTGATGGAACCTAACTGACCTAGGCCTGAGGCTGAGAAACAGAACAAGTCAGATCCTGGGGGAAGATGAGAGGAATTAAGAGACTTAGGGTATCCTGAAAATGGAAAGTTGAGAGAGGGGGAGACACCCTGGGTTCTCTTTTACATCAGTTGAAAAGATAGATTAAAAAAAACTGATAGGCAAAGATTTATACATGTGGCATATGTGTATATTATTTTAAAAAAATAGAGATCAAAGAGATGTTGCATCTGTTGTGCATCAACGTTATGCCAGTCATTTTGCATATATTTTCACATTTAATCTTCAAATAAATTTGAAAGAAAAGCACTACAGTCAGCTCCAGTTTGCAGATTGAGCAGTGGGCTGAGAGAGGTTATGTAATGCACCCTATGTGGGCTCCTCACTAAAGGAGTGAGAATTCCCACACCAGTCTCTCCAGCTTAACTAATTGCTTGAATTCAAACTCTTAGAAAGAAATTTTTTGGTAGATAAACTTAAAGTTATTAAAATTTTCTTATGTTATAAAAGTGTTATTTTCCTAAAGGCAATAATTTTAATTTTCTTCCTTTTCCCCAAATCCCAGTCCATTCAGATCTGTTTTATTTGTACCAATGAAATTACCAGTATGATTTTGCTAGACTAGCATGTTTAAATGCAAGTTAAATGACTTGGAATTAAAAGATATTCATGAACACTTCCTGAGGTATTTTAAAATTGCATAAACTTTCAGTTCTTTATGGATTTGTGAGAAGGTATCATATTCACCAAGCTGTGCTGTTCCTAGGAAAACAAAAATCTCTTCCCTTTCACCTTCTGCTCACATTAAAAAAAAAAAAAAAAAAAAAAAGAGGCAGCACTCCTTAAAGACTACCATTGTCAGGTTGTGTCCTGCCTTTACAAAGATTTTGTGAAAAATGCTGAAGAAAGCAAGAATGATACTTGGGCAAATCCTATATGTAATGAATAAGTGTAAAATTGTTCAGTTGCTTCTTACCCACAAGATCCAAGGGCTGCTTCTAATTGCCGTCTTCTGATGGTCACAAATCCGGACATAGAAAAAGTCATGCTCAAATAACCCATCCAATTCAAGAAATTCTACTTTATTTCCTGATTTGTTATTTAAATCTTATGTAAAAGGGTTTTTTTAGCAGGAATTAATTAAAGCAAAGTTAATCAAAACAAAGCTAATTCAAAACAAAGTTAACCATAAATGTGCACACAGCTTTGATACTTGGCTGTATACAAATCTTAAGCAATAACATTTACGTTCCCAGACAACTGAACTTTCCTTTTTCAAACTAAACTTCCCAGTCTCTTTCAAACTAATACTCACTTTAGTCAGTACCCAAATAGGCATTTTGCTCTATTTGTAACATGTGTATATTTGACATCAAATGAATTAGTCTTTTGGGGTTGGTGGTGTGACTTTTGCCAACCCATCCCAGAACAGTAAAGATTCCAAGTTATAACATACTATAAGCAGAATCAGCTATGAAATTAGTGGAGCCCAGTGCAAAATAAAATTAAGTGTTTTGTGTTAAAAAATTATTAAGAATTTCAATACGGCAACATCAGACCATTAAACCAAGTGTGAGGACCTTCTCAGCACTGGACCCTGTGTGACTACAGAAGTCACACACCCAGGGAACCAGTTCTGGCTGTGAAATTTCATCTAATTGTCACCATGCTCTTTCCTGGTAATAGTCTAGATTCCGGGTACCCTATAGATAGTCATATTGAAAAAAAAATGGTGGATATACTATTTCTGCCTACAGGTAAAGATTAAGTAGATAAAAACAGGATTTTAAAACCTTTTTTTTTTTGGATTTTGAGGACATCTATGAAACATACCTCACAGTAAGTAAACTCTCTCAGAATTGGTAGTATGAAGAACTAAAACAAATATTATGATCTGTCAAACTTACTTTGAGCTTTAATACTTGAAAGAAATGACTAGGTGCTGAATGCCTTTAGGAAAATGTCTTCTTTTTTGTCATTATACTAACGAATCTTTCTAGGATTCTCTACAAAATGAGTATCTCACTTTCTTATAGCTCAGGCTGGCCACATGGATATTCTTTTCTATCAGAGTATACCTGACGCCTGCAGTGAGGGTTATTACTCTTTATCTTGAATTGCCCCTCTTATCTGGTGTGTCTCAGTGTATATTTTTCATATGCAAAAATCATATGACTAGATCATTTGAATAATTTATTCCAAACTAGTGTGGTTCTTGGTATGTGATTACTTCTATTACATAATTAATAAATTTAATCTAAAGCAAAATAGAAAATTCAGACATGAAAAGTGAATAAATTACCCATATATTTTCTACTTCTAGTTACCAAGTTTTAATATTGGAATATGCTCCATATTTTTTCTCTAGCATTTAAAAAAGGAGAGTATACGATATATGTTTCTATAAATGTTTTCTATTAACAATGTACCAGAGACATCTTTTTAGGCCAATAAATATAGTTTCATATAATTTTTAATATTTATATTGCAGTCTATTATGTAATTATAGTAGAATTCATACACCTCACCTCTTTTGCTGGAGAGTAGGGACCGTGATCCTTTTCCAAGTCTTTTTTTCTCAGACTTTCTGATCAGGGTGCCATTATATCTTATCATCCAGCTCTAGCATGGCCTTTTCAACCATCATTTAATTTGTTAGAAAGCGGTCGCATTGTTTTTTAACTTCATTTTCTTTTTGGATATAATGCCATTTCTCCCTCTTGGCTCTTGGCTCAACTGTGACTCAGTCCTGCCCGGACTCCTGTTCCTTGTCACTGGCCCTGTGGGCAGGTTCCAAGCTGGTGTATGCTGACTTTGTGAAGGGGGTCTTGTTACCTAAGGGGTCATATTGCTGCTGCACATAATATTAGTATTTTTATGAAAATCTAAATACACAGTCATTTTTTTATTTAGTGTTACCTATTCTTTCATGCTCTAGCCAATCAGTAGCTGTCATTACATACATCCCTGCTGCTTCTCATTTGTGAACTTCTATGTAGATTGTCAGTGTAGATGAGTTCAATTAACATTGCTGCCTGCTATGAGGAGAATTTGCCCCATGCCTTCAGATTTGGAGTTTCTGCTCGAAACCACTGTTTCCTATTTTGTCCACAGCTTCCAAACTTGTCCAGTTCATCTATCTAACCATCAGTCACAAAAGTCTCTCTTTGTGTCTCCAAGTCAGCTGCTCTGGATGATCTCTTTGCAAAGCCTTCAGTAAGCCCTATCATGATTTGTATGTATGCTATGTGGTCTATATTTCATGATATTCCACCCCAACATACCCTCATTATTTGATGAAAAAGCCAAACTCACCGTTATTTTTATATGGCAGATGATTGCCTATCAATTTTCTGTCACTTTGTGGTATTTCTCAGGTCTGTGCAAAATGAATTTGTATATGCAACAAAGTATACCATGCAAAATACACTCTCAGATTTGATAAAACTACAAACAGAAATTGTTATGTAATAAGTAAAAAACTCATGTTGATAAAGACATTCTTCTTTAATAAATACCTTACATGTAATGCTTAAAATTTTTTTTAACATTAGTAAAAGTTTCATCCTTAAATTTTTACAAAATTTTGCTATAATATATCAAAAAGGAGTGCCTCCCACTTCCTCACCTCATTGATCCAAATCATTTCACTACTAATTCATTCATTAATTCATTTAACAATTTTCCAGCACGGCTCTTTTCTATAGATACATTATAAAACCATACAATAATGTATATGTTTGATAAGTATTTATTCAGTTTCTACTTATAAGGCACCATTCTCTGTCCTTGGTATATATCAGTGGAAAAAATGGCCGACCAAAAACCCCTCCTTATGTTAAAGAAGAAGAGAAATGGGAAGTAAACACGTAAATAATTTTAGATAATGCAAACTGTTAAGGAATTTAATCAGGGAGATGGGGCACTTGATCTCAGATAGGCAGGGAATGCATTTTGTAAAAAGTGATATTTAAGCCCAGAAGAAGCCAGCCATGCACAGGTCTAGAGAAAAGCACCTAGGCAGAGGGGACAGCAAGTGTAAAGGCCCAGTGAGCATGGCAGGTCATTAGCTGAGAGTAAGGTACAGGGAGGAAGTAATGTGACATTTTAACACTAAGTGAAAAAAAGCTTAATAAATAAACTCATGCTATGAATCAAGATAGAGATGTGGATGACAGGGTGGGGTCAAGTAGAAAACACAGATCTTTGGGGTTGATAAGGCTAAGAAATTGAGAAACCAGGATATTGGACACATCATCTTCATGGATACTGTATTCTGTAAGAATGGTGACAAGGGCATTGGTAGAGAGATGTATCAGAATTATATCTGACTGTTAAACTAGAGATCCCAAGGCTTCCACTTACATCTCACAGGCAGAACATAGTCGTGTTGCTGCAGTACAGAACAACGGAGTTCTTGTACTAAGAAGGAAGGGGAGCACAGTGTTTGGGAGGTTATGAAAAGTCCTTGTCTCATTGTCTTTACTATTAAGTATGAAACTTCAGAAGAGTCTTCTACACATTTATCTTTAGGCCTAAGGAAAAAAAAGTACTGGTTTGTGTCTTAATATAGTTTTCTTTCTACTTAAGAGCTAATGACTGAAATGTAGTAAATGGCACAATAGCTGTTTGATTGATAAATGAATCAATGAAAAAATAACTAGATGATTATTACTTATCAAGCATAAAAATCTTTTTTTTGTTTGTTTGTTTTTTCAAGATAATGGTTTATTTCCTTTGGAAACCCAACTATCTAGAAGTGGGAGTGCTGGATTATATGATAGTTCTATTTAAAAATTTTTGAGGAACCTGCATACTGTTTTCTATAGTGGTTGTAACAGTTTACATTCCATACTAAAAGTGTACAAGGGTTCCCTTTCTTTTTCTTTCTTTTTTAAAATAAAATTTTATTGGAGTATAGTTGCTTTGCACTGCTGTGTCAAGCACCACCCCCTTTCCCCCTTGGTATCCATATGTTTGTTTCTCTGTGTCTGTATTTCTCTCTCTGCTTTGCAAATAAGACCATCTATACCATTTTTCTAGATTCCACATATATGTGTTAATGTACGATATTTGTTTTTCTCTTTCTGACTTACTTTACTTTGTATGACAGTCTCTAGGTCCATCCATGTCTCTGCAAATAACACAGTTTCATTCCTTTTTATGGCTGAGTAATATTCCACTGTGTATATGTACCATATCTTTATGCGTTCCTCTGTTGATGGACATTTAGGCTGTGAAGCATAAAAAAATCTTTACTTCAAACTTCCAGTACTCTGGCAATTCATATTACAGTGTTTCTACACAGTCCACATACACAGAAGATAGCTTGGTGCAGTGGGCAGAGCATAGACAAACTAGGTTAAATGATAGCTCTGTTACTAACCCCCTGTATGACCAAAGGGATGTTCTTCAACCTCAGAGAGGTTGAGTTTCCTTTACTTCCATATTCCAGATCTGTGCTTTACACCCAAACTAATATGTAAGATCAATAAAAAACCTAAAATGTTGCCTTCTCCCATCACTGGTTTTGAAGCTGTGTTATAGATATCTCAAATATTTATTTCCTTCAAGGTAGTGGATAGTGATTTCTACACATTTTTCTAGCTGTAGGCTATGTGGGGGCCAACAATGGGATGACTTAATATTCTCAGAAATATGGCAGGATTGCAGTTCATTGCCTTCTGTGGTTCAGCAGAGCCATGAGGCTGGTTCTAGTCAGTGGGTTATCAGAAGTCCCCTATGGGCTGGGTATTGAGTGGCAGGGTAAGACCCTCAAAAACTCTCTACTGAGAATTTTTTTTTTCTTCTTATAATATGTGACAGAAATCTCAGATGGCCCTCAAAATTCCTCCTTAGTGTACCTTCCATATATAACCCTCTCTCCCTTGAAGTGGACAAAATTTGTGAACAAGATATCATTCCTGTCATTAGGTTACATTATATGTCAAAGTTGAAAGGATTTTGCAGCTGTAATTAAGGTCCCTAATCAGTTGGTTTTGAATTACTCAAATTATTCTGCATGGGTTTGATCATCATTTGATTCCTTAAAAGAGGAATTCTCCTGCTCACCTACTGAAGTGAGCTGCCAAGTTGTCTGTAAGAGGGGCATGTGGCAAAGGACTATGAGTGGTGCTTAGGACCTGAGATCAGACCCTGGCTAGCAGTCACCAGGCAAAAGGAGACCTCTGTCATACATCCACAAAGAGCTGAATTCTGCAGACAACCATGTGATTTTGGAAGAGTATCGTGAGTTCTGTAAGCAATGTAGGCCAGCTAACACCAAGATTGCCATCTTGTGATACCCCAAGCAAAAGACCAAGCTAAATTGTACCCAGGCCCTGACCCACAATAACTATGAGATAATAAATGTGCATTGTTTTAAGTGATGCTTTACACCATTGAGTTTGTGGTGTTTTTTTTTTTTTTTTTTTTTTGCGGTACGCGGGCCTCTCACTGTTGTGGCCTCTCCCGTTGCGGAGCACAGGCTCCGGACACGCAGGCTCAGCGGTCATGGCTCATGGGCCCAGCTGCTCCACGGCATGTGGGATCTTCCCGGACCAGGGCACGAACCCGTGTCCCCTGCATCGGCAGGCGGACTCTCAACCACTGCGCCACCAGGAAAGCCCTGTGGTGGTTTTTTTACAAAGGAATAGAAAACCAATACGTAAGGAATGATACATAAGCATCAATATTTAAGAGGTTTCCCTGGCAAATTAGTTCCCTGCGTGAAGATTATGTGTAAAGGTCTGTTGCCAAGTTACTATGTACGTACAAGGAGAGCAAAAACTAAAACTTTTTTTTTTTTAAGTATTGAGATTTATAAGTTCCCTTCCCTTCCCCTCCCTTCCCTTCCCTTTTCTTCCGTAACCTAAACTAGCCTATCTTCACTGATACAAATTTGGCACCAGAAGTCAAATGCAATAATAACCAAACAATGCATTTTACATTGCTTTAAGAAGTTTTCTTAGGAGTAAACTATTATTAGAGACTAGAAGGAGAGTCATCCTTGTTAGGTAGTGGAGAAACACATGATAAAACTGTCAAATGTCATCATTTGCAATGTAGATAATTTATCTTCTGACCTTGTAACTTTAAGGAAAGTGTTTGGGAAATAGAATGTTAGTAATGTGTGTTGGTTACTGTTGGCTGAGTTTGGAAAATGAAAAGATGAATAGATGAAGAGATGGATCCAGAAATAATTGGCCAGCTTAGAAGCAGAAATGAAAGAGCCTGGAGAGACTCCAAAAATGTGAGAAATTGTACAATTGGAAAAAGCAATTTCTTCTCAATCCTGACCAGTAGGAGATAATTTTGGGAAATTTCTTGAATAAGGGTTGATTAAAATTCAGCCATGCAGCAAGAATGCAGTCAGAGGTTTGACCATTGTTAAAACCTCTTGATGAGTTAAGGTTATAGGATAACAGGATAACAGAAGAGAGGAGATATCTTTGGAGGCAGAGCTAAGGATCAAAGAGGTCAAAGACCAACACTTCCTGAGCATGGAACCAGGGCCTAATTGAGATACATTTACCACAGCCAGTATGGGGTCTTCTTGTAGCTGAAATGCCCATGGGATTTCAGAACTGCTGCGGACCAATGACATCTGTGTACTTTCCTTTCTCCCCATTTGTGAATGGGAGTGCTTATTTTGATTGTCCTGTTTTTGTTCAACCACTGCAGATTTTTTGGAGGTCGAGCACACAATTTTCTGATAGATCTATCCATCAAGAAAGGGTCCTATCTAGACCTGCTGTAGTGCCTACTGCTCATCACTTAGAGATCATGGACTTTGAAGTTTGGGTCTTGACTTTATGGGACTTTGGAGTTATTTCCTTTTGGGAGTGGGGAAGATGTCTATGGACTTGGAAGTGAAAGTAGCTGATCAGAGAGTGGACTGTCTAATATTAATTACATTCACTAAATATTTCTGACTCTCTGCATTCCAGGCCTATAGTAGTATTATATTTACTAAGTCACTGTTGTTGGATGCAGTCAAATGACTAGTTATGGCCAGTGAGCTATGGGCCAGTGAGCTAGGACTGAGTGTTTAATTGATGGTGCAACAACTTCAGAACTCTCTGTATCCTCCCAGATTTAGACATAATTATGGTGTGCTTCTGTTCTCAATAGCAATTGGAAACTTCTAAAAGGAGAGATCACAAATAAACCAAGAAATTCTAATTGGAGATGATGGACTATGAATTTAGAGATAGGGAGAGAGATTGGGAATGAGAAAGAACAAAGAAAATAAAACAGAAAATCGTGAAAAAAAATATTGAATTCACATGGTGGTTGGGGAGGACAGGTGGGCAGTGGTCAGGCAGTATTTCCAGATACTGGGACCAGTTGTTATGAGGGTGGCTCTATTGGTATGGGACCTAGAGTGACTGTGATGAGCTGAGTCCCATATTGTGCCCCTCGATAAACATGTAATGGAAGCTAAAAAATGTATCATTTTAGGTTTCAATCACTGAGATTTGGGAGTTAACTTATTACCACAACTTAACCTTACCTATCCTGCATCACACAAAAATGAAGCCCCAATTACTTATTCAAATACATCTTATAGGGAAGTTAGAATCCTTCAAAATTCAGAATGGAATTTTGATATTTAATTTTAAATTTGTTTTCACAAGAAATTATTATCATCCTGTTAAAAGTTCTGCAGTGAAATACCTCTTAAATATTATTACATTTAAATGAAAGAAGTTGGTAGTGCTGGAATTAACATAGAAACTGCTTGTTGATGTAAGTGATTCTATTTATAATGTTAAGAAAGATTAGCTTAAATATTCCACTTTACCTGCAATGTAAGTTGAAGTGCTGAAAGTTAAAATTACATGTTTTGAATGAATTTACCTGTGAATTAAGTCTACTACTCATAGGAAATGTTTCAGTAATTTATCAAAATCACATGAATATCCATTGTAAGTTTACTTCTACTAAAAACCTTAATTGTGCCAACACTTTTATGATGATGTAATTGTGATGAAGAACCAACATAGCATCATTTTATTTGTCACCAGAGAAAACCTATGTTTGTCTCATCAAGAAATTCCAAGGCAAAACTAATTTTTAGAATCTTTATATAAAGGAAAGATCATGATAATTGAGTTGAAATAAATCATCTTGCAAAAAATAGCATTTTTCTCAGTTAAATCCTTATAAAAATCATATTTTGGTGATTTGATTTTTAAATAAGTGTTGTATATTTTAAAACTAAATATAACATTTATTATGATATATTAATATAGTGTGTTAGTATATACTATATTAATATAATGTACTATATATTAATATATATCGGCTTTGTTATAATTAATATTATAATAAGTTTTATACTAATATTGATATAATATTAAGTTAATATAATATAACATTTATTATATTACAACTTACAAATAATGAGGTTCCCTAAATAAGGGACTTAATTTGCAAGAACTGTCTGTCATTTTCTGGCTTAGTGACCTTGAGAAGTTAACCACTTTTTCTTCTTTAAACCTTTGTAAATGGGATAATAACTTACTGAGTTAAAAATTAAAATTTTTATCTAGGTATGTAAGTAGAATTTCCTTAAAGAAAAAAGGAAGAAGAACCAGTTAAACTAGATGTTACATTAGTTCAAAGAAGTGGATTTACAGTAAAGAATAATAATGGCTGCTTTTATAAGTGATGCAGAACCAGGTTGAAGAAATAAATGTAAAGTGACAGACAGCAACAGAAGCAAATCCGCCAAAATGGGGAGACTCACATTCTGAACTCTAACCATACCTACAGCTGCAGATAAAAACACCAAGAACGTGTCTTCTCAGATACATTTGGAAACCTCTAAGTGGAGAGATAACAGAGAGAGTTAAAAGAATGTGGGTGGGCATAACAGAATGGAAACGATAAAGGAAAAAATAAAACAGGGAAAGGGCAAGGAAGAGAATGCAGTTGAACAGGAGGTAGGGAAGGTGCCTAGACATAATTTTGGAACCCTTTTGAGGGGAGATTTATTGTGAGTACTCATGCTGCCAGACAGTTCTTTCCACTTTTTATTTCCTTTAGTGTAGAGCCAGTGACAATGTATTGTGTTTGAAATCACTGGAAATAAGGAGATCTGTTAGTACTTAAGATCTAGTGAAAGGATGGATTTGTTTTGGAGATTATATAAATAAAAAGGAGAAGGAGAACGTGACTATTAAAAGTATTTCATGGTGTTTTGTCTCTGAAAGTTGATTATCATTGAAAATAACTGTGGAGGGGGGGAAAGGTAATAGAATTGCTTCAAAGACTCCTGTGATTATTTTTATGCTTTCAATGAAAGTCTTTCAGTGAAAGATATATTTGGATAAGGAAATATGGTGATATAAACTGCGACAAGGGAAAATGGGGAAAACCACCTAAAAGATGCTTTACACATAGAAAGAGAAACTGTTGGTGATGTAGGAAATAGCCAAAGGTATATTACGGAGGATATATTATATAGTATTGAGTATAGTGTGCAGTGGGTAGAGTATACTAAGCAAGGAGGATAAAAATTAAGAGTACCTTAGGTTTTGTACTTAAAGGAGGAGTAATGGTCTATAACTCTGTATTTTTGTGAGAAGGAAGCTCTCATAGCCATGCAAATTGTAGAAAACTTTGCCATAAAATATGGAAGGCACTGCTAAGAAAGTCCAGTGCCCAGAATTAGATAAAATAAAAATCTTTAAAAAGTAAATTTTACCTAGATGAATGAATTTCATTCCCAATAAATTCAGGTATATAGGAGAAGGGACTGAAAATGATTATAATGTAATACTTGTAAGACAGATACATACCTCCCTTTTATTGAGTGTACAGCTTAGCAGTCAGGGGAAGACTGTCCAGAGTCACACTTGGATTTGTGCCTTGGCTGTGCCACATACTCTCTCTGTATGACTTGTCAAATTGTTTAACGTCTTTGAGCCTCAGTTTCCACACCTATAAAATTAGGACGTGAATACTAATAAGATCATGAAACTTAAAATTGCAGTACCTAGCACATAGAAAATTCTCAAAATATGTTAGTCAAGTACTATAGCAAAATCTTTACATAGATCTAAAAAAATTTTTTGAAATACCACCCACTGTGTTTTCCTTTCTCATTAAGTTTTTTTTTTTTTTTTTTTTGGTGTGGGGTGTTAGGTTAGAGAGGTGAGGAGCATTTTAGTTATTTGGCCATTTAAGCATTAAGGCTAAGCCAAACGGAAAGATGAAAGAAATAGAAGAAACTACCTAGAGCAAAATCCTTGGTCAGTACAGTAAAGAATTTACCCTTGCTCGGTGAGAGGTCTGGCCTTTGCCCTTGGATTGGGGAAGATTATATCAAAGCTCTGGGGATGTCTTATCTGATAAAAGTGTTTACTGGGAGATCTTGAGTCTTGCCACGTAGTACAAAGATGTGATTTATGGTGGGAACTTTGTGTTATCTGTTGTCAGCTCAAACTCCAGAGTTGCCTAGGAAGTGAGGTCAGCTATGTGAGCAGTTGACAATTCTATATGACCAAACCCTAGTAAAGACTCTGAACACCATGGCTTGGGTGAACTTCCCTGGTTGGCAATGTGTATCATCACACGTCACTGCTGGAAAAGTTAGCACTGTCTGTGACTCCACTGGGAGAGGACAACTGGAAACTCCATGCTTGGACTTTCCTGGACTCTGTCCCATGTGTTTCCTCCCTTGGTTGATTTTAATCTGTATGTCTGCACTGTAGTAAACTGTAACTATGAGTATACACATAACAGCTTTCAGTGAGTTCTGTGAGTCTAATGGGTTATCAGAGGGGGTAAGGGGTCTTAAGGACCCCCAAACTTGTAATTGGTGTCAAAAGTAAACATGGTCTTGGGACCTACTGAATTTGCAGTTGGTCTCGGAAGTGAGGGTGGTCTTGGGAAACCCCAAACTTGCAATTGATACTAGAAGTGAGGGTGATATGAGGACTGTTCTCTAATGTTACCCTTCTTCATTAAGGTTTTTTGGTGGGGGATCATGAAGTTAGGAGGTGTTTTATTTATCTGGTTATTTCCCCATGACAAACGAAGTAAACAGGAAAGATGAGGGAGGTAGGAGAAAATGCTTAGAACAAAAATTTTTTTCCGTTTCTGGTTTTAAATTAGACACTAGACTTTATAGATCTAGAGAAGAAAAGCTGAGTTTTCAAGGATATGGAAAGGGGGTCCGTGGAACTCCCATAGTTAAGCTTTTCATCTTCTCTCTCCAAATCTGCCCCTGCCCATCTTCTTCATCTTAATGGAGATTCTCTGTTTGCTGAGGGCAAAATCTTGGAGTCATCATTGATTCTTCTCTTTCCTTCATTCTCATAACACATCCAACAGTAAGTTCTGTTGATTCTGTCACCAAAACATATCCTGAATTTGTTTACTTCTTTATAGTTTCATTACTTGCATGTTGAATGTAAACTCCATGTTTTTCTTCTTCCAAAACTACAAAAAACTTCCCAGCTGCTTTTGTTTTCACCCTCCTCCCCAGTTGTTCTCTAGACCAGTGGTTCTTAAAGTCAGGTCCGCAGACTTCAGGGGATCCCTGGGACTGTTAGACTCAGAGAATCCTTAGGTCAAAAGTATTTTTATAGTAATACTAATATGTTAGTTGCCTTTTTGACTGTGTGAACATTTGCATAGATGATGCAAAAGTTACGGTGGGTAAACTGCTGGTGCCTTAGTAAAAATGAAGCAGTGACACAAAACCACTACTAGTCATTATATTTGTCACCCCCACACACTCACAGTTGAAAAGAAGTAAGTTTAATTTATGAATGTCCTTGATAAACTGAAAAAAATGTTAAATTTATTGATCTCCAACTAATAAGCATATGTCTTTAAAGTATTTTGTGTGACCAAATGGGAAGTACACAGGAAGCACTTCTGCTGCATACAAAGGTATGATGTTTGTGTAAGGCAAAACACTGTTCAGTTGTTTGTGTTGTGGGGTGAATTAGCAGCTTCTTATTCATGGAACACCATTTTTTACTTGAAAGATTTACAGACAGAAAAACTGAAGTTATTCAGACATAGGAAGATATTCGGACATTGTCTAAAATGAGTGAAGCAACATTGTCGCGTCAAGGAGAAAAACTGACAGTGTTTATTGCCAATGATAAAATTTGAGCTACCGAGAGAAAAATCAGAAGTTTGGAAAACTGGATTCGCTACTGTGAGATTGACATGTTTCCAAAACTTAAACACTTGTCTGGTGAGGTCACTGGTGATAATAAGAAATGTGATTTTAAAAAAAATTGTTTAATGAAATTTGTTAACATGAGGAAGAGATGCATAACTCATGCAACTAATATTTTTCTAATGAATAATGTTTGTTTTACCAAATCACGTAGGGGTAAAGTACTTCCTCCTAAATGTGAGATTCAACAAGAGATTTTACAATAACAAGGTGTAAGAAACTCAGCAGTAGTTTCAAATTACACATTGCAACTAAGTTTTAAGAAACTATCACTTGTAAAGTTTTGGTGTAGTATCACAGAAGAATATCCAGAGTTATCTAAAAGATTATTAACAATTCTCCTCCTTTTTCCAACTATATATCTGTGGGAGGCCAAATTTTTTCAGATACTTCAACCCAAGAGCATATTGCAATAGATTTAATGCAGAACCAGATATAAGGATATAGCTCTCTTTTATTCAGACAGACATTGAAGTGATTTGCAAGAATATAAAGCAATGCCAATATTCTCATTCTTTTTATGTTTTGAAAAATAGTTACTTTCAACAAAAATCTGTTATTTTGGGCTTCCCTGGTGGCGCGGTGGTTGAGAGTCCGCCTGCCGATGCAGGGGACACGGGTTCGTGCCCCGGTCTGGGAAGATCCCACATGCTGCGGAGCGGCTGGGCCCGTGAGCCATGGCCACTGAGCCTGCGCGTCCGGAGTCTGTGCTCCGCAACGGGAGGGGCCACAACAGTGAGAGGCCCGCGTAATGCAAAAAAAAAAAAAAAAAAAAAAAAAAAAATCTGTTATTTTTGTTGACATGTAATGAGTTTATTGTTTTTAAGTGAATTAATTAAAAACATTATCATATTTCTTAGCTTTAATTTCTAATACCATAAATATCAATGGATACACACTACATAAACAAAAGCTCTTTGAGATCTTTAAAGCTTTCAGCAATTTAAAAGAATACTGAGACTAAAATGTTAAAGAATCACTCCTCTAGGCACTAGCCAGATGGGTATTTTAAGATGTCAGTCCCACCAGTGATTTCCCATTGCACTTAGAATGAGGTCAGGCACTTTTCCTTAGCAGTCTTATATGTTCTGACTGCTGCAAAATTTCAATAAACTTTTCCTCTTTACTGATTGCACTTGAGCCATCTTGGTCTTGTTTACTGCCTGGATTGTTCCTCTTCATTATCTTTACCTGGTTAGCTCCTTATGATTAAAATCTCAGGTTAATGTCACCATTATAAGAAATCTTCCCTGATTCCTCAGTATAATTACTGTATATGTATTTAACACTCTGTTACTCTATATGTTTTTACCCTGGTTTAAATATGTGCAGAGCACTTAGTAATCTGTGATATTTTAAAATTTATATTATATTAAAGTTGTATATTATCTGTCTTCACCCTCTAGCAAGTAAGCTATATCAGAGCACGGATTTTGTCTATCTCAGTTATCAGTCCTTCAGTCCTTAGGGTCTAAAATAGTCCTGGCTGATGGTAGATGCTTAATATATTTTTGATAAATGAGTGGAATGATGATTTGTAAGGTTGGCTACATCCAGTCAGAGAGCAAGGAACGTTTCACAGAAGCTCATGACAGAAAGAAACTCAGGGTTGGGCTGAGGGATGTTTAAGAGAGAGCATGAAGATAAGAACAAGTTGGGCAACATCAGAAGAGAGAGAACCAGAAAGAAATTTTGAGACACAGTTCTCTCATTCCCATCTTGAAATCTAAACCTGAGGTACAGGGTGTCTGGATCCTTCCAGCCACCTTTTCCTTCCTTCTTTCCTTCCTCCCTTCCTCCCTCCCTCCCTCTGTTCCTTCTTTCTTCCTGCAAGCTTCTCAGAAAATTATCATGTTTGGCATGGTACCAAGTTCAAATGACATGGGATTAGTAGAGTAGCCGTTGTTGAGAAAGGTGACTGGGCCCAACTTCACAGATTCCTGTACCTCTGTTAGATGGTATGGAGAAGCCAGCTGGGAATTCTTCATAAATACCAAGGCAATTAATGGAATGGAAAAACCTGGTGTTGGGACAAGAAAGCTGCGGATATGAGGTTTCAGCAGCAGGGACAGTGGAAAGGCTTGTGATTATCCTCAGACAATGTCAGGATTACAACAAGATAGACAGCCCCGACCAAGAGCAACTAAGCAGATACTCTGTAGAGCTTACTTAGCAAGCAGGTAGATTCCTACATACTGAATTTCTTTAAGGTGAAAAGCTGACATTAGCACTTTGCTTAATGTGTTCCTGTCTTCATATAGTTTTTGGCTATAACCATTTAGGTCTTCTAGATCTCACATATGATATGAAGCATTTAAAATTTTATTTAATATTTTTTGTTGTTTTCATTGGGATGATCGGTCCAGTACATAGTCACTGTAGTAATGGAAATGAAAGAGAAGACAACCTTTTCATGATGTTTGTGAAAGGAGGGTCATGTCATAATAGCTGAAGGGGGAATTATGCAGGTGAGTGTCAGGCAACAAGGAATAAAGAAACACATTTATTAGAGAAGAACTGAAGCTTAACTCAAGCTCTTAAATGAGTAAAAATGCATCTTCATCTGATGGTATTGTTTATGAATAAAGACTTTTAGGGCTTTTGGGAAAAAAATTTCCCTGCTGATTTTAGTGATGTATGAGAAGATGAAATGACGAGCACAGTGATACAAAGCGTGTTAACGGTGGCATTTACAGGATGAGAGGGAGGCCATCCAGACTGCAGCCTCTGACATTATTCAACATTGATTTAGGAAATTTTTACAAAAGTACCGCTACGCAGGTTGACAAGAATGTCAGAGGTCAAGATGCACTAAGCACAGTGGTATATCACAAAGAGCCAGAAAATGGCAGACGATTTGTTGAACTTTGGGGAAATAAGTAAAAATATGAAGGAAGTTTAGAATAATTTTTCTGATCTTTGAAGAAAGAATGTATTGTTGGTCATGTAAGTCAAGATTATTTTTCTTAAAATTATGCAAAAGTAGGCATTTCCAAAAATAAACTGCTGGGAAAAAGGCAATATATTATGCTTAAAGTACTATTCACAGGTTTAGAAAGGGGAATGAGGAAAGAACTTAAAATAGTGAGATAGATAAAGATGGGATGTCAACATAATTCTTTACGGTGCCTAGTGCCAAAAGCCTCTCCTCACAAAGATCTAACACTGTGTGTACGGTATTAGTTGAAGATAAAAATGGTTCAGCAGTGAATTTCAGACACATCTGAGTAGTTCAGATATATATTTACGTGTCAGAGAATCTGGAAAGAGTTAAAAAAAGAACGTTTAAATGGGAGAAAAATTAAAATTCAAGAACATGGAGGGAGTAAGCATAGTATTTTGAGTCATAAAAACTTTTACACACATTTTGGCAAAGAATAATGTATTTTTTAAAGTGGGAAACAAACACTACAAGATGATATGCAGAGATTGAGTTGGGAAGTTTTCACCAGAATCCTGGATAAGATATCATACATTTATTATTCCTAACTTTATTTTGCAACAGTTGAAGAGTAGTTTCCAGAGAAAGCATTGATTATTTAACTGACAAATCCCTTTGATTAGCCTATGGACTAGGGAAAAAAAAAAGCTTAATGTGAGATAACTTATATTTCCTATAAAAAAGAAGACTGACTATAGGTTACTGACAAAGACTCTCTCCTTAACCAATCTTTAGTCAGCCTCCTCTGAGCCCTCTTTTCAACTAGGCCTTGTCTTTGGGCCTTCTCTTCAGCCTGCCTACCCCAGTTTTAGCAAAAATCCTATGTCAGTTTAGTGAGAATCATCTTCACCTTTGATATCTGATCACCCTTGATACCTGATCAGATTTTTCATCTCCCACCCTTGATCACTCTGGCTGGCCTTCAGCAAGAATCCTCTTAAGTTGGTTTAGCAAGAATTCCCCTACACTTGACATCTTCTCTTAATAGTTTTCCATTTTCATTATCCTCTTTATCCTGTTCACTGGTTATAAATCCCCACTTATCCTTGTATTTGGAATTGAGCCCCATCTCTCTCCTCTATTTTAATAGTACTGACACCCATTGCAATAGTTGTGAATAAAATCTTCCTTACTATTTTAACAAGCATCAGAAAAAAAATTTCTTTAATATTATATACAACTCTTTTATTGTATAATACTTTTTCATTAAATTAAAGAAGACAGATGATGAAGTAAGTTGATAAGTTGACAGAATAGGAAACTTTCAAGTTTCACCGCCCATATGAAGAAACTATGAGGAATGGAGTGTTTTACTAAACAGAGATTTTCTGTATTATGCAGGACGACCTATGAAAAGGACATTTCTGGTTGGAGGATAAAGGTCAAAAGCCTGGGAGGGATAACCTAGAAATAATATTAGACAAATGTCAGCTTTCTGTTGAAATAAATGAAGTGAGGATGAACCCATGGATGAGGATATAAAAAAGCAGCACCAGGATATTTCAGGCCTCTTGTGGAATGCTTTCTCTACAAAACTTCTAGTTAAATCCAGAAGTAAAGACTCAACTAGCAGCATTTCACTTATGCGGAATAAAGTAGTGCCATAAATATTTTAAAGGCATAGATATTAACCTCCATAGTTTGATTCAGTGTCTGAATTTGAGTTTATTGTTTATCAGGCGGTGTAATATGATAGTGTCTTCCAAATGAATTGAGACCATTTTCATTTAAAAGAAATTTAATAAAGCATTTAAGAATTTCCCTCAGTTAATTATGTCTTCACTTGACCTTTAAAACTAAGAATTATATGACATATTTTAAGTAACATATCTGTTTTCAGTGTCTTCTTCTTGTTTATGAAAATGTAATCATTTAACTCAGATCCCTCTAGTGTACATGTTACATTGCTGAATAATTTTATATGCATTGTAATCCATCCCATATTGAGAGCACCTACATAAAATATTTTCATAAACTTAAAGCTTTAAGAATATTATGATGACAGTGAGTACCTGTGACTTCTGTTGTTCCATAACTCCCAAGAGGCAGATACTCTGAATAATGGATCATTTATGAAAGAAGTAAAACAAATTTTCCTTTAAAAACAAAACAGCAACAGAGGAAAAACTTTCAGAATAAGCTTGAAATTCTTCAGCTTCATGTTCCAAGTCCTTTGTAACTTACTTCCCCTTCTTTCTGCTTCTGCCACCAGACATACCTTCCCTAAACTGCTTTCATACCAAATACTGTTGTTCTTTGTCAGCCATCTCCTCTCTATGCTTGTACTCTTGTAGCTCCCATTCTTTGCATAGAATGTACCTGCCACTGTCTTCAGCTGTATATGAATTGTGTGCATACAGGGGGTTGGCCCCAACAGAGATTAAGTATGTGATTTTCTTTCCTTTAATGAGAGTCGGTAACTCTATCACAGAATAAGCAGCCACAGCAAATCACCTTACGATTATGGGAGAGCATTTTTTGGAGAATTGTATCCTTTGGCATTAGAGAAGATATAATCCCTGACTACAGGGGAAGGAGTGCCAGTTATTTTAGAAGAATGGATCATTCTGACTCAAAATAGGGTTATTGGTTTTGTAAAGAGCAGACACCCGGGCTTCCCTGGCGGCACAGTGGTTGAGAGTCCGCCTGCCGATGCAGGGGACACGGGTTCGTGCCCCGGTCCGGGAAGATCCCACATGCCGCATAGCGGCTGGGCCTGTGAGCCATGGCCGCTGAGCCTGCGCGTCCGGAGCCTGTGCTCTGCAACGGGAGAGACCACAACAGTGAGAGGCCCGCGTACCGCCAAAAAAAAAAAAAGAGCAGACACCCTTACTAACCATGACTTAGTGCTATTGAAGCTTTCTTGTCTCTCATATAGTGCTTGTATATAAATAATAAACTGAAATAGATGATTGTGTTCAAGATGAAGAGATGTCTTTATTGAGCCTGATTCAGGCAAATTATCCACAGTGTTCTCATTAAGCAAATGTAGCATCAGTAGCTTGACGTGTTCAGTGACCACTCTTGTT
This sequence comes from Leucopleurus acutus, assembly GCF_964270905.1. Taxonomy (NCBI): domain Eukaryota; kingdom Metazoa; phylum Chordata; class Mammalia; order Artiodactyla; family Delphinidae; genus Leucopleurus; species Leucopleurus acutus. Next base: position 10,176,020 of record NC_139143.1, read on the forward strand.
ATGGACTGAATTGTGTCCCCCACTAAAGTCATATGCTAAACTCCTAATCCCCAGCACCTGAAAATAAGGTTAAATGAGGTTATATGGGTGGGCCCTAATCCAACGTGACTGGACTCTTGATAAAAAGATTTTAGGACACAGACATGCACAGAGAAGACCAAGTAAAGACAGAAGAGAGAAGAAAGATCATCCACAAACCAAGGAGAGAGGCCTCAGAAGAAACCAACCCTACTAACATCTTGATCTTAGACTTCTGTCCTCCAGAACAGTGAAATAATAAATTTCTGTTGTTTATGTCACCCAGTCTGTGGTACTTTTTTTTTTTTTGGTGGTACTTTTTTATGGCAGCCCTAGCAAACCACTACACTCCTGTACCACAGGCCTAACACTTTGCTAAGACTTCATTGGTGTAGGCCGCAATTGCCTGCCTAGGAAGATGGCACAGCACCCTCCCACTTACTGAGGCACCTCACGCTTAGGACATAGTTCTTCGGCATCAGTGGTCCTGATAACCTGTTGTACAACCTGAATTTCTTCAACCTTGTACCCATGAAACAACAGAAACATGAAAGATCTTTAATTCAGAGATCCTAATTAAATGTGAATCCTCCCAGAAAGGTTACACTGGGGAGTGAATAACTTTCCCCTACGATTTCCTAACATAAGGAGTGAATCTGCTTTAGCACATATGGACTTCCTAGGAACCGGGAACTTTGCCAGATTCTCTCCTTGCAGAATATCACTCAAGTTTCCTCTTTCTTGTAGTCAGCTCACCTATATAGAAGTGACCTGGACCAGATTGTGTTCCCTCCACAGACATGAAACTCTAGAAGACACCCAAAATGCATAATGGAAGGAATTATTCCTGCTGGATGACTGGATTTCCTACAATAACTAACTTATTGTAGGCTTAACTAGCCTTAACTAACTTATTGTAGGCTTAACTAACTTATTGTAGGCTTAACTAGCCCCAGAATGGATTGGAGCTGCACGATTCCTTCCACTCAAGCTGTGTAGAAAAACAGTCTGGTTACATACTGGAGTCCTAGCTGACCCATTAACATAGCTCTGTGAGGCCAGGAGCTGGCTCTTTTCATCTCAAGCCTTCCTCCCAAGGTCTGGATACAGACTGACACACAGTACACTTTAAATAAATACTTTTAAAGGTTATAATCTAAATTTGGGACAAAAATTATAGTCCTTGTTTTAGGTAGAATGTAGCACTTAAACATAATTTTGCACAACATCAAGTGTGCACTGGTTATAAAGGTTAACATCCGCAGAAATGCTTAAGGAAGACAAAAGAAATTACAGAGCTTTCAACTGATAAGAAATTGATTTATATTTGTTGTAAAAGAACTGTACCTGTGATATTGAAGTAAGAAGAAATGGGGAAGGGCTTTTGAAAGCATAAGGGAATTTGCTCTTCACTAAAGAACCATTGGCTCCTGGTGGGAGCTACAGACTGCAGACCTTTACTGGAACTTTTAAGGCCTTTCCACCACTTAGCCTTCAGCTAGCTTCTCAGATCCCCCTGAACTCCGTTTGTTCTTCCTTCTTGTCTTAGAATATACAGTCCTGAGTCTCATGCTGTGTCTGTGTCCTATTAAAATGGTCTCCAGAAAAGAGGTGCAATCTTCCCTTTTTCCTATTGTTATATAAATAAGCCAAAGATGGCCTCTGTGTATTGGCCCCTATGTTGCTTACTTCTTTACTTCAAGTTGAGACCTGTTAGCTCAAAAGCCTGCTAGTGCCAAACTCAAATGTTTATACATCCAATTATTTAAAAATAGCCCAAACAAGCATATTTTTAGCCAGTTAGGGCCTGCGTGCTTTGTACACCCCCCTGCAGAATCTTACTTCCCATCTGCTGGCAATAGATAAGATAGCCCCAGGCCATAGAGACCCCAGGCCACTGCAGCTGCCCTTTTGGAGCTGTCTGACCCAGAGACTCCCAGTCATGCTGCTGAGTGACATCACCTAGACTTGCAAGCCTCCTCTCTGATACCCCTCTCTCCTGGGAGTTCTCTTGCCTTCATACCCTTCTGGATGGTGGCATAAGCCTCTGGACCATCTCATGCTGTGAGAAACTTTGCCTCTCATTCAACGCTGTCCAAGTGCCACCCAGTCACCATTGTGTGTGGTAACTGCCTCTCATGCTCCTATTTTTCTTTCCTTGATATGCCCCTAAATCCCTCAAAACCCCTGCAGCTATTCCTTTTCACTATTTTTTTTTTGTCGTCTTAGTTAAGTGTTTAAAAACAAAATAGATGAGTTTTTTTTTGTTTGTCTTGTTTTGTTTTTTTACCTTTTCTAACAAGGCATTTGTTGTAGTTGCACAGCAGTATTGGATAGGTGCAGCTTATGATACTGGGAAGCTGTGATCTTTGGCATCAAGTTAGATAGTCTTCAACAACCTTCTACTAAATAGGCTATCCATGTTTCCGGGCCTCTAGTCTTCTCCTCTCTATATGTGGCCGGTTGTGGATTTCTCAGATGCAGTCCAGGCCAGTGGCCACCAGTGCACTTCTCCATGTGGGCTTGTCTGACTGAGACTTTCATATTCAGCAAGGTGTCCTCAGTAACCAGCTGAAGGAGGTTCTGAGACAGTCACCAGGGCTAAGACCAGAGTGGAATTTTCCATTGATCAAATTAAATCAGTCCTTCATTAATAGAACATTTTTGATGGGCATTAGTAGGAATGAAATGGAAGGATGGCAGGAGAGTGAGAACTGAATGTCAGGACGTCAGACTTGTTGACGAATATACCTTGCTTAACTAAAAAGTTGCTTCTTTTAAAAAAAAATTTCAAAAGTTAAAAAAGATATACATGAGAAAGTTACAAAGTTTCCAGTGTTTTTATAACTATTTCCAGTCTTGAGTCCTGACCTAAAATTTCTTGACATATTTCTATGTTATTACCGTAACCAGAGATAAGACTTATACATACTATCATTCTGAACTTTCTCCTTCACAGTTCTCACTCCAGCCTCCTCTTTTGTGAAATATATTCTGACCCTTTTCTTCATGAGTCTCCTTTATCAAGCGGTAGGTCTACTGAACTCAGAGCTTCTTTTAGGAGGACATTTAGATTGAGAAGTGCCCATTTCTCCAGGCATAGCCCAGACACAACCAGTTTGTATATTTCCCCATAAGAAGATAGCATTAATTAGAAATGGAATTTTTTGGGGATACACTTAAGATGCAATATGGAAAATCACTTGTTTATAAATTTGCTATGAAATTTCTTCTCTGACTACAGTCAGAGAAAAGCTTCACAAGGAGTTAACGTATGCAGGATTGCAACAGATCTTTCCAAGGGATAAAAGAAACTATTAGAAGGAAGGAATCAGAGTCATAGTTGAATAAAACCAAAATGATATTTAGGAAAGGATGAGTAGCTCAGGTCACATGGAGCAAATGGTGCATGCTGGAGGTAGGTCTGGAAGTGTGGCTTTGAGAAGGTTGAGGGTTACTGACCTCAAACATACAATTATAAAATACAAAGAAATATAAATTGGCGTATACCATTTATAAAACTGGGTGAATTTTGAAAGAATTGTATGTACTTCAGCCAAATATATACATTTGGAAGTTGTATTGTTCACACAGTTTAACGAACTTTTCCAGTGCCCAGCGTTGTGCATAACTTAATAAATATTTAATGCATGACTGAAGTGTCTCCCACAGTACTTCCACACTTAAGGTCCCCAGGTATTAATTTCCCATTCACTTTTTACTCCATATTTCACTAAATAGTCCCTATGTGGAATATATGTTAATTTGGTTTATCTGTAGCCATAACCTCTTTCTCCTTGTGTCTCTGAAAGGCAGAACTCTAACCAATGGGCAGATTTGCAACAGGCAGGTTTTGCCTAGAACTTTCTGATGAGTAAAGCTGACTGCAATATGCAGTACTACAGTAATGATCCTCTAACAGTTAGTTTTCATTGAAAGACTAAAAGATCCTCTCTCTCAGAAATTTAAGTAAGTTGACATAGATGGCTTCCAGGGCTTTTCCAAATATTTCTTTTGAGTCTTTTGACTGTTCTGAATACAGAATGAGAAACAGGACCTAATTCTATTGGTTTCTGTTATGCAGTCTCCCCCATTAAACCTTGTTAAACACAAAATGCCAGAGACAAGAACTAATCGGCAAATTTCTCAACATATGCATTATTCTTCATTGTAATTTTGGAGATTAAAGAGCACAAAGTCATCCTAAACAAATTTATTTCCTGTACTGTGCACTTTCTTTTTCAAGAACTATCTTGCTGTGTATGAACTAAAGAACATCTACTTCATTATGTAATTTATCAATATTAAGAAAAAATAAGTTGTTTCATTAAGTTTGAATAACTGCTGCCATGTTTGCAAAGGTGTTTTCTGGTGATCTGGAAAGCAGGAAGGCACTTTAAGGGGCAAGAGGATTGTGCCAGTGGATGAGCTGCAGGGGGAAGAAGCAGGCACTGAACCAGAGATCAAAAAGTCACCCACTGCTGCTTGAGTCTTGCCTTGCAGGAAACGCTACGAATTGCTGTTCATTTATCAAGCTTGCCAAGAAGCCCTGGCTCTAGCATAGGCCTTCTCTCCCACATTCACCCAGAGATAAACATGGAAGGGCAGCATCAGAAGGAATGGCAGTAGAACTTTCTGCTTCCTGGGAGGCCTGGAGCCTTGGAACAGCTTGAGGGGAAAAAAAAAAAAAAAAAAAAAAGAATAAAATACTGAAGTACTTATGTAAGCAATGGCCATCCTTCTAACTTTTGCAACTTTTGTAAAAGGAATTCAAGATAAGGACATGATTCTGCACTCCTTTTTATTACGCTCATTTCCTGAATGCCAGTTGTTTTATGTTTGATTAGTTTGGGATTACGTGCCTTTTATATTTGTTGGTCAGTTTATCTTTAGGAAACGGATGTTTCCCCAAGGTCACAGCAAATATATGCTGTTTTGTTTGCAAGTATGTGTTGCTGAGAGCAAAATGTTAACATCAGTCAGTGATCACCCCATCAGGGTTTATTCCTCAAGGTCTGAATCTGCAGGCTAGCTGCACTAATGGCAATAGCAATATGTTATTTTATACAACAGCAATATAATGCTACTTCGTACGACACTATACAAGCCTACTTAGTTTCTAGACTCTTCTGTAATATCCCCCATAGCACTGTATATTTCCAAGCTTAAGTTCTGGTCTATTGCAAATATTAATGGAAAATAATTACACACAACTCTGCCGGATAGACCATTACTTTCAATTCCCTTTGAATCATTTAAACAAAATAGAATGGATCTTTCTTGATCGTTTAATTATTGAGTATAATTACTTAAAAGTTTGTAAGAGGACTTCTTGTATTCACCTAAGAAGAGACCATAAATCAAAAAATTTTATCTTTAACATTGAATATTTTCCAAGGTTAGAATAAAGACCAGTAAAAACAGATTTTGTGGTAAGCATATTATTTGCAAAACCCCTTGTAAAAATGTACTGGACGTAAAGACAGGAACTTTGCTTTGTTAACTGCTTCATCTGCAGCACCTAGAAGACGGTGACACTTAGTAGGAATTCAGTAAATCAACAAAATTGAATTAAGCCTGCATTTAACACAATTCAGACTTTTTAATATGAAACACAGAAGTAGAGCTACAGAAGTATTTGTTTACCATTTTTGTTTTTGATTTAAGAGCCAAATGATAGGCTAAGTCATATATCCAGAAGGGTATTTTCTGAAATATCTTTGCTAGTTGTGTTATGTGTTCAAAGGGCTTAGAAGAGCCAAGCTGAACTGGGCTTCTCAGGACACTTATTATATTATCCCACCAACAAGGAGGTACTGAATACCCACTGTGCATTTATTTCTGAGAAAGCAAACAAAAAAATATAACCTTACCTCTACATTCAAGGAAGCAGCAGTTGGAGAGAAGTGACCCATGCATGAGGATCCACAAAGCATTACAAAATAGTATAGTATGAAAACCTAAGCCATTTAATGAATTAAAATCCCTATGTAAAAAAACCCAACACAAATTGTTTCTCTTGTTATCAAGGAGAGTAGCAAGGACTTTTGTAAACCAGAGGTGGCAAACTGGCTGCCTGCAGGTAGAGCTGCAGACTTGTTTTGTTTTTGCCTGCACTGTGTCATAAAAGAATGGATCGGTATTTAAATATTGAAGATTTTTGACTAAAAATGTTTTTATTGCTTCTCTTGGAAAATAATTTCATAAAATCTGGCATCTTTGGATCGGCTTTTATTTTTATTTTTTTTTAGAAATGACCAGTGGCTGTCACTTTTAGAGGTACTGACACTTTCATATTTTTATTAATTTTTGTTAACTTTCCTTGACAGCATCTGATTTTACTGCCCTGGTGCTGTAGGGGAGCAAAATTTGCCACCTCAAAATATGTCTCTTTAGTTTGAGATTTATTTTAGGCTGATTATTTTTTATGAAACAGAAGACTTAGTAAGTCTTTTTTTTAACCTCCCCCTTAGCTGCCTAACAGAATCTAGATAAAGGGTCTGTTCCTGGAATAGAGCTAACACCAGAGATATCTGCAAGGAATATGGGCTAAGAATGATGGGGGAAACTCAGCAGATCAGAGTCCACTTTGACCGGTTGTCTCTCTCTACAAGGCCCAGCAAACATTTGTTTACCAAACATTTGCTCCATATGAATTGCCTTTCTCTCCTTTGAAGTCCCAAACCACTAGCCCTGACATCCAGTTTTTTTTTTTTTTTTTTGGCGGTACGCAGGCCTCTCACTGCTGTGGCCTCTCCCATTGCGAAGCACAGGCTCCGGACGCGCAGGCTCAGCGGCCATGACTCACGGGCCCAGCCGCTCTGCGGCACGTGGGATCCTCCCGGACCGGGGCACGAACCTGTGTCCCCTGCATCAGCAGGTGGACTCTCAACCACTGCGCCACCAGGGAAGCCCCTGACATCCACTTTTGTCTTTAGCTGAAGATGGTTTTGAAAGTGAGGGTTTAGGCCATTTTGGTAAGTTACTCAGTTTTGCTGGCTCTCTCCCATGTATACATGTTATTAAACTTTAGTGTGATTTTCTCATGTTAATCTGTCTCATCAGTTTACTTCTTAGACCAGCCAGAAGAACTTACAAGGGCAGAGGAAAATTCTTTCCTCTACAGCAGTGCGTACATACAAAATAAGTCTCCAGACTCTAATATTTCATTTGATATTTTTGATACAAAAGACAGGGATGTCTAAGGGTCTAATATTTTAGAACAGCTAGAGCAATGAGGTTTTTAGGAAGGTGGGTTTTTAAAAGTAGAGTGGGCATTATGTCACTGAATGCAAGTTCGAGTGCTAACACACAGTGAGGACAAACAAACCAAAACATCAGAGTTTGCAGCAGAGAATGGTTTATTGCAGGGCCAAGCAAGGAGAACAGGTGGCTCGTGCTCAAAAGACCTAAACTTCCTGATGGTTTTCAGGGACAAGTTTTTATGGGCAAAATTTGGGGTGAAGGCTGCAGGGTGTATGACTTTCTTCTGATTGGTTGGTGAGGTAACAGGGTGGTGTTCCAGGAATCTTGTGCTCAGCCTGAAGTTACCATCCTTCACCTGGGTGGGGGCCTTAGTTCCTACAGAAGAACTCAAAAATATTGTTATGTATATCCTTTGAGGAGGAACCAGATTCCTGACCCATAGATGTGTTATTGTTTCTTGATTGCTCCTCCTTTGTTTCTGCATTTATTCACTTCCCTGATTAGCAATTGTTTGAATCTGCCCTACTGTATTCAGGAAGGTCTAGGAGGCTGAAACTTCTTTCCTACAAGCAAGAAATGGAACAGGAAAGGATTTGTACCCAGGAGGGGCCCACAGGGTCCTGCTCGATTTCACTTGTACAGCTGTGTTTTCTAAATATGTTCAAGAAGGAACCAGAATCAGAACTAGAACCATCAATAATCTAATGTTTTGCCCTTTGTGACTTTTGTTGGTACTTCATGTAACAGTTTATCATTTCATAGGAAAAGATAATATTTCTTTATATTGGATTTTGAGGAATTAAATTTTTTACACTGGCTGTATCAGCTTCCTCTCCAAAGTCATACATACCTCACCAGCATTCTGGATTTCATCATCTATTTATTGCATTCATCATTTTGAAATCGAGCAGGACCCTATGGGGCCCTCCTGGGTACAAAAGCCCTTCTGTGTCCCCAATTTCTTGTTTGTAGGAAAAAGGTTTCAACCTGCTAGACCTTCCTTGAGTTCCAAAGGGTAGATTCAAACAGTTACTAGTTAGAGGAGTGAGGGAATGCAGAAACAAAGGAAAGGCAGTCAAGAAACAGTAGTGTAGCAATGGGACAGGGTCCTGGTTCTCTCTCAAGGGATACACATAACAAAATATTTTTGAGTTCTACAAGAACTAAGGCCCCCACCCTGGTGGAGGATGGTAACTTCAGGCTGAACCCAAGATTCCTGGAACATCACCCTGTTACCTCGCCACCAACCAATCAGAAGAAAATCACACATGCTACTGCCTTCACTCCAAATTTTGCTCATGAAAACTCTCCCCTGAAAACCATCAGGGAGTTCAGGTCTTTTGAGCATGAGCCACCCATTCTCCTTGCTTGGCCCTTGCAATAAATCTTTCTCTGCTCCAAACGCTGGCATTTTGGTTTGTTTGGCCTCACTGTGCATCTGACCAGGGACTTGGTTTCGACAACAAGGTATATTTGTCTATACTGGTAATTTTTTTTTTTTTAAGCTGTAGAAACCTTTGTTGAAAGAGAATCATTTGTAAAAGCCAAATTTGTTAAATGAATGTGGTGGGAAAGAAATGTGAATTTCCATTTGTCTTTTTTTTCCAACATAATATCTCTACCATAAGCAACACCTAGATTTCCTTTTGGGGACATAACTTGCCTTGTTTTCAGTAACGTACACAGATAGAGAAAGAGAAACCTAGAATATGCTTCCTTCTAAAAAGGAGGTATGCTGCAGTTCAGATTATTGCTGCTTCATATATTAAAAGAAACCCCAAGGATAAAGCAGTACACTTTTTACCTGTGTCAGTGATATTTTACTCTTTGGGGAATTCTGACATTTTGAGGAAGTAATTCAAGTTCAGTCATTTGGTGTAAAAGTTCTCTCTGTCTCTCTGTCTCTCTCTGTCTCTCTCTCTCTCTCTCCCCCCCCCCCCATCTTTAGAGATCTGATATCATTGGAGGTAACAAGTGCTTCTAAACACTCTAGTGGCCTCCAATTATTCAACAAATGTAGTCAATCATCCTTACAATCACTGTCCTGGTTGTTGAGCCATGGAATTAAGACTTTTTACTGTTGAGGAGCTCACAACTGAGGAAATATATAGAAAGCCGAACAGAGAGTTTAAAATTCCAGTACTGTCAGTAGTGGTATACATATTAAGAGAACATACAGGAAGTACACACACTTGATCTCGAGGTAGACAAAGAAAGCTTGCTCAAAGTCAGTCTATTGAAAAATATGTTTGCTATAGCTTGGAGTATTTAGGAAAGTGTCAAATATTGCTGTATATGCTGAAGAGTATTGTGTGTTTGATAATGAAAGAGTTTTAAGTGTGTTATATTTGAAATTTTATTTGTAAAGAAAAGTTGTCTATCAGTCCTGATGGCTTGCTGGATGTGGAATGAGAAGGAAGACTCCTAGGCTTGAGGGTGGATTTTGGTAAAATTATCTGTGGAGAAGTCTGTGAGGAACAGGTGTCAACAGCAGTAAAGATGATCAGTTTAGTCTTAAATGAGATGCGTATGAACAGTCAGGTGGAGGTGTTCACCAAAACTTTGGAAATACGTATCTGCAACTCATGAGAGATGTCGAAGTTGAAGATGTAGATTCTGATGTAGTCAATATAGAGGTAGTATCTGTAAGATCATTTCCACATAGGTTCCCAGAAGGAGAAGAAAAGAATAACTGTGGGTCTTCAAATCCATAAAAGCTAAATGAAATTGCTGGAGAATATATCATAGTAGCTAACAATGTAAAAAATTGATTATGATAAAATATAATAGTCAGTCATTTTTAAAAATCAATAAACCTGGAAGAGGAAACAATCAAAAAGAGTTCTGAACATCATGTAATGAATTTAAAAGTGAGAGTCACTCATGACCTTCAAGGAGGCAATATTAGTGAAGTGGTGAGTGACAAGTTAGATTGCTCTATTTTGAGGTTGTCATGAAACAAGAGTAGAGACAATAAGTACAATACATACTTCGTTGAAGTAGGTTCATCCTGAAAAGTGGGAGAAATAGAACAGTAGAAAGAAGGACATCTTAGACTAAAGAGAAGCTTCAAGGCAGCAGTGGTTATAATTGGCAGTGTGTTTGGTGAATAGGAAACAGACTCTCCTGACTTTTGCTGATCTCCCTAGAGCTCTGTATGAATTTGCTAGGTCTGCCATAACAAGAGTACCACAAACTAAGTGGCTTAAAAAGGAGAAATTTATCTCACGGTTCTGGAAGCTACAAGCCTGAGATCAAGGTGTTGGCAGAGTCGGTTCCTTTTGAGGGCTGTGAGAAAGAATCTAGCTTCTGGTGGTTTGCTGGCAATCTTTGCTTTCCTTGGTGTATAGAAGAATCACCTAGATTTCTGCCTTCTTCTCCATATGGCATTCTGTCTCTGTGTGCTTCTGTGTCCCAGTTTACCCTTTTTATAAGGACACTTGTCATATTAAAGTAGGGATCTAACCTATTTCAGTATGACCTCATCTTACCTGTTTACATCTGCAGTGACCCTGTTTTCAAATATTAGCGACATTCTGAGGTATTAGAGGATTAGGACTTTAAATTTTGGGGGGGGACACAGTTCAACCCATATGTGGAATGGTTACACCATGGTTAATCCTTAGGATTGATAGTGAAAGTTTAAGATTAATATTGATCCTATTTGTGAATTTATCTTGATCCTGTATTTCCTTAAGTAATCTTAACTTCTTGCCCTACTCCTTTCTATAGAAGTAAAGTGAGTTGTGTTTTAATCAGGTGAGTGTTCTTGACTTTGGGCATTTGCTTTTCTTTCTTCTTTCTCTTCTGTCTGGACATAGAGACTGTAGGGTGTCATTAGATCCATTTGACTCCTGCTCTAAGTGGCCTCACCTAGCCTAGCTCTGTCAGTAAACTAGCTATTGATTGCAGTTTTATGTCGCAACTTGATCTAAATTTCTAAAGCATATGGAATAGAGCAAGGTGTGGATCCAGTGGAGTTTTCTTAATGCTCCAACCCTTGTCTCTCTTCTCTTTCCTTCTCTTCAGCATGCTACTTGCTGCTCTTGGTTTATTTAAATTGTATAGTAAGGTGCTCATTGTGGATATCTTCTTACTAAAAAAAAAAAGTTTACTATTCATGATAGACTTTTCACATCTCTGCATTATAGTATAAATCTTTGTCTATTTGAAGTGCATTTTTTTGGTGCAAGTTGACCATTTCATTCATTTATTCATTCCTCTATTCATTTCTGAAGCTATTCATTGGGCCCTTTTATTATTTGTAATTCTCTTGGTTGTGTACTCCTGAGAAAGTCTCTAACTTCTGTGTCTAGGAGGAAAGCCACCTATTTGCCTTTCTGTACCTTGGAACCTGAGGCACATGTGCATAATCTAAGGGTGGCTGATTAGTTGTATCTCCTGGGACTTTGAATCAGAAGAAATGGATTCAAATGAACAGAGTGAAGAGTTGCTTCCAGAAATGACTGGAGAGGCAGCAATGTCCATCTCCATGGGTGGCAGGGCCAGCAGTAACAGGGGAAGAAGCATCCTGGGGTTGGTGCCAACAGTGTCAGTGACACCAAGTTCAGGTGCCAGTTGTGCACGGTGATGGCAGCAGGCAGCCATGCCAACCCAGGACTGATTTTTTGGGGCATGATTTTGGCTCTGTTCTGGCTGCACAGCTTCCCTTTCTTGTGCCCTAACCTCCCAACTCTCCCAGAAATTCTATAAACAACTTAAAATTCAATCAGTATTTTTCATTCTGGCTTAAATTAGGCAGGGCTTGTCTTTGTTGTTTGTAATTTAGCACTATGATTAATATGTGATACTACTGATGATATGTGTGAAATGTGTTAGCTGCTGAAGAAATCAAAGAGTCATGATCATAGCGAGTTAATATCCAAAGACTTCCCTCAAGGAGAGTTTATTAGAGTTCCCTTATTCTTAGTCAATATAAAGAAAATCTGTAATTTGTTGAGTACACATTTATAAGGTTTGGAGAGAAAATATATGTCTGCTTAACTAGATCAAGAGATTTTAACAGGATTTTGCAGATGAGGATTTTCTGAAGGGCCAGAGAGGAGTTTCTACACATCACTGAAAAAATTTCAGTGATGGATTCTTAGAGTAGAAGTGATCCCTAAGAGGCCATCTAATCCAAATTTCTTCCTGATTCATGGAACTTAAGAAAATATTTTCATGCTCAAATTGTTGCAGGCTGGTAATTACCAGGGTTAAGGCCTATTACTCTTTGTTTTTTTTATCAGCACAGACTTGCCTCCATATATCACAATTATAGAAATATTCCAGGCTAGCCCAGGGGGCAGCAGGGCAGTGCTTCACTGGACAGACATCTGAGTGTGTAACAGAGCGACTTCAGTTGCTTAACTGCACTTTCATGCTTCATTGTTGTTTTCACATATCTGTGGTTTTGATCACTGTAAGTGTAATGTATATTTATTGAAATCACAATAAAAGGAAGTTCAACTAACCACTCCTCTTCATCTCACAGTTGACATAATAAACTGAATCAAGATTTTCTTGAATAGTCACAGCATTCATATTAGTTAAAGGTTAGAGATGAAGACAGATTCAGTTGTATCGGCAAGTGAGAATGTATCTTTTCTCTTAATCTTCAAAATTTCTACATTACCTTTGGGCTGTTATAGCGAAAATATGTCTGGTTTTGATCCGTGAACTGGTTTTCTAGCAGTTACGGGTGTCAGGGAGGAAGAAATTTTCCTCTGCCTTTCTAAGTTCTTCTGGTTGGTCTAAAAATTAAATTGACATGAGACAGATTAACAGGAGAAAGTCAAAGAAAAATTTAATAACATATGTACATGCTTTTGGAGGAAATAGTGAATTCATCAATGGTAATATTATTTTGTTTCATTTGCAAGAAGAAACTTTTTGAACAAGAAAGTTAGCCTCAGGTGATAACTGCACACCTGGGTAACTCTTGTCTCCCTTGGAATGCTCAGTGCTTTAGCACTTCTAGGCCATTAGTTTCAGGACAGTCTTTCACATTCTAATGGACACTGTAGGAATAACCTCAGTGGCTATCATTTTAAACTAATAAAACTACAATTGCTTGAGTGGGAGCGTATTACTGTGCGAGTTTCTCTGGTAGGCACTTTTTATACATATTACTTCCTTTAAAGATTGTTAGCTAGTTCAGGTACTTATTTTTCAAATTAGGTTTAGTCAAACTCAAATTCTATCCCTTCATCATTTCTGCTAGTTTTCCCGTTTTCTGTTCTGTCCATTACCTTTATCATTGGAAATTTAAACATAAATCGTGAGCAAGAATGGAAGCTACTCTTTTGAAATGTCACAAAATAAAATCAACCTTGTTACTCACATATCTGGCATCTGAATCTGTGCTTTTTAGTTTCTAGAACAGTATTACTCCACATAGATAGAATACAGGGCAGCACAGTATTAACATCTCTGGATATAAATACATTATATCTACATTTCAGTCCCAGTTTGCTTGAGATTATCAACTGAAGAAGTCACTTAACTCTCAATTTGAAGAGGTTTCCCTGAAAAATAATATGATTCGAATAAATGATTTCCAATGTCCTTTCTGCCACTAACATCCATAATGCCACGACCCCCAAAGATGTACATCCAGCCCCAACCCATCTTCCATATTCCAGTTGCATTTATCCAAGTGCCCATTTGGTGTCTTCACTTGAGAAACTCATAAGCATTTCAAGTTGCAACAAGATCTAAACCAAACAGAGCTTCTTTCTTTCAAGATCCAACCTACGATTTTGAAATTGACCTTTGATAGAACCACTTGCCTTATAAAACAAGCAAGAATTGGAAATATCCTGAGACTTCTCCCATACTTGGAGCATCAAGTCCATTACCAAACCCTCTCTAATCAGTTCCAAACTCTCCCTCAAATCTACTCCATTCACTTCTTTCCATTCTCATTTTCTATGCCTCAATCCAGGGAGTATTTACCCACCAAGTTCACCACTAGAGTTTCCTAGTCCATCTAGTTTTCCCTATGCCATGTCTTCCTGCCCATTTCCATAGTGTCACTAAGAGCAAGTCTCTCCTCTAGCATTTATACAGTCTTTATCAATCTCTCCATAAAGAGCCTGCAATTTTTCTCTGGTACATAATATTGATTCCTGTGATTTCATACATTTTTCAGCAACCTCCCTACACTAGTTAACGTATTCTTTGCTTTTGTTTGTTCGTTCTATGCCTAGGAGTTCCTCCCCACCCCTCACTTCTTCACCTGCATGATTCCTACACAGCCTTCAAGATACAGCACAGAAATAGCCTCTCTGGGGAGAGTTAGGCTGTATTAAACGTTCTTCTGAATTCTCATAGAATCCTATGCGTGTCTCCACTGTTGTCCTTGTCACACTGCATTTGTTTATTTACTAAACTGTCTTCATTCTTGATTTTCAGAGTTCTTGAGATCAGGGATTGCATCTTCATCCCTGTCATCCCAGTGCTTATTAGCACATGGTAATTTCTCAATAAAAATACACTGTTTTAAAATGACAACCCAGTGGATATGCTCAAGATCTTAAAGGAGGTGGAAATGAGAACAGAATACTGTTGAGTTATTTAGCATCCAGAAAGCTGAATACAAAACCTGACGCACTCTACCACACTGATGGGCTTCAGCCCTTCCTCTCACTGATTACTATGATCAACTCTGCAAAACACAAAAACAGTTACTTGAGGGCTTGAGAACAAGAACAAAAGCAGGTGCATTGTGGAGGAAAGTTAAAAAAATGTTTTTTTAGTTTTTCTCAAGGTCACGTTTCAGAAATAGGTCCCCATCAGGAAGCCACGCCCTGCCAGAGGTAAAATGCTGACAAAAATCATGCCATCCCTTGGGCCAAAGGAACCAGGAAAGAGAACCCCTATAGGCTGAAAAATGATGGTAGAGGGAGAGAAGCAGATAAGGAGAATCCCTAATTCTGTGTATGAAACACCCTCACAAATTCCGGACTAACCTCTGATCTACACGTGCATGGGTCAGATCAAACCAGTGTAGCAAAGGCTTGGAGAACTGAACTGAGATTGCTTCCAACCCACATAAAAGGCAACATAGAACTTCCAGTGTAAGACTAACAGGGTTGATTGCCTTCTGAAACAAAAACTGTGGTATTTTGCAGAAGTTTACAGCTGAACCCAGAGTATATATAATATTATGTTTGTACAAGGTCAAATCAGAATTACTCAACTTTGAAAGAACCAGGGAAATGTAATTTATTTTCCAAAAGAAAGACAATAAAAAAGATGTCAGCTGCAAGATATCCCAGATGTTGAAATTATCAGATAAAGATTTTAAAGCAGATCTTAAAATCATGCACCATGAGGTAAACGAAGTCAACTGAAGTAAATGAAAAGATAGAAAATATAAGACTATAAAAGGCTATTTGTTTTCTCTTAAGTTCCATAAGTTTCCAGATTTATTAGTGTGTATTTGTTCACTGTGTTCTTTTATTAAGCTATTAATCTTTTGTTGAATTTGCAGTTATTTCTCTTTTATATTCAAAAGTTTATT
This sequence comes from Leucopleurus acutus, assembly GCF_964270905.1. Lineage (NCBI taxonomy): Eukaryota > Metazoa > Chordata > Mammalia > Artiodactyla > Delphinidae > Leucopleurus > Leucopleurus acutus. The sequence goes on from NC_139143.1 coordinate 10,191,771, forward strand.
TGCATGCTTTCATTTATTTTATCATTCTGCAGAGATTTGGCTGAATTACTTTTTTTTCCTAAAACACTATTGTTTTTGTTTTAATTTTTGTTAGTCTTTTCTATTGATTTTTCTTCTGGTTATTATTGTTTATATTACTGACCTCTACTCTTATAGTTATTATTTTCTTCCCTCTGTCTCCCTTGGGTTTGCTCTCTTGATCTTTCATCAACTTTTAAAATCAAATATTTTGATAATTTTTATAATTTGTCTTGTTTTTGCCTAAATATATGTAAACTTATTTCCTTTTTAGTCCTACTTTATTGTCCATACCCTGTACTTTTGAAATGTAGTGTTTTCATTTTCATTTGGTCCTAAGTGTTTTTGACTAATTTTATAATTTTATTTATAAGACAAATAATATGTTTAATAGCAGGATATACATAAACATATAAGTATATATTTCTATTTTACCTTTACATAATTTATATATAATTTAAATATACACTCATATTTAATGATTTCAATTGTTATCATCAGCAAACAAAATTTCTAAGTTGTTGATTTTGTCTAATTTGTTGCAATTTCATTTTGGATATTACATGCACAATTTTGTTTGTTTTCCAAATATGCTCAATATGAGTATGTGTTTCTTTGAGATGTAAAGTATATGTATATGCGTGCGTGTGCACACACACATATATTTCAAGGTAATTGGTGGTGCTCTTCAAATTTTCTCTACCCGCAGTTATTTTTTTCTGCCAGTTTGATACGTTTCTCAAATGAATATGAGTATGTTAGAGTACGATTTACTGACATATCGATTTTTCTTATAGTTCCACTGTTTTATATTTCTTTAATATGTTTATTATATCTATTTATTTATTGTTTCTTTTACCTATTTGATGCAATCTCTCTTTTTTTTTTTCCTTACTTTTTGGCCGTACTGCACGGCATGTGGGATATTAGTTCCTGGACCAGGGATAAAACCCACACCACCTGCAGTGGAAGCTCAGAGTCTTAACTGCTGTACTACCAGGGAAGTCCCCATCTCTCTTTTTCTTTGTTTTACACATACTGTTTAATTCCCTTCTCTCTGAAGCTTTCATTTTTTGTATTTTTATTTCTTTTTTTTTCTTTTTTTTTTTTTTTGCGGTACTCGCGCCTCTCACTGTTGTGGCCTCTCCCATTGCGGAGCACAGGCTCCAGACACGCAGGCTCAGCGGCCATGGCTCACGGGCCTAGCTGCTCCACGGCATGTGGGATCTTCCCGGACCGGGGCACGAACCCATGTCCCCTGCATCAGCAGGCGGACTCTCAACCACTGTGCCACCAGGGAAGCCCTTTATTTCTTATTTTTAATGCTCATATGTTCTCTTAATTTATCTCTTCCAAGATAAAGCATTGCTGGATGGCTTTTTATAATGTGAGCGTCTGTCTTTTTGATTCATGAGTTTAACTCAACTATATTGAAACTATTATTATATTAGGACTTATTTTTGCAAATTACATTTTCTATTTATCACATTTTTTCTTTTTTCTTGGCTTCCAGTAGCTGTATTAACATTTTATGCTTTTTTAAAAGTTACACATTTTACACTTATATGCAGACATATTTTGTCTTTTTCTTTTTCAATTTGATAAGCTCATAAATACCCGTATCTTTTCCCTGAATATAATGCTCTTTTCTCCTTATACATCATTCTCTTCTTTTTTCACCCAGTTGTGTTGATATTATTTGCAGTTTAGTTCTGATTGTAATAGATGTTTACTGGGCTTTGTTTTATTTTTCTATATGACAGTAAACCTCATTAAACTAAATATTAAATATTAAATTTACTTTAACATTTGATAAATATTACTTTACTTTAAAAATTAATAAGTATTACTTTAATATTTAATATTGTAATATATCTCGTAGAATCCCCCTTGATTTATTTTCTTGCTTGAGTTGTTCTTCTGAGAATAAATTTGAAGATGGTCTTTCTGTGGAATGGAAGTATAGGATTGCACATTCCAAGGTGGTCGTCAGTATCCACGTATGATTATTAAGCAAAAAGTTCTACAGACAGTGCGTCCCTGGAGAACATGCCGTTTCGCTCTTCCATGTAAATGACAATTTGGGCTGAGTATAAAATTGTACCAAGTTTGAACTTCGCTATTAACACTTTAAAAAGATTCTTCTTTCATCCAGTATTAGAATGTTCAGTGTCAATTTAATTCTATTGGGTTTTTTGGTTTGTTTTTTGTTTATAGAATGCATAGTCTTTTTAGGAAGCTTTTTTATATATAATTATTTTATTTAATTTTTTAAAATTTTAAAGTGGTTTTGAGATTATGTTGTACTTGGGCCATTTTCTTGGTCATTATTTTTTCAATGCTTTTTTCCCCCCTCTCTACTTTTTTGTGTCTGGAACTTCAGGTATAAAGGTACTGATAAACCTACTACTAAGTTCCCCATGTCTTAATTTTTCTTTTGCATTGCCAGTTACTTTTATCCATTTTATTTTCTTTTGAGGAGTTTCTTAAGATGATTTTCTGCTATATATATTCTGCTCTTTTTCCAAGCTACTAATTTTTAAAATTCAAATATCATCTATTCCACAGATGTCACTATCTGTTTCTGCTTATTGTTCCCATTCTTTGCCTTTAATGCTTTTAGGATATTTTAGACCTATTTATTATATTTTTTGTGTCTCATTTACACTAATTCTGTTTCATGTGGTATAAACTATTCAGTTTGTAGTTTTATATGCATTTCTGTTCATTGAATTTCTTGTTATTCCTGGCCATGAGCTCCATTTCAGCTATCTTAGATAGCTGTGGAGGAGAGAGAGGCTAAAGTCTGGGTTTAACTTCTGTTCCTGGCGTTCAAGGGAAGAGTTTGGAGAATATGCTTCAGGGCAAAGAGACCTCTACCACCTATTGAACATGACCTTGCAGGTGACCTTGCCCTTTAAAACATTCTCCAGGCTTCATGCTTGGGTGTTGTTCTTTTCCAGAAGTCTCTAATTCTAGCCCAGTCTGTTAGGGAGTGGGGTAGGAAAAGTGTCGTTTCGTCTTTCTAGGTATATTTTGTCAGTTCTCATTCTAGACAGCTTGGTCTTTGATCCCAGCCAGACGTGAGCTGACTGTTGCTCTTCTGACTCCAGTAGCCATGTGGTGGACAGTGGCACACCCAGGGCTGTGTGGAGGTGAGAAAAGGACATGCAGGTTTTCTCCCAGCTTCAGCTCTGCACCAGGAACCAGACTCCTCTACTCAGAACCATCTACCGACCCTCTTCTTTTCTACCGCAACATTCACCTCAGACTAACTCTTCTGTTTCCTTAGAGGTTTCTCAGTTTTATATTAGTTTCACAGATCCACCAGACTGTCTGATTTTCATAACCAAAAGAGGGCAGACACCCATGCATTCAGTCTTTTCAGGAATCATTAGCGAGTCACAAAAACAGATCTTACACAAAATACGTGTATACATTTTGGAAATAACATTTTCATGAAGGCTCAATGTTGCTTAAGAAAGAGTTTTAGCAATAAATTTATCAAGCATTATAACTGAGAAGAATGAGATTGTTCAATAGCTACAGTAGAATTTATGAGCATCTAAGTAAAACACTTAAGGTCTGCATTTGTATCATTATTTAATGAATTTCTCCTTGTTTTATGTTTGGCTCCAAGGCAAATAGTCTACTTTAGGTAAAATCATGACTTTAGGTACAAAGGAAACTAAAAAAGATTGCTCAGTAAACTTTCAAGTCAGTGGCTCAATGACAGTGGTGACAGCTTTTGCAATTAGTTTAGGCTCTTTGTTTCTTGAGGCAACTGTAAAACCTACAGCCACGTATTCACTTTTCAGTGAAATTGGTACACATCATAAAAATTGTAGTTGAGTTAATTGGTGCATTGGCTGACAGATTCAGCAAAGAGGCCAGGCCCTGAGCCATGCAGTTATTGCTTAAACTGCTCAGTTGTAACTATGTTGTCTAGGATAATTGAGAAGACTGTGCTTCCCCAAGGCTTATCTGAGGCACAAATTGAGGACTTTGGTATCCAGGGATGTCAGTCTGACACTTTTCATAAGCAACAAACACTCCAAATTACAAAAAATAAAAAGATATGCTCTACATGAAGATATTTTATAAATATCAAGTAATGACGTTATGTTACTCAGAAACTTTCTGGTATCCGGATGGATAAAAAGTCAAGGATGATATAAAATCTATCTATTTTTTAAGTTTAAATTTTTTGTTCTAATGTTTATTATAGCCTAATATTTTAAAGTTCAAGAAATTTGACTCTTTTTCCTCATTTGACCCCAAAGACCTCATCCATTCAGTGGAAATAAACTTTGAACTCATTTTCAAAAGTTGTCTATTTTGAGTGCTCTTGTAAAAAAAAGATTCCTGGTGAGTCTGTTTAGAAAACACTTTTTCAAAGGACAACAAATGCCTTAGGATAATTATTCTTAAATGTGGATGCTTCCCCTTCAGAGAGCATGAATAGAGGCAGTGAAGAGTGACTCACTCATTTTCAGTCATCTACAGCAAGTGAAAGAGAATATTTCTCTAAGTGTACTTGGGATATTAAACATTAAAAAAAATTAGAAGTGCCTTAGAACTAAGTAGATTTTTTTAAGTAAACCTGAACCCTCAAGTTTTTCAAACAACTGATAGCTCCATGATACAGTGTATTTTTCTATTTCAGGGCATTGGCCACTAGACATATAGGCATTTAAAATGCTGTTCTGTTAACTAACTGTATGTAGAAGAACAGTGGTAAGTCATTGAGCGTAGCCTTAAATGAATTCTAAGTCTACATCCAAGCTCTTGTGGAATAACATTACTCTCTTCCTGATTTATTAGATTGATTCAAACATACATGTTTTTAGCTGTGTAAGGACCCTAGAATTTTTAGCTTTCCTGGGAGATTTTGACCTGTCATATTTAGAAACTGGAGGTGGATGTACAGTGAAACTAATGAAGCTTAAGCTTTAATACCCTTCGCCCTTTAGTGCCTTTAGAAGAGACAGCAATGTGTTCATATGGTCTGATGTATGTTAAATTTTTGCAAAGTAAGATATTTTTACTGTATTCAGTCAGGACCACGGTATATTTCAACTTCAGCTTCTCCTCTGCCACAATTTCCCTCCTGTTGGGTGACCCTGGAATGTCTTAAGCATTTGTGGAATGTGGCTAAGGAGAAGTTGATTTGGGCATAAATCTAAGTTCACTGTTATCTCTTTTCTGATTGAAATAAGTATCTGCAATTATTCTTTATTTTTATAATGTATTTTTTTTTTATTAAAGGGAATCCCCAAACTGTCAGTGCTTTGGGTCCCCAAATCCTGAATCCACTGCAGTAAAAACTCTCATAGTAACGCTGAGGACGATGTAAATCCTTTAGGCTCCTTGCAGTTTTCATTGTGACCTGGTTTCATTTCTAGTCTCTATAAACTATTAAACTTCTGCCACTAGTGAGTTGTATTTCACCTGGGCTACACAGATCTCCCTACACTGTGCTGGACACACAAGGTACATTTTCTAAAGACAATCTCATCCTGTCACTTTCAAATCTCTATTTTCCATACTCCAAGCATAATGTCCGAAGTCCTCACTATAACTTACAAGATAATGGATATTTTCTCTCTCCCTTCCTCAATCCCATTCCCTCCTCCACCCAATTGTTGTTCTCTCTGTGCTCTAGTCACAGAGGTGATCCTCTTTTAATAACCACTTCTATAGAAATGAGCCCTCAGGTCGGGCCACATTGTCCAAACTATAACCCCTTTCCAACTCACTTAGAGTAGGGTTGGATTTGGGATAGGCATCTGATCCCTTGGGAATTTTCACTTGCAGTAACCTGGATTTGGGGAAAAGGGCCTCTTGTCAAATTCTGCTGAGTCTCTGAAATATGAGTAATGGTATAGATGTGGGGCTGGGAAAGCAATGTTTCCACTACATGTGGGAAAAAAAAGAAAAAAGAGCAAAAGAGCAACCACAGGAAAGACTGAAACAGAGATGCTGAATGAAGCAGAGATAAAACACCATGTGGTCCAAAGAAATAGAGAATCAGCTCATGATGGCTTGCCTAGGATAGATTCCATTCGCTCATAGGACCTGGCTACCTTCCCCCTCTTGGATTCTGTTAGATACCTCTGGATACTTATCACATATGCCTCTTTCTTTGTTAGACCTAAGTGGGTTTCTTTTACTCATAATAAATAATTCTCACAAAATTGAACTACACTGAGTTCCCATCACACTCCCGTGTTCTCTTGCCTTCACACCTCTGCACAATCCTTTACTTATAACGTCTGCCTGGAGTTCTCTCCCTCCTCTTCAGGCACTGTCTCCACATCTTACCAAAATAACCCCTTAATCACATTTTTGAACTTACCTTTGAAAACGTCTGTCCTGGTAAGTCTTCCCCAGATACTCTATAGACTGAGTTAAAAATCTGTCACACCCCCTTTTTTGTTGTTGTTTGTTATTCCAAATGGTGATAAATTTGAGCATAAAAACTTGTGTTGTGCACAGGCATATTTGTTAACACCCACACAGTGCTTGATATAGTGGATAGACCCTAATTAATATTGGTTAAGGAAGGAAAGAAGGGGTGAAGGGGTGGAGGAGAATAGGAAAGAAATAAAGAAGACCAAAAAAAAAAAAAAACAGTAAGATGAAAGTAAATGAAGTGGTTCATTAACTTTCAAAAATCACATCAAGAAGTGGCCAAGTTGAGGTTTCAACTCAGCTTAATCTGATCTTCCAAATAGATTCTTTCTTATACACTAACCTGCTTCACTCTCTACCATAAGACTTAGCACGTAGAAGGTAATACATAAATGTTAGTTGACCTTAACTTGTTTGCCAGTTATTGATAAATATGGTAGCTCAGTGTAAAAATCATCTTTTATTCATCAATTCATTCATTTATTGTAAATGTACTTTGCGCTAGGCACTGAGGAAGTGTAGGAGGATACAGAAACATATGGTCTATTGTAGTGAAGATAACAGCAATTACACAATAAGGATGGTATGTACATTTTTTATATGCTTATTTGCATCTGTATATCTTCTTTGGTGAGGTGTCTGTTTAGATATATATATATTAATAAATTTATTTATTTATTTGGCTGCGTTGGGTCTTTGTTGCTGCACGCAGCCTTCCTCTAGTTGCGGTGAGCGGGGGCTACTCTTTGTTGCGGAGCACAGACTCTAGGCACGTGGGCTCAGTAGTTGTGGCGCACAGGCTTAGTTGCTCCGCGGCATGTGGGATATTCCCGGACCAGGGCTTGAACTTGTGTCTCCTGCATTGGCCGCGGATTCTTAACCACTGCCACCACCAGAGAAGTCCCAGTGTGTACATCTTTAACTCATTTTGTAAACAGATTTTTTTTTTTTTTTTTATTTGCGGTACGCGGGCCTCCCACTGCTGCGGCCTCTCCCGTTGCGGGGCACAGGCTCCGGACGCGCAGGCTCATCGACCATGGCTCACGGGCCCAGCCTCTCCGCGGCATGTGGGATCTTCCCGGACCGGGGCACAAACCTGTGTCCCCTGCATCGGCAGGCGGACTCTCAACCACTGCGCCACCAGGGAAGCCCCTGTAAACAGATTTTTGATTATTAAATGAAAAATGTAAGTTACTTCCTGAGGGGCATTCTTGGCTCTGTAATGCACAAATTAGGTTATGTATACTTTGTACATTACAAAATAAATAAATAAATAAGTAAATAAATAAATAAAACATTACCAAATAAGGCATTACCATGGTGTCACTTAACATAGATAATCGATGCAGAAAAATATGCTCCAAGGAGTGTGAAGTTGGCTACACATTCCCCATTTAGTAGCAACAAGTATGCAAAAGAATATATTTGTTTTCATGGAAAATCCTTAAATAAAGCAGATAGGCAGTATGTGAGATCTATGAGTGTTAATCAATAATAAGAAAATAAATAAATAGGGGCCGAAAACCTACTTTTTTCAACCCTCTGCTTGTTTTGTTATATAGCCTATCTCTAGTTCTCCAGATACTTTTAAGGGATTTATTAGGGTTCCCTGGAAACAGACTCTTGTGATGGAGATTTGAGTGTAAAAGGTTTACTGGGGAGACCTTTAGGAGAAATTCCCTGTAGAGGTGTGAGGGTCCAAGATTCAGCAGAGGGAGAAGCTGAACATCAATTCATTTTAAAAGGACATCAGTTGATCCCACAGGGAGCTTTGAACCTGGATGGTCATGTAAATTAATCTTAGGTACCATAGGAAATATGTAGGAAATTGATTGAGAGACTAATAAGGACCAGACCTTTGTATGTCCTGCATCACTATAAGCAAGTTGCCCCAATGAGTGGGCATAACTGGGGGTGGGGCAATAGCCTTCCACAGAGGGCGGCGGTTCCCAGGGAGGACATTATTTTCTGCTAGGGGTATCTAAATAATTTGAAGTGCAATTACCTGGATGATTCTATTAACTTTTTACTTCAGTTGGGTAATGTGACTCTCATTAAAGTACCAGCAAATGTCATTTTAAAATATGTAGATATCTGTATGAGTATTTTTGAAATACTGTAAAATGTTTTTTGCATGTTAAAGTTTCAGGGAGATAGCAACTTTAGCTCATTTCAGCACCCCCCTACACACACACACACACACACACTTTTTTCTTCTTTTTTTCTATCAAGGCTTGCCTATCACCTCTTAACCAAAGGACACCAATTTTAATGAACTAATCAGTACAATAATTTGTTATCCTGATTTCAAAATACAGTTGACCCTTGAACAACGTGGATTTGAACATCCCAGGTCCACTTATACACAGATATTTTTCAGTAATAAATACTACAGTACTACACAGTCGTTGACTGGTTGAATCTGCGGGTGCAGAGGAACCCTGGATAAGGAAGGCCTATAAATACCCATAAATTATATGGGGATTAACACCCCCTCCCGAGTCGTTCAAGGGTCAACTGTACTGAATTTAATCTACTTAAATTAGATAAATTTGCCTAATAACTTGACTTTTAACTTGTCAGTCAGGATTGGTAACAACGGTGTCTAAATCACTCCAAATGAGAGGGTATTTTTTCTGCAAAATGTCTTCTGACTGTGTTACTCTCAATTAGTTGTCTCTAGCTACAGAACTCAGGAGGCATCAGTGATAACCTAAGAAAGTAAATCTGTGTAAGAATAATTTACCAGATGACTTTCTTCTCAGATCGCTGTCAGTAGTTACGTTTGTCTGTAAAACCCCAAAATGTGCATAGAGGAGATGAAGGTCGTGAATCATAAACATCTTATATATACATAGTAATGAGTGAACGCTACTTTTGGTAATTCAAAGTTTCATTATCTGCATCATTTTTGCTAATTGCGTGGTTTATATCTTGCCCATAAAATTATAAAAGTTACTAGTTTTCCATTATATACCAATATGTAAAGTATACTGCACAAATGGATTTTAGATTCCTGTTTGCCAGAGGAGCTTCATTAAGCATCAAACACAAAGGAAATTGCACAGGTAAACATGAATCCATTCTTCATTTTTGCTTCTTGGAGACATTTTATTTTTGGAGACAGTCTCCTTAATTAACATTTGTTTGTCCTAAAATTTTTGTCAGGTTTTATAATGTCATGCTTCTTAAGGTCAAGCTCATGTTTGGAAATATGTACTTGGGGAAAAATATGGCACTTTTGTCATCCTTATATTTCCAGAACCTAGTGGGGTGCCTCGCTTTCAGTAGCTGTTTATTGAAGGTGAAAGAAATTAGCTAAGTGATAACAGGCCAACTAATTGAGTGTCTGTGTACCAAGTTAATTATAGTGTTTATAGTTATGAACACTATAATGTTATACTCACCCTTGAAAAACCATATGTGGATGTAACTTATTTTATTAACTATGTGTATATAAAATAATACTTGTTTATATAATTTCTTATAAAGTGTGGATATTTAATTGCATAAATAGGATTAAATGTAGGGCCCATGCATATTATTAAAATGCTCTAGAAGAAATAAATTACCTTACAAACTTAAATTTCTAGCTGTATTACTTGGCATATGTTTCTGCATCTTTAAACATACTGATAACTAGCATGGCTGGTTGAATCTTGGAACAAAGCTCTAAAAATAGTTGACATTTTGCTGTTTCCATAGTAACAAGAAAATGGCTTCATACTCTAGCACTGCTCCCACAGAGCTTAATGTTCTCTCTAGATTGGCTATACACTATACTGCTTCGTTATTGTCGTAAAAACCATCATTACTCTTTTCTTCATGTCTTTGATGTGTCCTATAACAACCTGATCACTAGTGTTAACAATCTGAATGTTTACCTGCTATGGTAAAGCAAACATTCCAGTTATTTTTCAAGAAACTGAGTTTTACCTCAAAGAGTGCTAAAACCAGACTGAGTTTTCACATGATGTGATTTGGACTGTCCTAGAAGGCTCCAGATAATATCTCCATTAGCCTCTGTGTCTAATATTTCACCAGTGGGAGATGATTCTTTTAGCTGAAATAATTTTCCACCTCTTTTTTTTTTTTTTTTTTTTTTTTGCGGTACGCGGGCCTCTCACTGTTGTGGCCTCTCCCCGTTGCGGAGCACAGGCTCCGGACGCGCAGGCTCAGCGGCCATGGCTCACGGGCCCAGCCGCTCCGCGGCATGTGGGATCCTCCCAGACCGGGGCACGAACCCGTGTCCCCTGCATCGGCAGGCAGACTCTCAACCACTGCGCCACCAGGGAAGCCCCTTTTCCACCTCTTTTAATGAACCAACCACTGCTAACTGTGTAGGGACCCCTAGTAAATCCCATAATGTTGAGTATAACTCTTTGTAGCATTCATACCAATTCCAGTATACCTTTTCCCCTGAAGAATTATAAACTTCATCAAAGTAAGGGGTTTGTCTGTCTTGTTTTGTAAGTAATCCTGTGTTGTGGGTACAGTGGGCACCTAATAAATGTTTTGATGAGTGAGTGGTTAGATGAATAAAAATGTGTTTAATCTGGGAGAGGGAAAATTAATTTTCAACATGGCATTTATACTTTTTAAGGTTAATTAAGTTCTAAAATATCTCTCTCTATCCCCTGACAACCCAGTGGTAGTTGTATACCGGTTGGTGATTTTGGTAGGTAGAATAACAGCTCCTCAAAGATGTCCAAGTTCCAATGCTAGGAACCTGTGAATATGTTAGGTTATATGGCAAAGGGTAATTAAGGTAGCAGATGGAATTCAGGTTGCTACTCAGCTGAACTTAAGTTAGGGAGGTAATCTTGGATTATCCTGTTGGGCCCTGCTATGGACTGAATGTATGTGCCTCTCACCCCCAAATTCATATGTTGAATCCTAATGCTCATTGTGATGGTGTTGAAGGGGGGCCTTTGGGAGCTGATTAAGGCATGAGGGCAGAGCCCTCATAATTGAGATTGGTGCCCTTATCAAAGAGGCTAAGAGAACTCCCTTGCCTCTTCTGCCAAGTGAAGCTACAGTGAAAGATTGCAAACTGCCAGAGCTTTGATCTTGGACTTCGCAGCATCCAGAACTGTGAGAAATAAATTACTGTTGTTTATAAGCTACCCAGTCTGTGGCATTTTGTTATAGTAGCCCAAACAGACTAGGCAGGCTCAATATAATCACAAAGGATCTTAAAAGTGAAAGAGGGAGACATAAGAGAGAACAGGGAGGTGGCAGCATGAGAAACATTTGGCCGGATGGCACTGGCTGTGATGATGGAAGAAAGAGGACATAAGCCAAGGGAAGCAGGTGTCCTTGGAGCAGGAAGAGGCAAGGAAACAGACTGTTTGCTATTGTTTCCAGAAGGAATGCTGCCCTGCTGACACCTTGTTTTTAGCTCAATAAGAGTTAATCTTCTGAGCTCTAGAATGGCAAGATGAGAAATTTGTGTTGTTCTAAACCATTAAGTCTGTGATACAATGTTACAGTAGCAAATGGAAACTAATATAATGGGGAACAAAAAGAATTTTCAATAATAAGAAGTTGACTTAGAAATAGAGGGCTAGATTACTTTATTGAGATTCTTTGATTATTCAGGGGATAACCTGATAATTTGGGAAGAAGAAACATAACTGCCTCTAGAGAAGTCAATCTCTGACATGAAACAAAATGAAAGTAAAATTTCTATTCTGTATTTAAGAAATTCTTTTTATTACAATTTTTCATTAGAAAAAATCCAAGTAGAATAATTTTTATTACTAGATTTGAATGAGAAACAGGTTAAACTAATAAGGAAGCAATAAATGAGAAACCAAGTCACCAGTTTCATGCATTGTAAGCATATGATCAAAGTATTATTGTCCTGTTGATACAACCTATATTTGATGGATTGTTTTTGTGTGTGATAATGTACCACAATTCACCAACTTTACTCCACTGATTTAAAAGATATAAGACTTTACTGCTGGTATTGAAATCATATTTTATAAATATATATGAACGATATATAAGGAATTTTTAATGTTTTTTAATTCAACTGTATTATAATTTTCATCTTCCTTTTATCAAGAATAGAATAATCACTCTATTTATAAGACTCTGTTCCACATTATTAAGAAAGAGACATTATAATATAATTGATTTTTATAGCCAACTTAATCTTTTACACTTTGAGATCTATGAATGGCTTCTTGCTCTGGTAAGTGTGATGTTGGTGCATTTATTCAACATCATCTCTTGAATATCTATCATGTATACCCAATAAGGATCACAATTTCAAAGAGATACAATGCTTTTTCTATGGTTGTACGTCATGAAATGAGCAGTTGTGTGATACCAAAATATCATTTTGCTCAAATCTGACCCAGTCCAAACCTTCTGCACTTAAGTTATATTCACTTAGAATTTTCCCACCGAGATTTATTCTTTTGCAACATTTATTAAATGTCTGATTTTAAGTGGAAAAATGGCATGTTCTTTTATACACTTAAGAACCATAATGTTGGCTGATATGTGGAGAATGGTTTGTAAGGAGGACCAGGAGCCCTAGAACAAAATAAAAGATGAGGTCGCATAAGAGCCTGTAGTAATGGGCCAGGTGAGTGAGAGGTTGGCTTGATTTAGGATAATTGTAGATTAGTTGGAAAGAACTGGGTATATTCAAGAGATGTAGATATTTTTTAGAGTTAAATTTGGCATGAAGTATAAATGGATATGATGAATAAAGCACATCAGGAACATGATCTAGATTTTGGTATGAGCTACTGAATGGATGTACACTGAAAAGAAACAGATGAGTATAAAAGCAGGTTTGTTTGTGGAAGGTAGCTTATGTGGGAGTTCAATAATTCTGTTTTGAACATGGTAAGTCTGAGATGACTCTGGGTATTGGAGAAGAAATTTGGATAGACAAATCTGGAATTTCAGGGAGAGGTCCAGGGTGGAAACATTGATTTGATAGATGTAGATTTATAGATAAATGGTAGCTAAAGCTGTGGGCCCATGTGAGATTCCCGGGAATGTGGGGGGTTATAGAGAGGACCTAGGGGACGCCAGCATTTGGAGTCTGAGCAGAAAACAGAATGACCAGCAAACAAGCCTGAGAAGAGAGTCTGCAAAGTAGAGGAAAACCAGGAGGAAGTGATAGAACAGAAGCCAAAAGAGGTAAACATTGGATTTGACATTGACAAAGACATACCCCATTGAGTGCAAACAAAATAAATAAACCAAAATATATTTCCATTGATTTGAATATTGATTAATATTTTTACCTTAAGCTTTCCAATACTAAAGTAAATAAGCCACTTATATTTAAATATATAAATATGTTATTATTTTTATAATATATTTTGCCATTTGGGTATCTTGGTCAGCTTTCTAAAATGTGTAATTTTTATCTAACAGGTATTTACTCATTTGGCCAATTTCATGCACTTATTTTACTGCACTTACTTTATTTATTTGAAACCTAAAGTTGTCATTATCCAAATATCTATTTCAGTGGACTTAGTCTATTATAAATTATTGGACAAATGCTTCATTATCTCCTTATGAATAGAAATCAATTGCTTTTACATCTATGTTTTATTTCTATTCAGTGAACAATTACTGAGTACATAGTATTCTAGCTGTTGTTCTTGTTCCTGGTAATTGAGAAGATAGTAGAGCTTATACTTTGTGAGAAGAATAGCAATCAGTATTGAATTTGGCTGGAGTGACCAAAATAATAGCTGTTTAAAAAGATAGACATTTATTTCCCATTTATGGGGAAAAATATATCAAGGTAGTCCAAAGATGATAAATACGGTAATTATCCAGAACACAATTCCTTCTGTTGGTCATGTCACCTTTCTCTACACATGGCTTCCACTTTATGGTACCATTTGGTTCCAGTCTGCATATTCTCACTTTAGCAAGAGAAAAGTAGGTAGAGGACAGGATCAGTGCTGAGGACACTTCTTGGAAGTCAGAGCTTAATCACATGGCATGACCACCTATGATGTAAGCTGGAGCCATAATGGCCACCTGAATATATGGGTTCCTCTTAACAAACCCACAAGGGCAGTTTTTCAGTGTAGACATTTGCATAAATAATTTTTACAAGAAAATAAATGATTTTCCAAAAAAAATGTACAGAGTGCCAGGAGAATGCAAAAAAATGGAAGCTCACCCAACATGGATAGAACAAGAAAGATTTAATTTCACCTAATACGAGTCTTACAGTGCATTTTGCAAACAATTAGTAGAGGGAGGGAAAGGTCTTTTAAAAATGAAAATAGAGTGAGCAATGGCACCCAAGATCAGTTACTTTATAATATCAGTTACTTTAGTAGGATATACAATTAGATGAGGTTTTTAAATGGAAAAATAAGTAACTTGAGATATGTGTAAGACTAGAGAACTAGGCAGTGAAGCTCTCAGAAAGTGCTGTATGCTGCACTAAGGAACCTAGATTTCTTTGTTAAATTCAGGGCACTGTTAAAGGACTTTAAACAGGACTGACATCATGCAGATTGCGTTTTAGCTAGATTACTTTGGCAGGATTGCAGAGCACAGATCTGAAGCAGAACCAAGTTGGAAGTAGAAACATAATTTAAATGAAAACAACACTTTGGAAAGATGATGAGAGTCTGACATAAGGAAAGATAGTAGGGAGTGTTGTGTAATAAAGAATTGTCTGGCCTTTGCCCCTGGTTTCTGGGAGGGAGTCTCAAAATTCTTGGAATTTCAAGAATGATCGGAGTGCCTTTGTTTTGCCTGGTAGTGCCCTCACACCAGTCCTGAGTTTATGTTAATGAGACTGGCTCAGGTTAAGGGCTGACCACATTAGAAAGACTGAACCTAATTAGAGGCTTTTGAGCCACTTGATATCTGACTGACTTCAGGGAGGGAGGGGGCAGGAGACAGAGTTAACTAACAGGCCAATGATTCAATCAGGTGTGCCTGTGTAATGAAATCCCAATAAAACTCTAGACTGGGAGGCTTGGGTGAGCTTCCAGTTAACAGCACTCTGTGTGTATTGTTACACATCAGTGTAACTGGATGGTGATGTATTAGCGTTTGGGACCCACCCAGACCTCGCCCTATGCATCTCTTCTTTGTCTGGTCCTGATTTGTTTCCTTTTCTGATGTAATAAAAACTGTATTTTAAGTATAGCACATTCCTGAGTTCTGTGAGTCTTTCTAGTGAATTATTGAAACTCAGGGTAGTGGAACCCCTAAGTTTGATGCCCGTTTGTCAGAAGGGCAGGCTCCAGGCTTGTGTCTGAAGTGAGGGCAGTTTTATGGAGGACTGTGCTCTTAGTTTGTGAAGTTTGACCCAGCTCTGTGTATTTAGTGTCAGACTTGCATTGCAGGGAGCAAAAAAGGAAAAGGAAAGAGACTTTAGGTATTTCAGGTGATTGTTAAAGTTCCAAACAAAAGAAATTACAATTGTAGCCTAGGTTAAACATTAGCTGGATTTTATGGAAATTGGAGTTAAATGCTCACTGCAGAATATTTAAACATGTTTACTTCCATGCTGTGAGCCATTTCCTGTTTCGAGGAATACTCCATAGACAGCAGGACTTTAGCGTAACTGGTCCCTGCCCATTAAACATGCTTCTTTCTATTATTGAGACAACCAATAATGCCCCAACCAATTTTCAAAATGTACGTATTTATTGAGAGCGACCGATTGAATGACATAGAGTGAGAAAAATATCAATGTGGCCAAGGGAAAAATGCTGAAAAAATAATTAAGCAAGCAGAGAAAAAAACAGGAAATGCAGATGCCTGAGAATAAACAGTGAAAATGGTAGACGAGAAACGAGAGGATAATATGGAAGCCAAGGGAATTTGTTTAATGAACAGCAAACAAATGAAAAATTCAAAATGTTTTTTAAAAGAAAGATATAAAGGATTACAGGTGTCTTTCATATAGTAAGGCAGCTTTCACTAACAGGAGGAAAATTTTCTGACTTTATAGATTACCTCGCTATCTGTTTTTCAGGACTAATACTTTTTTTGTTTTTAATATTTATTTATGTATTTGTCTGTGCCGGGTCCTAGTTATGACACACGGGATCTTTTAGTTGCGGCATGCGGGATCTAGTTCTCTGACCAGAGATCGAACCCGGGCCCCCTGCATTGGGAGCGTGGAGTCTTAACCACTAGACTACCAGGGAAATCCTAGGACTAATAAGTTTTGACTAATGTCTACGTATTTGGATAAAACTTAGAACCTCCACCTGGAAATTTACAAATCTAGGTATCTAAAAATCAAATGTTTGATGCAGCTAGCATAAAACATCTTGATTGTTCTTATATCTACCTTGGCTTTTTTTGTTAATATCTGAACTTCCAGATATATTATGATTTATGTGAGTAACTAGAATAAATGGATGATTGCACATACTCTTTTTTACTTTTCATTCAGATGTTTTGTCTACACTTATCCAAACTGTACATTTCCAAATAAAAGATGAGAATTCTGTTTCTCCATGTCAATGTGCAAAAATTGGGCAATATTAAGTTAAACTTTGCAATTTAATTTGTTAGCTCTGATTTAGAAATGTCTATAAATAAATAGACATTTATTTATTTATAGACAAATAGTCTATAATAAAAGGTGATACCTCAGCAACTATTTGTGACTTTTATAAACTTTAATTTACCTGCTAATTTTTTTTTCTCAATTTTAACTAGGTGAGGAACAAATGAAAGGCAACTTTAAGCTCTCTTCAGTTTTAATCAAAATTGAGGAAGATATGGCTTAGACATTAGGTTGAAAAGATTTTGGAAAGTGATACATAATATTACATATTCTTTGACTACTGCACAGTGTTCATTTAGAAAACTAGATTAACATGGCAGATTTTTTTGTAAGAGTTTGTATTTTTAAAGGATGATACTAAATAATATTATGACATGTGTTCACATGGGACAGAAGAATAATCCTTGTAATAATTGTCAGATAGACTGATTTATCTGTAGGCTTCATAATGAATTTGATGATATCCATCTACTATATATCAGTCTTCTGCATGGTTGGTTCCAATGTAAATTTAATAATTCTTTATTCAACTTACTAATATCTTTTCGCTTTTAACTTATATCTTATAGTAATATGCTACTATCTTATGCCCATAATTCACTCTTCAAAGAACACATTTTATTATAGAAAGGATTTTGCTTGCTTTTGTAGATGTAATTTTTAGTCTATAAATGAGTTTAAATTTTACTAAGTATATTTAGTATTATCTTTAATCTGCTGCATCAGAAAACATATAATCAGGTAATTTGTGTGTATCATGAAGATTTTTAAAAGTTCATCTCCCTTACTTGTTCTCTACCTGATATATCCTTCAGGAATCCTAGCCAAAAAAAAACAACAAAAATGCATTTGACGAACTCCCCGTTAGTGTAATTTATTTGTACATTCCCTTAAGAAAATTAAACTCCAGACAATAATCCAAACTTGTTCTCCTGAACAAACACATCATTTTTTTTTAAACTGAGTTAGTAGTTTGCTTTATCTTCTCATCCTGCCCTTTGTACAACAACAGCAAAATGCAAACACATTCATACATAGGCACAAGCTGAGAGGGGGAGAGAGAGACAGAAAGCCAGTGGTTGTGGAAACATGCTTTCTGTGTGCTTTCTGTAAATCTGTTGTGTAATTACTACCCAGGCCTTGTCTCCTCTTTAAAGAATTACGTGGCATAATTTAATTTTCCTTGAAAGATGAACATTTCTTCTGACTCTTGATAAATATAGTTTTGCATGATAAGGAAATACTGGGTTTCTTTTTTTTTTTTTTTGCATTACGCGGGCCTCTCACTGTTGTGGCCTCTCCCGTTGCGGAGCACAGGCTCCGGACGCGCAGGCTCAGCGGCCATGGCTCATGGGCCTAGCCGCTCCGCGGCATGTGGGATCCTCCCGGACCGGGGCACGAACCCGTGTCCCCTGCATCGGCAGGCGGACTCTCAACCACCGTGCCACCAGGGAAGCCCAATACTGGGTTTCTGAGAATCTAAAATATAGATTTTACTTCATTGAAACCAGAATTCGGCTATCAGGAGAGTTCTTTTGAAGATCAAAATGGACTTACCATCAGAGTGAGATGGCCAATGAAAGCCCAGCCCAAATGCTCCTTATGTCCATCTTTCGCCTGAGATAACAGTTTTTTAAAAACTCATTCACAGACACATTGGCAATTTATAATGCATGGGGGCCGTAAAGATGAAACAGGATTGGGCCCTGCTCTCAAGGAGTTGAGTTTTGGCTAGTGTTGTTTCTGATCATGCCCAGCTAGTGTTTTATCAGCATCTCGTTTTTACCCCAGATTGATTGCCATGTTCAGCTCCAGGTACTATTTTGATCTAAAGGACTTGTCAGACACCCGCTTCCCTACCACTGTCTGGTTGCCTAGTCATCTGAACAAATTCTAGCCTGGCTTTCTCCTCTGATCATTTGGCATTAGCACCTTTATCACTGACCACGTCCACACTCTGAATCCAGTCCTGATGAGGAGATTAAGCACCCTCTGTGCCTGGCTAGATTAAATAACATCTGACATTTTTTTATTTTAGTTTTTGATTCCAGGTTTGGATGACACTATCTACCAGTAGGGTAGGACAAAATCCTCATAATCACTGTGTACTTCCAGAGTAGATACTGACTTTATTGATTCAGCAATACTTAAGAGAAAGTTTATACCCATAATTCCACTTGACTTCCTTGTAACTGACAGTTTTTACTCATTTTCTACTTTTTAGAATAAGGGTTCGATCAGCTTCCAAGCTAATTTTCAGAGGGTCTCAGAGAAGTTAAAGGAATGTTCTTGGAATGAAGTTCAGCACTTCCCAACCAATTGGGTGAGAATTAGACATTACCTGTGGGCTGAATGCCATGATCTCAAGTGGCCCATGTGGTCTCTTCTTCACAATAGTCACC